>NC_052955.1:13488829-14192434 GCF_013358895.1 Oreochromis aureus | reverse complement strand
CATTTCAGCAAAACTACCTGTTAGGTTTATCTTAGATCTCAGGTTTAAATACCTACATTCCTTTAAATTAATTTTCTGTTGTTTACAGAAAAAAATAGAACCCCACAGATTCCATTAAAGTCTATCTGATCATTTCATACAGAAAGTTTGTTTTAAGAACATGACAAGACAATTACTCATGAGCACCCAACATTCACCATTTATTGTGCCATCTTAGTCATCTGAGAAACAGAAAAATCAGTGACGTAGCTCATCAGGCTCACAATCCATCAAAACTCAAAGGCTGCTCCCTGTGAAACAATAAATTTGAACTTGGTCTTGAGCCCAGTTTGGGTGAAGATTAAATTTGACCAATACTCTAGGAGCAGTAGTGATTCTTGTGAAGTAACAACATAAAGTCTGCATTAATGTAATGTATCAACGGGACACTTGCTATTTTAGAAAAGTTATTCTTTACATTTACAAAATTTTTAAACTTCATTGTGCTCAGTCACACCTGTTAGCATAAAACTTGAAATATTAAAATAGTACAAAACCTTTGATAAGTGACAGTAAAGATCAGTTTATAACAAGTAAGACATCAAACTCTTGTATTTGTCTTCGTTTACAACTGCAACAAATTCCACAGAACCAATATCTCTGAAAATGAGTGCATGCTTCTGAAACATTTGATAATATGAATATTTCAGAAACATCAGTTTGAGTCTGCTCAATTGCAAAACAAAGGAAAAACTACTGACTTGCATGAGATAAGCATCTGCAAAGTCCAGCATATTGTTGTTCACATAAGTTTCTTAAACCATGAACAAATGAGCAATTGTCTAATCTGGAATGTAAAGTGTAGTCATTTAGTGACATACAAAAGTGAGAATGAGAACTTGCAAGAATAAAAAACAAACAGTAAAATAAAAACTGTCCTTAACACTAAGGAGCATACAATTACAGTTCTGCATGGCTTTCTGCAAGAGTCTGTTTCTTAGACCATGCACTAGTGAGATGCACTGCCTTCCACCAATGTTCATTAGGATGTTCTGAATGACTTCAAAGATGTCCTTAAGTTCCTTTGGATAGTCTATGTTGAGGGCAAAAGAAGGCCCATCAGCATGGAAATGGCACTTGAGACATCCTCAGATTAGACAGGATTACTGTCGCCTCAAGGACAACCAACACATCGATGATGTCTTCTTCTTTCACCATCGCAATGCCAACTTTCGTCCTCTTAGAAAACGTGTCTTCAATACCTGTCGGCTATAAAAGGGTTCAAAGACAAAAGATAAAATAAAATTACACAATTACAATTACACAATATCCCTTGTGCTTAACAATTCATGTCTTTCCAAAGAAGAGCCATACTGATGCTTTGGATGATGGTGATTGGCTTTGGGTAACACTTATTAGTTGTTAAAGTTTTTTCAGAATGAGATATGCACCCCATGTTACAAATCCATTTCTTGCTTTAAACAAAGACCATGTTCATAAATAACTGAGCATGTCTTCAATTGCAGAATTCAAACAAAATTTTCAATTTAAATGGTAAATGGCTCTGTATTTGTATAGCGCTTTACTAGTCCCCTAAGGACCCAAAGCGCTTTACACATTCAGTCATTCACACACATGGGTGGATGACTGAATCGTGGCTGAAGAGTTGACAGTTCGCCTTATAATTGGAAGGTTGCTGGTTCGAGCCCCGGCTCTGACAGTTTCAGTCGTTGTGTCCTTGGGCAAGACACTTCACCTGTTGCCTACTGGTGGTGGTCAGAGGGCCCGGTGGTGCCAGTGTCCGCAGCCTCGCCTCTGTCAGTGCGCCCCAGGGCGGCTGTGGCTACAATGTAGCTTGCCATCACCAGTGTGTGAATTTAAATCTACTTATGCTAAATATTGGCTGTGCTCTAAACCAAATCTGGCTGAGAATACATGAAATGTGCAAACTGCAGCTACACTACAGGATCAGATTGTGGCTCCATAGACAATGCTTCTTTAATCAGTTTATTGATTAAAGTTTATTTTTCCCCTATATTAACAGCATGAAAAAAGAGCATATAGACATGGCTGAACAGGTTGCATAATTGGCACTGAATATCAACATCCACCTTTACCCAGCTGCCCAATGACTCTCGGCCAGTAACCTTTAATTGCTTACCCAGTCTACACAGTCTCTTTTCCAGGGTCCAGGACATTTCACCAAAGTATTGCCCCCCATAGCTGTAGCAGCCACTGCAGCCCCTTAAATATCCTAATATCTCTGCCATTACAATATACAATGTGAAATCAAACGTAAAGCTGAAGTGAACAGTACAGCAGCGAAATGTCAAAGACCCTGGTGAAGACATGAATAAACACAAGACACTAATAATATCAATGCTAGCTTGCCAGTTAGTTTCTCTGAAACCCAGGCCAAATCCAGTGTCAAAGATCTTGTAATAATACATTTGGTGAGGAAAAAAAGTACATGTACTTTTTAATTTAAAATCCACTGTGGTGCTGTCATTATTAAATTTACTAAAAGAAACAATGCTAACCTTCACAGTCTTGAAAGTGTGTGAGGATCTTCCTTTAGAAAATGAGGTCCTCTGTCCTCTTCCTTTGTGTAGGGCTCTGGTCAAAGAAGTCAAAAAGAAAACAAAACACTTTTAAACAGTGTTTATGAAGCATGTAGACAGCTCCAAATTCACAGCTTTTTGATACATAATTCCATCAATATATGATTATCATTGGAGATTTTGAATCAGGCTTATCAGGATGTTCAAGTAGAATATGATATCCAACCTACCACCAATATACATAGATTCTGTAAAAGTTACCACACTAAATGTCCAGTTGTGAAATATGATGACAGACTTTACTTATCAGCTTTCTTTCAATGAGTTCATCAGTTGAACTGGATAACCTAAAACTTAAACAAAGGATTAGATTTCGCAGTTGAACACTTACATCATCATTGAAGCATCTTATGAGCCTAGTTAGCCCTCCTATGCCGCTCTTGATTTTGTACAGCTCCACGAACCTCTCCACAATGGTCAAGCACAGCAAAAGGAACCCTTTCAGGTCAACAGATGTAAGACGGGCAAATTCTGCTTCAACCTGAGCAATAGAAGAAGAGGGGTGGAGAGTACAGACAGAATAAAAAAAAGATTCTTTGAGACCCAAATTTAAGCAAACAGTCATCTGAGGCCCATTAGAGAAAACACAAACACACAAAAGCAAACAAACAAAAGATGCACTTTACCTGCCGCTCAGCAAACAAGGAAGTTCAGAGAACAATAAGCTCTGTCTTGAAATCTTTTAAAGTAGAATGATTGTGAAAATGACTTATGTGATGTAAAACTTTAATAAACATGCGATTAAAAGAACACTAAAAGGACAAGTAACAGTTTCCTTATTCCTCAGATGTTTACCTTGATGAGCAATACTGTTTTAGTCCAACTGCCTCATTAAAGTTACACAACAGGCTTTTTACATTAAAGCCAGCAAGTCCATTACATACTCCCTTTTAGATCTGAAATACTGTGCAGATTCTGTGTATATGTAGTGGACAGCAATTTACCCAAAAGAGTGCAAAGTTTGCAAGTCCACCTCATTTAAATGACAAAGTCAGATGTGATCATCTAGACCTGTGAAAATAAATTAATGACAAACTTGCAGTTATGGATGTTATTACAACCACAAGAACCTAAACAGTCTGCTCCATTGCTTTTGTTAATGAATCATTTGTTGGTAACACGTCTGAATATTTAGTTTATGCCACCTGCATGTGATCATCAATAGTGCCATATTACTTCTTAAGAAGTACCCTGACACTACAATCTTTATATCATTTGTTCTACAGAGCTATTAAGTTACAATATAATCTGAGGTGTTTCCAGTATGACAAAATGCACAAATTGTAACTTACCATTTGACTCCACTGACAAAAATAAATCCCCAGCATCAAGTTTGGCTTCACAGACCTAAAATAAGTAAAATAAAAATATATGTTATAATTATATTGTTTTCGCCATTTATTCATGTTTGCTAATTTTCTGACATATAAACAATGTTAGTTTTGTTACAATACAGAGAATGCAGTTTAATTAAAAGGTAAATTATGCAAAAAAAAAAAAAAAACTTCTGCAGTATACCATGCCAAAAATCAGTGTCTCTGATGCCAATTATTTTATCACTACAGCTCTTTTAGTATGGAAACTCACACAATCTAGTCATACTGATCACAAGAGTTCAAAAATAAGTCAAAATGGTGAGCTGTTGTTAAGCATAAAGCATTTCAGGGTAACAAATAACTGCACAATAGAATTAAAGCAAAAATAAACACACTGGAGAACTATCTGATAAAAACTAATATAATGCTGGTTTGTAGACCATATTTTGTCTCAGTCCTCAGTGCACTCTTGCAGCTTAGCATGCAGCAGTTAATAACAACTTAAGTGATTACATAGGGTAAACAGATGACAACAAGCATCGGAGTCCTGCCAAAAGTTCTTTTGAACCCAGTCAGTTATTGGAAATATTGCCAAAATGAACTTCCACCAAAATACAACAGCCTGTGAACTTGAAAGAAATTTACAAGTACAGAGACAATATGAAATAAGCTTTATTAATTAGCTGAGTTAGCTTGCTAATATCGCAACAGTGGTTGAGTGCACAACCTTAAAGCTAGCGGCACAATACTTGTGATTTGGTCAGTGCCACATTAAACCCATAAAAAAGGCCATATGTCAGTTTATTAGGTCAAGTTTGGTCATGACATACAAGCTGGACCTTGTCGGCTAAAGTTACATTAGCTAAAGCAAACATTTCGGTAAAAGAGAAAAACACACATCATGCCATAGATTCAAAACATGTTCCAACTTTTGTAGCTCTCTTTCCTTACAGTTATAACCAATGTTACTCACCTTGAAAGCATATTCCAAAGAAGACGATTAGAAAACGTCCAAGTAAAGTGAGCATGTCGTTAACCGCCAATTCCCCATGATGCACCTCGGTAGCAGTCACGTGAGGCAGTTTTGAATCCTGCTGTGCTCAACTTACCCACATTGTCAAGTTCACATAAGTTTCTGATTTAGCTGGACATGAGTTTTCAAGTTAGCTTTTTTTGGTGTAATTGGGACGTTTTTAACTTGTAATTCTATGTTATAACAACAACTTCAGTCATCTATCGTCAAACTGATATAGAATAATATGTTGAAATAACAAACATCTAGAATTACATTTTACAGTGTGCATATCACCCTTATCCACAACTGTTTCTCTTGGGTTTATTTTGATTTCTCACACATAGTGTTAACACACTCGTCTCAAGCTTAATAAGCATAGGTATAATTTATTTCTACTTTTGATTTCAATGTTTTTTAAGACCTCGAGGGGCAGGATATATGTCACAGCTTCTTCTTCTGTATTTAGTGAAAATACAACAGATTTAGAAATTACTACATCTGCCTACCTCAGCCCTCCTCGTGGTAGTGAAACAGGAGAGACAAAACAAAGCTCAGTCCAGCCTTCACCCAACCAAAACTTTGGGATTAGAGCGGTTTGGGAATAATTATTCTTAAAGGTTTTTGCTCACACCTTTCCACTAAATCTACTTCTTTTGCCCTTTGTGACTGACTCAATGCTTCACACTCACTTTTTCAGGGGAGGGTTTCCAGTAAAAAACAGTCGCCGCCATGAATCAAAATCAGATCAGATGAAGGCGTGCTGCGACATGACGACTCAGATTGGATTTCAGAGGATTTGCTGTGATAAGTCCAGCGTGAAGCTTGTTTATTTTTCCACAGCCTATGTCTGCAACATAGTATTTTAAGATCAGATGTGCTAAGAGGAACAGATTGTGAGACTGATGCACATGTTCTCACTGCATGTGTGAGAAAATATGAAAACAAAAACTCATGTCCAGCATCAACAGACTAGTGTTGTTAGATTGCAGCAATGTAACATTTCTTTTCCTCCACTAAGTAATGGAAACAAGCCAATAATTGCTAATATATTCTGTATTAACACTGCTATGATATGTTGAATACATTAGTCTTAGCATGATATAAAAAAACAACAAAAATAAATAAAGTGATACTAACATAATACTTGTGATACTGAAAGAAAGAATCCCATGTTTAATTTTAAAAGAGAAAACTAAGCTGCAAACGTTTTATTTTTAATAAATATAAATCCAGTTATAGTCTATTGTAATTGTGTATATATAGTAAGTCTCTGTGACTTTGTACTGTAGTAAGTTCATGTGTTTAGTCCCCTTGACGTTTTTTTTTTCCTGGCTCAGATCGCATGAATATCTGATTGTGAAGAGTGTGTAACTGCAGTTGTTTTTTTCAGATGAGAGACACGGTACCCTCAGGCTGAGCAACCTCACTAAAAGCATGTCAGGGAAGTACATCTGTCGAGCCAGCAACACCGCCGGCTCCGACAGCTGCTCCATTAACCTGGAGGTTTTCACCTGTATGTACACAGCATGAACTTTTATTCTCCTTCACCACAGAGTATTTAAAAGTTTGTTTGAGAAATCACCCCTACATCTTTATTATGTTTCTCAGCTTCCAACGCAGGTGTGATTGCAGCAGCTACTCTGGGGTCAGTGGTGGGACTGGTGGCCATGGTGCTGTTTCTCATATTCATACTGAGGAGGAGAGGGGACACAGAGGAGGAGATAGCCAATGAAATCAAGTGAGTTTCACTGTCTGTCAAGTGGGCACTTTGCCACATTAAATCCTCTATGCAGATATGTAGTTATGTTACATTTGATATGTTGAATTGCTTTAGATTGTATCGATGTGCCTAATAATCTGCACGCAAACTATGCATTTGTACTGTAGTATTTCCAAAAGTACAATATCTCCAGTACTGTTGATGTGTGTACTTGACTTCAGGTTAGAGTTCCTTCCAAAGGGAGAAAGTATGCAATCGGTTCTGTTCGTTTGTCTGTTTGTTAGTCTGGTGTCCTTAGTTTTCAGGATATTGTCAAATTTTGTGTGATGGTAGATACCAATAACAGCTCGAGCTGATTGACTTTTGGTGAAAACCAGGTAAAGGTCACGTCAGATGTTTAAATATCAGTAAAAACTTTATCATTACCCACAATTGTTTATTTATTGTGTCCAAACCTCACAGCAACATCATGGGCCTTGGGGGGACATGAGTAGCTAGGTTGGCTAAGCATTTGACCTTGACTTTCACTGTTAGTGACCAAGGTCAAAGTTGACCTTAAAAAATTTCAAGAAATTTTAAGAAGTATAAGAAATGATATTCATATGAAAGGACACAGAGAGGATTGCACAACATGATTTTTATTTTTATGCCTCTACAACATCATAGTGATGCCATAGGTGGCTTATTATATTGTAATAAAAACATCATTAAACAAATTCCTGATGAGGTTAATATGTTAGTCCCTCGTTTCAGGACACGTTGAATAGTAAAATTATGTCCATTTTGTAAGTTTTGGTCATTCCATGTAATCCAAAAGGAGGATTATCTTGGATTTGCTCATTGGTTAATCACTTGTGATCAACAAGTCATTGGCCAAAGAGCATCCAGGTTCCCTTGTCCAGTTTAAAAGCACCAAGTGAAGGTGAAAACGGTGAAAACGGTGAAAACAGTGAAAACGCTCATCACAAGTCTTCAAACAGAACTTCACCATTGAAAGGGTTATATCACAGGAGCTAAAGCTTTATACAGTCTATGTGTACATCATGTATTTTTTGACAGCTGTCAGAAGTGTGGAGTAGTGAGACGTGATTTTTGTTTCCAAAAAATGATGAAAAGTGTGTCGTCTGAGCACGATGTGACAGTAAAGTCATCCTATTCATCCTAAAGAGGTCATTTGGAGTCGAAGAGGGTAGATCCTGGTTTTTCTCATTATTTTGAGTCCAGTAGTTTGGAGCTGAGCTTTAAACTGACTTTTGCTCAGTCTGAAGTGTGCAGTGTCACTCATCATCCAATCAGAACCCCTGCACTAAGATATGGTAAGTGCCGTAATGTGTGCCCTCCACCTCACAGCGTAATGTACACACAAACTTTCTGAAACACTAACAAGCCTTCTGCTTCTAAGAATTTGTCCGTTCACAGTAATGCAAAGCAGTGATTCAGCAAGTATGTGGTCTCATAAACAGGGGTGCACATAAGTGGTCCGCAGGTGCGCATTCCCTGTCAAAATAAAAGACATGCACCAGATAAGAAGTTGCAACGCGCGTTTGTGTACATAAGATCTTCTGGAGGAGGACAGACATTTGTTTAGAACTCTTAAAGATGTTGAAGAAGCAAGCTCCTTTAAGCAATTACTTTGGTGTTCCTTCCCCTCCAAAGAAATGTCAGAAGGAGTCCGAACCGCAAAAGAAGCGCGTATTCTCGGAAAAGTGGTTGCAGGAGGTGAGCTGGCTTCAAACAAATGATGAACACACAGAGATTTGGTGCAGAATATGCTGTGAAAATCCCACTTTAGCGGACAAAAACAGTGCCTTTTATATGTACACAAACGCACGTTACAACTTCTTATCTGGTGCGCGTCTTTTATTTTCACAGTGAATGCGCACCTGCAGACCACTTATGTGCACCGCTGCTCATAAAGATATATAATGATCTCTTAATGAGTCTTTTCTTGTCTGTTTTATGATTAATGCTTTTATCTGTGTTTTTATGCTATCCTAGCTTTTTGTGCATTTTTAACATTTAACCTTTGTAACTGATACTGCGTAAGTAGAGTATCGGTTACACTAAATACTTTTAAAATCAGTAGTTTACAAGCGCTTCATTGTTAGGAGATCATGTGAGTATAAAATACTGTCACTCAATGTGTTTTGTTGACAGTATTGCAGCTGCAATGTCTGCTATCATTTTACTTGAAGCATTTCACTTCTGTTTTGTTTTCTGTCTCCTTTTTAATGATTTTTCTTTCACCCTCTTTCCTTGCTCTTTACCGCAGGGAGGACGCTCAGGCACCAAAGCGAGTGTCATGGGCAAAGAGCAACACAGGCTCAGATGGTATGTCCAAGAATGGCACCTTATCCTCCATAGCCACCAGCCCTCAACCACGAGACCCCCATCAGCCCAACTTCCACTATCCGTACTCCCCGATATCAGCGTCGGACGCGAGCTCAGTGATCAACGCCTACCAGCTGCGCCCTGGAGAAGCCAATACCTTACAAGGGCTTCCTGGCTACAACATCGGAGGCACGCCGTCGCGTAAACACAGGCGGCCTCCGAGTGCAAACGGGGCTCCTTCGCAGGTTCTCAGGAGCCCTGCGGTCACCAACCCCAAAAGAACTGAGGGGGCGCAGCCTCAGACGGCACCTCCACCCACTGTGTCCCCACAAGTTAGTTCCTCCACTCTGACACGCATGGGAGCTGTTGCTGTCATGGTGCCTGCTCAAAGCCAGGCTGGATCACTGGTGTAACGGCATGGGAAGCAAAGGACAGAGAGCGAGTCCCTCACAGTGCAGCGCCCTTTCTCGGTGAAGGCCTGATAGGTTGAGAGAGAAGAAAACACACGTGCTTCATCAGAACAAACTCTTCCTTTGGTTTGTTGACGAACCAGTGCAGCGTTCTTCATTTCAGTTTTCTTTTAAATGCTGCATCCAGGCTCATTAAAGAGAAATATATTTTTATTTCCATGCTTAGAAAGAAAAGAAGTGTCGATTTTACGTAGCAGCATACACTGATATTGTAAACCATAGCAAGCAGAACGGTTTACTCCGTCTCGCCGTTGTTGTGCAATGTTTTGGCTACATTTCTATGATTTCTACAACTTCATTGTAAAGAGATTTTTCTAATTTCATTTTTATGTTATTTTACCTGGATGTGTAAGGATCACTTTTCTCAGGCTAACTGCACTCGTTCAGAGCAAAAACTCACAATTCAGACACTGAAAATAGTTTCTACAGTTTCACATTTCTGGCCCACATTCGTGTTCACATCAGGAAACAGTTTCAGTGTGGGCTGAAGACTGATAAGGACTCAAAACTTGATGATTTTGCTTGTTATGGTAGCTGGAATGTAACTAAAGTAGTGAGTATAACAGTGTTAAAGGCGATGGTTTCTGACTATTTTGTTTAAAAGTGTTGGGTATAACAAGATTACTGCAAACGTATGGCAGGCAGCAGTGGAGACTGTATGGGCTCAAAATGTGGTCATAAATATTTTGTACTTGTAAATCAGTTTTGTACTTGTAAATCAGGATTTGTATGTGTAAAAAGAATTTGTGTGTGTGTAAAAAAGATTTGTATGTGTAAAAAGAATTTGTGTGATTTGTGTGTGGACTTAGCCAAAAAAACCCTGCAAGTTACAAGTACGAATTTTGACCCTATTTTTCTTCCTTTCATCAAAGTTCAAAAAAGTGCCCCTCCGACAGCCAAACCCATCTGTTCTCTGATTGGATTGTTACATTTGTGATTGACATGACATTGACCAATCAGATGAAAGGAAGAAAAATAGGGTCAAAATTCGTACTTGTAACTTGCAGGGGTTTTTTTGGCTAAGTCCACACACAAATCTTTTTTATGCACACACAAATTCTTTTTACACATACAAATCCTGATTTACAAGTACAAAATATTTATGACCACATTTTGAGCCCATAAAGACTGCTCAAGAAAGCGCCCATCCTCAATATCTGACCAATGTTTTCTGCTTCTTTGTTTTCATGTTTTCAATTACACTGAACTCTGGAGATAACGTTGCAATGATGTTCTGATGTTGAAATGCTACATGTAGCACTTTTAATGCAGTTCTGACTGTTGATGGAATTTTGTTTTTCAATAAAATGTTCTGCAGTATTTGACTAAATATTGATCAGTTCCATATTTAATGCAAACAATAACCTAAAGGTGTTAAATTGCAAATGAAGTCCATGTTAGGAAAGCTTTATTTGGAGTGTAACATTTACTGTCACAGCACCTGTGACATATTTCTGTAATTCTGCAAAAAGCAAAGAAAAGGATGAAATACAGTAAAAATGCAATAATCATGAAAATACATAAGGATTGAAAGACCACTTTAGGGACAGCGATGCTGAGATTTTATGAACTGTTACTTTTCCCTCTGTCATCTCTCCGTCGCTGGTGGATGAGTTTAAATACCTGGGGTAAACCCTTCAAAGCAACAGACGGAGTGCCGGCAGGGTGGAGCAGTTGGAGACGAGTGTCAAGGGTGATTTGTGACAGAAGGACTGAAAAAGCTACACTGAAATTGGTTGTGCTAACTTACATTACATCTGATGTGGTGTCCACATTCAAACATGGGATCTAAAAGGGTTTATTTATGGGTTTATTTATGACAATGATGATGATTTGTGAGGGTTATTAGATGGAGGGTGGGTGGATGAACACACATTGAAGTGAGGAAACATTCATTTACACTTCATGGTAATAAGTTAAAAATTTAGGCAGTCTTCTTAACTTAGATGTTCTCAGTCTGGTGATAAGGAGGTAAAACACCTACCAGGCCAAAAGGGTGGAGTTATATTGACTCAAGCTTGTGTCTAATAGATTAATAGATAACAGGATATGACGTATGATGGTGTAGTGAAGTTGGAAAAGGTTTAGAACTTGTGATTTTGACAAGGATAACAGCAAGAGTGAAATGGAAGGTTAATAAGAAGGTAGTAAGAGAGTTGCTCTGATTTATGGTTTGGAGATGATGTCAAAGCTGGAGGTGGAAGAGTTCAAGATGTTAAGATTTTCATTGGGAATAACCAGGAGGGACAGGATTAGAAATTAGTTCACCAGAGGAACAGCTCAGGTTGAGCGAACTGGAGACAAAGTTAGAGAGGCAAGGGAGAAATGTACAAAAGATGTTGAAGACAAAGCTACAATCCAGAGGAAGATGATCACAGAGAAGATTTATGGATGTAGTGAGGGAGGACATGCATGGTGTGTGTGTGACAGAGGAGCATGATGGGGACAGGGTAGGATGGAGGCGTAGGAACCACTGTGGCGACTCCTAAAAGGAGAAGCTGAAAGAAGATATTTGTTTAATATGGCTAACAAATGATAACAACACTTACCAATTTCTTATTGTACTTCAAACATTACAAGAACTGAATGAAGACTGACGCCCCAAAAAAGTGTCATTCGGGGTGTTCGAGTATTTTTAAGAAAGTTGGATCATTTTATTTGGAGTGTAACATTTCATTATATAACCTCCAACACACCAACCACATCATTCTGGATACTAAAGAGGACAAAACAGGGTGAAATACGGTAACAATGTAGTAACCATGAAAACAATCAGGATGTGAAAGGCCACTTTACAGACACCAGGGCTGATCGACGAAAAGCTGGTCAACTACTTTTAATACAGAAACCAAATCTCAAATTCCACACGAATGGCTTCACACAAGCTAAAAATTATGGATAAAAAATAGAAATAAAATGCTTTTTTTTTAAATCCATAATTGTTGTTTTTCTTACAGCTACTGGATGTTTAGCCAGACCAAAGAGAAAATGATAAAAAGGTAAAAAAAAAAAAAAAAGACTCATTCATACGAGCATTATGAGATCTTTTCAGACATCACTAGTAGTAATCAGTTCTACTCTGTGCTGATATAAACATTTAGTCTATTTGAGATCATGAGATGAATCCTGATGTTAGAATAAGTGTGATCGGATTTCTATTGCACACGAATCTGTGTATCTGCTGTTTGAAGTCAGTGCAGCTTTTACTCAGACAGTCAACACTGTAGCTAAAAATGATATAAAAGATCCAACATTATTTTTTTAAAAACATTTCTTGCTAACTGATTGGTATATCCCAAAATTCTCAATGGATTTTGAGCACCTTTGTAAAAGAAACTATGATGTGCAGGGCAGTACCAGTCATACTGTAACAAACCAGATATGAAGACCATAACAATATGGTCAGTTTAAATCCAGAGGACGAGCTTTATCACGACTCCGACAGCAGATTTCGGGAAATGATCATCCTCATCACTTCATTGGTTCCTTTAAGGGAAACAAAAGCAGGAAACAGCTGGTGAAAAACAGCATCGCAGTCGCCTTACATGAAACCAAAGGAGCCACACTAAAACATGACAAAAGACAAACAAAAAGGCTAAAGAGAGAAAAAAAACCCTCACCTTCTAGGATCTGGTGGACTCTGATGTCCCGCACAAACTGCTGCACTGCGTAGTCTTTAAGGTAACCGTACCCACCGTGCATCTGAAGAGCCTGGTTGCAGATCTGTTGAATACAAGCAGGCAAAAAAGATCATTTAATGTAGTTAATTTCATGCTTTTAAACCAAATACTGTTAATCTTCCTTAGCACTGCTCACATTAAAGCACTCGTCCGTGGCGAAGAGCTTGGCCATGGAGCAGATGGCAACAGCATCGGAGCGATTCTCCTGCAACGCCTGCGCTGCTTCACGTATCAAAAGGCGAGACGCAACCAACTTGGTGGCCATTTCTGCCAGTTTGAACTGAAGAAACTACCATATGAAGAGAGAGGAGGGGGGGTGAATAAAGGTGGCAGGACTAGTATTCTGTTTCACTGAGTTTTCACTAAATAAACTGAAAACAGGGGGAACCTGCTTACCTGGTTGTTTGAGAGCGTTTCTCCAAACTGCTTGCGCACTAACAGGTGATCCCTCGCCAGCTGCACAGAAGCATGCGCCGCCCCAAGAGAACAGGAAGCTGGCGGCAGAGTGTTTAGAGGAAAACCAGTGAGTAAGTTGTTTGGCTTTGTTTTAAACGCCTTCATGTCAATGCCAAACACTTTGACCACAAATACTGATGGTTTGAGCTGAGTTATTACTGAGCAAACCACTGCTAATGGCCATAACCAAGGGCATGCTTCGCTGCTTTTGAACTCTGCTCATTTATAAAAGAAGAGTGTGTTAATCCAAATCTACTGAAACCATTCGTCATGCCTTAACCAACTCAAGGTTTCTTTAAAAGCACGCTGCACGTAATTTATGCACAAATCTGTTTCCCCCGAAGCTCATTGAAGCCCAATTATGATGCTGATTACATACTGTTATTTCTAGCTTTAAAAAAATATAGATTTACATTGGATTGTAAGCATAAAAGACACACACTTTTTGGATGCTTGGCTACTTGGGTGGTGTTTTCCTCCTTACCAATATTAATCCTGCCTCCATTCAGGCCTTTCATGGCGATGTTGAAGCCCTGTCCTTCCTCACCGAGCCGGTTCGCCACTGGAACCAGACAGTCCTCAAATATCACAGCCCTGGTCGGCTGAGAGTTCCAGCCCACCTGGAGGACAGATTGTTTTTAACAGCTGATTGGCTCAATTCTGCCATCTAGTGGTTGAACACCAAAGTGGAGCAACTGTGAAGTCGTACCTTTTTTTCTTTTTTGCCAAAACTGAGGCCGGGGGTTCCCTTCTCCACCACCAGACACGAGATACCTTTAGGTCCTTTACCTCCAGTTCTGCACATCACGACGTAGACATCTGTGTCTCCTCCTCCACTGATGAAGGCCTAAAAAGTGCCGAAGAAATTAGAGGAGCTTGCAATTCTACAGACCTTAAATGACATGAGCGTACAGACAGGTCTGAGGTACCTTTGAGCCATTCAAGATGTAATGGTCGCCTTTCCGCTGTGCAGAGGTCAGAAGAGAAGCAGCATCGCTGCCGCTGCCTAAAACAAAGATCGCAGGTTGAACTTTACCTAAAGTACTCACATGTGTGGAAGAACAACATACATGTGAAGGGAATTGCTCACATAGACAGCTGTGAATAATTTTACACAGAGAAGTCTGCTGTCTTTTCGCATGCAGACTCACCTGGTTCAGTGAGACAATAGGAGGCAAACCTTTCCATAGAACAGAGATCAGGACAAAACTTTTCCCTTTGCTCTTTATTGCCGTAGCTGTCTATCATCCAGGCACACATGCTGCAAAGGTAAGGAGCACAGTGGAGATTAACATGCAAATAAATAAATAATATACACTCACTGGCCACTTTGTTAGGCATACCACTTCAACTGTTTGTTAACACAAATATCTGATTAGCCAATCACATGGCAGCAAATCAGTGCATTTAGACATGAAGACACAGTCGAGGCGACCCAGTGATGTTCAAACTGAGCATCAGAATGGAAGAAGGGTGATTTAATGATGGTGTTGGTACAACACGTGCTGGTCTGAGTACACAGAGTACTACTCCTGTCAGCTAAGTACAGCAAACTGAGGCTAGGATTTGCATGAGTTCACCAAAACTGGACAATAGAGATATGTTGCCCGGTCTGTTGTCTCGATTTCTGCTTCAACATTTGGATAATATGAGCAGAATTTGACATAAAAAACATAAAAGCATGGATCCATCCTGCCTTGTATTAACAGTTCAGCCTGCTGAAGTACCAATTATTTAAATGCTAAAGTGAACCTGAGTATTGTTACCGACCACGCTCATCTCTTTATGGCCACAGTGTACCCATCTTACAGTATTTATAATCCAGACAAACTGACACCTGCGGTAAATATGGTGCCTTTTATAAATGCTCCCAACCAAAATAATCTTATTATTCATACTTGTGGATGCTGATGTAGGCTGTGGTGCTCACACATCCTGTGGACAAAGCCTCAAAGATGATCGACGTGTCCAGCCGAGAAAGGCCAGATCCTCCGACATCTGGCTGAACGTAAATCCCACCGAAACCCAGCTGGGCCGCTTTACGCATCGTCTCCACTGGAAAGATTTCCTGAGTGGGGAAGAAACATCTAACCATTAGCACACCCTGCCTAGTGCTGTTACTAGTTACTTACTGCCTAATACTTATTTTTATTTTGTTGTTTTCTCCTGATCAGGACTTTGGATTGATACAAAAGATTGCCTTTATATGAGCAAACATTGGTTTTGAACCCCTCACATCTGTTGCTTTCACGTTTGATTAATAACAGTGTTTTAAGCCTCCTAGCTCATACCTTTTGGTCCCACTCCGCCATGTGTGGGGCCATTTCATTGGCTGCAAAGTCAAAGGCCACTTTTTGAAACTCCTTCTGTTCATCTGTGAGTCCGTGGGAAGCTGCAGACAAAGAGCGGAGGACATTAAATACAGTGACTGCTCTGTGTGTTTTTAACCATTACATACTGTTCATATTTCATGTCTTCACAGTCTGGCTCAGGTCACTTTTAACCCAGCCTAAGAATTCCCTCATAAGTGTCTACAGCATATTGATAAACAGAGATTAATTTAGAGTATATAAATAGTCACCTTTTTCACTCACTATGTATTTATAAACCTATATTAATCTCTAGCTCTCTTCCACAGTCTTTGTCCTGCCTTTGTCCCTCAACCCCAGCCAGCTGTGGCAGATGGAACCCCCTCCCTGAGTCTGGTTCTTCTGGAGGTTTCGTCCTCCTTCCAGTTTTTCCTTCCTAGTGCTGCCAAAGCGCTTGCTCACAGGAGGTCATATGAGTGCTGGGTTTTTTCTGTTTTCTTTGTATTATTGTAGGATCTTTACCTTACAATACAAAGTGCCTTGAGGCAACTGTTGTTGTGATACGGTGCTATATAAATAAAATAAAATTGAACCGAACTGAAAAACATCTAATATCATATAGTATTATGTCCTGTTATACCTAACACATTAAAACATAACAGCCACGATGATTTAAATAACATCTAGGTGTTGAATAATCCGAAAGAGAGGGGCGGTGCTAAGGAGAGGCGTGCAGCTTTCTCTGCCTTCCGACTGGAGCTGAGATCTAATAAACCAACCAATGACAGTCGGCTGCGATAAATAAGTAAATAAAAGCGCTGAATATGTGTAGCATAAGCTTTTTTTTTTTTTTTTTAATCTTAATCAGCAGTCGTGTTTGTTTGCTACAAACCTGTGTGACTTCTTAACATGTCAGCTGACAAAGTTACCTGTGCAGGTCACATGTTGTCGCTTGTTCATTTCATTGCTTCAGGTCCAATGAGGTAAATGAAATCACAGAAGAAAATCTGGTGTCTGATTACTGTGCAATGTTACATACACTCATCCGGGGCATGAATGTTATGGTCATTTCAGCCTTTTAACCATTTCTTTTTCCGGGGGTAGAATATTGTACTTAGAGCTACTTGTATTACTTAAAGCTAGTAGATTTCGTTTTCTGGTACTTACGGTCGATGCATGCGGCTATTCCTCTTCTCTGTGAGTTTCCGCCTAATGTTACACGGTTTTTACAGATTCTGGAGCCCAGCCGGACTATTCTCGATAGAGCTCCTACAGCAGCCATGTTTACCTCTACAGTGGTGAGTCACTCGGCAGCGGGGGCTGCTGGTCATTGTAGTTTGTTGTAGCCGCACATCCGGCTTGTATTACGCGTTTAAAGGCGCCATATTGGAACGGGGTTCGCTTCAATTGTTGCAAGTAAATATTTTAAAAATTTATACATGGTTAGAAATTTCACTTTGATTTGATTATTCACATGAAGTAATTAAAAGTGAGTATTGATATTAAGCTTATGAACATTTTTTTTAACTAACACAGTATTTATTTGCTGTTATTTATTCAGATGTATGACATGACCAATTTGATTTTTACACTACAGTGTACAGTGACAGTGTCCATAACGTTATTTTTTTTTATTGTATATGTTTTTAAATACCGATATTTAAAATGCGAAATGTAAATGATGGATGCTACTGATTTTTTTTTCTTTTGTTAATGTATTCACTTATTTTGCCATCTGTAAGTGAATATTTCAGGTTCATATCTCAGAATTTCAACTTGAAAAGTTAATATTTTTTTTCTTAATAACTCAATAAAATCTCAAGTTAATCCGATTTTTTTTTACAATTTACGCTCTGCCTGGCAGAATTTATTTTGGAAACAAGCTTCCATAAAATTGTGAAGCTTGCATAAATGAATAAACAAATACCTTACTTGCTGGCTTTATTACTGCTTTTGTTTATAGAAGACTATATTGCTGCTGTCTGCATATTCAGTCTTGTAATAATGTGCCCTCACTTGTACTGCAGTGTATGAAATTCATTTAGATATATATTGTTATGTAAAGAACTGCACAAATGTATATAGCTTTGAGAATTCTTTTAACCTTTATACATCAATACCAACAATTCTTTAGGCTTTAACACATAACACTTTGTAATGTCATATTTACTTTCTTTATCACATATTCTCAGACTATTTATTTTATTTTGGATTTACTTTAGTCGTTTCCACGTGTATCCTGTACACATACTTACAATAAAGTTGACTTTGACTTAACTTACACCTTGTTTATTTGTAGGTTATAATAATAAAAGGCCTGAAAATAGTCACGTGTTCCCCGTACCAATATGGCGGCAGTGCTTCTACAGCGGACACACGGCAGTGGCTGGGGGATAAATCAAGTGCACCCATACGGTTTTTAGGTCACGTGTTGCAGGTTTTTCAGCGGGATTGACGGCTGGAGCTGTGCTGAGCTGAAGGTACGACTCCATATTACCGAGTTTATCCCCGGACAGTGCGTTACGTCTAGTTTACACGCATTCCTGTTGCTTCTGTGTTTCTGCTGCTTGTTAGTGTCTAAGCAGTTTACACATTTAAATAAGAGCAAATACAATTTGTGGTTGTGTTATTTAAGTTGAGGTGTTTCTAACGTTCAGTCTGCCACTACTGATGTAAACTGTGGTTATTAAAATTATATATAAGTAACACTTCTCAAATTAAAGCTTCCTACATGAAGAAAAGTAATTTAACAACCTTAAGATAAGCAGGGTTCATTGCAAGACTGCTGTGCTGACCAACCTTAGTTGCAGCTGGATGCAACTATATAAAGCAAAGTTTATGTGATCTTGGACTCATTTTGAATGATTTTTAGAGCAGTCCGTTTGGGATTACACGAAGAGACAAGACACTGACCCAAATGTTCTCCAGCCTGTTAACTTTGTATGAACTTTAGAAAAGTATAAATGGATATAAATATAAGGGATGGAAATCATTAGGGGATAAAAGAAAAAAAAATGCTGATTGTCTGAGATCTTAGTGGGAGAGCTACCAGAGTACAAATTATACCTCAAACTTCTTGTTGAGATTTTGCCCTCACAAGCTTTACAGCAACAAACCATCCAACCCTTTTGTGGATCTTTACAGAGTCAAAGAAATGCCACCAAAGAAAAAGGCCAGAGTCAGTAAAAGGAATGCCGGTTCAGGTAGGTAAATCAAATCGCAGAAGAAAATCACCTGTCTGATATTAGAAGTTACATACACTCGTCCTGGGCATGAATCTCATAGTAATTTCAGGCTTTTAATGATTTCTAATGATTTTCCAGCGTAGAATATTGTACAGCTACATCTTTAATTAATTAACCCAATTAACCCCTGCACCTCAACCACACACTTTGGGTAGGCATCAACAAACTTCATGCATAATTCTGGCTCCATGTTTGATCACTCCTTTTTGCAGAATTGGTAGGGTTCATTCAAATAGTCCAAAAATGTTCAATAGGGTTTAGGTTGGGGCTTTGGGAAGGCCATCCCAGAAGCTTAATGTTAACCTGCTTTACCCATTACAAAACCAGCTTTCATATGTGTTTGGCATCATTGTCTGATTGAAAAACTAAATTGTGTCCGAGTTGATTTGAGGTGAAGTTGAACAATTTGGACATAGCATCATGCTCTGTACCCCAGAGCATGATGCTACCGCCACCATTCTTGACAGTTAGTACAGTGTTCTTCAGATTTGAAAGCCTCATTTTTGGCCCTACAAACATACCTTTTGTCATTGTGGCCAGATAGCTCAATCTTTGTCTCACCTGACCATAAAACTATTCTTCAGAAGGTATTTGGCTTGTCCATGTGGGCAGCATGGTGGCATGGTGGTTAGCACTGTTGCTGCACAGCAAGAAGGTCCTGAGTTCAATTCCACCATCAGGCCGGGGTCTTTCTGTGTGGAGTTTGCATGTTCTCCCGTGTTTGCGTGGGTTCCTCCGGTACTCGGCTTCCTCCCACCGTCCAAAGACATGCAGTTTGAGGGGATAGGTTAATTGGATAATCTAAATTGTCACTAGGTGTGAATGTGAGCGTGAATGGTTGTCTGTCCCTGTGTGTTGGCCCTGCGACAGACTGGCGACCTGTCCAGGGTGTACCCCGCCTCTCGCCCTATGACAGCTGGGATAGGCTCCCGCGACCCTGGAAAGGATAAGCGGAAGCGAATGGATGGATGGATGTGGGCAGCTACAAATTTCAGTCAAGCATCACATTGTCGATTTTGTAGCAGAGGCTTCTTCTTGGTCGGCGCCCTCTTAGTCCATGCCACTGTAAAACTAACTTTACTGTAGACAGTTTTCCTGTTTTTCCAGCAGTTTCCGGTTCATGTTAGGCTTGAACCTTGGTGGTCTTTTAGTTGTTCCTGAACATCTGAACCAATTTCTGCTCATGTGAGGGTGACAGTTTGGGTCTTCTTCTAGAACCCAGGAAAGTTGTGACGCGTCTGAATAGCTTGTACTTATGTAAAAATAGTTTGCACTGATTATTTCGGAATCTGCACTTCTTTAGAAATGGCCCTAAGAGACATTCCCAACTTGTGTTAATCTACAATTCTATTTACTAGATGTTCACTGAGCACCCATTGGATTCCATTGAGAATCCAATGGGTGCTGCCAAAGAAATTCACTAACAACATTGCAGAAACGCCAGTGCCGCTCATTATTATAACTTAAGCGCTTGTTCTTGTTTTTTAAAGTCATTACAGATTTATGCTGTACAATCACTCCACCCTGGAAAAAGAACGGTTCAAAGAAATCATTAAAAACCCCAAATTATCGTGACATTCAACCCCTCGAAGAGTGCGTGTAAACTCAGTCAGATTTACTGACCACAGTTTTACCTAAAGAGTGCTTCCAAACCACAGGCAAAGATGATGACAGGGAGCCAGTGTCCCCAGCTTTGAAGAAGAGGAAAGCTGCAACTTCTGGTGGAAAAACTGACGAGAGCTCGGCGTCTTCTGGTTCTCCGCAGTACAGTCGCTGGCTGATGAAGTCTGAGCCCGAGAGCCGCTTTGAGAATGGCATCGACGTAAAGGTATGGAGCAGCACCAGCTTTGTCAGCACATGTTAAAGTGTGAGCTGGTCTCACTTGTCTGATGCTTTCTGTTCACTCTGCAGTTTGGCATCGAGGACCTGAAGGCTCTGCCTGATCAGACCAGCTGCTGGGATGGCGTTCGCAATTATCAGGTAGAGCCGCAGCACCGAGTCCTGCAAAAAGAAGATGTTTATCTGAAATAAGGGAGCAATGCGCTTCTACTCCTGAAAAGGCGTTTCTGTCTCTGTTCACTGCACCACTGGGCAAATTATTTTTGAATTTGCTATGCTAATCTTCTGCAGGCACGCAATTTCATGAGGCAGATGAAAGAGGGACAGCTGGCTTTCTTTTACCACAGCAACTGCAAGGAGCCGGGGATAGCAGGAATCATGAAAGTGAGTCGCTCTTCTATATTTAGGTAAAGCTCGAGACGGGCCTGATGTTCAGCTTCATTTCCTCTTTCTAGATTGTGAAGGAAGCTTATGTGGACCACACTCAGTTTGACAGGAAAGATGTGCATTATGATGCAACCAGCAAACCAGACGACCCCAAGTGGAGCATGGTAAGCTGAACGCATTAAGCACAGTTAATGATAACACTCAAGCGTGAAGGCTGAGCTCGTTCCCTTCTCTCTCAGGTAGACGTCCAGTATCAAAGGATGATGAAGCGTTTTCTTCCTCTGTCGGAGCTTAAAAAGTACCACCTGCAGCATCGCGCTAAGGGGGGCCCCCTCAAGGACATGGCGCTTTTTACAAGGGCTAGGCTCTCTGTGCAGCCTCTCACCACCGGTATGACAGAAGAGGAAAGAAAAAAAGTAAATAAATAAACAAATAAAAAGAGAAATAGCTGTGAACACTGTTTCTTTCTCCACAGAGGAGTTTGACTTCATCCGGAGTCTGGAGGACAAAGAGCCACTGTAAGGATTTACTTCACAATGCAGCACAATCATCACAAGTACCATTGCTTCACTGTAACTGTTAAAGTCTATTAAAGATATTAAATGTTTTTATTAGACATCATAGTCCAGATTAAATCTGTGAAAACACAAACGTGTGGTTATGACTTGAGTTTCTAGGAACTGGATGGAAAGCAGTGCCTCTTTTATAAAGTATAAACAGAAGCAGCATTAATTATGGCTGGCCTTTGCTCTCAGAGTAGCGTCAAGCATCATTTTATTGATGTTATTTAACTCATGATTTATAAACGGCAGCATATTTTACGACTCCTGATACCCTTTCAACGCTTGTTTTATCACATGAACATAACTTGACATTGTGTGCTCGACTGCTGCCCGGTGATGACGGAGTGAGTGGGAAAATAAAACCTGCAAACAGCCTATGTGCCATGTCCTTCTAGGTAACATGCAAAGGGCTCTTGGTAAATTTTCCCCTTTGTAGATTGTGGGGGACCCGCATTAAATGAATTTAATATGCTGAATGCTGAAAAGTACCTTATATAACCTATAATGTTGTTCAATGAAATTAATGCTTGGCAGTCTGAGTGAGAAAGGAGATGCTGGTTTGGAAGTATTGATGCTGTTGCTGTCAGATCCGTGCTATTTTCAGTGACTTAGGTAAGGCCCAGCTTCACAGTTTCTTATTAGAAGTGTCAGGTATTGATTAGAATGTGCTGACGTTGTTTTTAACAGCAGAAGCACTGTTTTAAGTGTGAATGATCCTCATCAATAAACTGAGACCAGTTTATGCAGACTATTGTTGTAAATGAGAGCTAGGTGTCCACCTGTGACTGGGCAGTCCTCAGTTAGAGTTGACAGTTTCCAAGCCCAAAGGCAGTTCCTCAGGTTAGGCGTGAGACGACCTTTAACTGTAAATTTGCTCACGTCAGCAAAACTGTCAACTTAGTTCTGATTTGACTTCTTGAGAGAAACACTCTCCCTCTTGTGGGTCCCCAGAGCTCATAGAAACTACACCTTCCAGAGGTTCACAAGACGATGACCTTGAGTGTGAGATCGGCCAAATTTAAGTCAGATAAGGCTTTTGATTTTCAGACCCAGCTGCTGCCCGATGCCCTTTATTACATCTGTATATCACAGTCAGTCAGATGGTGTAGCACCATTTATCTCCTAACTGACATCACTGTTATTTAAATAGTTTTTATTAACTATTTACAATTGATTTACTTGAATAATTGTGTGTGCTGATGCAAAGTAGCTACTTTGAACAGCAAAGGCTGAAAAAGCCCAGCCTGCTTTGGAACCCGAGCCCTCGGGCACACTGTGTGTTTCCACTGATGAAGTGTGCCTGAGGGCTCGGGTCACAAAGACTGAATCAGTGTGTTGATATCTTCTGTGATCTTTTTCACAGTCATAGTTTTATGAAAAATGTTCTCCGTCGCTCTGGTTGTCACATTAGGATAACATCACCTCGTTAGTTGAGACCTTTCCCTTTACGTGTGCAAATTACACCTCAAAGCACATGCATGCGTGTCCTCTTTCACCTGTTACTGTTGTTAAGATAAAACTTATAATTTTGACACCGATCTCCTAAGAACTCACCCGAACATAGAAACCTGTTATAAAACAGATATACAGACAGTGTCTCATACCCTATGATAGTTGGGATAGATCCAGACCTGATGAGGAAAAGTGGAAGAGAATGGATGGAAGGACATTTTGATGATAAATTCAAAATAAAAATCCACTAATTTTGCAACTCATGAGAACTTAAAAATCAAACTGTACAGTGATATGAAATATGATGTCACGTGAAAAACTTCAGTATATCGTATCATTCAGTAGCTTGTAAAACCACCTTCAGCAGCAATAAACTGATCATTGTCTGCATCCCTTTATCAGTCTCTCACATTGTGGATGGATTTTGGCTCACTCTTCTTTACAGCATTGCTTCAGTTTTAGGTTTGCAGCATCTTGATTTTTCTCCCCCCCTCCTCCTCAGTCATTCTGTTGCAGATCTGCTAACCTGCTCACTACTCTATAGAAGTTGAACATTAAATAAATAAAACCACATTAGCTATAAGTATATTTTAATGAATGCTCAGGTTCATCAAGTCAACACATTCATTCGTTTTCACAAAACCACATCAGAGAATTTAATTCATTTGGCATCAATTTATTTGACTTTTGGGAACAAGGAGTAATCGAGTAGCATTTTGCAAAAGATATTTCTACTGTAACTTTCTCTGGTTAAAAGACTAAAATTATGTTAGAGGCAGGAGGATTCAATTAGCTTGATACACGTAGGCACAACTTTTAAGTCTCTAATAAAGAGGATACAGAAGACTTCATACTATCAGACCTCAAGACAAACACTTTGACATCCTTTCCTAACACCACTGGAATGCTGAGGTAAAGCTTATGGACATGAAATGTCATTTTGTAGCACTGTGTACTAGATAGTCTGTGTACACGAGCTGGAAACAGGATAACAGGTTTAACTGGCCTTATTTACAGGTTTAAAAACAAACGTGTGGATTAATACTTTAGCTCTCTCACTCAAACAGCAGCAAGAGATTAGAGTTTCCACTTCCATCCTTTTTTTGTGCAAACACACAAACACAGAAAAATGTGTTCAGCAAGGTAAAGCAGTGCAAAGTTATCTCGGATTTCTTGACCTTAGAACAATGTTAGGAATGCATTCATTAAATGTGGAATGTCGGAGATGCACTTCGGAGCATTCACTTGAAATAATTATGAGATTAGAAATCAATTGATCCCAAAAGTGTTAGAACGTAACAAACAGAAGGCTTAAAAATTCAATTTCACATGGTTTTACCCAGCGAACAATGAGACACGCGTTTACTTTGATTCCCAAAAAGAAACCCCCCCCCCAAAAAAATGCATTAATGAGGAAGGATAGGACCAGCAGCCTGAAGCCCATTTGAATGCCTCATGCAAACTGTTTCATAGTTCACACAGTTTTACCGTATGTCGGTCTCCCTTCTTTCTTTACCAGAAGCAGCAGCTACAAGTAAAGCAGCTGCCTCTCCAGATGTTGTACAGTTGACATGTACCCCCCACCACCCCAGTGCAGACCCTTTGTGAGTCCCGTGAGAGGAGAGCTGCGGCTCTACCCGCTCTCCTCTTTTGCAGCCTGTTCCAGTGCGCTCTCTGAAGCGGCTGATCCTTCGAACCTCTGAGAGGCGATGGCAGCCTGGTGAGACATGCTCTTCCTCACCACGTCCCCTTTTCTCCACAGTGTGATTTCCTGGAGGGGAGAGAAATCAAAGACAAATGTAAGGTGATGACACAAAGAACGCCTCAGCTCATGACCTGTAAATGAAGGAAAAGGTACCAAACTGAGCACAGAGTTTTCCTGGCTCTCAAATGTGACTGATAAAAATTTTAGCCTTTCAGAACCAGTCAGTGGGACATCAACCAATAAAAGCACCACTACTTCTTATTCGCTGTCAGACTTGTTTTCTAGTGTAACATTTTCACTCTCTAACACACAGAAAAAAGCAGAGCTCCACAATAGCGCATAAGGTACTGTGTTTAAGAATTGCTATCGATAAGATTTTACTGATGGTGTTCAGTTTCAAGGTTTCAAGCAGATTCTTTATTGATTACTGATCGATTTTCACCTACACGTTTTTTGTTTTGTTTTTTTTAGTGCCAGTGCAGCAGGTCTATTATCTCTTCAGCTCCACTGCCATGAAAAAAAAAAAAAGACATAAATAAAACATGCCAGCACTAATAAAAGGCACTGATAAGCTGGGGGGCATAAGCTTTGGATGGAGTACCATTCAGAACAGAACCAGTTGGAACCTGCTCTCAGTTCCCACCTCTGATTATTCAGTAGCGCTAGCTGTAACAGTCAGAATCGCGATACACTCACAGCTCTATCATAGCCTGTACCCCCACATTTAGAAAGCAAACAACAGGAGGATGTTCGCCAGCTTTCTTAGTGAAACAGTCTTCAGCTGCCATTACATCCTGGCTGTAGGCACGCTTCAGTTATTACAGTTACAGCTGTGACACAACAGGATGTAGCACTGATTGACTGCATGCAGGCGGCTTTGTGTGTCTATAGTGGTAGTTGGAGCCTCCTCTTGAAGCCACGCTGTCCTTTCACTCTGACACAATCAAACTACAGAGGCAGTCAAAATCAGAACCACATCCAGCCACAGCTGCACTAATGTCAGCCAGGCAGAGCAGCTGCAGCTGTGCCCACATCCACCAGCTGGATACTGTTTGAGAGCTACCCTTCACAATGACTAATAAGCACTAAAAATCACATTCACATGGATGTTTTTAAACTAGTGAAGTAGAAGATTGAGAAAAATGTAAAAACGCTGTCTGATGTTTTGCTTCCAATCGTACCTGCTGTTTGAAGTAGCGTCTCTCCTCCTCGTCAATCAAAACCAGGTTCAGGTAGTAGCGCACCGAGAACTTCTTGTTGATGTCTCGCATGGTGGGGGTCAGATCATATCCAGCCAGGAATAATCGGATGGGGATGGACTCTCCTGAAATGTTAAACACACTCTCAGAGGCTGAGCAGTGTTTGCATTGTGTGACTTGTTGAAACTGCGAATAACTTTTGTTTACCTCTGACCGGCGCTCCATCCATGATCTCGTACTTGGCAATAGTGTCATTTTCGTGGTAAACGCTTGGGCCTGTGCCTGTTGTCTCACGTTTGATGATGTCAATTTCCATGTGTTTAATCTTAATTCTCACCAGCAGGAAATAGATTTTTCCCACAATTACATCTTTCAGATGGTACCTGGAAAAAAATAAAAGAACAGGCACCAACTGCAAATGAGGTCTACAGTTTAGTCACTAACAAGCACAATGTTCAGTACATGCTTTTCATTTAAATTGATAATAAATCAATCATTGTTTCAGTCACTGGTTCAGTTTATAAATAAATAAATCTTTCACTTTAAAAGAGATGGTTTTGCTGATACTGTACAAAACTATTTCACTCTTAAACACAGCATAACAAAGTCACAGGGAAAAAAGTGAATGATAGTGGTTTGCTGCAGCCCTGCAAGCCTTACTTGGATTTGTTATACTCAAACTCGATGTGGAGGCAGTCCTCAATTCCAACTTCCATTTTAATGGAGGAGTTGAGCTCAGGGTAGGTGCTCAGTGTGTGGACCACAATGTCCATCTCTTTAGTGATGTCATTTAGTCTTCTTATCACCGTGGCACGAAGAAAATATCTGAAAATGAAGCATACACACAATCACAAAAAGTGCTGTCTCCTCCTTAGTAGAAAGCCACAACTACACACTAATTGACCATAATGTCAAATCCACCTGCCTATCCTATCGTTTACTGCTCCACCTCATGACAAAGACTCATCCAGATGTCTGGTTGCAACACTGGAATGCATATTCATAATGCTGCCACCTCTTACACTGGTAAAAGCCTACCTTCTTCCAGCACTGTTCCAGCTATGACGCTGTCACATTCATCTGTAGGAACCTTTGTGGTAGACCGGGCTCACCATGGTCAATCTGACCAGTCTGACACCTTCCAGTCAAGTTTACGTCATTTTCTGTTCATTCAATTAACAGAGCCCAACCCTATTATCCATTCACCTTGGACACGTTTTGATAGGTACTTATCACTGCATACAAAGAATACCCTGAAAGATCTGCTCCTGTCTTCAAGCATTCAGTCTAGCCCTTGTCGAACATTTGCAACACATATTAAGAAGTCACAGTTCACTTTTCACCCCTCGATTGGTGACACCATAATGATTTAACGTTACTCACTTCCACAGTCATTGGTCTGAGCAGCGTGCATGTACTGCAAGTCAAATGTGGGCAACATCAAGCTTCAAAACTGCTCAGTTTAAGTGTAACCACATGACACGCAGGTTAACAAGTAACGCACTCACTGTACTGCTGAGAAAACGACAGTGAATGATCAAACTTACCTTAGCTTGACATTCTGGCCTGTGTAGGACTCGTAAGGTTTCTCAACATGAGTGAACTCAAAGTCAAAGGTCTGGGACTGAGTTATTTCACCAGGTCTTGCGAGATCTTTCACCAGGGAAACAAATTCATGATGGTTTCCTCTGTCATAATACAATTCTAGAAAAAGAGGAAAGACAGTATTAAAAAAAACAACCCCAAAACAAACAAACAAACAAACATATTGTGCATGATTTTGGATACAACTGAGCTCTTGGACTCGTAATTGATTTTAGTGGCCAGAAAGACATACCATGTGAGTTTTACTCATAAAGCTAGTTTTAGTACTCTAACGTGAATTTTACTTATTAAAATCTATTTGTGTCAAAGTTTTCACACAGCCCTTTCACAAATGTAACACTCAAGCAGAGATTGCCTGTGTTGCTTACAATGTCACTGCGGAAACTTTTAAAAGTCCAGCTGCAGCTGATTAAGGACACTAGAGTGCAGCATACAGGTGATCTGAAACAGGTCTATGCAGGTGTAATATGCGTTTCCTTTCATGTCTAATATAAAGTTGAAAACTGAAGCATCTGTTTGTTTCACTGTTGAGGGATGCCTCCATGTTTCTTCACTCCACAGTGTATCAGTCGCTGCTATTTTTACATACCTATTTGTCCCACAAATTCAATTTTGATGCCGTGGTGCTCCAGCCTCTTCCCGGGGTTCTTCAGCGTCACATTCACCTTTCCACTGACAGTCTCGCCGTCGTAGAAGAGAAAATATTTGTCTTTCTTCCCATCTTCAGTTTTGTGCTCAACCTTCTTCCTCGTTTCGGCGTCATTCAGGACAACATCGATTTCTGCGCTTTGACCAAAACTAAAGAAACTCATTATAACGCTGCGTCCGCGCTAACTCTTTATCGTATCTAAGTGCGAGTTAACTGACTTGTTAGCACGCTGCACCGAACCTGCTAACGTTTCAAAGTAGAAAACAAGCGCACGCTAAGGCCTGCGGGGTGCGCGAGCTTGGCTGCTTCTCGTAGCACGAATTACACCGACTGACATTAAAAAGTCTCAAGATATGTCACAGAAACCTCCACACGAGCTACATGTCAAGCAAACTAGCGCATCGATGCTAAAACACACAGTATCGTGATTAGCCGTTTTCTTTTTTTCTGCTCTCCGTTGCTGAGCCTGGATCTCACCGATAAACAGCCCGCAGCAGCGACGGATGGGTCTGCTGTTCACACAGAGCTCGCCGCGTAAATGTATCTTACATGTTTGTTTTCTGTGGAGAAAACGACGAACGCTGTCAAACGACCAGGATATACCACCAGCTTTCGCTACCTGCGTTAGCTGAACTACTTCCGGGTGGCGTTTTTTCACAGTAAAAGCGGAAAGAAAGGCGCGGAAGTCGCTAGGCACTAGCAATTATGCTTGAACTACAGCGTGTTTAAGACCTGCAAGTGTTAAACGGAAAAGAAATATAAATAAACTGCATCATAATACTACACTCATGCAAACAATATAAATATTTATAAGTACTTTCAAATCATTAGCAAAAATTATGAAAATACTTAAATTATCAAAAGTAAAATTATTATTATTATTATTATTATCATTATTATGTACAGAGTATGTAGTATGTATGAATGCTATTATATTTAGCGCAAATAACAAAATAACTAGATTGTTTAAAAAAACCGATTTTGTGAACTTCAAAAAAATTAAAAAAATAAAAATGTCGAGGAAATATCCTCAATTTTACTAGCCAGTGTGGTTAAAATAAAAAAAAATTTCTGAATTGCTAAAACACTAAACTCTATTCTTTAAACCAAATTCTCAGTGGCCTAAACTTATTAATCAAACACTGTTCAGGTACTTAGACACAATTTCCGACACTCAATTACTCTTTTTTTTTCAAAACCTTAAACACGTTCTCAGTCACTAAACACATTTCACACTAATATTGCAAAACTGTAAACACTGGCAGCAAAATGTGAACACAACTCCAACACAGCTGTCATCTTTCGCACACAGCAACTCACAATTGAACATGTGATCAGACCTTTTGAGCGAAACTACGCAAGAGTTCTACGACATCAGTATGTGCGACCTACACACACTTTTAGCAGCGACGCTTAGAATTCTATGCCCATAGACTTACTATTACTCTATATTGTAATGTACATAAATGGAATGCGTATACTGTACACTATTTCATAATTCTGTCTTTCTGTATTACTTATAGTACACTACTTATTTATTTTTATAGAGTGTTTGAATTTGATTTCATGAAAAGGACCCATGAATATATTTTCATATGAAGCAGGGTTCAGTCTCACAAAAAGGAGGCGGAGAGGCAGGAACATAATTGGTCAACATGCCATTGTGGAAGTCCCTGGCCAGCGTGGTGGCAAAGTAACTGGGGGGGATCTCCACTATCATGCAAACCTGGGGCCATATAACACTGCACATCTTACATTTCTGGGTGGTCTACAGGATATTAGGGTTGCACGTGAACAGCTGGATCAGCAAACAGTGCATCCTGTATATGTCATAGTTTGGGACAATGTGAACTTTCACTGTGCTGTCCTGATACACGAGTAGTTCACAAACAACCAGCGCTTTATAAACGTTTCCCTTCCACCTTACAGCCCCTTCCTGAATCCAACACAAGAGTTTTTCTCTGCGTGGAGGTGGAAGGTCTATGACCAGCAGCCCTACACCAGGGAAACTTTACTGGAGGCAACAGAACACGCCTGCGATGACACAACTGTGGAGTCTAGTCAGTGCTGGGTTCTGCACACAAGACGGTTTTTCTCATGTTGCCTGGCAAGGGAGAATATTGCCTGTGATGTGGACGATGTGGATGAAGTTCTCTGGACAGACCCCACACAAAGACGTGATGATGTGGAATGAATCTGTGAATTACAGAAATGTGCTTTTCATTTAGTTTTTTTTTAAAGTAATTATTTTTTGTTATCTACATTCAGCACTTCTTATCATTCTAATTATGGTCATTTGTTAAATACACTTAAATATTTCCTGTTAACTACATGCCCTGGATGCCATGTCTTCAATTATCTGATGTAGCGTCTAACGAATGTTCTGTGGTGAATATATTTTTACTTGCTGTGTGTATGATATAAAAACATCATTTGGTTTTGAACGCAGCATAACTGATTTTGAAGTGATAGTTTGATTCTGACAGAAGAATCTGGGGTTTTGTGAATGTAGTTAAGGTTTTTGGATGTGTTTAAGGTTTTGAGAAAATGGGTGGAGGGTTCAGGAAATGTTTTTTAGCAATTCAGAAAAACTGGAATAATAATAATAATTACAACTTGCTTAATGAAGCATTGATTGACCCTTCAATGAAACTCTGGATGTCTTGGATGTCTACAAAACTATGAGCCAACTGATTTCAAAAAGCTTTTTTGTTTTACAGTAATACCTGTACTAATTTTCCTCCATGCTGTAATATTTAAAAAAGACTAAAACTAACACAATACTAAACTGAAATGAAACATTTTTTAAACAATAATAGCTAAACTGAAATGAGAAAAATTCACCCTGGATTTTTTGATTTGCTGATATAATGTATGTGTTGTGATTTTAGTTTTTTTTTTTTTTTTATTGTTTGAAATAAATCCATATAGTGGATGGAAACAACTATTGTGACAGAAAAATCGCAGCAAGCACGAAAGGGAAATTTTACAGGATGGTAGTGAGACCTGTGATGATGTATGGTTCTCCTGCCAGGCAGGAGAGTCTCTTGCAGAGAGAGCGAGAGCTGCAAGAGGAAGACCACAAAAAACATTTCTGGATGTAGTCAACATGGACAAGCTATGTTTGTGTTTGTGCATGATTTTCCCCTCACTACACAGAAACCTTGTTTGTCTGTGTATCTCTATATTTCACTTTAATCATCTGGACAAAATCCATCAAAACATTTGAGACTCCAAAAATTCAGCTGAAATATATTTAATAGTAACAAAATAACATTAACGTATAACATTAATATCAAATGAACAGTGGACATTGTACAACAGTTCCTGAGTTGTTACACACATCGTTGACACTAATGTCTAAAATGACACACTGTTGTTACTGACAGGCTCAACACTGCAGATACACACTGAACAGTGAATACTGTAAATGTATTTCCAATAAACAGTTTATTGCAATATTTACAATAAGGTATGGAGTGCTACGCATTCAAATTAAAAGCTCCAAAAAGTATATGTATGTATGTACATTTATAATACTGAGTCAAACCTGGACAATATGTCCAATACTCACAAAATAATTAGTAAAGCACAAAAGGTCACTTATACACAGAAACAGCACTCCAAGAAATCATCAACACCACCTTTATAGTACATATTGAGTTTGCAGCATATTGGAATATATTGTGTTAAAATTCACACTTTATTCTGTACTTGTACATGTTTGTTTTCATTTGTAAATATAGTCATAGGCTATTAAATTGTGCCTTCTAGTCAGCTCATGAGCCTTTTGCAGCTTGCTACTTATTGCCTGTTTAACTACAGTATGTACAAAAACATGTTTCGTCCTCTGCATGTGAAACAAACTAAGAACAAGGATGAAGTAAACAATTTACGTACACTGTAAAAAATTGAAGAGCTATAAAAGAGGATTTGTCCAAAAACAGTGGGGGAATGTAGTTTACAGTAACCTTTGTGATGACACTGTGATATAAACATCGACCTCCACAGCTTTGAAATCGTTTTATTGTACAGTAGCTTTATGTTGAGTATAAAATGAGAAAAAGATGTAAAAACCAAATATTTTCATGGAATTTAATATTAATAAACAACAACAAAAAAAATCTGTGGCATTACAAAACTCAACCAAGTGCCACAAAATGATATTAAAATTACTTTGGCAAGTCGGCTGATTTGATTTTGATGTGCATCAGAGAATAATGTGCCATGTTAGACTCCAAACTTCACCAAGTGGAGCATCGTTGTTGCAAGTTTATTTTGTCGCGGTTACATCGCGTCCTCCGTGTCGGCTGTCAAATAACGAAGGAAGACTTGTGGCGGAAATGACCCTGTGAAAAACAGGAAGTAGAAAGTTACCTTAAATTTTCTTTTTTTTGGATTTGACTTCCAATGAACGCGGCGTGCTTTGTAGGTTTACCTCGTCCGCGTCTCCATACTCAACACCGCTGTTCTGTGCAGGCCAATTGTAGCTGAAATAAAGTGAAATAGAATGCATTTAAAAAAATAAAAGTCAGGATTTTGTATCCTTTCATCAGAGCTGCAGATTGTACTCACTTATTTTCATTGTGGCCTTTTTTGTGGAAGCATCCACGTCTGAAGGAATGACAAATGGAAACCGCCAAGCATAAGAACCCAACCACAGCACCAAACACCTTGAGGAAAATCCCCAGGATGTCAACGTCATCTGCAGGAGGGCACAGAGAAGTGCTCATGAGAGAGTTACGTGGCCGGAGACATATCGATAGCCTATAACCATGACTTATATCTTTGCTGTATTTTCATTTTTATGTATATCTTGTGTAATTCCCACACTACTAAAATCCTCACTTAATTGTTATTGGCTTCAATGAAAACAAGAAGAATTTCATGTTCATTAAATACACCAACTCAAGATACCAAACAATGAAACAAATACCTTTGTCTGCCTGCTTATCACATTAAATAGGAAGAATTCAGATGATGTACAGTAACTAATTTTGACATTTAATAATAAATGTAATAAAAAGAACAAATTAGATTTTTTTACATGAATTATGGTGGATGTCTTTTGTTTTTTCTTTTCATTATTTTCTCTATGAAAATGTTCAAAAATGAACAACTCATACAACAGAATGAATGCCTATAGTGTGCACAAACACTTTAACTGTGTGGACAGCTGCTTTATCCTTTCTGTTTCATGTTCTGGCTGCAGAATACGCTGTCATGGGCATGTTAGCATATCAGGGACATGGGTGTCTGAAACTGTTGCTTCCCAGCGAGGTGCTGGGATCAGACTGACCTGGACAGCTGGAGCTTTCCTGCATCCAGTTCGCTTGCAAAGGGATGACGCTCAGCAGAGTGAATTGGTTTCCCTTAGCTGCCTCCAAATGGCAGTTATAAGCACAAAGTATGCTTGGCCTTCCAATAGTTCATGTAATATTTAGTGGGAACGGTGGTGCTTGGGGTAAAATTAATGAAAAATATTATGTTTGCTTTGAGATAAAGTTTATCTCATTCCTACATGTGAAGCCTCGCCTGTCTGTCCTGTCTGTGTCCATATGTTTTAACATCCTTCTGTTATTTCACACTTTTTCTCTTTGCCTGTGTTAACTTGAAACTTGAGAGTGAACGTGTCTGATTTTGCTTTTGGCTTAAAGTCCTGTCCAAAGATCTGCTTGGCTGGTGTGAATGTCACTCACAGACTTCCATTAATTGCGTGGGACACTGTGCATGCCCTGCATCATTCTTTGCCTGGCAGTAGTACTCCCCCGCGTCTTCCTTCCTGACCCTTCGAAATTTCTGTGGAGACATTTTTAGAAAACTGTCAGGGCACTGACACGCAGATGAACTGTCAACAATAGGATGTCTGGCTGTGGTTGAATATAGCGACATTTTGGCCTTCAGATGGATTTACGGGCTGCATTTAATACTGCTGTAAGATTTTAGATTAGAGGGCATCGCACTATGTTTTATAACATGGTTAAATTTCTGCCAGATGTTAAACTTTTACCTGGAAACACATCAGCTTGGCTTTAAATGCAACATTATCCTTGTTCCATATGCCAGGTTTTGGTTAAGCGTTCTTACTGGCTCTTTTTACACACGAGGGTTAATCCTGCTCTTAGTCATATAATGCTTAAGGTTTTATTTAGATTAAGCGGGTAACATTTACATTAGATAAGCTCTGACAGAGAATACTTGGCACTAATGAGTCCTGGCTACAAACAGAACAGACAGGCAGGGAGAAGAAGTTTATCCATTTAACAATAATAATAGTAAATACTGAGTGCTGCCATGCCTCAAGAGATATTTTGCACAGACAATAGGAACTGAAGTGATAAAGTCGTAAATGTAGCAACAACAGGATGCTTGTCATTTTTGTACCAGGCCTCCGGTGTCGGGGTTGATGCTGTAGGAAGAGTTGGCAAACTTTGCGCTGTTTTTGGGATCCTGTGGAAGCTCTTCATTGTTGTGAAACCAACGGTACTGAGGAGCAGGAAAGCCCTCATTTTCCAGACATCGCAGCTCTGTTGATGTTCCCACTGTGACGGCCTCTGGCACGCTGCACCGTGGTACAACAGGTTTCACTGCACACAAAAGCACAGATTCACATCAGACTGCTGAATGTTGTGTAGCATTTACACACTGCTGAAAGCGATACTTTTACTTATTAAATGATAAAGGATAACATTTCATCAGGAAGTGTGTTAAGTTTCACCAGAACCTTTAGACTGTTCTAAAGTATTTATGCTCACACACTGAACATAAAAGATGGACACGTGATAGATGTCGCTTCTACAGTCTCTGTCTTTATGCCTTGAATTCAGTATCTTGTGTTTTGAAACCGGAGGTGATGAGCGAGTGATCTGACTGAGAAACGCCGAAATCATATCCTGCCTTACTGTCAATTTTTATCTTAATGAAATCATAATTTATAGAATTAGCAACATACTTTGCTGGCCAGGATTTAAAAGTAGCAAATACGTCCATAAAATTAATCAGGAAACTGTTGACTGAGCTCAAAGATCAAGTGGGTGATTTCCTCATAGACTCCCACACAATCTGTTTGCAACCAGAGGTGTTGCCACCTGCTGGTCACTATAAAGAATGCGGGTTTAAAGAGCATCCACACTGGCTTCACTTTTCAGACACACAGGGTTATTGTCCATAGAGTCCATAGTGGTGCACAGTTTATATACAGGCAGTGGTGATGTCACATACAGCAAACACTGCTGGCACTCGTTTTTTGTGTTTCTCTGTGCGCAGGCCAGGGTCTGCTACAGGCTCCGTGTCCAAAGACAAGTCTGCGACTCCCTGGGGTAAAGTGTGTTCTCAGCCACTGTATGGTGGCAAAGAGAACTGTCATCAAGTGATACGTAAGGTTAAAGTTGGAATTGTTATAACGTCGCCACAAGCCCCTGATATCCCAAGTGATTTATGTAAGTGGGTGTTAAATGGTTGTGATTGCTGTCCCAGCAGGCCACTAGCTTAATCTACCAGCACCTCAAAGGCAACGGCTAGATGCAAGGCAACCTCACAGTGACAGCAATCATGATGTAGCTTTATATTTCAGGAGTAAATTAAGTGTAAAATGTCTAAACTGACACATAATCTAAATATCTATTCGATCATAAGAACAAAGTGTGATTAGAACTTTAGAGGGTTGATGATATAGACATGCAGTGACTTTTAGCTCTGCTCTCCATACCTCTTACTGCAAGACTAATAAGTATTTCATCAAAGTCCCTTTGATCATCGATGGCGGCCACCTCGCAGCGGTACTCTGCTGTGTCTGATCGAGTGGCGTTGAAGATCAGAATGTTGGCCGGCTCTCTGAGCTGAGCTCTGTTCTCCAAGTCCCCTTTTGGAGAAAGACAGAAAGAGAGAGAGAGAGAGAAAGAGAGAGAGAGAGATGGGGGGAAAAAACACTTTACAATTGCTCATTCAAATACACAGCGTGACTTCACGGCTTGAAAACAGAATTCTGAGCCAAGGTCTTTCAAGGTAGCATTCACTCAGCTAAACTTTGAGTGCTGCGACTTTGCTTTGAAACACTGTGCTCTACTGGTTTCTCTAAAAGACAGTTTCCAAGAGGTTTACCTGCTATCTTGTTTTGAAAGTACACATAACTGGGAACACCATTTTTAATCTTTTTCCACTCAATCCTTGGGTTGTTTGTTGAGATGGACTCTATTAAGCAGGTCAGTTCGATGGCTGGGAAGAAAACAGAACGCATGACAGCATGAGAGAGAGGCAGGCTAAATCTGGAAAAAAGAAACGGTACTTTGGTTAAATAGGTTAGAGTCATTTTCGAGCAACTCACGCTCAAATTCATTTGCCCAAACAATCTTGTCCGTGGTCCGGAGGATTACCCCAAGTGATGATGGAATGTGACCTGTGGAGAAAAAAAAACACAGGCAGTAAACGATGAGTAACCCCGATTGGACACGCGGAGCATTTTCATTAGCAGACATTATCAACCGGGCACGTTGCCTAATAAACACTGGATTAGACCGACAAATATAGCTGACATATGTGTGCCACATATGTTTAATGAACTCCTTGTATAAATATCCCATCATTAACGTTTAACTTGAATCTTTTGTGGTGTTTAATTGGATTATAATGTGACTTATGATGAGTCGTTGGAAGAGAGCAGAGCTAGTTGTAAATGATAATGAAAGAAAACAGAGATTTGACACGGAGGACTCTGTAAATATTTGGATAGTGACCCATTTTTTGTTGTTGCTGTTGTTGTCAGCTTTAATCCTGCGCAAGAAGGAATCCAGACCGAGAATGCAGCAGACAATGTAAGTAAGCGAGCAGACAAGAGCCAAAGTCACTTTAGCTCAGTTACTAAGGCTCAGCAATGCTCCTGGAATAAGTTGCAGGACAGAATAAAAGGATTTGTGTTTAGTGCTGCAGCACAGCCGGCTCAGACCAAGTAAATGACACACAGGCTTTAGCCATTAGCAAACATGACAGTTGCTATACTGACTTTATTTCACACTGGTTGTTTTATAACAGAAAGGCTCCAAACATTAACTGTATATAGAAGATGGATGTTGCCACTGTAACCTCGCTGAATTCCTATGTTGTAGTCTCAAGCTACACACTCACGTACAGTAGTAACTAAGGATGCTCCTGGTAACTCATTTGCTAGTTATTTAAACAAGAGAAAAAGTCAACCCTCAGAGAACAATCAGAACTGAAGTGAATCTAATGGATGAGGTTAAATATTAGCCATACAATAACTGCACATGTATTTGAGAGGTATTTGAAACCGCTAATCACATGTTTTGATAATCAAGTTGAGTTTTAAATTTAAATCTGTCAGTAACAGTCACAGTATTCTACGTCACAGTATCAACAAACCACAGCCCTGGTTTGTGGCTGGTGGTCTCACAACATTTCTCACCAGGATGGGAGCTGCCACTGCTTATTAATAAAAACCGAGTAAGTAACTTAGCTAGTATCTCTGGTGCCAACTAGCAAGAGGCGGAACACTTTAATGTGTAATCAAGTAGTCGCATGCATCCCTAGTAGCAACTTGGTAACTGCAAAAGCAAGCCTAACTTGTTGGTTTGTTTTCAAAAGGATGTGAAACTAACACAGATCATTCAGGAAAGTGTTTACTGAGGTCATAGGTCAAGTCAACAGTCCAGTAATTTTACTTTCTTTTTGCAACCAGGAGAAAATCCTGGAGAAAGAATGGAAGCAGATTTGAAGCAGATTTCCATCTGGCCTCACTTTTCCAGCCTGGAGCTTATGTTCAAATTTTATGCACAGCCTGTTGTTCCCATCTTCTGTATGGGCTTCTCTTGCACAATATCTCACCTGCATGTCAGGTTACCAGGTTACCAGGTTAACCAGCGATTTTTAACTGGCTGCAAGTTTGAGTGTGGTTGGCCGTCCAAATGTTTACCCACCCCAGCTCATCACCTGTGACAGGGATCCTTTAGCCATTACAAGTGAGTATAGTTAATGCACATATGGTCATATTAGTTGATCATAATAAGATAAGACACACATAACAGAGTTTTCTTCCTGTTCTCCCTTTCCACTGTCACATACTCGATCAAAGAGTGTCATTTAATTGTTGGGGTTTCCTCTGTATTTAACTTACAACAGGTGACTGATGTTGTGATTTGGTGCTATGTAAATACAATTTAATTGAACTGAATGCGAGTTTTAATTTCTTTTTTTAAGCGACCGTTACAGTGGAAACCATTCTGGGGACATTAACTATTAAAAAAGGGGAGTTAGAGATGATATCTTTATATTGATTTCTGACAAAAACATGGTTGCAGAGATAGTTTGCATCACTAGTTCACTACATATCACGATATTATGGATGACGATGCGCCCCTGAGGAATAGCTGGAAATGGTCAATGATGTGTCACCCAGTAGACCAGAAAGCCCCCAAGTCATTTCAGTATTTGGTGCAGTGTACTATTAAAGCGTTTACTCACTGAAGAAAAAAATACTGGTTTAGAGAAAGGGTGCGCAGTTCATCCACTTAGCTGTAATAACGCTCGTTTAAAAACCATTAAAAACCATATTACTAGATGTACATTATATTATTATAATGTATATAGTATATTATATTACTAGATGTACATGTACATTTTTTTTATTTTTTCAGGGCTCCTTCACTAAATCATAATACTAATTTATACTGAGGTTGCGAAATAAATAATTTATCAAGATCCCCAAACAAATCAAATCAGAAGCACAAGAATAACTTCACAGCGGGAATGAGCTCACATTTGAACCATACTTAATCAACCATCTTCGTTTCCCTCTGGCACAAACACAACACATGAGACGCGCTTATTTTAAGTTCAGTGCTTGAGTGAAATGCTGAAAGCAATCAGTGTTATTTTGCAAATGTCAGATTATAACGGCGAGAGGCGTAATTCACAAGTTTTGTTCAATTTGGGCCAGCCGAATGCCAATTTAAGTGGAAAATACGTGAATCTGGGGACGAGACGGGTGTGCAGTGTGACATCGAATTAAGGAAATGTGAAAACTACTGCTCAGCAAACACGAATAATTCAACAGTGTGTCTTTGCTAAGGCTAAATAAGTAGGTTTCTACCTTCCCCTGGTACCCTATAGTCAACATTTTTTGTTCCAAATTCAGTAATTACTGAGTACACGCACAACGAACAGCACCCATGCTGAGTAATGAAGGCAATCATGCTCCCAGTGGGGGCAGTAGTTAGGGTTTCAAATAGAGGCTGAAATTAGACAATAATAATCTGAGCCGCCCCTGAATACGACAAGACATCCCTCCTGTTTTCCCGAGGCAGCGTGCACTCTGACTAACTCCGAGGGATTTGAGCAGCCTTGTTAGGACACGGGCATCCCTGAGTTGTACATTGTGACTGGGAGCCAAAGCGAGAGCGAGCATATAGCCTGGAAGTGATGAAAACATGGGTCCAACCAAAGCATCCGGTCTTATAAGCACAGCTGCGGACAGTGATGAGATCTGACTCGCAGGTCTCAGCTTCCGTCTCTGCTGCTGACTTTCCCACCCTGTACATCAAGGGCTATTTTTACCACAGCAGTGACTGGACACCCCGAGAGACATGACGAAGGCCCGTCCAACTGAAGCTCCCTCGACATACGCACATACTGACCCTTCAAAATGCCCTTTGAACTGCTTCTTCCAGATCCGTGAGGTACTCATTTTGAGGAACGATATTTTTGAAAAAAAAGAAAGAAAGAAAAACAAAAGCTCTTTCAAATACTGGAACATTTAATTAAATCTGCAGCTGCAATCACACTGCAGACTCAAAGTATCACGTAAGAGAAAACAACTGCTTTCGCAGTGTTATGGGTTGCAACACAGCCGTGTGTGATGTGCTTTTCAAAGTTTACAGGAAACAGATCTGCTTGAGTTCATCTGTTTTCATAAGTATGTTGTAACACTGACAAAAACTCCTTAGAGGATACATCTCCCATGTTCATCTGAACAAAAACCATGGTGAAAAACAAGTTTTTAGCCTTTATTATCTGGGGCGAACAAAATCTAGAATCAGTGCGCACCGGTTGTATAAGCAGGCATGGCGTTAACAGGATGTTATTAAAGGTTTTTCTCATGTCTCTCCCAAATAATGCAAAATGTAGGACGTGGGAAAGAGTAACCAAGGTGAATTAACATGACAATGTATAACTAATTACTAATGCGAGCTTAAAATAAAAGCACACAGACAACAATGTTTGGTGCCCTCCCTTCCCCCGTGACACGGTGCAGGCTGAAGAGAAGACAATGTTTCTGAATTATGAAAATAATCTCAGCGCTTGCTGGAAAGCAAACAGGGGCTCATTTTTAATCCCTCTGTCATTCTAATGCAAAGACAAAGTAGGTCTATGGTCAGTTCTGAGAGAAACTGGCTTTTAAATAGCCACATTCAGCAATCCTCTTACGCTCTAAATATGAAAACAACCACCCATCGCTGTCCCTGCAACAAAAAGTTGTTGATCCAGTGAATCTATAAAAAGCTTTTTCCCAGACATTCCAGTGCAGTCGCAGCAAATATGCCGAGGACAGTGGATGGAGCGAGGAGGACCACTGGGATTCACAGCATACTGGAGTGAATGCGTAATAGAACAACTCAATGCTCAAGCAGATTTGATTAAGGCGGTTATGTTGTTATAAGAACTGGGAGGAAATAAACTGTTCATTCAAGCTACACACGTGACACAATGACTGCAGCACCTCAGACAGATGAAATATAAATGAAGTCTCAAAAAAGCACAAGGCAGATAAAATATAACTCATTTATTGCAACCTATAACTTAAATTACATAAAATAGCAACATTCACATTTTCATCAATGTAAAAATGTGAATCTAGCAGTTTTTTATTATGTATTGACAGAAAAATGTATCAATTGCTCCTGAAACAATCATTCAAGACAATTATCATTTAATGAAATCCTAACACAAAAAATCAACGGCCAATTCATTAGGTACGCTTTGCTCATACCAGGTTTTTACTTTTAGGAATGCTTTAATTCTTCATGGCATATGTACAACAAGGTGGGGGAAATCAGATATTTTGGACCATACTGACATGATAGCATCATGCAGTTGCCGTGATCTGTAACTCCCGCTCCACCACATGCCAAAGGCATTCATTGAGACAAGCTGTTGAGATCTGGTGAGTTCAGAAGCCATTTAAGTATGGTGAAGTCATTGTCATGTTGAAGAAGCCAGTTTGAGATGATTTGAGTTTTGTGACATGGTGCATTGCCCTGCTGGAAGGAGCCTTCACAAGATGAGTACACTGTGGTCATAAAGGGTAGACATTGTTAAAACTGCTCAGGCAGGCTGAGGCATTTAAATCATGCAAACTTGGTATCAAGCAGCCAAAACTGATCACAGAAATCATCTCCAACACCATTACACCAACAGCATAAGGATGGATCAATGCTTCCTGGTTGTTTACACCAAATTCAGACTCTACCATCATCAGATCAGATCAGTAAACATTTTTCCAATCTTCTCCTGTACAGTTTTGGTGAACATATCTGTTTCCTGTTCTTAGATGACAGGGGTGGCACATGATGTGATCTTCTGCTGCTGTAGTCCATCTGCTTCGAGGTTCAACATGTTTTGCATTCAGAATGCTCTTCTGCGTGTCCTCATTACTTACTTATATTTATCTTCTTATCAACTCAAAACAGTTTGGCCATTCTCCTCTGACCTCTGGCATCAACAAAGCATTTTCACCCAGAGAACTGCTGCTCACTGGATATCTTATCTTTTATAGTAAACCCCAGAGGTGGTTTCATGGGAAATTTCCAGTAGATCAACAGTTTCTGAAATAGTCAGACAAACCCGTCAGCCATCAACAATCATGCCGCAGTTCAGTTTAAACTTCAGCATGTTGTCTTGACCATTTCTACATACATAAATAGACTGTGCCATGTGACTGGCTAAATAGCTATTTGAGTTACCTGTTGTACCTAACAAAGTGGCTGATGAGCAAATTATTACAGATTTTTTTTAATGCAAAGTCTTCTCAAGCATAAAAAACATTTTTGTTCATTAAATGGGCAGTGATATCAGGAATATGCACCGACTTCTATTAAGTAAGGTAAGAGATTGACACGCTGCCCAATCATTACAATGTCCAAAGGCCAATTCTGAGTCAGGAAAATCCCAGAAATAGTATTTCTTTTTTTAACTTTTCAATTTTCATGCAACATAAAGGAAAAAAAAATTAACAATGTAAAAATTACATCCAATTTTCTGCACATCAGAATCACAAGAAGGCATCTATTTTTACCTTAACTTAAAATAATCCAGCTTTACGCATCAGTGCGTTCCAGTTATATGCAGCATGAATCACAATATGCTAAATGCAAAACGTTTGAATAACAATTCATTTTCATTATTCAAACATGACAGCACCCTAAAGCTCAAGGTCAGAACATAAACCAAATCGTGAGCTACATTCACACACAGCTCTCAGTTTTTACAACCAAAACTGGAGAGCATAACAAATGAACCTCTGCCTGTCATCTCTGCTTAGTCATTTGATTTACAGCTTGCAGAGCACCTGGGTGAAAAGTTCAACACTTAGTGGTGCACCCACCCGCAGCCAATTAGCCGACGCAACCACCCAGCATCAGCTGATCGCCACAAATCTCTAGCTGTTGCTGCTGCACATCATCCTGACACCGCTGCCCTCGACCTGCCTCACTCATGGCACCCCACTCACCATCACCATCGATCAATCACCACGTGATCAGGAGAGGTCAAACTACAATAAAATGAAATTCAAGCAGCCTCATATGTATATGATGCATATAGGCTACATATATGCAACAACCAAAAAGACTAAGCATTTTAAATATATATTATTCACAGGCCCGTGTTTCTGTGTACCACAGGTCTCCACCATGTGGCTGCCGTCTTTTCATACTAAAGTAATGTTTGCATTGTTTGTATTCTGGAAATTTCTTTAGAAATTAGTCGACAAGTGAGCACGCAATATGTGTGGTTTCTAGGCTATGTTACACGTTTTTAAAATCACGTAAAAAAAATTCAAAACGTCAAGGGTGCTCTGACAACTACGTCATTTTCCAGCTCGGATGTGAGGTTTGCTCAAGCGTAAAACAATCAAATACAGTCTCAAATCGATAATAAGCAGACTGTTAAAACGCCACAACACACACCAAAAACGTTTTCCTGACATTTCCCAGCCCGTTTACACGTCAAGCTAACGTTAAAAAACGTCCTTGTCGGCTCGTAGCGCTGACAGGACCGTCACAGCTCGGATTTAACTTGACTGTAGTCGCACCTCGCCGACTCCGATATGATAATAGCTTTGTGAATAAGCGGGGGAAAACTCACCTAGGCTGCTGTAAAGCACAAAACACGCTACGAGTCGCGCAATCGCCATCTTGCAGCGTATCATTTATCGGCTACAGCTGCACACACTCAGCACCTCTGAGAGGTAAGAGGAGGATGAGGGCACAAAAGACTGGTGGATGTTGCCATCGACGAGTTTCCATAGCTACAAGGGCTCCGATGTGGGGTTGCGCCCTGAACGCAGTCTGACAGGCGGTAGGCGGTGCCAAACATGCCCTCTACCTCCTCCTCCACACACATATTCACACACAGACACACAATTCTGACCGTATGTTCTCGTGGGAAAGTGGCGACCTACACCCTCTAGTGGTTATTTTTCTTTTTGGGACTTTAAAAGGCCATAATAGGAAGATTTTTTCCCCTTTATTAAAAGAAACAGGTTCCACCTTGTTACATATAACAGCTGAAAAACAAGCAGCATTTTGAGATCTCTTGCTCACGCTGACAGACAGACGCATTATATACATGATCATAAATTACAAGAAAAGCATGTGCAAGAGTCGCTGCAGATTAACAGACTGGATATAATCTTTTACGGATGATGCTTTGTTTTGTTCTCCCCAGTTCAGTGTGAATAAGAGGTACAGGTAATGCTAAAGTCTCCAGTGAGCTGACACTGTAATTGGTGTTTAAACTGAATCAGAGAGGAGAGGGAACAAGGCAATCTTTGCAGCAGAGTCTTGTAAATAAACATGTAACGCTGCTCTCTTCTGTTTGCTCGTGAGGGCTGTCCCTCTTTTTCATATGAGATAGAATGGTGAGAAGTGCAGAATCAGGGTGATTTAGGATGGATGTAGGTCAGTGTTGGATCATCAAAATCAAAACAGTGGATTTTACCATGACTTTACAACTAGTGGATGAGAAACTGATTCATTTTTATGAAAAAAAAAAAATCTAAATTCTCTATTTAATTTCCTTGATACAGTAGGTGTGAGTATATTTATGGCAATCAGTTTCAGTTTCAAGAGCTTTAAAGGGTTTGAATATGTTGTCTGGACATTTGAATACAGTGAACGGATGCTCCTGTTTTATGCATGGGATAGACATCGAAATTGGAATGAGAAAAAAGTCAAAAGAGTGATTTAAAGGTCCATGCACTATAGCGTCAACTATCAGTTTGACTTTTCACACTTTCATTTAGCTTTCATGACTCATTTTTTACACTGCCACTTAAAAAGAATTGTTATGATGAAAACCTGAGACACATACATGTACAGTCATGTGAAAAAGAGAGTTTTCACAGGCTTAAAAGGACTTGTGGAGTAATTTTGGCACACTGTTCTATACAAAATTGCTTCAGTTCTTCGAGGTTTGTGGGCATTTGTTTATGCACAGCTCTCTTAAGGTCCAACCACAGCATTTGATTGCAGCATCTTGGTTCTTTTGTTTTTCAGCCATTCTGTTTTAGATCTGCTGCTGTGCTTGGGATCATTGTCCTGTTGCATGACCCAATTTTGCCCAAGCTTTAGCTGCCAGACAGAAGGCCTTATGTTGGACTCTAGAATAATTTGGTATATAGAGGACTGAATATACTGAGTTCATGACTAGATGGTCTGGTTTTATGGCTGCAAAACAAGCCCAAATCATGATCCCTCCACCACCATGCTTGACAGTTAGAATGAGATGTTTGTGCTGATAAGCTTTGTTTGGGTTTTTGCCTAACATAGCGAAATATCTCCACTTCTGTCTCATCTGTTCCGAAAGTCTTTGTCCCAGAAGTCTTGTGGTTTGCTCAAAACAATTTAGCAAGCCCAAGCATGTAGTAGTGATCTGCTTAGATTTTCAAAGGACTGCAGAGTCTGAGAAAACTTTCTTTTCAACATGACTGTAAGAGCATCTCTATCTATCTATCTATCTATCTGAAAACAGTTGCCTGTAAGACCACGCTGAGGTCTTCGGCAACAATTAATCAACACTACAAGGGCATAAAGGCAGAGGATGCTCCCTTCACAGAAAGGAAATGCCTGTAGTAGTGTAGTGTAGTGCCGAGATCTACGTTGAATTCTTGCTCTCCCCCCCCCGCCAAAAAAAAGAATCCGCACCAAAACAAACATAACAAAAAAATCACTGATGATGCAACATTTATTTAAAAAGAACCTTATTTTTTTTTTTTTTATCTTTATTTCAATTTCAAAAGATTGCAATGGCCTCTATAAATTGTTTTATATTCCCGACATCAAAGTGTCCTATAAAGATTCTATTAATATGATTTTTATAGAGTTGTATTTCCTATAATTGTTTTGACAAATATCAGCTTCTTGGATTCCTGGAAAAAGCTGCAGGTGGCAGTGTGAAACCAGAAATGATAATCTGCCAATACATCACACTCACCCAAAGATCAACAGCATGTATGTCGACATAAGGACTATAATTAGGTATGCATATATTATATTTTGCATTTCCACAATTTCACAGTCACATGATGTGAAACTCTTCTAATGCAGTTAAGGTTTAGCCCACTGAATACAACCGTGTAGTCCACCCACTACAAGAAAAAAAAGAAAGAAAAAAAAGACATAAAAAAGGCAACATATTACAGATGAACTTGTTGCCCTCTTTGAATACTCATGCTCCATCAGACCATGCTGCCCTGCTTTCACTGTTGGTAGTGTTGCTAGGCAATGATTCCTCTGTTGAGAAGCTCTTTGTGGCTGCCCTTTTGTTGCGGCTCAGACAAAACTGTACATTTTGATTGTTTTACAAAGAAATATCCAGGTTTGTCATGTTCCTTCTCTGAGAAAAAATGTGGACTTCATATCTCTGAGTGAAATGCAAAAAGTATGTGCCATGCTTCAACTAATTAAAGAGCCAAATTAGTGAGAGCATCACAGTGTGACAGTGAGTCATATTACAGGTGTTGCTTATTGGCACCTGCATCTGTGCTATGTAGCTGTTGTACAAGGCGGTGGCTGTTTGCTTGAGCCATCGTGCATCATTTGCACAGTGATTATATATCTTCCAAGCTATGAATAATGCACTGCAGTTGGATTTAATATCCACCCAGTCTTTCCAGTCTCAAACCCGCAAGCCCTCTTCGTGCAAGCTTGATAGACAGGTCTAACACCAACTAAGCTATTTAAGGGGCTGAAATAAGCACAGGATATTAAAGCATATCAGCAGGTAAAACCTACAGTGAATTAAAACAGCAAATTTCTTTCTCTAGTTCGTGCTTTGCGCTCCTTCCTGTGAGTTTTGACATTTTGCAGTATATCATGAAAAACAGAAACTGCTGCTGAATGGATAAACGCCTGATAAACAGATTCTGGATTTAAAAATTTTGATTATACTCTTAAGCCTCAGGGTTTTTATTTGCAGTACAACGAAAATTCTGTAAAGACTCTTCATCTGTGAGGCCAAATGGACCAACCTTGGCCTTTGTGAATAGGAGACAAAATTCTGAACTACAATAAGCCTTTTGTTATTGACTGTTCTCTGCATCTCTCAGCTACAACTCCACTACATTCAATGCAACAGAAATAAAGCACAACAAACACCACATCTTTTTTAGTCAGTCCCCCCAGTCAATGTGCCATGCACTATAACCTTTAAAAAATGGTTGATCTGCATTAATCTGCATGCAGTACATGTATAATGTATTTTACTGTTTACTATTTTGTCCATGATTTCTATTTTTTCTTACAAGACTTAAATGGTTAGTCAAATGGAGGCACTTTAGTCCCTCAAGTGTAGCAGCTTCTAAAACCAGTGTTACAATGTGCTTTAATCTTAGAAAACAATAAAAACAGAGATACAGGAAACATGGTAAAATAGCTGTAATTGTACTTTTCTTGCTGCTTTTCTTGCTAGAGGTTTAAACTTGGACACAGCTTAAAATTTAGTCTTGATTCTGGCTTGGAAAAGCTATAAAACTATTCACTAAAAATCTTAAAATCAATCTCTTACAAAATTAAAAGCCCATGTGGCAATTCTCAGCATGGTGTGATCTCTTTTCCTGGTTTTAGTTGCAATTTTAAACACTCCCTTCAGAGTCATGTGATTTATTTCTGAAATCTTAGCAGTCATGAGACGCAGGTAAGTAGGGCATCTTCTGCCTCTTTCAACTGGACCAACCTTGGAGAGATTATTCAGGTAAATAAGATATTTAACATTTGCCCTTCTTTGCCAAAACAGTCGTATTTTCCACTTGCAGCCTACCATCTCTAAACTGCTGGAGTCATCAGTCAGTTACTGCAAAATACACAGCGAGCTGATGGTAAATATGTGTCTATTGTTGCAGAGAGTTCTGCAGGTTATTCACAGCAGATCGTTTCTGTTTCATTTCATTTTAAAAAATCAGGGCAGAAGTTAAAGAGCATGCCAGGTCGCTGTCTTGCACAACGGCAGTAACGCGCTGTTATGCTGTGCAGAGACGCATCATTATAAACCTGCTCAAGATAATGGACATCTATATCCAAACTTTAGACCTTATACACTTATTATATTGTGTATATAAATGCATTATATGCAGTTCAGGGCCCAGTATTTTTATATACTGCTGTTTCTCATGCTTTTCACACTGAAAACAAATGATACATATGTTGGATAGATGAAGGTACTCCACATCTTAAGGGATTCAAAGAAATGCTAATGTAGACTATCTCTGGCTTTATATTGGTCATAACTGTCACACTTCTTTGATGGATATTCTAATCTAAGTAACCTTCTGTGAGAGTCAGAAACCTGCTCTTTAAAGATTCCCATAAAGCCTGCCAGCCCCCTCCGTGCAGCCATCATTAGTGTGTGTGTGTGTGTGTGTTTTTCTCTTCCAAATATTTCTGCTGCATATTGTTCCTGTTCTAACTGTATAATGTAAGTACATTTAAGCTGCATTGTGCTTTTTAAAACTGCGAGATTCCCGAGGCTGTGTAGCTTGCGCTGCTTTTGATCTTTCATTTTAAATGTAACATTTTCCTGATTGCAGTTGACACACATTCGGCTGGAGCTTTCATTAAAAAGCTGCAGCCAGAAGAGTCGGTGGGACTTTAAGGTGCAGCTCAAAGTCCCAGACACAATGATCAGACAGAAAAGGCAGGAAAAGGAACAAATGCTGGGGAGGTTAAAGTTTCACATCATGTCAGATTGAAGGAGACGAATGTGTTCGTTAGGGAGGGATTCAGTGTCCTTCTGCGGCATTATGTAGCTATTCGCTTAAATTAAATTATCTCTATATAATCCTAATGCTTCAGCTCATTGTGACCTATATGGATATCCTGATAACTGTTTATCTGTGACCTTTATACTGCATACCCAGCATGCTTAGTTACCACACAGCAAGAAGCCCGGGGCACTTCTGTGTGGGTTTTCTACAGCTTCTCCAGTTTTTTCCCACAATCCAAAGACATGCAGCTTAGATCAGCTGGTGATTCAAAATACACCGTAGATGTGAACTGGTTGTCGGTCTCTCTGCATTAGATCAGTGACCTGCCCAGGGCGTACCCTGCCGCTCTATCCATGACAGCCAGGAAAGGCTCCAATCCAACTGCAACCCTGAACTGGATAAGTGGAGGAAAATGGAGGGATGCATTATTTATCTGCACTTTCTCTAAAGCTGCAGTTTTCTAATGTCATTCATTAGAAATGACAAATGCTCTCTGTATAAAATTTCAATATCTCAGCAAATAGAAGAGCTGAATTATAGATCAGGTTATGACCAAACTGAAATTACAAACTTAAAATAAAATAGCTTCTTATTTTACATCTGCTTCCCCTGTAAAAGCAAAACAAAACAAAAAACATAACCTGTAAAAGTGCAGTACAATTTACTGAAGGAATTTTCCACGTTCATTTTTATGGATTTGTTTAACCACACATGAAATTGAAATTTATGATTTAAGGAAGAATCTGTTTATAAAACAAAACTAACACTTTTGCCAGTACATTAAGTTTCCAGTTCTTTTGTCAATATTTAACAGCATCACTATCAGTAAAGAACCGAATATGTGATTAATAAAGCATAGACAGAATAACAGGTTAGTTTTTGTGACATTGATTTCACATATGAATCATGTGATCAGGATAAGGAAAATACAAGATAGCCACAGTGTTATTAAAGGTTTGCAGACGTAAAAACTTGAAAATCAATAAAATCAGCTGTGCCTTCATTGTCTGTATGATCGTTGTCATTAGAAAAAGGCAGAAGTTGGCTAAAGCTTCAAAATCACCTGTGAGGATATAAAGCTTATTTTATCTGTCGTGCAGAACAGTAACAGAGATTCTTTCACCAATTCTCTGAAGCCACTGACCCCTTACATCCAGTAATTTTACTGAGTGGGCCAAAGTGAACATACATTATCTGCTTTATACTCATTTATATGAGTATAAAGCTTTATACTACACATTTTTCAAGATGATGCTGAATGTGATGTGAATGATGTCTTGTGGTCTGACCCTCAAAGAACAAAAGATTTAGCCAAGTTTTTGTTTTCCTACTGAGGTTTTTCAAGAAAATTGAATGAAAAGTGTTGTGGTAGAGTGATGTGTTCAGAATAAATGCTGAATAACTCCATATTTTGCATATACTTGAATACTTCTGCACATCTGTGTTTACAGTACATTTTTTTTAACAAAAAGTTCACTGAATTGTTTGAGCTAGTGATGAGTGACAGTTTAAATTCTACTGTAACAAAAGGAATAAACCATAGCGGTATTAAACACTGGGAACAGACTTCAGTTTGTAGCACTGTAAAGTTTGTCTGCTGGTTGCAAATGGGATTAACTTTATAAAAGTTATGGGAAAAGTCAAAAGCAATAAGCGAGTTCTTTGTGTTCTTTGTGTTTTGCTCACGTGCAGAGATTCCCGCCATCGGCCACAACAGCTTGAACTCCTTCATCAACTGAGCCTCGCCCACAGTGAAGCTGATCACATTCAGAGAGGCTAAATATCACTGTGATGCTGCACAGATGAAGACTGAAGAATTAGACAGCGCTGCATCTACAGCTCTTTTTGCACTGTGGTATTTATAGATTTCACAAATGAGCCGGAAAATGGTGTGATGCACAAGGGAAAAAACTGAAAGATGTTTAGAGGCTTATTGATTTTAGGTTGAACTTCAAATTTCTGCTTTTCTTCCACACCCTGGTCTTTTGCTTTATAATGATAATAGCTGGGCGTGTTTTCATTAAGAGGAGCTATTTCTGGAAGTACTGTACACCTTTACAAACATGCAAAACCATGGCAACTACACTTAGCTAGATGTGTTTTAATATAACCGTCATGGGAAAGCTGAGCGCAGGGCTTTTGATGGTTGTAGAGATGCAGGTAGGTAGTTATATAGACTAACTCCAAATCAAAACGGAAAAAAACGTTAAAATTCAATTATTTAACCTTCTGAGCTAAGCTGACAGACACATGTGAAGGATGGTGCTGTGATTCGGTGCGCTGAGAAAAGCAAAGCGTGGCGCTTCGCTACTGCCATATTTTCCCTACAGATACACAATTTGGGCGGGCTGTTCACAGACTCTACTGATGACCACTGAACATGACAAGTGATTCTCATCTGAGGAGCACTGCAGAGAATCAAAGTGACTTTGAGGCCCTAAGCCCTCCTGCCAACACAATGGATGTGTCAGTCACATCTGCTGCTTCATAGACAAACAGAGACAAAGGACACAAAGATATCAAATTGTTTTTGGATCCTGGTTTTAAAGGTTACATTTAGCATTTACGCCTACTTTAAATTGTTCTCATCAATACAACAAATTCTGTGAAATGCTGCAGTGTGTCAGCAAAAACGAAAAAAAAAATTGTTCTAAAATAATTCACTTTATTTTTTCTCTGGGAAAAAATCTGCACTTATTCTGCAAGTCAGATGAGAAGGGAGAGTCCACAACAAGACATAATTACAACTTTTCGAAGGTTACATAAGATTTTTCCGAGACACCACAGAAATCTCTCAAGGTTTACTTAAGGATTATTTCTTTGCCTCACACTAAATCCAAATGGCCCACATGTTAGTTCACACAGTCCACAAAGTCAAGCTCAGCACAGTACATCAGCTGATCTCAATGCCAGCCCACATGAGCTGAGAGCTCAGCTGATGCCCTTAGCTAGTTTCAGGTATGGCACACTAATTAAGCTAATTATCCTCATACATGCTTATACAGTTGCAGCACATCTGCAGGCCACTTCGCAACCCACCTCCATCTTTCATTCTTTCTCTTAATTAGTGTCATGGCAACTCGATTTTGAACGTGCAGATATGGTCAACACTGAAGTTCAAGCTGAGCTTCAGAATGGGGAAGAAAAGTGACTTAAGTTAGTCTGAAGGTGACACGGTAGCAGACAGGCTGGTAGGAGTATTTCAGAAACTGTTGAACTACTGGGATTTTCCCATATAACCATCTTTAGAGTTTACAGAGAATGGTCTGGAAAGGAGAAAATATCCAGCTGTCTGGGTGAAAATGTCTGGTTGATTAGTCTGGACTGGTTTAAGTCTAGGGAACAGTGGCTCAAAAAACCCACTTGTTACAACCAAGCAGAAGAGCATCTCTGAATGTACAACACGTTAAACCGATGGACTAGATGGGCTGGAGCAGCAGAAATCCACACTGGGTGTCATTCCTGTCAGCTAGAACAGGAAATGAGGCCACAATTCACACAGGCTCACCAAAATGGGACATTCTCTGAGTCTTGAGTCATGAGTTGTGATTTCAGGGTCAGAATTTGGTGTAAACATGAAAGCATTGATCTGTGCTCAACAGTTCAGGGTGGTGATGTTGTAATGGACTGGTGGATATTTTCTTTGCACACTCTGGGGCTCTGAGCATTGTCCGAACACCACAGCCTGTCTGAATATTCTTGCTGACCATGTCCATCCCTTTGTGACCACAGTGTTCTCTTCTTTTGATGGATGCTTCCAGCAGGATAACGTACTATGCCACAAAGCTCAAATTATCTCAAACTAGATTCTTCAACATGAAAATTAGTTCAATGTACTGAAAGAGCCTCCACAGTGACCAGATGTCAGTCTATATAATTGACATCTGATATAATTCCTTGCTCTAGAACAAATATCAAAGTATAGCGTACTATTATTTCCCAGATTCCCCGTTTTATCCCATCAAAAAAAGTCCCACAGACTGAATATTTGACATTTGACAGGCTAATTTGAGGCATTTGTGCTTCAAATGTAAGTGAAACAGTAATAACAACAATAAAAACTAAAGACACTGAGCTAAAAGCAGTTCTTCCAGACTGACTCACGCACAAGTCATTTTGTCTATCATATGACAGAAATTTGTATATGTATACATGTTTTCTGTTTCTGTCCCAGATGGATCATCATTATTATTAAAAGTAGTAGGAGCACTATGAGTTAATGCAGCACACCATCTATTGATAATGACTGTTTCATCAGGCATATGAAAGGGAAAGTGAACTACAAGCTAATCAATACTCTGAATTTGTAAAACTCATAGTGAGAGCTGATTCATATTTTGAAAAATTAATCCCACAGTTTTTTTGCACCAACACAAAAATAAACCAACAAATAAAAATACAAGTTGAAAAGCAGGGCTATTCTGTTGTGTAAAACACTGCTGACCACTAATGGCCAAAAGTGTGAATTATTCTTAGCAACAGTCTGAGATGATCGTGACCTACGGAGCTTTTAAAAACACCATAAACAGACATGCAGCAGAACATCTGCTCAGCAGCCGACGTCCTTGACATCTTGTTTGGTGCAAGCAGGTTAGCGAGCTGCAGCCTGACTGACTGATGCTGGATGGGGCCCTCAGTGTACACACCCATATGTCTCTGTCACTAAAGCATCCGAGTCTGTGGGAGCATTTGAGCCTATGCATATTGCGCCGGATTTTAAATACACTGCAATAAAGGAACAGAGCCAGGATTTGCTGTGGGTTTTGTTTGGAAATTGTGGATTAAGGACACTATAACTGTATTCTTTCCCAGTTTTTAGAGTAATCTTCTGCTGTGGAGGACATGAAAAAAAAAAACTTGTCACAGTGGCGACAGATTGAGACGATCCCACCGGATGATGACCCTAAAAATAAGCAAGTGTGCAGGACTCAGATTTTGATCAGTGGTAGTGGAGTGATATAATCTTTTATTCAAGCACAAAAAAACATATAATAAGCCTCCTTTAAATGTAGAAATTCAGCAGATGCAACATGCAGCAATGTGACTTTGAATTATCAAAAGCAGAAATGCTGCACCAAAGTTTTACTGATACACTTTAAAGCATTCTGCAGCAAGGATGTGGTGAAATCGAAATCTGATTAATGATACATTTATTAAAAGAAATTACTGTTTTCCACAAAAAAAATCCCTGAAATTATTTTCCAGACAGCACGACTGGTTCGTACTACATTTAAAAATATAGACTTTTTCATGCTCTCTTGCTCCATTTGGTAATAACTATCCTCAGCCTCCTCGATTGGAGCTGTAAAACTAATAGAAGTGGTGTTACATAAGAGCTTATCCTAACTCTTCTCTTTTCTTTGCCATTCGTTATAGAAAATCAAGTTCTACATAGAAATTACAACAAAAAAGGCTCTCCTGTGGTCTTTTGAAGCAAATGTCATGTTTGTCCCTGTGGAAAAAGGCTCATCAAAGGTTCGGGCTATTCAAGGTATAGGCCTATAATGTGTCCTGGTGTTGTGTCAGCACTTCTGTAACTTTAGGTGAGGGTTGGAGAGGGAAGGGGGGTCTGGCGGTAATATGACCTTGTTTTGCCACGCAGCAGCCACAGCACAACGCTGCACAACTCCACCGGCAGCAATTGTGAGAATCTGATGGATGCTCCACCTTCCAAATGGCTCGAGCTGCATTGCTAACACTTCTTCCATGCACCTCTCTCTGCAGAGTTTAAATGTAGGGGCATGACTAAACAGGAGCTTCCTGCCACACTGCTATTGATAATTAGGACTCATAATTTATGACTCATAACTTGCATTGTATATGCCATTGAGCCTGCTGCTGAGTAAAGCCTTCCTTCCAGCAGCAGCAGCAGCAGCAGCAGCAGCAGCATTCAGGCTGTTCTCTTACTGGCACAACATGAGCTCAGGGAGGCTTTCTTTAGCATCCTGCACTGGGTCTCACACCTATAAGAGCTTGCACCGAAACATGTATGCAGCATGCTGTGAGGGAGGAGCAGATGCTACCTCTACCTCATATCTGCATGAAGTTTGATTCATTTGAATATGTTTTAGAGGCTTGATACTGCAAAGCTCTGTGGAATTTCACAATAAAGATATATTCAATATAAATTGCTATTTTACTTATTTCCTGTCTTCTAAATCCTTAAGCCCTCATCTTGTGTGAGCCCATGGGGAGGCTGGAAGCAATTAACATAGAGAGGGTGAAAGAAAAAGAATCTGAATGGGGGTAAATGCTTGCTTACAGCGTAACAATAAGTGGAAGGTTTCATAAAATTATCTGAATCATGGTGGGCGGCTTAGTGGAGCAGTGGTTAGCACAGTTGCCTCATGGCAAGAAGGTCCTGCATGGGTTCAAATCCACCATCTGGCCTTGGCCTTTCTATTTGGAGTTTGTATTTTGCGCAGGTTCTCTCTTTCAGTCCAAAGAGATGAAGGTAGTGGGGTCAGGTTAACTAGTGATTCGAAGTTGCCAGTAGATGTGATGTTAGTGTAAATTGTTTTCTGTCTCCACGTGTTAGCCCTGCTACAGACAGGTGACCTGTCCAAGGCGTACCCTGCCTCTCGCCCTATTGCATCTGCGATGGGCTCCAGCCGCACTACCACCCTGAAAAGGATGGATGGATCACAGCTTTGGTCTTGAAAGTAACCACACCTGAATCTGACACCTGTATGAGAATTTAAGGTGACATTAGTGCATCACCACCATCACCAAAAAAAAGAATGGGGAATTATCTTTTGTTTGAATATTCCATCAAAATGTTCCACATCTGAGATAAAGTGCAACTCATCTCAAAGATGAGTTAGAGACTGTATTCTGTATGATACTTCAGTACGCCTGTCCCTTTTAAATGCTACTGCATTTAACACATATGCCCGAGCTTATGTGGAGGCTTAATGCTTGAGGTTTAATCCCAGTAAAAACGGAGAAATGCGTGCTAAAATATTCAAATGCCTTATGACAATATCACTTTACTGCATGGTTTCCAGACAAAAAAAAAAGGGGGGGGGGTCTTTGATTTTTTTGGTCACATTTGTAGATTTTTCTTTGATTTCACGCAGGAGCAAAAAAAGAGAAAAAAGGAGGGAGGGGTGAGACAGACAGACAAGACAGACAGAAATGTCGAGGCAAAAATGAGACAAATTCAGCTGCAAGACTTTACTAAAATGATAGATCACCCACATGTTTATCTTCAGTAACAAGGCAGCAGTGGCGGCGGCGGCGGCAGGACCGTGTAAGGAGTGTAGTTTGTGCGCGATCTAAGCTGATGTGGAGCAACCAGAGACGCACAGGCGTTCTGAATCCTCTGTGGTCATGCATGTAGAAAAACAGAGGGGGTGAATCTGAGGCAGCCTTATCAGTGGCAACCATGTGTACGCAGTGGGCAGCGTGATGGAGCTGCATCCTCACGCTCGCGGCCATCGAGGAAAAAATAGGGGAAAACGCTCTCGCATGTGTCGCCACACCCAGCAAATAAAGCCAGACACGGCACGGTAGCGGAACCCCCCAAACCCCTAAAAAAACCACTGTTTTAAACCGGCAACAGCGACATGACAGCTACCGACGGCTGTGGAGGAGCCACAGATGAGTCACACAGCTCCACCAGCGTCCCCCATTTTCATTACACACACAGTCAACCTGCAACCTATGTAGGGGGGGGGGTTGCCAGTATTGATATGAGGAATAATGCAAAAGGCAAGTGGGTGGATGAATGGATGGCGTGCGGTGATGGTGCACGTGGGGACACTTTAGGAGAGGTGTTCAAAGATGTGGACACGGGCTCTCTTGTCAATGCGCATGATACTGCGGTTCCACTACTACGGCACGCTCCAACTCACCTTGAATCGGCGCACGGCCGATTCTCCTGTCATTCGGGTGCGGGGCGTAAGGAGAACCAATACACGCCCCAAAGACTCAATCAGCAGCCAATCCAGTGACAGGAGAGGCGGACCTGTGGCTGCATTCTCACACTTGGTTTCACTATGCGCTCGTAAAACGGCTCCGTCTACTACAAACGCGGCGGTGCAGGTGCTCTGTCTCTTCGGGAGAGGATGCGGATGGAAGGACGGGGGAGGGAAGGGATGAAGGGAAACGCCACGAGGAAAGAAAATAGGATATGAAAAGGGGCTTGTGCTAAGAGACCGCGAGGTGCAAGGTCGAATATGAGAGATTGGTTGAACGGGGCACTTTGCGTGGTAATAGCTGGTCGGCAATAGTACTATGATTTGGTATGTGGCCACTCTGATAGCAAGTGTATTCAGCACCAGAGGAACGGCCGCTCAAGGTGAGTTGAAGTGCAATATATCTTGTGCCGCACATAGCTTTTGATTTCTGCTGTCTTCGCGTGCGCTTGGTGCTGCTTGTTCTGATCGCATGAGATTTTTTTGCCCCCCCGTTCCTTCTTCTTCTGTATGTTAGGTCATAGGAACTGTGGGGCAATTTGATTCTAACAAATGGCTGCATATCTCATATGTCACGTGAAAGTTTAGCCCTGGTTAAAGGCTGTCAGGAAAACAAGAATTGCCTTGAAAACGGCCTGGCTCATTTACATGGTTACCTGAAATGAGATAGCCTAATTCTCGCGCCGGTGATAACACATCCATGTGTCCACGATGACTGATCACGGCAAAGATAGCTCTGTTAATGTGGCTGGTGGGTTTGGCCCGTGTATGTGAAATATGTGAGGCTCATTTGGGTGATAAAGCAGCGAGCAGATTGGAAGATAACGTCCCTGCTGCTGCTGCTGCTGCTGAGGGGAAATGTGTGCATTGTAGGCTATCATAGCAAGCAGTCCCATTTGAGTTCTCTAGAGAGGGGTGTGACCGTCTCAGCCCTCAAGATGGAAAAGTAACTAAATAATGCATCACGTGTCAGATAAAATGCACTCTTGGATTTGATAGAGCCCGCTGCAGCATGCATGGGATTCGTATGCTGAATTTCACATTGCACATGGATGGATGGAGGGAGGGAGGGGGGTCACGGTGCTGTATGTGATGCACTAAGCACCCAGGCTGCAAGACTCGCCTTGTGCTGATCTAAGAGCTTCGTAAACTAGTCATTCCTGCAGTTACAACCTGCACAATCTCCCTTTTGTTCATATTTATTTATTTATTTTTTACCGAGCACTCTGTATTGACCCATGTACTTACTTAACCTTGCTTTTCCACTTGTGTCCAGAGGAGGGAGACATGTGCCAAGTTGTCCCCTATTACTGATCCCAATGACCCCCACATACCCAGTCAAAACTGGTCTGCTCACAGGTCTGACTCCTCCTGTGATGTCAGCCAAGGCCAAGATAAGCCCAATATGAAGTCTTGAGCCAATGTAGTGAAACAAGTTTGATTTAGGAATAGAAACCACTCAGAGGGTGTTTTTTTAAACACTCATCATCTGCCTTACATAGATGGGGATGTGTCTTAATGATATCGATTCAAAGGTGTTGTCTGATATACTCACTGCACAGAAGGTGATTTAAGTCTCACAGGCTGCATGAGAGAATCACAAATCACGACATAGGCTATTAGTGACTACAAATGAGAGGCAGTCTACTTCAAATATTACAGGGAACCTAAATATACCATCTGATTGTAGCCTGCTACCACACAAAATCACTGACAAAGCATGAAAACACCAGCTGTGCCTTTTTTGAAGGTTTGTGAACTACAGCGCACACTGAACTGTGCTCAGTTTGAGGATTTCTGACAATAAATGAGGTGTTTTGATGTAATTTTTTGTTAATAGAGAACAAGAACAGACATGTTAAGTATCAGTATAGGTACAGTTGAAAATAGTTGAAAATTTAGCATAGTGCTAAAACATTAACATCAGTATTTACTATGACAGCTAATTAGTTGGAAGAATATTACTACTTTCATGTGTGTCCATTAATTGAGAATCTACACCCTGCCACTATTTAGCCTAGCTTAGCATATGCATTGTAGGCAAGGTGAAAGAACTAGCCTGTTATTAAAATGTTATATTTTTCATAAAGTTTGATGGATTTGCCACTGCAGATTATGTCATTTATTCTTGATCATTGCTTCCATGTATGGAGGCTTCAGGTCCGATTTTTATATTTCAATGGACAAAACAAATGGCCAGAAACTTACTTGCGCCAAAACAAGAGAATCAAAGTTGGATCTCAGACGAGCTGAGACTTGGCTCATTTTTCATGGCTGGGATTTTGTTGTATGTGCACTTTGCTCAGTGTTAGGGATTAATAAATGACCATGAGCCTACAGCAAAATGATGACGTTTCAAACTTAAATTCATGATGTCTGGTGACTTGTCTCAGAAACAGTTGCACGTATATATTTTATTGCATAAATGGAGAATGTCTTTTGTAATGAGATATAATTATTATTATTTTGGATACTATCACATTTATATAATTAATTTTTTAAAGCTACATAAGTTGTTTTTCAGGTTATTTAATGGGGAAAAAGTTTTTTTTTTTGCTTACTAATATACATTGACTGTGTGATTGTGTCTTCCAAAAATAAATTAAATTCTCATAAACTTAGACTTAATCAATTAAAAATGCATAGGATCAGACATCGGTTTGAGGTAGTGGCTGTGATCCCCCGCCTTCTTGAATATACTGGCTGAGATGGTTTGATTACATTCTCACATTGTATGAGAATTCATTCACTAAGTGTCCAAATCCAACAATGTTAAATCCACTTTAATGATTGTTGTAACAGAGGCTAACAGCAGCTAACAGAGGCTAACAGCAGCTAATACCCACAAAAACAGCAGCACTTACTGACAGAAAAGTTCTCAGCCTCAGCACCTCTGTATGGCTGTCATTTGAGAGAAGTGAGCTTCACTGACTCATCAACTCGTATTGGACTCCTTTTAAGTTTTACAGCCTCCTCCAGCAGAAATAGATGTAGACACGTATTGACAGCTAGGGTAAACAGCAGACTGACAGCCTACACTCACTACAGATGAATGGTGACCAGAGTTGTTTGTCCTACAGTGGCTACTGTAGCTAGGATTGTGCACCTAAATTGGGAGGGATAAAAACTTCTCGAGGTAAGATTTTACACAATGTAACTTTCAGATGAATTTGCATGTTAATAATTGAGAATGTATTACAATAAATCACATTTAGATATTTGAATCAACGCTACAAGATAAAAAGAGTTTTAGGAAAGACAGTTCTAATTGACCACATACAGGATAGATGGATGCCTCAGAAAGGAAATCAAAATATAACATACTGATAGACCTGCAGTGACAATAAAATAGATTTTTGGACTAGAATAGTCTTAAAACACTAAGTTGTGTTAATGGTACAACAGGGTTTTGCACAGGCCTTACGCCTCCTTTATAGGTACTTAAAGTGCATTTTGGGATTTAGACGAGGCATCATCTGCAAACGTGTTTGCTGTAATACACTGTGAGGCATGCACAGAGCTTATAAAATTACAATGAGTAGTTTAGAAACCCTTCTGGATAGGTTCTGATCCTTCATGGGTTGATCGATCTCAAACAGTTCTTGGCAAAAATTTGGATTTCCATCTGAAAGAGACATGATTGCTGGAGTGTGACCAGGACTCTTGGGTAAAGCAGCACTGAGTTATAAGAAAGTAGTCCCATAATTTGTTAATTGATTTTCAAGAGTTATAAAACCATTCCTCAAAGTATTCTGCAGAAGGTCTCTTCCTGTTAAAAGGGAACTTTTTCCTTCCCACTGTTGCCAAGTGTATATTCATAGGCGGTTGTTTGATTGTTGAGCTTTTTCTCTGTATTATTGAAGGGTCTTTACTTTACAATATAAAGCACCTTGAGGCAACTTTTGTGATTTTTGCACTATGTGAATAAAACAGAAAAAATTGAATTATTGAATGGAATTATTGTAAAGTGTAGGAAAGTTTCTGATAAGACTTCAAACTCATTAAATTATAATGCAAACTAATAGTTTATGATCTATCTTATTTGATCATCTAACGGCTATCTCAAAAAGTAGCATATTAGTGAACCACGAGGTAATCATTAGTTTGTAGTCATTCTTGTTTTTTAATTAGTAGCTCCCCTCAAGTCACACAACATTAACTACTCATTTGTTACTGATTACTTCCAACATTTGTTACTCTTTTTCTTTTGCCCCAAGTAGTGAAGCACCACAGAAAGAAGGTGTTTAGTAGGATTTAAGGATTACTTCACTGTTACTTGTTGTTTCCTTGTCCCCAAAAGCAAACAGAGACATTATTTATGGTTAAGCTTCAGCATCCTCTTTATAACCTCTTCACCAAATGTAATCAACAGCTTCAACATATTTTTGTGATTCGGTGAACAATCAGTCACAGGAACTAGACATTTCTTATTTTTTATTTTTGCCAAGTGCCCATTGGGGAGACGGCATATGGTGAGGGACAGCTGAGGTTAGCTCAACAAAGTCAACAGTGACTTGGCAACCAATGAAGGTGAAGCGTGAGGGACACTGACGGCAATACAGAAGTAATTAAATGTCATTGGCCATTGTTGGGAAGTGGTACACTTGAAGGACTATTTTCAGAGTCACTGATGGCTTACTGATCTCCTCCCTGGTCCTCTGCTGGGACTCTGTGTTTTTTAAGAGTTTGTCGAGCTGGCTTTTGGCCAGATGGTATTCATCTGTAATTCTCTTCTTGTGAGCCACCTCCTTGATGTTTCACTGGATCCGGAACTCCCTCATGAGCCATGGCTTGGCACGCTTGCTCTTAAACGAGATGGATATACAGATGCAGATGGGATTTATGAAGGTGTCAGAAATGTCACTCACATATCTGAGGGCTCCCCGAAGCACCGAGGCACCGTGTGAAAGCCCTCCTACTTGCTCTGTGGGTCCTGCTTCAGATTGTCGTTCAGATAAATGGGTCTGCCTTCGGTTTTTGTCTGGATGCTAGAACTGTCTGGGACATTAAGTGAGGCTGCAGTTCGTGATATGGTTGAAATACTGTTTTGACAGCAGAGTTTTAATTTGTCTGACATCCACTGTGGCTTCTTTCTTTAAACTTCCACTACAGTTGGGTTTAATGATGTTTTATGTGATGACTGAATAGGAACTGTGATTTGTCTATAAGATCTAATCTTTGTGAACAGCAGTCAAAAATTAGGTTTAGGGAAGCAAGGCTAATCTGGTGATAGTTTCACAATTTATTTAAAATGACTAAAAACACAACAAAAAGAGTTAAATTTGGTTTAGATTTAATTTATGGTGTAATGTGATTATAGATTTATGTGATCCATGTTTGATTTTTTTTTCCTGCTTTTGATTTGTTGAAACCTGATTTTGATATTTTATGCATCCAATTTCCATGATTTTCTGACTTCTGTGTCAGACAATCTTCAAGTCAGACAATCTGCACTTAATGAGCACACAGTTCACTGTGGAAAAACAAGCTGGAATAACCAAAATTACTATAGGGACTGGGTGCCAGTGCGTCTGCATTAGAGCTCTTTGGCGTTGACACCATGGCCTCACTGGACCCAAAAGTTAATTTAATTAAAGATTTCAGATTTTCTTTGTTGTCAGTGGTTTGGATTGGATAGTCTTTACTGTCCTCCAGGGAAAATATAGTTTGGAAACTGCACTTAGCCAAGAGGCCAATAATTCACATCATAAAATGAGTTAAGAACATAAATAAATACATATGTATACAGTCTGGACTCACAGCAGTTCATAATATAGTCATGACCTTTTATCTATTGATTCGTGCTGCAGGACATGAATTTTCCATTTTTTCTTTGTGCCACTGAACATGACGTTTGAAATGTACTGATTAAAAGAGAGCAAAAAAATCCAGCTATTTAGGGTGAAACAGGGTGGAGGAGAAATAAGTCATCTTTCATACCGGAGGCCCAAATACAACTCATACATGTCACAGTTTCATTTTTATGATTTTTAAATGCATTATAAATTGCAATTAAGTTAATTTATTAGAAATTACTGAGTTAGATTTACAAAAGTATCATGCTGTAGGTTAAAATACTGGCTCCCATGTCTTTTCCTGGTTGCCACAGTGACAACTTCCTGCTTTCTCTACAAAAAAAAACTGTCATGTTTTTGACATGAAATACATTTCCTATTTAAATGCTTTGCTTACAAATTCATGTTCACTGACATGAAAACCATAACAGCTCGTGTCCATGAACACAAAAAATTGGATTAATTTTATGTGGCTGTTTTACACACTGTCATGTGACCCGGCTGATATATCACGTGTACATCATAATAAAAACATGCAGCAAACTTCTTTCAGACACACAAAACATAAACAGATTTCGCTAACATTTGTTGTGTGTAGTTATTTATTTAATAGTTTACACTCTGTCAGTGACTCTGATCAGATCAGCTGTTCCTGTGTTTGTGGCCCTCCAAACACATTTGTGGCCAACGGGGAAGTTATAGTGGGCAAACTATGAAACATCAACACTCATAACATGGTTAAAGGTTTTTTTCTCCCATCACTTCTTTTTAGGTTTTCATTATATTTGTTGACAGTATGAGCCCAACAGTTTAGTTTCTCTGAATAAGAAGCTTTCCATTATTTAATCGCCCGACTGAATAAAGTTGATTGGTAATAGAGACAGTAGCTTCTGGCCCACACAACCTGGGCAGTTCAAAGTCATGTGAAGTCCTTGGTTTTCTTTCCTGTTGTCAAGTTGAGCGTAAAGTTATAAGAACATAAACCTTTTTTAAGTTTTGGGTTCTTAGTTAAGAATGAAAAAATCCAAATGATACATTGATTAATTACTGATTATTCATTTCTCATTGATTTTTGTTTCTGCTTGTTTTGTACCAATTTCTAACAACTTTCAGACGTCTGCACCTCCCCGTGTGCATCAGAAGTATTTATCAGACCCATATTTACCCAAAAACCACCTGTATCAGTAATTATAAGAAAACTTACGTAATATATATAACCTACTGCAAAAGTCACAAGTTCTTTTAAATGCTGCAGACAGCTTTGTATATGGGCAGATGTGTCTAAGAGCAATAAAAAGAAGCCTTCTCTGCTGGCCTATGTACTGAATCAGTTCATGTTGGTGTCTTTTTTAATTAGTTTATTTTTTAATGCAAATTAAAGTTGTATGTTGTTAAAGAAAATCATAATGAAAAAAATTCAAATTATCATCATAGAACTTGAGCAGTATTGTTAAATCAAGCCTCATCATACTCAATCCTCATCATGTGCTTCATGACAGTGCTACCTGCATGAGTGACCCAAAAAACAGATTATTTAGCCAATGGCTACACCAAAGTAGATAAATATATAAATAAACAATGAGAAATTAGTTTCTGTGTCCCAACAAAAGTAAAGCACTCAGCCTGTTCATTGCTATTTAATTATGTGCCTCTGACACTCCACTGCAAGTTTAACTCTTAAAAGCTACTTAAATAGCCATATTTGTAGTGGCACAGGTTGAAAGTATTAGCAATGCATTCATTGCACCGATTGTTTTCACTCCTGCTCATACATATCAGATTAAACTTGAAATATTTGTCCAGTGCGACTTTGCTTGATATGCCTGCCAAACAGTTCTGCAATGATCCCCTCCTGATTCTGTCCAACCAATCGTTTTTCTACTGACATACTGTACAAACTCTTTCTCTCACTCTCTCAGTTTTTCTCTGCGCTTTACGTTGTCGCTTGCTGTCGTGAGAGTAAAGCTTAGTAAGCTTAGGAGAGGGGCCGTGCTCAAGCTGTGGATGGCAGACTTTCAGTACTGGGCATGTGCCAGCTCTTTCTGCTGATGCCCCCTCCCTTCTCTACTCACTCCTCCTTCAGCCAGTCCAGTCCCAGCGGAGTCTCCAAACAAAGCCTGCAGCATTCTGGGAAAGCCAGTTTTTCAGATCATGTGGTTCTCGTTGGATGGACTGACACCCGCAGCCTTTAGATCCTCATCTCTCTCGAAGCATGTAGCAGTTCACTGCTTGCAGTAATAAGAATAATGTAATGTGCTTCAGTATGTCAGGTTTAGTGATCTGTACAAGTTGTCAGGTCGGCATTTCTTCACATGTGGCTAAAAAGTAAATAAAAAGTGAATTTGATTAAAAAGGCAGTGGATCAAAAAATGTACTTAAAGATTAATCAGGGATTTAAACTGAGAGGAAATGAACAATAAGTGGGTCACTAATTCAGTTAGGTGTGGGTGATACAGCTTCAAAATTCTATCATGATATTTCAAGCAAACTTGTGATAACAATATTTCTGACAATATAGAAAAAATACTGAACAGTGTTTCACTGATGCGTGCACCTTACAGGCAGAAGCATTTATTAGTGTAAGTAAATGCACTTTCCATAAATCAAATGGACGCAAATGGTAATATAATGTGTTTCAGAAGTGTTTTTCCTTCACATTACCTTAGTTACTTTGGTTTAACGGTAACTAAAGTAACAACTAGGGCTGGGCTATATCATACCGTTCACGGTAATACCGGTGTAATTTTGGGCAACGATAGGAAAATGAAATATCGCGATAGAATATGGGTAAAACGCGCATGCGCAGTGCCTGTGTTTACATACGCACATGGCGGCGACGCAGAATGAGAAGAGCGAAAGTGGATTGACGGGCTGACATGCTGCTCTCGCTCTTAGACATGCCTTGGCTTGTGTTGCATTATTGAACGTAAAAACATGGTGTTGCTATAGCAACTATGTTGCTATATGACATTTTTATATCATGCATTTTATTAACATGTATTATCATGTACATATATATATATATATATATATATATATATGAACACCCAGCACGCCCCTGCGGGCGGTTTATCCTTCAAGCTCGGGTCCTCTACCAGAGGCCTGGGAGCTTGAGGGTCCTGCGCAGTATCTTAGCTGTTCCCAGGACTGCGCTCTTCTGGACAGAGATCTCCGATGTTGTTCCCGGGATCTGCTGGAGCCACTCGCCTAGCTTGGGAGTCACCGCACCTAGTGCTCCGATTACCACGGGGACCACCGTTACCTTCACCCTCCACAACTTCTCGAGCTCTTCTCTGAGCCCTTGGTATTTCTCCAGCTTCTCGTGTTCCTTCTTTCTGATGTTGCTGTCATTTGGAACTGCTACATCGATCACTACGGCCGTCTTCTTCTGTTTGTCTACCACCACTATGTCTGGTTGGTTAGCCACCACCATTTTGTCCGTCTGTATCTGGAAGTCCCACAGGATCTTAGCTCGGTCATTCTCCACCACCCTTGGGGGCGTCTCCATTTTGACCTCGGAACTTCCAGGCCATATTCGGCACAGATGTTTCTGTATACTATGCCGGCCACTTGGTTATGGCGTTCCATGTATGCCCTGCCTGCTAGCATCTTGCACCCTGCTGTTATGTGCTGGATTGTCTCAGGGCATCTTTACACAGCCTGCACCTGGGGTCTTGCCTGGTGTGACAGACCCCAGCCTCTATGGATCTTGTGCTCAGAGCTTGTTCTTGTGCTGCCATGATTAGTGCCTCTGTGCTGTCTTTCAGTCCAGCTTTGTCCAGGCACTGGTAGGATTTCTGGATATCAGCCACCTCCTCTATCTGCGGTGGTACATACCGTGCAGGGGCCTGTCCTTCCATGATGGTTCCTCGTCTCCCTCCTCTTTCTTGGGTTTCTGCTGCCTGAGGTATTCACTGAGCACTCGGTCAGTTGGGGCCATCTTCCCAATGTATTCTTGGATGTTCGTTGTCTCATCCTGGACTGTGGTGCTGACACTCACCAGTCCCCGGCCCCCTTCCTTCCGCTTAGCGTACAGCCTCAGGGTGCTGGACTTGGGGTGAAACCCTCCATGCATGGTAAGGAGCTTTCTTGTCTTTATGTCAGTGGCTTCTATCTCCTCCTTTGGCCAACTTATTATACCAGCTGGGTACCTGATCACGGGCAGGGCGAAGGTGTTGATAGCCCGGATCTTGTTCTTACCGTTCAGCTGACTCCTCAGGACTTGCCTGACCCTCTGCAGGTACTTGGTGGTTGCAGCTTTCCTAGCTGCCTCTTCATGGTTCCCATTCGCCTCGCGGGATCCCCAGGTACTTGTAACTGTCCTCTATGTCTGCAATGTTGCCTTCTGGTAGCTCGATCCCCTCAGTTCTGACTACCTTCCCTCTCTTTGTTATCATCCGACTACACTTCTCCAGCCCGAATGACATCCCGATGTCATTGCTGTATATCCTGGTAGTGTGGATCAGTGAATCGATGTCTCGTTCACTCTTGGCATACAGCTTGATGTCATCCATGTACAGGAGGTGGCTGACAACTGCTCCATTCCGTAGTCGGTATCCGTTGCCAGTCTTGTTAATGATCTCACTGAGGGGTTCAGGCCTATGCAGAACAGCAGTGGGGACAGAGCATCTCCTTGGTAGATCCCGCACTTGATGGTGACTTGTGCTATGGGCTTGAGTTGGCCTCTAGTGTTAACACGCCACATCCCCATTGAGTTCCTGATGAAGGCTCTCAGAGTCCTGTTGATCTTGTACAATTCTAGGCATTCCAGTATCCAGCTGTGGGGCATTGAGTCATACGCCTTCTTGTAATCAATCCAGGCAGTGCACAGGTTGGTCAGCCTGGTCTTGCAGTCTCGGCTGACTGTTCTGTCTACCAGTAGCTGGTGTTTTGCGCCTCTGGTATTCTGGCCAATCCCTTTCTGTGTCCCGCTCATGTATTGACCCATGTGCCTGTTCATCTTAGCCGATATGATGCCTGACAGGAGCTTCCATGTAGTACTGAGGCAGGTTATTGGTCGGTAGTTGGATGGGACCGGTCCCTTCTTGGGGTCCTTGGGGATCAGGACCGTCCGACCTTGGTTAGCCATTCCGGTGTCTCTCGTCAACTAGCAGCTGGTTCATTTGTGCTGCCAGACGCTCATGGAGTGCAGTCAGCTTCTTCAGCCAGTAGGCGTGAACCATGTCGGGGCCTGGTGCTGTCCAACTCTTCATACTAGAGACCCTTGCTTGGATGTCTGCCACCGTGATGGTTACTGGACCCTGTTCAGGGAGGTTGCTATGGTCTGCCCTCAGATCCACTAGCCACTGAGCATTGCCGTTATGGGTTGTGTCCTTCTCCCATATGCTCTTCCAGTATTGCTCCGTCTCCAGCCTTGGTGGTGCTGTTCTCTTATTGTTCCCTTGCCACTGAGAGTAAACCTTTGCTGGTTCTGTGGAGAACAGCTGGTTTATTCTCCTGCCTTCTATCTCTCTGGTGTACCTCCTCAAGCGGCTGGCCAAGGCTGTGAGTCTTTGCTTGGCAGTTTCAAGGCCTCAGGTATGGACAGCTTGCTGTACTTCTTAGGCACCTTCTTCATTGTGCCTTTCTGCAACTCCGATAGTTGGCTGACCTCCCTCCGTGCTACCTTGATTTTAGCCCCTAGCCTCCTTTTCCATGGAGGGTACTGCCCCTTGTGGCTGTTCAACTTGTAGCCAAGCATCTCACTGATCACTGCTGCCGTATTGTAGATCAGCTTGTTAGTCTCGCTAATTGTGGCTGTAGGTATCGTCCGTAGTGCTGCATTAACATCATCTAGCAGACCTTCTGAGGGTACCCCACGCAATCTTGGTAACCGCCACGGGGGTCCAGGTTTCAAGCTTGGCCAAGATCCTATCTTTCAGGTCAGTTCCTCTCGCACTCAACCGATCCTTCTCCTATCGCACTTGGGGCTTGGTACCCAATCTCGGGTGGGGTGATGATATCTCCTCCTGACCTGGCGTCCTGGCTCCCCTTGCCGTAGCATTTATGTTGTACCTCGTCAATCTCTAGCTGTGAGAGCAGTCCCTTCTTTCGAATGTTGGAACACTGAGCTACTAGTTGTTTCGCCGTCATTGTGGATGTTGGGTATCGAAGAATCCACAGTTCCCTCATCCTATTCACGTAACCCCTTCCGCCAGGGTTACTTGCGTAGTAGCACTCGAATAAAGCCCTGTTTTACGCGGACCTTGTTGATCCGGGCGACGTCCGAGCCGGCATGCCTTCATATTTATCTGTCTCGCTCATATCTTAGCATAGGGGGTCTAGCCTTAGGACCCTTACTGATACAGACGCCCCAGGCAGGAATCGAACTTGCGATCCTCTGCTCCAAAGGCGTGTAGTCTATATGTTGAGGGTGTTAGTAGAGCCGTGGTGGTGGACGGCACTGCGTTATATCAACATATCTTGTCCATCTGATGTAACATAAATAAGATTGCACAGATACCGGCTAAAGGAGTATGAGACAGAACAGAACGCTGTTTGTAAAGCTCTTCATTATTTAGGGTGGATTGCAAAAAAATGGCATTTTGGGCAGTCAGTGTTTTCTCACTGAGCAGGACATACCTGATATAGTAGAAGGAACGCAGCATCTCTTAACTCTTGCTGGATACTCAAACATGCTGTCATAATCTAAAGTGCTGTCACTGAAAGTCTCTGTTTTTACTGCCTGTGTTTTATTAATTGCATTCTTGTGTTTTTGTGGTTGTGTGTGAGTCTCTATAATGTTATATGGTTATGGTTTCCTTTTATCATTCATGTTTCTGTCTCTTAGTGTCTAAGCTTGCGTGCTTTTGCTTCTTAACTTGGTACTGCAGCTAAAAATGAGCTTGTATGGTTGAATCTGGCATATTTGCACGATGAACTTCATGTTAATGAATGTGCAGGTTCCTTTATAAATAACTTAAACATTCAAAAAACAAATATGGTATTATATAGATCAGTGCATAATATTGAGGAGATCCCAGTGGTAGCACCACCATGGACTTCTGGGAGTGTGGCGTCTTGGCACTGGGATGTTGGCAGTGGATCCTTTGGGTTCTGTGGGTTGCACAGTGGGGTCTCTATGGATCCTGCAGATGTTCAGTCAGATTGTGTTCTTGTGCTAATCAAGCCCTGTAGCTACTTCCACTGGCCTGTTTGGGGAGGCTGTTGCCATCAGGGAGTGCTTTAACAATGAGGGTTGTGCTGGTCTGCTAGGTTAGATCAGCAGTAAAGTAATCCCCAAATAAATAGCAAACTAAAGTCTCATAGTAGAACATTGCATTGTAAAGAGGTGATCAGTGGCATTCACTTTGGCTGTCAAAGGTTTTAAGTTTGTGGCTTATTGGCGTGCATTTTAACAAAACAAATACTGTTATCTTATTGTTATCTTAATATAATCACTGCTAATTTGATATAAAATGAGATTTGACAAATTGTGTGTGTTAATATGTACGAAAAGGAATTAAACATAGTTTAACTACAGTTTACGGAACAAAGTAAGGCAGGAACAAAACTGCATATGCTGAATGATGATAATACAACAGTTCCTATTCCTATCCTTCTAGGTCATTAACAAGACATACTCCTCCTAAGAGTTAGTCCCATGTCTTACATCTTAAACGTGTGTATTCAGGAGAAACATTCACATGCATATGCATATGTCCAGCGATAGATGTGGATTCCACACTTACGTCGTGCTGAACTGCAGCTTGAGTGTGACAGTCAGTGAAAGAGGAAGCAAGCGTGTGAGAGAGGGAGGGAGTGAATGAGAACTGATGGAAAGATATGTGCAGTTGATGTATGAGGAGCTTATATGGAATATAGAAGCTCTGTGTCGTGGTTGCATACGGTTTACTGATGCAGTCTTGTGTGCAGCTTTAATTAGACAAGCCATGTGAACTCTCTAATATGTGTTATTAGCTGCGGTGTGTTTTTCTAAAACATTTATAAATCATCTAAAAATTGCAGTGAGAGACTTTAAAAATGACTGAATGGTTTCTGTGGCTTACAGCTACTGCCAGAGATCCCCTATAATGTGCAGCTCTGCCAGAGCAGCGCCCAGTGATGTTGGTTTGCCCTTTGTGCCTTTGGCAGGCCAAGCTCATTTCACACATCCATCTTCTTTCTCCTCTTGCTGCACGTTCAGGTGTCAGCACATCCACTGCATCCCTGACTGAGCATTGCTTGTCAGTGAAAGGGAACCTAGACATTAAAGAGGACTAAATAATGAAGAGATCTCTGTCAGATTGTTCCTGTACAGAAGAACACAGAGTAGACACAAGGTGCAGCTTTAATTTATGTGCCTTTTTTAGATTGTACAAAAAGAAAGAAAAACAAGCAGGAACTTAAAAAGCTCACAGATATTTAACTGACAGAGAAGTTTTTATTCCTATCTGAGGTGGAAAAGTTGGTAGAAGAAAGGAAGAAATTCAAAATTCTGTTTTAGATGTTTTCTGCAGTGGAGTGTTTATTAGCAGGATGGTATACAGTAAACAGAGTATGAATCTTTGAAATTAAATGATCAAAAGCTTAAGAGAGTACAGCACATAGGACAGCATGGAGACATGATGTGGTAAAAATGGCATCCAAACAGGAGGGGTGGGGGGGTGTCTGCAAAGATGGATGCTGAATTTTTAAAATACAGCTATGTCATAACATGTATATAAACTAAATTAATAGAGAATTTATGTTGGTTAAAATATTATTCATTCAAAAGTAAAGTGTGACAAAGTGTTAGTACAAAAGGTAAATTGAAAATAAAGTCATCGGTCATTAATGATGTTATAATTATGTAAAGTAAATGGCAACTAAAGCTAACAATCCACCAGAACTGATCCTTCCAATACCTTACAAGTATGTTTTTTAAGTGCAGTAGGGAGCGTATGGACAGCACAAATGTCATACAGTTACTAGTGCTGTGGTCGTTCCTTTAATGCTGAGGAAGAAGGACAAGGATCCTCACAAGCACACGAAAAACTACACATGGAAGATTGCGGCTAGTGTAGCTGCTGCTGCGACTCAGTAATTAAAAAAGGCAATTATGTTCACACATGGAAGTACTTTGCAAGGAAAGGGAGATACTTGATTCACAAAGGTACCATATATATATATGAGTGATGCTTTTGTGCATTTTTGAACCAAGTGAGGATATTCTTCCAATTTAGCAAAACGCCTAAAAGACTGGCATCCAGATCTGTTAACAAAAATTCAAATGCAATGAGTTTCAGTTTAACATCCAGTGTAATATCCCTCTTAAGTAGTCCTAAAACACACGTTACTATTGCTGTTGTGCATTCAACTGTGGTCCATAGGCTAAAATGTTTAAGCTATTTTTATGCAAGCATTGATGCTGTTAAGCTACTTTGCAACCATCTTAACATTTTAATCTGTGTCCTTTCAACAAAATATAATGTTACATTTGAAATAAGCAGTCCACCACTACCTTAAACGATAATCTTTATTTTTTAATTATGGTATCAAATTGTGTATTGAGTGGCATTAATTCTACTACATTTCTGGGATCGGGACATCCCTACACTTCACTGAAGAACCAAAATATGTAGAACAATGTGGAGACTACAGGTTTGTCTAAATCCAGGATTTTCTGTGTGCAGTTCTTAGGGTTCCACAATCACTTGAAATGTAATCACAATGAGTCACAATAGCTTGCCACAATTAAATGAAACCGATTGAGTGATACTGAAAATGCGTGCTCTGCCAACAGAACACAAAGCAAGCGTTCACTGCCTGACGACATGTCTGTATGTGCCAATCACAGCTGTTCCCTGAACCCCTCAGCTTGAAGTTGGGTCTGGAGAAGTACCACCATGTTAAAAGACAACTATACCAAACAATTCAAATGTCTGGCACAGTAGAAGGCTAAGAGCTTGTCCTTCGAAGCGGATTATTATTCGTTATTAGGAACTGCTTTGGATTTAGTGAAAGTGATACTAACCACGAACAAATCATATCCAAGCAACACAGCTGACTTATTCAGCCGCTTGCAAAGAGACCATAAACTAATCTGTACTCAATGTTTGAAGGCCAAATAACTGAAGCACCAAGGGGCAGCTAGCTTAATGTTAGCAAAAACTAGCAAGAAAAACTGCCAAGAATTCACAAGCTCGTTTCATGAGAAACATGTTTGTTTGAAATGTTTGTACCATACAGAACTAAAAGGTCTTGGACACACAACCTTTAATTTATTCCACAGTAACTTGGAAGTTTTAGGTATTACTGGCAAAAAGTAACTCAGTCCAACACAACTTTTTAAATCACCCAATGACATTTTTTGATTTTAGAGCATTTCCAACGCATCTCATGACTTTCACTGTCATCTACACGTTGTAAAACCATTTTCATTTCCTGTTTTTCTCTTTCCATCATTTTTACTACATTTCCTTCCATTTCTGTTTAAACCCTTGATCTGTGTACAGATGACGCTAACTTCCAAATCAGTGATTACCCAGAATCCCCCACACCATCTTCCATTTTTCCTTCGTATCCTTTGGTATCTCTTTGATTCCAAAACATGTGTCAGTCCCCATGAAATTATGACTGCCGTGTTAATTCTGCATGTGTGTTGTTTATAAAGATGTAGTGATGAGCTCGGGTCGTATCAGTTTATTACATAAAGAGTTTTGGATCCTTAATCCAGTGCAATGCTACCAGTCATAAAATGTTAGTGACTCACTGGTGCTCTTCCTTGCTTTTTAAATTATACTGTGGGACAATGAAAGCTGCTAATATAATTATACTCTTAGATGCACTGCTATAGTTATAATTGTAGTTTAGGTAACTATATAGATAAATATAGCATGCTAACTACAAATAAACGCCTTGCCTTTTCTTTGCTAATATGGTATCATCTTTTTGGACCAAGGTTTCCAGTTTCTTTATAATAATTTCCAAATAATGTGTTCCCATCTTGCACATTCCTCTGTAATCCATTCTTTGTTTCCTTCAATGTCGTTATTTTATTATAGTTTTTTTTTACATTATTATTTACAATATATAGTAGTGTTTTATTTTCAGCAAATATTTCCTAAATAGTTATTTCCTATTCTGATTTGTGTTATTCTTTTGAGATAAAGGCCTTAATCCATATAGTATATCTGACCTTTGATACTCAATTAACAAAGTCTGATTAATAATCCTCTTTCACACATCAGATTATAGGCTTTTCTATACACAACCCATACACCTACACTCTGTTTATCTGTGCATTTTTGAAATTCCTCTCAAATAAGACGGTTTTAAATAAGCAACTTAAATGTAGTTTATGTTACTCATTATTATACTGACACCAATTATAATCCATTGAATTTTTTAAAGTTTGAAAGCATTTTTGTTAATTCTTTAAAAAAATATATTATTTTTACATGGTTTTTTTTTTTTACTTTCTGCTGCATCTTTCCTTGAGTGGAATAGTTTGTATTCTGTTGTAGTTTAGGTGCTGCGTGTTTTAATTGTGCAGGCCCAGATTAGCGCAGTAACACAGATATGTATAGGCACACACAGACTCAGGCTATTTGCTGATGTGACCTTCAGCACATGCAGGCTGGCATTCAATTACCGCCCTGTCAGTGGCCCCTCCAGCCCAGTGGCTGCATGTCCTTGAGATTCTCTCTCCAGCCTCTGTCCAGTCTATATTCCATTACATCCTCCACATCAGGAGCTCTGTCCAGCATAAAGCGCCATTCAGCTCCCCATCACTGAGAAAGCACGCACACATGCACCCACCCACCCACCCACACACACACACACACACACACACAGCATTTTAACGTTTGATGTATCCCTTACAAAATCTCTAACTGCAGTGAGCAATGGTTATCCTCGCTCATGTGCTGAATCAAATCCAAACACGAGGTAAGTATTAGATTTTAGTTTTACTGCCTGAAATATTGCTCCAGTTTCAAAAACAATGTTTAGGCTGCCTACATCAAAAATCTGAGCAGAGTTAATCAAAAATTGTTTCTCACTGAACTCCCTTTATTTTCATATTTTGTGTTATTGGGCCTTATTACTGTCAAAACATTTTCCCAGCTCCTCTCTGCCTGATTATTGCCCAAAATTGCCTTGAGAGGCTATTTACGTTACAAATCTGGGACCATTACTGAAAGTACACTGTAGTGTTCTTTTTGTGTGAAGAGCCATTTAACCCACTGCCATTTGAAAAACGCTTTGAGTTGAAATCTGTGGCAGATTTGACCCTGCGTGCCACTGCTGTTCTGTCGCAATGATCCAGGTGCTGGTCTGGTTGACCAACAGCTGCTATTTTATTGATTCATGGTGGTTATGACATTGCTATATGTGAGTCTTTATATTTTCCAATTGTAAAAAAATGTGTAGTATACCCAGAAATTATATCAAATAAACTTTGTGCATTTACCACCTGATTAAATTCAGTTTTGCTGAATCATGTGAAAGCTTGTTTCCAGCACTGAAAATATATTTTTTGCTATCCATAAATCAAATTTTTGGGTCACTATTCATAATTTTCGATAAAAATACAGTGACCGTGTCTTTTCCCAGTAAGGATGTGTTAAAAATCCTCAAACCTCGTTATGAACATTTTCATATAAGAGCTATTTCCTTTACAACACATTAGAACCATTGACTGTGTCTCTCTGCATAAGGAAATGTTTGCATTTACCAGTAATGAGAGGCTTGAAAAAAATGAAAAAAAAAAGTCAACATTATTGGCATACCTGTTTAGCTGAGCTATATTGTTAGCTACCTGCATGTTGTCTATTTTTGCCAAGTGAAATTTGGAAAAATAAATAAATAAATCCATTTTTTTTGTTGAACTACTGGCCAGAGGACGAACTTGTGTTTGATTTTAGGGTTAATTGTATCATTAAGGGGTTAGAAGGCATAAAGGGGTTGATTCAGTCAACTGGATTTTGTTGCTGTTGGTTTGCAGTTTTGCAACAAAAAAAAGTAAAATGTTGGACATTTGCAAATGGGCATATTTCGATATCTTCTGACATTGTGTCAGCCAAATGATTCATTGACAAAATGATTTGAGGATATAGAAAAGTCAAAGTCCAAACTAGTATCTAGTTTACACTCTGACTAGCTCACTACCCCTTTATTCCTTTGTGTGCCAAACACAAGAGACGACTTACTCCCTCTGTATTTTGCTTTTGTTCCTGAACTACTGCCCGTATAGAGGATGTATCTTGACAGGTAACTGAATTGTTACCCTTCAGAAATTCATGATCTTAGCAGTAAATCCACTTCAGGCTGAGGACAGAAACATAAAACATAATAGTCTGCAGGATTTATTAGGTGTCTGATTTATGCAGATCTTACTCAACAGATTTCTACCTCTGTGTCTTTGAATAGTTTCACTGTGCAACTTGGGTTCAGCTGACATTTACAATGCCAAAGCAATCACTAGTTGCAACCATCCTAACTGCACCGATTCCTTTATATCTATAGCACTCTTTATTTGGAAGATCTTAAGCATGGACCCTTGTATCACATTTATGAGTTGTTGAGCGCATAAATATTTCCCCCTGAATAAGCCCCTATAAACCCTATCGGGTCGCCGTGTCTCCATTAAGGAAATGAAAGTGGTGACCAAGCCTGCGCTGATTGTTCCCTCATGAGGATCTCATAAAAGAACTTGAGAATTATTGGCCCTGCCATATATTATCTCAAGCCCTGAAAGCCTATTCTGTGTCCAAGGCATGCTCTCTCTGCCACATAGATCCAAAAATAATGTGAGCTAGAAATCTGAGCTGCTAAACTCCTGCAACCTCAACTGTCTGCAGAGAAAACAATGGATTTCAGCAGCATGCACTGCTGTTCCACCGGGTTTGAGCGTGTGCTTTATGTCAAGTGACTCTACTTACTCAAACCAAACAATGTATCCACTGTGCTTCATTATGGATAGGAACTTGTTTTTTTTTCCTCTGAAAGCCTCGAAGTACAAATGCTGAACAATGTTCTACACCCGAAACACTCACTGCATTCACCCCCCAAAAGAGATAGCAAAATGTTCTTTTATGATCACCCTGGTCTTTGGCTAAGTTTGTCATCATCAAAGAAATTTTAGTATTAGACAAAGATAACCTGAGTAAATACAAAATGCTGTTTTTAGATAATGATTACATTGATTAAGGAAAAAAAAGTTATCCAAACCTGCCTAGCCTTTGATGAAAAAGTAATTTCCCACTAAACCTAATAACTGGTTATGCCACTCTTGGCAGTAAGAATTGCAGTCAAGCATTTCTCATAACTGCCATGAGTCTTTAACATCACTGTAGAGGAATTTTGGCCCATTCCTCTCTGCAAAATCCAGCTATATTAAGGGGTTTTCAAGCATGGACGACCTGTTTAAGGGCATGCCAAAGCACCTCAATCTAAAGTCTGCGCTTTGATTAGGCCGCTCTGAATTCTTCATTTAGTTTTGGACTTGCTGATGTGTTTCAGTTCTTCTGCGTATCAAGGGTCCACCTGAAATTTAGGGCACAAAATGATGGTCAGATCTTCTCCTTCACGATTTTCTGTTTAAGAGTAGAATTCACGATTCCTTCAAAACTATATCAAGTCATCCAGGTCCTGAAACACCAAAGGCATCTCAGACCAACACACTACCACCATCATGGTTGACTGTTGGTATTGTATTATTTTCATGTAAGGGGGCTCAAACTTTCCAAAAAGTTAAACTTTTGTCTAATCAGTTCACAGAATATTTCCCCCAAAGTCTTGAGAAAATCAAATCAAATCAAGATGTTTTCTGGTAAATGTTAAATAAGCCTTTGTGGGTTTTTTTTTTTTATCAGTAGTGGTTTTTGCCTTGGAACTTGCAGTTCTCTTTCTTGTTATTGAGTCATGAACACAGACCTTAGCTAAGGCAAGTGAGGACTGAAGCTCTTCAGATGTTGTTCTGCGCTTTTTGTGACCTCATGGATAAGTTAGTGTCCTTCTGGTAGTCCAGCCACTATTGTCACTAACCCGTTTAGATTGGGAACACAAGGAAACTACTAGCCTGTCTTTGTTTGGAGGTAACACAATCCATCTACTAACATGGATTATAGGGACCTTTACTGTTCCAATGGTGTGTGCAGGATTAAACATTTATCAAGTCAGTGTATGTGCAACTAATCCCAAAAGGTCAACCTGTGGACACACACAATTTAATTCTACTCTCGAGTTTGTATGATGCCATAGAGAGGGCACTTGTTTTGTACGGCTGTCTAAGGCACACAGCTCTGGCTGTGAGTATAGAAAGCCCCACCAACCTATTGTTAAAGTCTTCTGCTCGTGAGGGGCAGCCAATCAGGTAGCTAAAGCAGCTTCTTTCAGACAATGTTTTATGTGTTAAATTATTTTAAACTGTGAATCACGCCAAGCTGCTCTAGTAGAGTCCAAGAAAAAAAATGGATCTGAAAATAATGATCAAAATTCGCCCTCCAATAATTACAGCAGTACAAGAAATATGGTTAAAAAGTGTATTTGGCTGCTTTTTCTGGACCAGTCCAGCTCTTAGTGTTTGGGTGACAAACAGTTTTCAAGAATGCGAGTAGGTCTGTTTTTTACATTTTTTGAACCGAGAGCTTTAAGGCACTCTGGGATTCACTGATCTAGAATTACTCTTTCATCCTTGTTTAAATAGAATTTAACAACTGAATGTTGTGTGATATGCCCCGGGACAGTCACCTGATGGGCGTTGAGGGGGTTATTATAATCGTTGTGAAAGTGTTAGAAATGAGCCTGCAAAGGAGCATGTTCAGGTGTGAATTTCAGACTTTTGGCGAGCCTGAAAGGATTAGTATAGCAGATTTCTGATTTTGCTGCGCTTATATGGACTGGACAGGTTTCTACAGAAGCTCATTAAAAGGCTTGTATCGCTTGCAGGGCAGTTTTATGCCCACAGAAGCACTTTTCAACCATTAGCTCCCTTCAGTGTTCAGTCTTAGCAATCTTTGTCCATTTTGACATGCTACAGTTTACTTATTTTAATGAATAATGTTTTATTACTGACATGATCTAGATTGTACAAAGTGGTGTGTTTATGCGATTTCTTTCCTTTATAACTTCTTTTATAGGCTTGTAAAAATTGCATCACCCCAGTTTTAGGTTATAGGCCATGTTTGAATGGTTACAGGGAGTCAAGCACACTTGTTTCATTTGGTTTATGCTGCTCATTAGAGCTTAGTGTTGCACAGTATGCCTCCTTTTCCTTGTGACTAAAGAGGCACAGTAGCAAAGCAGATTCCAGCACTGAAGGCTGTAACTGGCAGACCATATCTCCACTTTAAAAAGTGTAATTTGATTAAATCTGCTCTGTTTCAGTCTAGAATCTGTGCTGAAACGAATAAAGTGGATTAACTCTGTCAAAGGATAATGCAGATTAAGCTGGTAAACACAATCACTAAGTGGTGCATATGGCCTGTAGGGGTGGAGTCAAAGCTTCATGTTTTTTTGATAGAGGAAATGGGTGAAGAGATTTGCCCTTTTTTATATGCACAGGTGAAAAAGCATGTGTTCATATTTTCAATTGTGACAAGGTGATCCAACATCATAACATACACGCATGGCCGGTGTGTAACAGCAGCTCTGCTTGAGCCCAAAATACCTCCAAGTCGTCACACATTTGTTCTTCAGTAAAAATGATCCCTGATAATGCAAACGTTACTGCTAATGAAAGTGTTAAGTTATTCAGCTGGTGTTTCTCTGGAGTGAAACGTCAGCATGTCTCTTGATCCCTGAAGCGATTTTCCCCGTGGGTGAGGGCGGGTGGTCATGCTTGCTCTGACGGTGGAGATACAGCCAGCTCAATGGAAGGCGGGGGTGGCAGCTGGAGAAAATCCATTCCCAGAGTGAGCGTTCTGCTGAGGCAGGTATGCCGACCTTTGAGTCATCTGATAGGTCAACGCTCGGCAGCGTGCCTGGACATTCATGGCTAAACGCCAGGCCTGGTGGTGCTCATAGTAAAGCTCATCTGAGCAACGGCCAGCTATGATCAATGGAACCCCTTGGCAGCTCATTTATTGTACAGTATGGCACAGCCGCAAAACACTCAACCAACAGATGCAGGTGACAGATGATGATAGGCTGATAGGATGAGGGGAGCTGATGAAAAAGTGTTTTCACATGTGCGCGGTCACCGGTGCACTGCCACCTCACTGTACAGTACAGCGCTCTTTGAATAAAATGTACTTTTAATCCATTAGTTTAGTCGATCACGTTGAAGTGCCACCCCAATTATTGTTTGTAAATTAGTCTTGGTTGACTTGAATGAAATGAGATTTTCCTGCTTAGTCTGCAGGATTTCAGCGCATGAAGATTTTCCTGCACCTTGTTCTCCTGCATGTCACGCACCAGCTGTGCTGCGATGAACATGAAAATGACGTGTTTGCCCACAAAACGTCTTCCTTCTCCTTCCAGGTGCCCACGGAGTGAGAGAGGAGCCCCGGTTTGTGACGGCGCGCGCTGGAGAGAGCGTGATCCTGGGGTGTGACGTGTCCCCTCCCCTGGACGGCCAGCAGCCCCCCTATGTGGTGGAGTGGTTCAGGTTTGGAGTGTCTATTCCCTTCTTCATCAACTTCCGCTTCTACCCTCCTCATGTGGATCCAGAATACACTGGTAAGACAACTGTAGGTCTGGCTAAAGTAAAGTAATGCGGCTACAGAGAGCAGACAAATACAGAAACATTGTGAGTAATAAGTTTTATCCATGATGGATTTAGTCTAAAACCTCTGAATTAGTGTGGACTTGGATGCCTCCTGGGATAAGTGAGGATCAAAATCTTATCAACTGCCAAGCACGCTGAATCTGAGACTTTTTATTGTTGACACTGCAGCAGAAACAACGTCGACAACAATAATTTCACGCTACATACAGCAGCCAAATTGAAGAACACCCCGAGGGACGAGCACACATGTTTATCTGTATGTAATATGAACTGAATTCGAGTGCATATCGAACAGTGAATGGTGCCAAAATCATAGTTAAAGCTGCATATAGGTTAAGATATATTTACCTACTAGCACCTCTAAGACTCTTTACATTGACATCTAGATATAATCCACACTTGATTGTGATGTATCTATCTTGAACTTGCTCATATAAACCCAACTGCCCCATCTAAGTTGTTGATAGGTGGATTCTGTCACTTTTCTAACTGCTTCTTTCTTCTCCTTTAATTCTGCATTGAAATAAATCTTTCCCCACATGCCACAGTAATTCTATAAAGACAAAAAAAGATAACAAAACATCTCATTTTTTCCTCGTTTTAGTTGTTTCACCTTGTTTCAGTAAAGACGTCTTCGATCAACCTGTCAAGTCAGCCCCCGATCTTGTGGCTCATGGCTATAGTAATGATATATTAGTACAGAAACATTGCAATGTTTAGCTCAAAGGGTCCTGCATAACTATAATCATTCGGTAAACATTTCTATGATTGCTCAGGATATAGATTTCCCTGCACTGCTGCAGACCTTATTATGAGCTTTTGGTTGAGAGCGGGACCATTTCTGACAGCCGGTTTCAAACAGATTGTAGTGCAAATGTGCTGTGTACATGTGTACCTCTCAGTCGTATTTCATTGAGAAGATTGACCTGCAATTTCAGCTTGATCCACAGTGTTTTCCCCTCAGAATCGTACTTCAGCTGTTTGAGCATCAGGCGAGTGGCTCATCGGGCACCGAGGCTTTTATGTGGCTCGAGAACGACCGGGTGTTCAGAGCTGTGCAGGAAAAGCAGAAAAAACCAGTCACAATAATTGAATAGTGCATTGAACATGTATGCCGTCCCACACACTCATAAAATATACAGAGCACATAAAGTACAGAGTCAGTAAAGTATATCAAAAAAGCCCCCACATGTACATGCAGAAAAAGTAATCTCATGTTAGTAAAGCCTAACAATCTTTGCTTTTATAGAGATGTAACTGGAGTTTAGAATGATTTAGATGAATGTGCCTAATGTGTGAAGCTGTATCTTTTTAATGGGGGATTTATTGCAAGTCTGTTTTTATTTAAGCAGATGTGCAGATGGGGAGCAACATGAGCATCACTCTGTTTTTACTTTACTTGTTTTTTGGTCTACCAGCTCCTGAAAGAATAACCTGGCTGTTAAATGCATTTCTATGATCACTACCTATGTCTTAACCGTGTCTGTCTGCTGCCTGGTGCCGGCACAATACTTAACACTGGGATTTTTCTAAACTTAGCTGACAGCTGTGGCCAAAGTGATGTCCTAAAGCAGTGAGAGTGAACGAAAACAATAAAGCCGTGCGCTGTAAAATTAAAACTATGATGCCGCAGAGCTCCGCAGAGCTCCGCAGAGTCGAAATTGAACCGCAGAGTCGGGCGACCCCTTTTAAATTTGATCCGCTGTTAATATAAAATTATTGATTATAGCTGGTTTAAGGTTAGGGTACAAAATGTGTTTACCTCACATTCATCACAGCGTAACACAAGTCAAGACAGTATGTCTGCAGCAGCCTCTGTGCTGAGTCCTTACAGCAGGAAATTGGTTCTTCTGATGTTGCCTCAGCGGCTGTGATAAGATGGTGAGTTGTCAGAACGAGGTCAGATTTAGCCCTTCCCTTTTCTCACCTCTTTATAAGTACAAAGCTTCTGGCTGACCTGGTAATAGGCTGTGAAATAAATGAAGACGTGGCTTCTCGAAGAAGCCGAGGATTTACCTCCTCAGCTCGAGTGTCCTAAATGTGGACGCGAAAGCGTTTTCTGCTTTTATTTATATGAATCATGTAAAGCGTGTGAATAATACAGCAATCACTAGAATTCTTCCCGGTGGGCTTTTAATGCAGGATCAGCCTAATGGCAGTGACTCACTGTCTTGGGAGCGCCCCTTTTTATTATACAGTGGCTACAGTAGACGTTGCAGCTGCTGAAGTGTTTCACTGTTTAGGCTCGTGACTAACAGCTTTTTGTGCGAACAAACAGCACTTTTCAACACTTCACTGTGCTCACTTGGACTCTGCTAGTGGGCCTTTGCCATGTGGCATTAGGTCCACTGTTGAGGAATTACCAGTGAACAGATGCAACTTGAATATGGCCAGTCTCATTACATAGATTAAAGTGTTTCTGGGGATTGCATGTGCATGGTGACAGCGTAATAATGACACTGGACTGCAGTTTATGAGATGCTCCTTTGGGCGCTTAATGGGCCCGTGCGGTCTCAGAGCTCATCTGGGCTATTCCCATGAATCGTTATCACTCAGTATGAATAAAGTTGATGAATAGAGTAAATGTGTGATTATTCCATCACACAGCTGCTACCAAAACAGAGAAGATTATCCATGAATACTGTACTTACTTGCACGCATATTTTTACTGTGATGATTGCACTTTTGATTCCAGCAATCCATTCGGGTTCAATGCATCGGTTTGTCTAGGCCAATCAGTCTTGTTAATTATCCGGTCTTAAAGACTGTTAAGAGACCTATAGCACAATCATTTCGATGTGTCATTCAAATCTAAGACGAGATGTTTTCATTACAGCTGTGTGTGTGTGTTTTTTTTGCCTCTTTAACTCAATGCAAAATGCAAAATTATACAGATCTCTCTGCTATCCCGGATCATTTTGTTTGCCAGTTTGTCCTGCAGCTATATGGAAATTATAACATTAAAAAACATCTATTTTTGTGCCTGCTGTAGCAAAGACGCAATCAATAATTCAGATGTGCAGCTTGTGAAATTTTAGTGTCAGATCCTGCCGCTTTGGGACAAGCTGTTGGAAAACTGAATCATATCTCTTTTGCCACCATGTTTAGCCCCAGCTTGCATGTGGATAATACTGATATGTAATAATCAGTCATCTGCAGATGGATGCAGAGATGATGCAATGTGTTGCATTTTTCTTAATATTAAAAATAAGAGGAGTTGTTTCAGAGAGTTTGGTTTTGCTTGTTCGGGGCTGAGTTACGAGCAGCCTGTTAGTAGTATTGCATCAATAGTGGACATTTTAGCATGACATAATTCAAAAAATGTAGCAAAATGGGAATTTCTGACAGCCATACAATATGCTGGTTTTAATGTGGTAAAGCAATTAAAGTAAAATAGCCATACATTCACGTTAAAAAGCAGCAAGGTGTGCTTGATTCGAAGAGAAACCCTGCGTCCACACTGCAAGCGATGTGGCGACCTGAGATCACAGAAAGTGAATGACATTTGGTGACTTCAAGCAGCTGCGAGCAAAATAACCGCTGGTGATTTGTAGTGGGCGTGACCCAAGATACATTTATCTCAGCTTCCTAGCGAGCGACTGAAGCAACATCCAATAAAAGCACGGCAGCACTGTTAATTGACGTTTGAACTTGTAGTAAATATTTTAGTGGGTTACCGAGGCAACCAGAGCCTGGAACGTTCTCCAGCATCAAGGCGATGTACCTCCAAGTGTGAACTGTGTGGTAGCTTTAGCATGAAACTAAACCAGGCGGCCTCCCTTGCTTCCAAGCCCAGCACTGTTCACAATATGAAAACTTTCAATGGAAGAGAAATAGTCATAAGGTACAACATGGACTCTGGCTCGACCCTCACCGATCTGACTTTTGGTATTGGGTTTGTTTTGGGAAGAAGCAAACGCAACAATCTACAAAAAAGGTCTCTAATTAAGCTGATTCAGGGAATTAAAAACTATACTAGCTTAAACACTTTGTTTTCCAAAGTTTTGCAAAGGTGTAATAAAAAGCCAGGTTTAAAGCAGGTAAAACATGAAGATCAGAAGGTCCCAATATTTTCTTTATGATTTTGATGAAGTTGGTGCTTTGGTGCTCTGGATTTATGTGTGCCATTGTTTGCATGTTCAAATGCAAATGGGAAAAAAGATGTGTGAAAAATTAATGCAATATACAATAAAATAACCACTGGTGACAGAAAGTAACCTGAGATAATCTTTTCTCAACCAGTGACTGAAAAATTCTCAAGTAACCAACTATCAGGTTCAAAGGAATGCACGACGAGCGCCTAGCAGTGAGAGCTCATGTAAAGTCAATGATATTCAGCGACTTCAAGCAATGATGGATGGAATAACTGCAGGCAATGTGAAATAGGGAGCCCTGAATTAAATTTTTTAAAGTGACCACCAATAAGAGTGCAGGACTGACAAATGACTGGGTAGTAAATACATAAGAGCGCTACCTAGACAACCAGTCTACTAGCAAACCACGGGGATGTTTGCTGGTGACCAACCATCGGTGACTAACCCAAAAGCAATGTGCACCAGGCTTTAGATTACTGAATTAACCATGATGTGTTGTTTTACTCTATAATGGGGAAAGACTGAATTCAAATTTTTTTGTACTCTTACTACAACAACTTTTTCCTTTAGCCATATTCTTTTTACTCACATTTGAAACTCAGCGGACTTAAAATGTGTCTTTTCTCAATGTGTTTGCCAACTTTGTCACTTTGGATCTTCAGTATTTACTTTTCAAAGCTTTCCTATCTGACATAGCCTGTGATGTGATCTGAACAAGGTGTTGGCCCCTCTGTTTTCACAGCAGACAGAACCCTGTGCTGTGTAAGTGGTGTATACCCAGGAGGCCGATCCTGACGTGGATACAGTGCTGTTAACTCTGTTTACAGCAGCACCCTCTCACTCCTTGACAAATAGAAGCTGAGACTGATCCCTACCCTTCATGCCACCACCCACCCCACTCAGCACTTCAATGCCCAGGCAAAAATAGCCCTGACTTTTTAAAGACGAGCTACCTTTTTACTGCAAGACTGCAGTCCGCGCTCCTCTCGCTTCCTCTGTGCTGTATTGATTTTCCACTAACAAAAAAAACGTCAGTTTTCTACCCCAGCCACGGCAGCAATCCCAGGGTTGGGTATCTATCTATTGCATTTTTGTACTGGTAGAGCAATTCAGCCCGCCCTCAGCGTCGATAGATTTGCCTGACACTTAGTCTGAAGTAAGAGGAAACAGTGCTTACAGAACATCTACACATCAAAGTTGGGAAAAATGCTCCATCTCCAAACACTCGTCAGACAGAGGAGATCCGAATGTTTTAGTCTGTCGGGCTGTCAGATGCAGCCATGTGAGCAGCGGGCTGGAGGCTTGAAGACAGACAGCTTAGCAGCTGAAGATTTCACCATGCCTGGCTTCCTGAATGTCTCTCATCCCTTGTGATTTCCTCCTTTTAGAATTCCAATTTATCCTCAGCCTTGAAGTAAAAAGAGTTGGGGATGGAGAAGTTTCGTAAGAAAGATCATTTATGTGAAGTGGAAAGCTGGTCTTTTCCCACAGCGACACCAAACGCTGTATTAAAATTCAGCTAAAGGTGTGACTGGCAGTTTTAAGGATAAACCATAATACTTCGGCCCATGTGGATGCTCGTAAAAGCTGTGACATTTAATAAGTTAAAGAACTAGTTTTACATTTTGGGAATATACATATATATATATTTATTGGGGACACTCATAGGGATTCTGTTGTAACCCTATGAAACAGCAGTTTGGCTTTTTTAATAAACTTAGAGGAAAGACTTCTACAAACACCTATTAGCAACAAGTAAAACTTCCTGTTCAATTAGTAGTTCGTCTGATTGCTATACAGTGACATTTGGCATAAAAAAATCATTTGTGTCAGTATTTAGAAAGAAAGGGTATTGACAAGATTGCATGCAAGATGTGGGATCTCAGAGATTTTTGTGACTGACATTAGCGCACAAACTGATTTACCAGCATCATTCCTAATAAATCTGGCCCATAGGCACCTTTTGAGGTCTTTTTTGTGTCTCTGCCACTTTAAGCACATACACTCTGCTGTTTGCACTCACTGCAGTGCCTGTGAACCAGTATCGGTCCCATAATATGGGAAAAGCTGATTATAATTAAGGCTGTATTCTTTTAATTGTGTATTAAGAGGACTGAAGAAATCTTCAGCTGGATCTAGGTCAGCTGTTTAATGTATTAGCGCAAACAGCTGTAAACTAAAATAACCATCTCCTCTTTAAAGCAGGCTATGGGCTTGACATTCGGACAAGAAGGAAAATGTCCATATTCCCTCATAATATCAAAACCATTCTGCTCTTAAATCGACTCTGCGTGCTGTTTATATCTGTGTGTGTTTCCTTTGAGTTCAGAGACTTAGAAGTCAGGTTGATTGAAGGCTCTAAATTGCCCGTAAGTATGACTGTACAGTAAGTGTTTGGGACTGTCTGTCTGTGTTAGCTCTACAAGAGACTGGCAGCCAGTGTTTTCCTTCCTTCCATCTAGTCCTTGGAAAGGCTCCAGTCTGATGTAGTGCCTGAATACAAGTAAGCAGTTTTGAAAAAGACCTCAAAAATGAATCCGTTTGTCATACCTGACTTTGCAGATCAAAAGGCTTGAGTTTATGGAGCCCTCGCAGGGAAAAGGAAAATCTAAGAATCTTTAGTTTATATATATTCTTTTTTGAACATCTGGGACACGCTTAGAAATGTTATACGACTGTGAGCTGTGGACTACTGTCAGAGCAGAAATAAAACTCACACTCTTACAGCCACTGCCCTAAAATAAAGCACTTAACCCCCAGCTGCTATGATGGATCTTTTTGGTGACCCGCAATGCTCTTGGGTGTGTGTATGGTGGTATCTGTAAAGATAAATTTAAAGTACTGAAGTGGTTAATTCTGCTTTTTCCCCCCCCCCTGCTGTCTGCAGGTAGAGCCTCTCTGCATGGGAAGGCCTCCCTGCAGATTGACCCAGTGCGCTCCGAAGACCAGGGCTGGTATGAGTGCAGGGTCCTGATGCTGGAGCAACAGTACGACACCTTCCACAACGGCAGCTGGGTGCACCTCACAGTCAATGGTGAGTCATCTTGCCAGACAGCCTACCTTGTGACCTGGAAGTGTGAGTCTGTGAAGACAAAAAAGAAAAGAAAAGAGGATCGGCTTAAGCTCCGTGTGTTTTTATGATAATGATAATCATGTAGATTGGCATTTCAATTAAAGATGTGGGAATGGTACATTGTTATTAGAAAAAATCTATTTATTTATTTTGCTTTAAATATTAAATTTCATTTAATCTTTTATGCTAACTGGACCTTTTTTAGTTGCTTACAGGCCTCCTTCTTTTACTTATTTTTCATTTACAGAAAAATTCAAGTTTATCAGTGTATTTGAGTCAGGCACTGTTTTAGATCACTCCTGTAGCTCCTTTATAAAAGGCCTCGAGGAAAAAAAGGGATGAGCGTCTGGTTAGAGGAGGATTGATTGTGTCTAGTTTAAGGCGGTTCCGGCAGGGATTGTCTGTGATAGTCTGAGAGCTATCAAACTGATGACCAGGCGGAAAAAAAAATCTGCACCTTTGCATTTCTCAGGAATGCCCCAGCGGCACAGAGACTCCTGTGTGAAGTGTGTCTTCACATTGTTGCGGCGCACCAGAGACAGCGATGCCTTTGTACTCTGTGCGTTTCAGCCTTTTTCGGAAAGATATTCGCATTAAGCTCCTGTTTTACAGTTGATGCTTGCTGCAGATGCACGGCGCAGCAAAGATGCAATAAAGAAACCGCGGCACACTCGTGCAGGAGACGAGATTGTGGAGTACTATCAGTTGCAATTCTTTTGTTAGCTTTTCGGTTACTGATTTTATGTGTCAGGGAATGTTTCCTAAGCAGACTTTTGGAAGAGAAACCTTCAGGCCGAAAGCGGTGAATTCCTTGCGTTAAAGCTTCACAAGACTCTAAGTTCAGAAAGCTGTAATCCTCTGTGCTGTTAGAGAGAGACTTTAGAGACAAAGTACTGTCAGGCTCATTCACATGTATATTTTTGGTCTGTGAACTTCGAGTTTGATCATGCATATGTTTTACAAGATGCTCATATTTTTCTCATATTTGAATAGTGATTACACTGCAGTGCAAAATTCTCTGTGAAAAAAAAATCATTTATACTGTCCAGTGCACAGCATAATCACTTTGTAAAAATGGTGATTATCGGTGCTTTGCTTTGAATTTGTGTTTTGCCATATGTTAGTACATGGGGCATTGCAAATGATTTTCTAAAGCGTGCTCCGTGTAACGGACGTTAACTCAAAGCCGACACGAGAGCATCCCATTTCGCGTGCTTGTGTGCGGCTGAAAGAAATCTCTGTTTGCTGGTTAAAGTCGGATAGGGTGAATCGGTCATAGTGAGCGTCACCTGCGCACTCTTGTGATGTTTGGAGTTTGTGAACGTCAGTAGGCGTGTGTGTATGAATGTCTTGTTGTGTAGGCATACTGCATCTCTGTAGCTGCTTCATCAATATTCACTTTCAACTGCCCCCCTCCCCTCCCTCGTGTGCTGCTCTCCAATCCTGTCAGGCCTTTCAACAGAAACGGAGCTCCTCTGGCTTCAACACAACTAATAATATCCCTGAATCTCATGTATATTTGGCATTTTATATGTCTGCATTTTGTATGACCTCATGTATGTATGCAGTGCGGCTCTCTATAGAGGCCATGCACAGCTCTACTCACAGATGGACATGTTTTGCTGGTATAAATATTTAGTTGGAGTTTTGTTATGTAAACAACAGACAGACATTCATGAAAAAAATCAAAAGCTGTTTCAGCGTCTAGACATCTAACAGGGGAGTTCATATGAAGCCTTTTTGCTACTGTTGTCCCCTAAATGGGAGTCTGTGAAGGAAGCAGGTGCCATTTTCGTCTGGCCTAGGCACAGACACTAAGGGCACTCATTTCCTTTGGCCGTTGGTATTTGCATATACTGCTTCTTTGAGTTCCTGTGACTGGCCTTAACTTCCTGCCAAGCGGAGAGGGAATTCATGCCCACTCAGTGGCAGGTGTCAGATGGCAAGGCCTTGTGCCCGAAAAAGACACTAAGGCTACTCTCTCTCTGTTTTCTCCCTCCCTCGTCTTCTTCTTGCTTTTGCAAGAAGCATAGTCCTCAAGCATCAGTAAGCTTTTTAAGAAAGCAAAAAGAAACTGCACCATCATTGTCACATGATTTTAATTTTATCCATGCATATTCAAACTTGGAAAAAAAAAGAGACACAATCAGACCTTGCCACCATGTCACTGGGTTAGTGATGGCCTGGCATTTAGGTCCCATTTGGTCGATGCAACTGGGTCCCAAATGTCAGCTCCATTTATTACCCGTGTGTATCTGTCTTTGTCAGTCACTGTGCTGTCCACTATGGTGAGTCTGGGGTGAACAATCACCCTTCAGACTTTAAATTTAAATTAGAGGTGGGCATACAACATGTATTAAATACTGTGTGTGTGTGTGTGGTGAATAAGATGCCCTGACAAAAATAATAAGCTAAAATTAACAAATGTTTTTCTCTATTATGACTCTTGTATAACCGTGTGCTAGTATTAACCAGAATGTTAGTGATACAGTAGCTTATCTGGCTCACAATCCATCACAATTCGCAGGTTATTATATATAAAATGACAGATTTGATTTTGACCTTGAACACATTTTGGGTGAAGACTTATTTGGTGAACCTTGTCTGCAAGTTTCACTAAATTCAGCAGCAATTCTGCAGAATGTGCATAAGCTCGTCAGTCCTTCTGCTGGATGAACAAACAATGACAATGAAGCAATAAAGTATTAAAGGTGCACAGGTTGTAATTGTTGCCCTGTGGATGCTGATGCTGATATGAATTTTTGCCAATACTGATTTCTTTTTAAGTCTAACTGACAGCATACACAATCAAAAATTCACTTTTCTTCAAAAGTCCATCATTAAGAAAATTATTCTCGGGTTCTCCTAAATTGCATTAATTGCATTAAGTACTGCAGGATATTCTCTAACTGGAGCAACTGAAATAAAGTGCTCTGGTACTGGAATAAATCAGAATGAGCTGAAGCTTTACTTGACATATTTTGCCTTAGCAAACACAAGCAGGTGTAACAGATTGATATAACAAACAAATGTCAGGTATTCACATCATTTTCCAGCGTATTTGTAAATTCACCTGACAACAGGACTTTTCTCTTTTTCACTCGTCTCCATAGTTTTCATCATAACTGCTCTGATCCTTTGCTCATACCGAGGCTCATACCGAGGCTGCTATATTGTCGCTGGCTTAAAGCACAGGAAAGCTTTATCCTTACGCACATTGTATTTGTTAGTTGTTTCAAAATGTCCGTATTCAACTGGTTGAAGATTTAAATGATTATGTTTTTTTGTCACAAAAGTCTCACTGTGATGGAAATGAACAAACGTTTTAGTATTAATTTAAATGAACAGAAACTAGTCTTACATGTTGTAGAACTTGTAAGCCATTTATTACTCAGAATTACAGTTAATGATTCAGACATTCAAATACATAGTAAGTAGGGATAACTTCCAGCACAGCCTGTTCCAGAGTTCATGTCAAATTTCTAGAATATGTTCAGGAATTTTCCTAAAAGCTATGATGTATTCCAAAAATATGCCTAGAAAAGACAAATGTGGATGACTCACATCAGTTTTTCACTATTATTAAAAACAAATCTGACAGACATAAGTACCTTTGTGCTCACGCAGCTCTTTCTATAAGTTTGAGGAGGCAAGCAACAAACCGAGATAAACGCACATTTGTTTTTTTAAGTTTATGTTAGTATGATCATCCAATCTACAAAATAACCTAAGTCCACCTAAAGAAAAGAGATGGATGGGATTGTGGCAGTGAAGAATTGAGAGGAAGTAAGTCCCATTGTTTCTCCTCTTAATTACACATGAGACGCTGTGGAGTAACTTAAGTATGCTGACATTAGAAGAGGGAGGAAAGTGTCACTGAGTGCCTCTTTCTTCTCTCTGCAGCAGTTTACACTTAAACCTTTGAGACTCATGATGTGAAATCAATGAAAATATGTACTCCATTTTTCCATATTCTCTTAGGAACAGATACAAGAAAAGGAAAAAAAAACAAAAAAACAAGCAAGGAAATAAAATGACGCAAACACAGTCTTGAGTAAATAAGCCTTCAAAAGAACAGCCTGAAGCCTGCTTCTTAGCATCCAGGCCATCTGCTGATGTGCTGCGTGGCCTACAGAGAAGAACAGAGGGAGTTTGGGAACTCCAAACATCTTTTAATGTATATAATTGATGAAGAGATGCTGTAAGTAGGGCGCTGATTTAATGCTCAGCTTACTTTTTTTGTAGAGCAACTCCCAGGTTTCCCAAGTATTGTGACACTTCCTCTGTGACGAGCTGTACCTGACGGTGTGAAACAAATCCCAGGTTGACCAAAGTGCCTGCTGCTGTCACCAGCACCACCATGTGTGCCACCTATTTCCTGTCAGCTGGTGCTTATTCCCTTGAGAAAAGCTTGGGGATTAGAATTAATAACAGCGCTTACAGTGGAGGAACAAGTACTCAGGTGATTCACTTAAGTGAAAGTACCAGTGCTGTAAAATTTCCACGTTACAATCAAATGTCTCACGAGTAAAAGTGCAGAAATATTACCTGCTAAATATACCCACCCATACTCTATATGTAAAAATCTTGAGCCATCCCTCATTTCCTTATATTTTGCTAGGAAAATAGGTAATGCAGTATATGAAGCAAAAACAGTCCAGTTTTAATTTCCTTTTCTTCAAGTAGTCTTCAGGAATAGTTCTCCAGGCATCTTGAAGGACATTCAAAGCTCTTCTTTGGGCGCTGGCTGCCTTTTGTTCCGTTCTCTGTCAAGATGATCTCGCAATGCTTCGATAATGTTGAAGACCCGGCTCTGGGGAGGCCAATCCATGGCATGGTCTTCCACTGTGTCTTTTTCTATCCCGGCCATTTGTGATCAGATTTCAGTGAACAGTAGATTGATTAAGTGAAGAATCAGATTCTTCTCTCATATCTGGTGCCAGGTCTTTGCTGGATTTTTTCTTCTTTCTTAAGGACACAACATTCAGATAATGTTCACCAGGTGTGTAATGCAGCAGCATTATGCTATTAATGCTGCTGCATTAGAGTGCAATCAGCATTTTTCTACTATTTACCAATATCTGGTTTTGTTGAGTGGTTCCCAACGAAGTCAGTCAGGTCAAGAAGATCACAACATAAATTGGACTTGTTGTGAGATGACTGATGAAGTAGGAAAGAGGAAACACCAGCTGTATTATTATAAATATTTATACATTTCTCTCTGAAATACTGGTATAAATTAAAGCAGATATGGTAAATTAAAGCAGATACTCAGTCCCTAAGGACCCCAAAGCGCTTTCATTCAGTCATTTCAGAAACACATTCAAATGTCCTGTAGCCACAGCAGACAGAAACACAAAATGTCCTGGAGCAGAAGCATGTCACTGTTTATGAGCTTAAAGTTGCTTTTCTTGAGTAAACTTACTTGGCTGCATACATATTGCAGCCACCAGTGACAATCAGTGACATATATCATACTATACATGCAGAAACACATAGTGAAGGAGTGGCACAGGGTTGCCTCTTAACTAAAATAATGCATCATGACCCGTTTAATGTAACCACCGACCCATCAACTGCATGATACGTAAATCAGTCATGCATTTTATTAGAATCTCCATTAATCCGCTGTATCATATAATGTAATGAGTGTTAGGGAGTGAGAGGGCAGTATGGACAGGCAGATGTCTAAATGTGCTAATTGGCCAATTTGTTTACTCCATGCCAGGTGCTTGTGTGCAGTCTAAAGCATGGCAGCACTCCCAGCGGCAAGCGGTGACCCACTTGTATAGCAGTGCCTTTTTCCCCCTATTTAACTAAACACAGTGCCACTATTTATAATCAAAATATTATGTTGAACCACTGAAAGCAGCTGGCTGAGGAAGCTACAGTTTATTGGCCTGCAGGAGCTGGTGAACAGCTCCCGTGTGACTCTTAGGGAAGCTCGGATACATCAGGTGGAAATGCAGCAGTGTTACAAAGTGGTTTTGAATTAAAAAAAACAAAAAGAAGGAAGCCTGCAGCGGAGCTTGTTATCAACCCTGGTACATGTCCCACTGTGCAAGTGTTGCTCAAAACTGTCATTGCCACATCATGTCGTATCTGAGGAATGCCTGTTTGACTTAGACCCTGTTTACTTCAGATTTCTGAAATGTGTCTTGGACAATTAGATCGTGAGTGGACAGCGCTAAATACAAGTGTAAATGACCGCTGAGACACATTATTCTCACTCAAACAACTTGCCGAGGTGGCGTGGGACACATTTGGCCTTGTATCTTTTGTACTGTAAACACTAATTTGTCCTGATGCCCAGCGAAAACACAACGGGAATATATGTCACCACTGTGTCGGTTTTTTGGCTTGGGTCCTGTGTCTCAAAGTCACAAATGACTTTGGCCTGACAGCTTCAACGGTTGAATCATGCGTACACATGTTCTTCTTTGCTTGACACATTTTGGATGCATTTTCTTAGCTACTCCTTGCTCAGTCAATATAACTGTGGACAGAAATCTTGGGGTCACGTGGGGTCAGCTGGAGATTGAAAACGCACGATAGACACAGGTTAATACCACTTGTATGTGCTCTCCCTAACCCTGATCCTATCCCCCACTTTGGGAGAGCAGCACCAACCACTGCTAGCAAATGCTGCTTTGCAATATCAAACTAAAACATTTAACTGAATCCTAACTATCTATTGAGATGATCTAAAATATAACACACAATGTTTTATTTTTTATGTATTGTTTTACATAGTTTAACATTATTGGTATCACATCATAAAACATCTAAAAAGCCTCTAAGATGTCTCCACAACATTAGCATGGTTATTTTGTTGGCTTCAGATCTGTTTTTCTGGTGTAGGACTTACATGCAACAAACTCTCAATAAGATCCACATTTCCACTGTTAGGATTAAAAACTAGTACATAACTAGTAAACTATTAAAACAAAACCGCACTTTTGACAGGAGTTGAAATGAGCCGGCGCATTTGTTGACTGGGTTAACCTTTGTCTAGTCCATCCTGTGCTTTGTACTTTTGTTTGTTTGTTGTTTACTTTAGAACTGCTCACAGCAGATTGCTGCACCTTCTTCTGCTGGAAGTCTCTTCCTGTTGATAGGGAGTTTTTCCTCCCCACTGTCACCAAGTGCTCACCCATTGCTGGGGTTTTCTTTGTAATATTAAAGGTTCTTCAGGATGTAAAGTGATTTTAAATTACTACTATTGCGTATTCAATGGAAATGTCCACTGGCTGTCCACTTGTGATCCTACTGCCCAACCAGCTGTAAACAGATACCCCCTAAAATGGACAGCTGTACTACATGTGCCTGCAATACAACAGCCGTGCAGAAGAGCCCAATGGCAGAATGCCTGAAGCCATCTTGGTGTTGATTCAATGACTCTGTGTCATCTTGGAGCCTGTAGTTTGCTGTGCTATTTGGGAAATCCCTGAGTGTAACACAAATTCAACAGCACTGCAAACTACAGTACAGTTTTCCAAACTTCTCCAAAACAAAAGCAACAAAAAAAAAGGACTGCACTCATAAGTCAGCTGCCATGCTACCTCAGTAATGTTGTTCTTAGCCATAGAGATACTTTGCTTGATGGTGTAGCTAAACAGATGAAACAGGTGCTGCAGGAGTATTATTGAGGACCGGGTGATTCCACCCCTGGTCATTTGGTGTGTCTCTTCCACCTTTCTCCAAATAAAAAATGAGCATCTTTTAATTCTAAACACAAGCTGCATGTGAGGCTTATGTTAAAGTAATATACAGGTATTTAGTGATGAACCAAAGTATTTAACATGTGATGATGATTATGAGGTAAGGCAGCCTGAAAAGTCAGAAGTAACATGTGATAAAAGACTTTTTAACACATTATCTGGTTACCATTGAATCTATCCAATCAATCAACTGCACCAGTCAATCCAGGACAATGTAAGGACAACCTATGATTGTGCTTAGGAAGCAGTGAGGGAAAAGGCCCTGTGCCAGTCCATAGAATAGCTTTTGAGATTTTTCTGTCTGGATTCTGGGATGGTACCAAGAATTCCTCGTCCTGTTCTCCCCAGCTCCACCTTCATTCACGGAGACGCCGGCGCAATACGTGGAGGCGAAGGAAGGGGGAAGCACTGCGCTAAGCTGCTCTGCCCAGGGAAATCCAAAACCAATGATCAGCTGGCTGAGGGAGGGGGAGGAGCTTGCAACCAACGCAAAATACTCGGTAAGAAAATATCATGGCCATAACTCAGATTTATGATTGTGTGCAAAAATAGAAGTGGGGTTTGTGCACAGATGGCGTCATCCGCTGAGCCCATCTGTACTGACAGTATGTTATGGACTATGTCTCACTCCGGCTAATGTCAGTTTATTCTATTGTTGAGCTGCTTCATGAGCTGTGGTTTAGTCTCTAAACCTGATGTGTCGTCCGAAGTCTGAAAAAACAGCAAAACCATCCCATCGTTTTTGTACATTTAAAACATATTGCACCACAGACTTGGTGTACAAGTAGTGGAAAGCTGCAGATATTTGGCTATTTAGGAAACAATTATGTCATCGGTCCAGGATGACTGACAGTCAGGCTGTTCTGTTTTCCCTGTGATGTCGTTAGGAAAAATAAAAATAAACCCTGCATAATCTGAACAATTTTAAGCACAGCTAAGTGGCGCACCTCACATTTCTGAGCCCTCTTTGTTGTCTGGTGATGCCTGATTTTTACCTTTTTTTTAAACTCCCAAATGCAGACAGCCTGATGTCATGGCAAGGATATTTCTGGCACTGCCTCAGTGCTTGCAAACATTTAAATCAGGTTTGTGGTGTTAGTTGCAACAAATCAAAGACAGTCAACCCACAGCTCCATGACAGATGATTCGAAAGCGGCAAAAGCTTCGACGAGCGATGATGCATTAGAGCCACAGGATGTCGAATCTTGAGTGAGCGGTGCAAGTGTCACTTTCTCTGGAGTGGAGGATCGCTTGCTCTCACTATACTATGAGAAGCACTACCCACACCTACACGTCTGAATGCAGCAAATTCATCTGTGGAGTTAGTCTTGCAGAAGTTAAGTTAGATATGGGAGGCTGACTCAAAGATCAGCTTATTGCTAAAACAAAACACACACACACCACACGCACAAACGCCTGTAACAGATGCAAGCAGATTGCTGATCGTGTCTAACAAGTGTAGCAACGATGGTAATTTTTCATACTGCTTGTAATTGTTTTTAGGATTTTTCAAAGGTGCTTAGATGCCTTCACATTCTCGTATGTGTCTGATATTGCAGTCTGCTGCGGGCACTATCACCTTTTCGCAGCTGCCTGTGTAACATACAGCAAAGGAAGTGACAGCAGCTCAGAAGCGTGTCTGTTAAAGGCCTCGTTTCCTTTCATTTTCGCCTTTTTTGCCCCACCATCAGTCGCCTCTCTTTAACACCATTCCCTCAGTAAACGATTAGACAACATTCTGATGCATTATTAATCTCCCCTTTTCGGCATCAATATTACATTAGCCCTAATATGAATGTTGCACTAAAAAGGAAAATCTTTAGTGAGAGCCAAATGCCAAGTTCTAATAACCTCACTTTGCATTTATCGCCTCCCCTCGTACATTCGCCTGTTTCTCGCTGCATCTCCCCTAAAATTCGGGAGAGCTCCTTTCTGTGCTGAGAGGAGAGCTGTGTGTGTGTGTGTGTGTGATAGGGAGCATTAGGATATGTTTGCTCACCCACATGCTCAGATCCATGGAGACGTCATGGAGAAAGGGAGGAATGTGACAGACGGGGTTAGAGAGGAGCAGAAACACTCCTCCTCCACATTCTCCTCCTTCTTCTCCTCTCTTTACTTTCCTTATTTTTTTAAAGCCTGGAAAAAAAGATGTATTAAGTAACCAGGAAACTGAAAAAGAAGACTTTTAAAAAACTCAGGAAGGCAGTGGGAGCCAACCAAATGTCATTCTCACTGGAGTGAAGTGCATAGGACAGAAGTTGAAATTCTGCCTTCATCTTGTGCCTCACCTTGTCGCATGAAAAGTTCCTGTTTACTTTCCTCACACTCACCTTGGATTGAGTTCAGCTATGGCACAGAAACTATTGGATCAGAATGACGACTAGTACATCTTTAGATTCTGTTAAGATTACTGTGTGCTAACATCACTGCTGCATTTGTGGTGTGAATGAGTTTAATGATTTGATCTAACAGTGGTTTAGACTCTTTTATAGATTCAGTGCAACAACAAATGCCAGGATTTAAAAATATGCTAGACCACGCTGTCCCCGAAACATGCTTGATAGCTAGCAATGACAAGCTAGCTAAAAATAACCTTTTGTGCATGAGTGTCTTTGTTTGTGTTACACTCAGCCTCTGACTGAACGTTTCCAGCAAACATTTCAACACTGAATATCTGTCAGATGGCGGTCTTTTGTCGATGTCTATTAATGGTTGAAAAATAGTTTCAAAATAAAAGTTGTGGGACCTCAATGTTGGCTAAACATACCTCTTAAATCTCACATGGATGTGGTTTGTTAGACTTTCTAGGAAGGGAAGGTTTATGTTCCAGAATAGTTTCATATGATCTCTTTATTGATTAGAACTAAATGACCAAAACATTCTGGTTTAAAAGAACAAGAAGTCAATGGAAAAAAACAGACACCACAAGGTTGCTCATGACCTTTCACTTCTACTGTGCTAACTTATTGCACAGTAAGGGTCATGGGCCAATCACAGTGGCTTTTGGTCAAGACCTTATAACCGATTGGTCACCACTTGGAAAGCGCTGGTCACTAGAAAAAGTGTGTATTCCCCATTTAGTAGGTGAGTGGTTACTGGCGCTTGTTGGCAGATTGCCGTAGTTGCTCATCGTCTGCATAGACCATGCAGAATTGTATACCACTGTGTGGTCATTTTCACCAAGCGATAGCTAGCAACCTCCCACAGCTGCCAACTGGTTGGAGAATACACATGTTTTCTTACATCCACTGGCTGACAGACAGTTGTCAAACAGTCTCTAGGCCTGTGTGCCTGAGGCTCTATCAAAACACAAGCTAAGTTTACTTACTGAATTGAATCTATGTTTTTCAGTCTCTGATGTTTCCTTTTTTCACTGTTCGGTCCAAATATAGACTGTATGTAAAAGATGGATGTAGCCACCGTTGATATTGAGCTTCATGCTTCATAACAAGACAAAGAGCAAAGGAACCAAAGGCTGTTTTTCCAAAGAACTCTGTGTAAAGACAGGTTTTATTTACAACTCTCCTATTGGTCATTTAAAAAAATAATGCAGGTTAAAGCACTTACGAATTGGCTACAAATTTTTATGTCTGCATTGAATCTATGTAGAGCCTACATAGATTTTGCTGCCAGTGCACTAGTTAGCATTAGAGTTACGAGGAAACAAGGGTAGTGAGTGGGCCAGTCGCAGTTGTTGTGAGCTGCCCGGGCTGCATAGTCACATTTCTAGGGAGCTATACATCATCTTATGGCACAAGTTACAGTTTAGGTTTTCAGAAGGGATTACTGGTTACAATACCCCATGGCATAGATAGTGTAGAAGCATAAATTCAGACCAGATCTCCAATTCTCACCTGGTATCCCAAAATACCTGATGATTGGATGATGGGTGATGATTGGATGATTGGACTGCAATCATTCTTTTATGGCATGCTCAGTTTGGCTCACCGAACAATTTTGCACTAATCACACAAAGAAATTTTTGATTTCAATTTTAGAGAGTGAATGCCGCTAACGATCAACGTAATTCATTTTAGGCTTTATATAAGCCTTGAATAAGAGAAGATCATTTAAAGTAAATTGCATGTGAAGGAGGTGAACTGGAATTGGAAAGAGAGCATTATTTTTCTATTAAAATAAAAACAGTTTCATTCCTTCAGTCATGTTTGAACCAACAAAGCAATAAATTCACTTTAAATCAGTGGTTAGTTTACACTCCTAGAACCAAGTGTGCCACACACAAGGGTGTTATCTCGCCATTAACATTGTTATGACGACGATGCTTCTCCCCAACAACCTCGCAAAAGTTAAGCTCTGCTTTGTTTGCTCTGGTTGTTCCATAAAACATCTGAGAGACAGATGAATAGCAATAATTCTGCAGGCACAGCAGATTCTCCGCTCAGCTGTGTGAATGGACAGACTACAGCTGTGTGTGACATGAATGGACAGAGCCTCTTGCCACCTGTTGCATAATTTATGAGGTTTGGTTAATGTGTTTTTCCTCGCCACTGATTGGTTCTCATCAGTGCCTGCACGCAGGGATGTGCGGTAACACTGAGTTAGACGTTACCAAGGTGACCATATGCAGGAATCACACCTGGAGCTAATAAAGCATGACACACTCGTGACTTTGAAGTCTTTTTTTTGGCGTGAAACTTTGACCTGTAGTAAAATTTAACAAACTACATGATCTGAAATACTTTAGAACACATTTGAGGAACAATTGTACTTCTATTAATCTATATGATGTCATTCTAATTATAACATAACGAGGGCTTTTAAGTTTTAAATTTGCCACTTAAAGGCTGGATGTTTATCTCTTTCTCCTGCCCATTCATTTGCAGGTACACGATGGCAGACTAACCATCCTTGGCATCACCAGAGATGACAGAGGGGCGTACACATGCCGAGCCTACAGCGACCAGGGAGAAGTGCTCCACACTACCCGTCTGTTGGTTCAAGGTGATGTCTCCACAGGATGAGTAAAACAGACATACAAGTTACAAATATAAAAGTCGAATCCGAATGTGTTTGGATATTTTGCCAGATTTTTCAATGAAAAGAAAAATCTTTCCCCGTCTCTACCGGAGGCATACCGCTCTGCTCGCATCGATATAGTAGTTAGGTTTCATTATTTATACTTAAAGGCAAAGCTCTGCACTCCTCTGGTGTACTGATGTATGTAACATACCTTCTGAGTCTGTATCGGGCAGTCAATAGCTCAGTCTGGGGCCTCTGTATGTGAATGTGTGCACAGCCATGTGTATACAACAGGATCTGTCTGAGAGCGCGTCACTGTCTGTCTCCGGTCCATTAACCAGGCTCTCTGCTAGACACAGATCAGATAGATGGTTGTGATAGCAGCCTCTCTCGGTCTCTTGATACAGCGCGGCTTGGGGGAGTTAACAGTGTGTATTTAACAAGCAACTGAGCATCTTGCTTTTAAGGTGTATTTTAACGCTTGACTTCTGTAGGTGCAAACATAGCAGAGAAATAACTCCACTCCTTCGCAGTACAGTAAATGGAGGCACGCACACACACACACTGCAAACAAGGTGATTGTTTTGTAACTTACTAAAGACTCTAACTGCTGGTGCATGAGATACAACTGCATTAAGGCTTCAGGCCTCTGGTGGAAGTACCAAGTCGATACCTGTTCTCTCCTATCTTCATGCAAGAGGTCTCAGTCATGATATGTCTATATGATAAATGTACAGAAATCTTTCATAGTAGTTTTGTAGACATTGCAGTGTTTTTGCAATATAACAAGACCAAAACCACAAAAAGAAAAAAGGTTGATGCTGTAGCTTGTTTGAATATTACCACGAATAACACCGTGAAATAAGAGACACGATTACTTCGCACACGCGGAGCAATAACCAGGAGACATCTGAGGAGTCATGGTTCTCAGTCTGGTGATCTGTTTTTAATTGTTATGTGAGACATCTGCACAGTGATGTAAAAGGCTGTGCATGCTCAGAGGTGAACAAACAGGAGGTTTGTATCTGGGCCTTCTCATAAAAGACAGCTTACCTTTCATGGCTTCTGCTGTTTTATTGAGCGCTAAGAGCAAATCTAGAGCACCTCAGGAGATGAAAAAGGTTACAGTGTGAAGCATGCGAAACCAGAATGCTGACTAGTATTAAGTTTACAACAGTTGGCTGCTTATTGTATTTTAAATCAGACTGTGATGATATATGCTGTAAATATTACTTAGTGTGTGCCTTTTCTCACCCTGATTTGCACCTGAAAGAACAAAGTTGGTGTGAAAGCCTGCATGCAGTGTAGCTGTCTTCTCTATTCTTTATGTAATTACCATTTTATTATTTTAGATTTTAGATTTTTTTTAGAAAGAACCTGTGCATAAATCATCTTGATGTATCAGTTGCAGTTCACTTTAGTTGTCTTAGCCCCCAAAAGACCCCAGGGGACATTATTATGAAGGTTCTTGTTTCACTACATTGCTTAACCCATTAACCCCTAGTTTACCATCTTTGATCCATGAAATTTTGAGACTTAGGTATTATCAATGTAATTTTTCCTCCCAAAAAACCTGAATAGATTGTACTTTTTTAAACAATAAATTGCAAAACAAACAAGCATATATATATATAAATTAATATTCATTTATGTTATTTAAAAGAAGGTTCAAGAAACACTTTATTTTGGAAAAAAATAAATTGTTCAGGTTTTAAAAGATTAAATTATTATGTTGGTGTCTCATGCGAAGGTGATGATATATGCCTAACATTCAATAATATATATTTTTTTAAAGTAAAAATAAAACAATAGCTTTGGGTGGTGCAAAGTCCACATTAAATAGGTTTAAATAGGAAGAACAAATCCACAGGAAGGTTTTAGTATCTTTGTGCTCACTGTTTCATCCACTGTCAGCTTTACTGTATTAGTTTGACCTTATGAAGCGGCATAAAACATCTGCTACAAACCTTTCTAGACAGTGACTGTTCATCCACAAACAAAAGATGTTAGAAACCAGCTGAAACTATTAGAAAGTATTCACTGGACACTTTATTAGATACACCTTGGCTGTCTTGTGATCCTCCGCATCCCAAAGTTGCTACAAATATTTGCATCGACAAGCAGTTGAACACCTATAAAAACGGCCGATGAGTGTGTACTGCAAACATTATGGCTGATTTGGTTTTAAAATGCCTTCTTTGGCGTTGGCAAAGCCTACACAGTATATACCTAGATTAACACAGTGCCATCTTTCTGTTTCGTTTTCTGGAAATGGACCTGAGTGGATTATTTAGCAGCTGGAAAAGCTGAAATGGAGATGAAAACCAAAGTTGTAAAAAGACAGAAATTTTGAATTAACATTCATCAGGTGGAATGAAAAAAGACTGCCTGCTTCAACGCTTTTAACACTTGTTTCTGTTTCTTTCAGGGCCTCCATACATCGTTTCACCACCAGAGAACGTCACTGTAAACATATCCCAGAATGCACTCTTTACCTGCCAAGCAGAGGCATATCCAGGCAACCTCACCTACACCTGGTTTTGGGAAGAGGACAACGTCTACTTCAAGAAGTAAAGTTATGATCAAGTTCACTTCTGTACTGTCGCTGTTCTCGCTCTCAGTGTAGGGAAACTTGTTAGTTAAGCACTTGTGTGAGGTTAAGACTTAGTGATTTAAATCAGCACCATGCAAGCTGCATAAGGCCTTTATCCCTGAGCTTTTGTGATGTGATTGACATTGCGGGTCTCTGAGCCCTTTGCTGTGCTGTGTTTTGAGCGACTGTCCAAGGGTATTTAGTTTGTGTGTGCCATGCCCTGCTGTGACCCCAGAGGCAGTAAGAGTGGGCCTGCCGGGGGTCCGTCTGGAGCGTGCCAGGCGAGTTAGTGCGCTCTGGTGACAACATCACATGACTCAGGCCTTGTGTCATCATATGCCTCTCATGCGGTGATGATATGAAGCGTAGCCAGGACCTCTGCAGGCTCCCCAGAGCTGGTGTTTAGAGTCTGAGAGGCTTTTGCAGTGAGAAAGTGACAGACAGAACAAGTGGGAAGGAAGAGCTAGTGAATAGGGTTTTGACTGGCGGTGAAAACAAGTGTCTGAATTACTTTCACAGAGGAAGTTTCCATACTAATTTTAAACAGCTTTTGTAACGTCAATCTTGATTTTTTTTTTTTATTGATTTTTATTTTTTTTACAGGATGGGAAAGATTTAGTTGAGGGACTTGCATAAAATTCAGTCAGAATTTATGCACTGAAGACTGCACTGATCTAACTTTTAGTGGTTGCACACCAAGAGCCTATTGCCAAGTGTTAGAAGTAAGACACGTTTAATTTAAGCAGCTTACAGCAAAGCATAGCCTTTAAGAACAGCTAGCAAATGATCACATGATTTGCTAGCTTGGTGCATATATATAAACACTCTGGCTATATGTGCCATATGGTACTTAAATTTGGCTTATTGATCTTTTTCCTTTCAAAACCAGCAAGTTGTAAAGGGCTTGATCTATATAAACACTTGATAAAAGGAAAAATATAATAAAAATGTGCATTAAATGTGCATATAAAATGTAAACAGCAGCCTACAGTACCCTGTTCCTAAGTGTTTATAGACTAGGTGTGTGCTCCTCTGCAATAGACAAATCCTCTGTTTGTTTGCCTGTGAACTAGTCCTACATGATCAGGACTTGAGCAGCCAAAATTAGCACACAGTTACACCTTCAGCCCATGAAGATTCTTGACTACGTTAGATCTTGTGATGTCACATTTTAGCCGATTGCTACAACCACTTAGCTGTTGGCTAAAATGAACAGTTTTTAAAAACATCTCATCATTTTTATTTCACACCTGTAACATTTCCACAAAAATCTGATTATACATAAAAATGATGTGATTACATCATGATGAATTTTAATAGTTAATTGTTGATCCCTTCATGCGTGTAACAGAACCGATCCGGTCATGTGTTCTGAGCCAAATGTTCAGCCTGTGTTGTTGTAGAGAGGACCAGTGTGATTTTTACATCTTTTAGCTCATCCAGCCAAAAGACTGATGAGTTTATACCAGGGTGAGACTTCCGTCGTCCATCCTGTCGTCCACAGTTCACAAGGAATCGCTACTCCTTCTGGATTAAACTTTAATGTAACCTGCACACAGTGATCGCCTAATGGGTCTTCACCCTAACCGGTGAACTGTGACGGATCGTGAGCCAAATGAGCCACTATGGCAGTGACCTTCTGGCGTTCTCTTGGTTTGATTCTCATTTTCACTTTTGCTGATTGTTTGGTGTTGGAGAAAAAATGAGAAATGATTGAAAATACACTTTGGCTGCTCTTTTAGTTACTAATAAATAATATATAGTCAGCATTAATGTTAATGATCCTGATTTAGTTGCAACAAATAATTAAATAATTGAAACCAAAGTTATGTAACTTATATATGGGGTTTCTAATTTTTTGTTGCTATTTAATTTAAATCAAATTTACTGATTTACTGATGCTGATGATCATTTTTGTAGATGCTCAAAACTCTCATTAAGTACAAATAAGCTGAAGGCAGGAGGAAGCAGATACCAAGTATCAACAACAATTTGTGAAGCTCAGTGTGACAAACATGTTAGTTACCGATAAAGTATTTGACAAAATAATCTTTAACAGCTCTTTTCTAGAAGTATTAATATCATCCCGTTAAATAAATGTGATAACTCATCTGTATAATAAATGATCAACCATTAACAAGGCCCTGAAGGTCTTTTTTATGTTTACTTTTTATTTAAAGGCTTTTTTAGTTTAAAGTAATTAAATATTAAAGTACTGAGTGAGTACTGAGTATCTGTTTAAAACAAACAAACAAAAATAAATAAATATCGTCTGCTCTGTCTTTTTTTTTTTTAATTTAAAGGGAAACCACGAGGGCTGTACCATTTGGCAGTTATGGCAATTAGCAGATTTATTTGAGTCTCTTGCTCTGTACAGAGTGTTCTTTGGACCCCTCTCAGCTGGCTTCTGTTTGACTCTCTGCTGCTCTCTTATGGCACCTTGATGTAATTTAGCTCCATAGATGTGTGCCCTGTCCTGTCGGTGTGCTTCAGTAACACGCTGTGATAAAACGTCTGTGTCTTCTTGCAGCGATCTGAAGCTCCGAGTGCGCATTCTCATCGACGGCACCCTTATCATCTTCCGGGTCAAGCCGGAGGATGCTGGGAAGTACACCTGCAGTCCGAGCAACAGTCTCGGTATCTCGCCCTCAGCATCAGCCTACCTGACTGTTCAGTGTGAGTGTTGCCATGACGACAAAGTGGGAGGGGGGAGGGGCGGGGAGCTGGTACAGCGAGCCGTGTGAGGAGCAGCAGCAGCAGCAGCAGTATGGAGTCTGCTCGTGCTGGAGGCTGCTGTAGTATTTGGCTGCGCTGCTCCTGTAATGCAAAGTAACCTTCTTGAATTTCAAGGTCAGGTGTTGCAGAAAGGCAGCAGAGTTTTGATTTGACCATTTTCTCACTCTCATTGGAATTTAGGAATTGTATTATAATCTATCCAGCCTCATTCCTGTGCACAAACATGGAGACAAACTCGTCCCCAGACTCAATTTTTCCAGCTCTCCTTTGATTGTGGCTGTGAGTGATGAGAGAAGAACGCCACTCCCAGACACATGACGTTTCATCATAAGTCCACTGTGCAGAGCTAATTTGCTCCCAAGTTGCTGCTGGTCATTGATTACTGTGCTACACTATGAGAGGGAGCTGGGGGATTCACAGCACTGCAGGCACTGACTTCATCACTAGCCTCACATACAGCAGGCGATAAACCAATGTCCTGATGGTCCATGTAAAACCAACTCCGGCTTTATATATGAAGCAGCTGAGAATCACCCCCAGGAGAGACAAAAAACACTCCTAACTCAGAGTAAACAACTTCTTGGACTAGCAAAGCAGAAATTCAACGGTTGTGCAATAGTTTTCTGGATGTTTTATGGGTTTTATGTGCGGAGCCAAGTATCTTCTGTAAGTTTATATGTGCAGAAATATGATGTCAAAATTTCAGTCACTCGGCTTAAAAAAAGAAGCGATAGTACTCGAGAAAATTTGCATTGAACACTAAAAAACCTTTTGGAGGCTGTAATGCTTCACCACATCCTGTGCACGCTGCTCACACACATGCATGTGCAGTGATTATGTTGAGAACTCTCTTGCTGGCTGCTGCCTAATCTTCTCTTCCACTAATTCCCCTTTCAGCACCCCTTTTATGTTCCTTACATGTCAGGAGATTTTTTTCTACTTCTCTGATTTTTCCCAGTCCTTGAAAATGCTCCGGAGATGTTTTAATTTATCTCTTAAACATGAACAGAAACAGCTATAGGTGAAGCATTTATGAAACAGCATCTTAATACTATTTGTTGTGGTTGATGTAGATTCATGGTTTGGGAGCAGACCTTAGAAGGTCTTAAAATGATTTAAGTGCAACCTCAGGTGAACAATTATAGATGACATGTAAAGCAGTGTCATCATTTGTTTAGAAGAAACCAAACCAAATCATAGGTTTGCAGAATTGTATCTGAACTAACCACAAGACTTCTGGAGGAATGTCCTTTGCAAACCAATCGCAACATTTCAGCACAAATATTCGTCCTGACTGTCGGTGCAGCGAGGAGGTTTTTTTTTGCAGCCACAGGACCTGAGCACCTTGCACTGATTGCGTCGACCACAAACTCCTCTTTATACCAAAGTATTCAAAGAGTCAAATGCGACTGTCTGACAGCTAAAGCTGAAAAGGCTGAAATTGGGTCATGCTACAGGACAGTGATCCCAAGCACAGCAGCAACCGAATGACTGAAAAAGAAAAGAATCGAGATGCTGCAACGGTCCAGTCAGAGTCCAGACCTCGACCTGATTAAAATGCTGTGGTGAGACCTTAAGAGAGCCGAGCAAACACGAATACCCACAAACCTCAATGACCTGAAGCAACGTTGTAAAGACGAGCGGACTGAAATTCCTCCACAGCGATGTGAGAGACCGATAAAGTCATACAGAAAAGTTATTACTTCTACAAGCTGCTGAATCATGGGGCGCACTTGGTTTTTCACACCTTGCATCTCCATCCTGGCTTAGTTTATATAAAATAATGACTGTAAATATGTGATGTGCTGTTGTTTATCTGCATGTAAATTATTTGAAATTTAAATGTTTTTGTCCTGATATATAAAACGAGTTGTGAAGATATTAGTTTTGACAGAAATGCCACATGCTGCACTTTTAAAAATATGTTAATGCTGATTTTACCTGCCTCTGTTTATGTGTTCCTAAATTTTGCAGTGATAGGCATTTAGAAAATTGATAAGACCCTAACACTTCTAGCTGTGAATCTTCCATGTTTAATTTTTTTGTTAATCAAAACATGTTGAATCAAACATTTTCAGAAATTAATGGTTATTTATAGTTTATCGATTTACCACACGACCCTTATTTGTCGTCCAGACCCTGCCCGAGTGATCAACATGCCCCCGGTCATCTACGTCCCACGGAAACTGCCAGGCATCATCCGCTGCCCGGTGGATGCAAACCCACCTGTGACATCAGTGAAGTGGGAGAAAGATGGATACCCACTCCGAGTGGAGAAGGTGAGTCTGAATAAGTCATAATTATCTTATCGGTTTAGCACAAGGGAGTCTTTGATTATGCTAAAAATTATATTTCTCAAATATTGTCCAGTAAAGATGATTTTTTTTTCCATTTTTATTGTAAAACCCATAAAAACAGATTTTACAGAAACTCAGAGAAGTATGATCTAATCTAATATCTTACTGAGTTTGAGGAATTATTACATTGTTGGATTGTTCAATTTAACAGTCCTCTGTGGATCTTTTAAATTACGAATTGGTTTTCTTTTGGGAAACAAGCATTCAAAAAGACACAACTATTACTTTTGTTTCTTGCCAATAGTTAAGTGACTGTGAGCATTTAGTCAAATACTGTACTTGAATACACATTTGGGGTCCATTAAACTCCTGCTTTATACTTCTGCTTCCTCATATCTGACGTATGAACTGTTACTTATGAACTGCTCACTTTTCAGAACTGGAACATTCATTAAAACGTTGAAAGTTGATTCTGTTCATCGGGTTTGCCGTGTTTTCAGTGGGAGCAATGTCTCATCGCTCATCCAAGTGACTTTTTCTAGTCTCTTTGATGAGCGATGAAACATTTCTCCCACTGAAAAGAGGCTGAAAAAGTCACTTGGATGAGCGATGAAACACGTCTCCCAGTGAAAACACTGCATCCAACAAATTCAACTGTGTGAGATTTCCATACATGGATTATTGAGCATGCATCAAGACGTTCATAAAAGCAAAGAATAATATGAGACATTATTGAAAAAGCAGATGTTCTTTGTATTTTGGGTCTAATTTAGGATCTCGCCATGTTTCCGATGTCTCTCATTTCCCTTTTTAAGGTTCACAGATAATTTCATTTGAGTAAGTTGTTGGAAGCCCAATGAGGTGAAAAGTACAAATATTTGTAGCAGATGTGTTCTTCTGTCTTGTGTTTCTCAACATTATCTCAGTACACGCTGAAAATATAACAATAATAATAATAAAATTAGCAGCAGCATTAACAATCTACTAATGTCACTCACCGGGGTATTTTTGATTTTAACATTTTTGTACATTTACTGATAATATTTCTGTAGTTTAGCTGAAATGAGATTTTTAGTCACCAGTTTTTACTTACTTGCAGTGTCCCTTCACTGGCTACTTTATTGGTTACATCTTGGTATTACTGGTTTGAACTCCCTTCTGCCTTTTTAAACATTCCTCAAAGATTTTAGTCCATTTTGACCTGATAGCATCACACAGTGCACATACATGCTGGGACTGTTGAAGCCATTTGATTAGAGCGAACTCCTTGTCATGTGAAAGAAATTAGTTTGTTAATATTTGAGCTTTGTGAGATGGTGCATTATCCCACTGGTCATCATAATACAGTTCATAACGGGATGGACAAGGTATGCAGCAGTACTCAGCTAAGCCGTGGTATTTAAATAGTGCTCAGTTGATATTAAGGGGCCAAAAATGTGCCAAGAAAACATCCCCTACACCAAGTAGATCCGCAGCATCTAAAATACTCAGACCAGACTGTCTCAGACCAGCAACCATGCCATTTTCAAAGTCTCTTAGATCGTCATTCTTCTCCATTTTCTGGTGCTCGTTTGGGACTTCAGCAGGTCGTCACGACTATACATGCCTAAACTGAGTGGGTTGCTCCCATGTCATTGCCATATTAGTAGAACCCGACTGATATAAGATTGTTGAGCCTGATAGTGATGCCGATATTTAACATTCCAGTGTATCGAACGATATTTTTCTGTTTTTCAGACACATGAAACATAACATTTGTTGTGTAACATGAGTCCTTAATAACATGATATTACAGTAAAATTCAAAATTAATCTTATTTTATAGTCAAAAGTCATAATGTCTATCCCTTGTTTTTACGCTCTGCCTGACTCTGCTTGGATCAGCCAGTTGTTGTGTTTGTAGCGTTCTTAACACGTTACCAACAGGGAAGTTGCAGAGTACCCTCTAGTGGACAAACGTTGCAACATAAACACTCATAACATGGTTGAAGCTTGTTTTTCCCACCTGTTTACTTTTTAAATTTTCATATATCGGCCATTTTAAATGCAGATACCAATTTATCGGCATATAGCTAGTATCGACCGATATATTCTCCACGCCGATATATCGATCGGGCTCTGCTGATTCCATACTTGCTCAAACAAGCAGTTGAACAAGTGTAACTAATGAAGTGGCCAGTTGGTGCATAAATTAACAAGTAAAGATTTTTTTTGCATACACAGTACAGCAGCTGCATACATAAAAGATTTTTTTAACATTTCAAAGTGCCACCTGGATATAGCGTCTTCGTGCTCAGAGCTCTCTATCTGTTGCTCTGTTTTTCTTTTATCTAAAATGCTGCCAGTGTTGAGGGCAGGTCTGTATTAAATAAACATTAACTTCCATTCATCTGATTTAAAGGATCTTTGGGGATCTTTGTTTTCTCGTGCAGTTGAAAAACATTTAGATGGGACCCTGAGAGTTCAGGAAAACCCCTGAAATCAAGCATTTCAGATGCCCCCTTGTCTTATAGTACCCCGGTTGGAGCTTGATGCCAGACGGAAGTATCCGGGTGGCGGAGGCCACAGAAGACTCCCTGGGCACCTACACCTGTGTGCCTTACAACGCCCTGGGTACCATGGGCATGTCCCCCCCTGCCACTTTGGTGCTAAAGGTAGATCACTGTTTAAGTCCTATATAGTCTCTCTTTTCTAACTTGTGCACACTTACTTGTAAGTGTTTATGATTTGTGTTTCTCAAGGATCCCCCTTACTTTAATGTGAGGCCTGGGGGGGAGTACCGTCAGGAGGCTGGGAGAGAGCTAGTAATCCCCTGTGCTGCTTCTGGAGACCCTGATATACCATCTATCACCTGGAGAAAGGTGCCAAACAGCTAAACACACGCCATCGAAATTCTCTTGAAAATATGTGCTTGTTTTCACCTATAATTTCTTGACATTTTTGTGTGTAACACTGTAATTTTCATGTCAATTGAAGGTGGGGAAGCCAAGCAGGAGTAAGCACAACATCCTACCCAGTGGCAGCTTACAGTTTGTGTCCCTCAGCAAAGAAGACCATGGAGAATGGGAGTGTGTAGCCACAAATGTGGTCACAAGCATCACTGCCAGCACGCGTATCCTAGTCATCGGTACAAACAGTCTGCACAGCGCTCTCAGCTTTCTCAGTTTCCTCAGCCACTGACCTTTCTTACTTATGTTGAGTTCACTTTGCTGTGGGATTTGCATGAAGAAGATGTCACCCTCATCCCTCAAACTCTTTGCCTTTACCCAATTTCCCTTTGGCCATCATTAAAATTTAATCTAATCTTATCTGCAGTGGCTTTATACAGTTAATTTAAAGCCTGAATCTGTAACTACTGTGTGCTGAAACACTGTCACTGCAGCCTTTGTCTGTTGAGTCATTGAACCAAGGGCATCTTTTTTACTCTTTGAATTGACTGACTGAAGTGTTGACAAAGGCAAACAGGGTTATTAAGTTTGAAACAGGCTGCTGAAAGCCTTCATGTGCATTGGTAGAGCCAGGCTTACATTGTGGATCTTCTTATTTTATTTGTATTCTGCGATCAAGTTGCAGCATTCAAACTGATCTCAACGATTTTACCTTTAAGTACCTTTTGTTGTATTCTTTGATCCATATTGATTTCACAACACTGACGATGCCTTTTACTTACTTAAGATGTCACAATTTCCTTATGTCTGGAATAGCAGCCATTTAAGTGAGCTGCACACTGTAGCTTCATCGATGTATAACTATTGTGGCAAATGAAGTTATGATGATTTGCAATTAAATTTCAGATTCTTGTCTGGACTTTGAAAAGCTACTGTTGGTTAGAAGTTCAATTTATCATAATTCAAATTCAAAAAGGTGAACTTACAGTTTCTTAGTTACAATTTATTGTCCTTCATTGAAAGTGAAATATTTCAAACTTTTTTTTGGTTTCATTTGTGTTGATTACACCTTAATCTCAAATCTAGTATCATTTCATTTTAAATTCGAGCAGACACCATAAATACATCTCTCTCTAGTTCATGCACGCAATCACAGTCACGAGGAAGACTGCTGACTATACAGATGATAATTCACAAGATCCTGTGTGTAATGAAGGATAAAATATATAAAAGTTTATATAGAAAATATCAAAATATAAAAGTTGACCTTTTTAAATAAAATTATGAAAAAAAAAATGCTTTAACTTGTGACTAATGATTGTTAAAGATTATTTTCTGCAGAGATAGATAGGAGGCACTGGGACAAAGATGGCCGCTCAGCTTTTCTAATGCTATCACCCCAATTAAAAAAAATGCTGTGAAAAATGTAAACAAAAACAATGCAATGATTCGTAAATCTGATAAAGCCATATTTTATTCACAATATTACATTAAAAACACATTTAAATGTTTAAACTGAGAAAATGTACCATTTTAATAAAAAAATGTATATTGACTTTGATGGCAGCGACATATCTTAAAACAGTTCAGATGTTTTCCGCTGTGTAGCATCAGCCCTTCTTTTAACAATGCCCCATAAACTTCCGAGCACTAAGGAGAGCAGCTGTTGAACGTTTTTGGGGAGCAATGTTGTCCCATTCTTGTCTGATATCGGATTCTAGCTGCTCAACAGTCCTGGGTCTTCTTTATCATATTAATATGTAATGATTTGCTCATGAATATATGAAGTTATGCTGTTCTAATAGGTGCAGTAATTGGTTTAGCTTTGTTTTACTGAAATATGCAAGACCTTCACTGGAAACAAGCAGATGTTGCCCTTAAACCTGTGTGTGCAAGCTGATGGTCCATCTCCTCTTTAGTCTGAAATATGCGATTCCCATGTTTTCCAACAAGAATTTCAAGTTTTAAGTCATCTCAACAGTTTTCCACTTTGCCTCAGTTCATTTTAAATGAGCTTTGTCCCAAAGAAGACAGCGACATTTCTGCATCACATAGATAGAGCTCTTATCTGCATACATGGATGGTAATGTGCTCACAAACAGTGATTTCTGAGCCCACACAGTGATTTCCATCACAGAATACTGCCTGTTTTAATATACTGCTGTCTGATTGGACATCCAATATAGATTTTTGGCCTTGCACACAGAGATTTCTCCAGATTCTCTCAGTTTATTGATGATATTATACTATAGATAATTGGATATTCAAAGTCTTCACAATTTTACCCAGATGCAGTTTATTGCAGACTGGTGAACATCTGCTCATCTTTCAGAGGTTTTCTTCTGCCTCTCTGAGATGCTCTTTTATACCCGACCATTAGCAACCTGCAAAACATGCCTCAGCTGTTTCCCAGCTTTTTCTTGCCCCCATCTCAGCTCATCTCTTTTTGTAGATGTGTTGCTGCCATCACATTCAAAACTAGCTAAAATGTTTAATAAAAAAAAGTTTGTAAAAAATCAAAATATTAATGTAGTTTATAAAAGAAATGTTTAATGTTTTTCAAAAGGATGCGAGAGCTGTACAGGTAAATCATAAATTCTGTGAACCCTCCTCTGGTAAAAGTGAGCAGATCAGTAAGACTGACACCGTGGTCCATTGGCCTATTTTCCAAGGATTCATCATAGTGTTGCACAGCTGGCAACGTTCAGCTCACCTCCATGTGACCAGCACTAAGCTGGCAGGTGTGGCAGGGTGGTGCAGACAGCTGTGCTCCTCCGACCACCCACAGGTCTCTCTTTTATCCCAGTGAGAACTAACTGGCTTCAGGCCACACTGCACAGCTGCTAGGCCTGTTTGGTGGGACGAGATGAGCTGCAGATAGCACTGCTGCACTTGAATTGCCTGACCTTACGCTGGTCACCACCTCAGCCAGCATCACATGATTTGCATAGAGCTGGCAGATGCATGACACAGCAATATTTGGAGGGTGAAAATAGCATAAATAGCATAAATAATTTGCGTCATTTGCATTATTTGACTAAAACACAAATCATAGTAATTCAGAAACAGACAGTTATATGTATAAAATGTCAAAACAGTATTAGTATTTACAGAATTTCTATAGCTTAATCACTGCAAGTGATATTAAGTGATGTGTGGGTGTAAGATGTTATATTATAAGTAAATTAGTATGTGTGCATTATGAATTTATTCCCACTCTGTCTCTGTCTCTGTAAATCACTCAGGCACCAGCCCACACGCTCCTGGCAATATCCATGTACTGCCCTTAACAACCTCTGCTAATGTGTCCTGGGAACCAGGTTATGATGGCGGCTTCGAACAGACATTCTCTGTGTGGTATGGTCCAGTGTGAGTACTCTCACTTTGCTTTAAATCAATGCCAGCAGTCTGCATAGATGCAGAAACAGATGGTAGCTGGAGGTAGACGCGTACGTCCGGATTAGTCGGAGCTCTTCTTCGCAAATTCAGTCAGACGCTCACAGCGGGATTTTTTTGACTCGAGGTATTTAGTGCATATAGATATAGATGTGCATAATTCATGGTGTGCACTGAGAACTTAATGGAGTGGCACTGCAGGAACACCCCACATGGCATCACAAAAATTCACCAGCTTCTGGTCAGAATATTTTTCCCTGTGTGCAAATCATTTATCCTGGTGCATCCAGAAAGACATTTGTTGACTGTAAACATGAAGACAAGGACATCACAGACATGAATATGTGAGTCACAGTCTGCAGTTGTGCCTCTGTAAGCGATACTGTAATTACATACTGAGCACATTTTTTAATGTCGAGCAAAACACATTATGGCTGAGTGGAGTGCAGTATTGTGGACACAATAGATACAAGAAAACACAATAAAATAGCTCTGACTTACACAAGACTTACATGATAGAAAAATACACATAAAGTATGTATTAATGTATCTTTAATAACATAATATTTATCTTTTTATGTACAAAGAGAAAATTTATAGTTTTTTTAGCCTAACAGGAAAAATACTTTTTTGGAGAAGATTTTTGGTTATCACTAACACTCACCGGTACACTAACCCTGTATTTTGGAGAAAAAAGGCAAATTTATGTTTATCTGATGTTCTTTACATTTTTATTTTCAATTTTTCCCCCACTTACCAAGACTCTGGAAAACAACTTTCAAATCCAAACATTACGTATCTCACAATATTATAAAAGAAAAAGAAAATCAGGTTTCCAGTTTATATTTAGGTTTTCCTTAAAACGATGCATATCAGGAACTGTTCTGTGCATTATTAGATTAAAATTCGAATTTTTTCACTGAACTAGACCAGGCGTATATATTTATGGAATAGGAAAAGTTGCTTACACCTCATGGGGCTGATGATGTGAACTGTTTCAGCTGCTCTCCATTTCTCTGGCAGGCTGTTCTAACAGCTCAGAGCTTGAAATTAAAGGCTGCCTCTCCCAAAGTTTTTCTCCTACGCGTTACAGTGTTTCAAAGAGTCGAGCCGGAAGGCTTCATAAATCGTAAGCATGTCAGGTTGATCCGAGTCTCTAAAACGGTACAAAAGTTACTCTGTTTGGTGCTTCACCTTTAAATTAGATGCAGCTTGTCATGTGACTGTTTATAGTTAATTAATCATCATAGCTTTTCTCCTTCATAAGTTTCTCTTTGTCTGCTTTGTTTCTCTGTCCGCAGGTCAAAGAAAATAGACTTCGGTCCTCATGACTGGCATTCGATGCCAGTTTCTGGTGCTCAGACCTGGTTGGTGGTGCCAGGGCTGGAGCCTGGGACAGAGTACCAGTTCAGTGTGTTGGCTCAAAACAAACTGGGCACGGGCCCATTCAGTGAAGTTGTGACAGTCACCACTGCAGGTGGGTACTGCTAATCAAAGGATGTTCCAGCCATGTTTGCTGCTTTTTGACTTCAGAATCAACCCGCTGAGTTGCACTGAGACACTATTTCTAATTTTAGACTAGAACCAGACACAGTGTGGAATATACTGCCCTCTAGTGATGGTTAAACTCATCCTGTCCTATCCTTAGTTTTATTGTTTAAAGGTGAACGCTGTACACAGATTTCCAGATGAGATACAGTCCAATGTGATTTTTTATGTTTGTATGTGTTCATCTCCATCACCTTCAAAAGCTCAGAGCAACAAATTAAACGAACAAATGCAGCCACAGTGGCTGTATAGGTTTATTTAAGCCCTACTTTACAGTTCTTAAGCTTACTTTATTACATAATACAGGATACCTTGTTGGTAGAGGTTGTTGGACATGATTACTGCCCACTAATCTGCATTTTAGTTACTTTTAATGTTATATTAGAAACACTTTGCAGTAGAAAATGCAATAGTTACTTAGTGAGACTCTTTGTATGTTTTATTGTAGAAATGAAATGTATATCGAACCCATAAGTTTATCCGTATCATCTAATTCAGAAATAATGGAGGTTACATGAAAGATAGAGGCACACTTGTGTTGTTTACATTTAAACTGTTAACAAATTGGTGTATTTGGCCATTTCCTAACAACTACTTACAAAATCTGGTTGAGATCTTTAAGTTTTATAAGAAAATAAGGTTGAATTGGATGCACAAAGTTTTTTAGGAAGGTTTCCTGACTGTAATAGTCATTACAGTCTGGAAACAGCTAATATGGATGTTAATTAATAATGTTAAACATGAGATCCTTCAGACACTTTGAATGGCCAGACAGGAAATGGAAGAAAAGCCGCAGGTGGTAAAGCCTGTGATAGAAGTCAGCCAGAGGCATTTTTGATGTTGTGTAATAAATGTTTGCCTAAGGAGCAGCCTGCTTGTGAATTCAGCTACATGGGGCTAGTTTGAAGAGGATCTTGACTTGAAATATAATGTTTTTGCTTTGTTTTGTTGTGTTTTTCAATTTTAACTGTTCTGTATTTATTAAGTGATCAGTTTCTAAGCAGTAAATAGTTAAATTATAACAAGTCTACAGTATTACTCTTGGGAATTGTTTCTGTTTATTTGTTTAAGCAAAGAAACCTGAGAACCAACATGACAACTGATTCATTCGAAGGACCTAAATGCAATAAGATCCTTATAACGCTGGGCGCAGACCCCTGATAACTGACACTTGGTACAGTCAAGTAAACACAATCATCCGAAATCAAATGCAGTAACAAATCCTTACAAAAGAAACATAAAAAGAAGTAACGTTGACCAAAAAATGAGTTTCTTGCTCGGTTAAAATGGACTTAAACTCCCGCATCATAACCAGTTCTGACAGTTTCAGGTCCTTGTGCAGATTATTCCACGAAAAAGGGGCAGAGAGAGTTTAAAAGCCTGTTTTCTTAATTCTGTTCTGACTCTAGAGACAAACATTTGTGAAATATGTTTTCCCTTTCAGTGCCGCTTGCCAGTACCACTTCACTCCCTCTATCTGTTGTACTTGTTCACACCCCCGAGTGTTGTCACAATATATGAGTGTTGAAGCAATAATTAATGTGCAAGTAGGGCTCTGAGAGCTTTTCTCATGAAAAGCACACTTTTGGGATGGGTCCACTTAGAAAAGAAATAAACACATTTTTATCTTTATCTAATAAAAAATGTAAGCACAGCATAAATATCCCCTGGATAATCACTTCTTTGGTTGTGAAGGGCAGCAGGCCTTCCACTGATGAGAGTTGCTTGGCTTCATCATTTAGCACAGACCAGAGCTTACTCAGTGACTCTGGCTCCAACCAGAGTTTCAGGTCAGAAAGTCCATTGTGACTGTCAGCTGCTGCTACACTAACATCCAAAGTGACTTGTATATCATATTGCTGAGGTTTTTGTAAATGTTAAAGTTAACTGCAGTTTTCATGAAAGCTGCACAAAGCTGTTTATTTTCCAATTTTTACCAAAATAAAATTCTGTTTTTTTTTTTTTTCATTTGGCTTTTGGATGGCCCCCTCAACTGGTGGGGTCCCCTGGGTATGTGCACATAATGCCTATTGGATAATCCGGCCCAGATGGTGGGGGTACTTTTTGCCTCGTGAGCCCTGATTCAGCCTCACATTGCCAACTGTTTTCCTTCATTTAGCAAATGTTAAATGAAGTCTGCAAAGTTCTGACCTAATTCACACTCTCAGATGGAAACAAGTAGACTTCTGCTGTTTAATACATTTCTCCACAACCCATAATGAAAGTTCATTAACCAATCAGCTTTGACTAACCTAAGAAATGTAAGAAAAGTCAATGCTCTTTGTGTTGCTATTTTTGATTTCTTGGTAATTGTTACGTCCAAAGTGTACTCTGATGCTCCATTGATGGAGGCCCCTGAGTGGAGCCCATCCAGAGTTTTTATCTGGACTCTAACTCTTTTAAAAAAAAAATTTGATCACATTAGCAACACCCTGTTGATACATCAGTAGTTACAACAGCATATCTCTCAAACTCATTCAGTTGTTGACATGAATGTAACTTATTTTGTTTGTTTGATGTTTTTTTCCCCATTGAATACATTTTAATAATACATGGTTGGTCCACAGGCTCTCCTCTGGGTACCCCAGAACCACTGGTGCTTCTTACTCCACCACGGTGCCTCACAGCCAATCGCACGCAGCACGGTGTCCTCCTCACGTGGCTCCCTCCAGCCAACCACTCCTCGCCCATCGACCGTTATATCATGGAGTTTCGCCTTGGGGAGAGGTGGGAGGTTCTGGATGACTTAATCCCTTCAACTGAGACCGAGCTCATAGCCAGAGACCTTGTTCAGGTCAGTATATGGAAATTTAGCTGTGTGTAACTTTGTACATTCATATTTTTGAATCCTAAGGGGAATAACTAGGGGAATAACTACTTTTTGTCGATCCAATTAAGGAAAAGTAGCTCCTCTTTGGTACGCAAACAGTTATGAATAAGAAGCTGCTTTCAATATATCATGTGCAGCAAGGCAATGCCTTATAGTCTGAGCACAATACCCTGCATTGCAGCGCATCTCTGCATCTCTCTGACAGGAGTCCTGGTATGAATTTCGAGTAATGGCCGTTATGGATGACCTGATCAGCGAGAGCAGCAATGTTGTGGGAGTTTCTAGCACAGGTGAGTGTCTTTGTGCTCGGCCCTTATGAATAATATATTTTTAAGTTGTTACTCCATATCTCCTTTTATGCTCTCAGATCCCTTCCCTGCTCCAGAGTTGCCCGATGAGGGTTTGGCGCGGCCTGTTGTGGCAGGGGTTGTGGCAACTATCTGTTTTCTGGCAGCGGCGGTACTGTTCAGCACTCTAGCAGCTTGCTTTGTCAACAAGCAACACCGTCGCAAACTCAAGCGCAAACCAGGTTGGTCTCCCCTTTCACTTAAATTTACATAGATTAGGTAAAAGTTAATGTTTGACCTGGGACGGGTTTATCAATGGGCTCAGAGGCACAAAGAAAAACACAAAGCAAGCACAAAGAGACAAAAAATGACAACAAAGAGTAACTAAGAGGTAAATTGTTCGCAGTTGTTTTTGGTCTCTTTCAGTCTGAGTGTCTTGCTTTTTGTGTTGCTGGGCGGGGTTCCTTTATCGTCTGCGCCTAGAAGCTCATTGTCTCATAATTCATCCCTGTGACTGACTTTTACCTGTGGTGTTCATTAGAGAAAATCCTAAACTTAAATGTGTTTGTCCTCTCAGATCCTCCCTTGTCGGTGACACACTTCAGGAAAAGCATTGAGTCGCCGTAAGTAAAGCTACCCCAGAGCCTCTCCTGTCTGCTAGAGGTCGCCACTACTGTTCGTCCTCTCTTACACCTGTTATAACTATCTGTGTCCTTGCATGCTGTGACAAGTCATACACGTTAACATTAAATAACACTCAGTTCTGACCTGTCACCTGAAAATACCTTTTGGAGCCTACTAGGAAGAACTGATTTTTACCCTCAGCATGCTTTCTCCAGTGCTTTTAAACAAGAAGTCGATTGGAAAGAGATGGAATATTTACCGAGGTATATCTAACATGGTGTATCAGAGGACAGCCTTACAAATGAACCAAAAAAACCCCCCTATTGATTACATGATTGGGCTTCTTGGTAGGTGTAAAAGAACATGAACAGTAGCAACCTCTAGCGGATCACGGGAAAATTAAGGAGAGTTCAAAGCAGCAAAGTCTGCATTTTAAGCACATTACCCAGAGTGCTCAAGCTGCAGTATGTGTATTGATTTTTGATCCATCTGTATTCTTTAACACTGTCTGCTTTCTGCATGATTCTCAGTGTTTAATGATGCTGTTTCTTTGTACAGTATCAGCTACACGTGTGTACCTGTCTGTCTGTATATCTTGTGTACATGTATGACTGCATTTCAATCTCAAAAGAAGCTCCTTTCTGACTCTAATCTGTGTAAATCCCATTGCAGAGTAAATGTATGTTTGCTTGTGACTTTAAAACCTAAAACATCAGTATCAGATTACTTCTGTCTATTTTTTCATGAAATGGTCCAGGCTGCTCAGGGAGTTTACACTTAGTCCTTCCAGCAAGTAGCATAGTTAAAGATGAACCAGGCCCGTGTCGTTTGTTTCCCATCGCAGGCCTCCTCTCACCCCCTTGCCAGGGGTAGAGCCCTGCTGGGACGAGCCTGCCAGGAGCAGTTTCTTGCCCCCGCCGGCCAGCCCCCTGTGAGTGCCTGCCTGCACCAAAATACAGAGTGTGCTGCACTGCACTGGCTTGGCTGCATGGTTAATGCATTGCATAGAAATGATTAGCTCACAGTGATTATTTGTAGTTGTAGGGGTGCCTACTATTTGCATGCACAGACTTCCATGCACCATACAGGGATTAAATTGCATTAGCTCAGCTGCATGTACAGTACAGTACTGTGTATATGCACTCACATTCTAATTGATGTCTACCCGATGCATTCAGTGACCCAGTACAGTAAGTGTCGAGTATGCTGCTCCTGGTGTGGGCAAATGAGGCCTGGTTAGATGTCATCTGCTTTCCACACATCACCATTTGGTGCAGCATATGGAAATTGGTCTCACGTCTGCTCAAGAAGATGTAGACTCAGTAGATCTGTGATACGGTTGTCATGGTTGCGTTGTTGGCTTTTCTCTCATCCCGTCACTCTTTGGTTCATTAGCTGCAGCCCCTATCAGGAGTCTGCTGCCGCCATAAACTGGCCATTATATCGTAATGAAGTTCATTATGGCTGCCTTGATTGAGCGCTTTGGCTTTCTACTGTGTCATCTGTTTACAAACCGCAATCACATCAGTTTATTTAAAGTATCGGAGATTTTGGGGGATTTGTTTTAAAATACTCCTACCACTTTCCGCTTCATCTGTTATGTGTTAAATTAAGCCAGTGTTCTGTGTCTGCATTTTTATTTTTTTTATCAGGTTATCATCGGGGAAGATAAGTCCAGAGAGCTCCCCTCCATCTCGGCCCCGCTCTCTTTCGTCGGAGGGTTCCCACGGTCCGGGCCTGTATGTCAGGAAGCTGCCGAGCCCTCAGAGAGAAAAAGAAAAAGAGCTCTCCTTCTACAAGAAAACCAAGCGTGCCATAGCCAGCAAGAAATACAGTGTGTCCAAACATGAGGCAGAGGTCACCACGCCTATTGAGCTGATAAGCCGTGGCCCCGATGGCCGCTTCGTCATGGAGACCAGCCCACCTCCCCGCCGCATCCAGGGCTTCCCCTTCGCAGAGGAGTCTGACATGTACCCTGAGTTCCGGCAGTCCGATGAGGAGAATGATTTTGACCCAGGGCCTCTGCCGCCCATCATGCCCACGCTGCGGCCCCAGCTCTCCCCAACGTCCTCGAGCCTGGAGTCAACGCAGCCCCCCACCTACAGCCCCCGCCTACACAGGCCCATGGAAGGTATGAGCTTTGCAGAGGGCAGTGCACTTCACGCCTCAGGGCAGGCCCCGGCCTCCCGCTACAGGGGCTTTCCCCAGGGCCCATTCTATGGGTATCTAGGCAGCCGCGCTGAATCAGGGATTCCACCACCATTCTACATGCCTGACATCAGCCCACGTAGCTCCGCTCTATCCTCACCCCCAGGCACCGCCGAGGGGCCCTTTGGTTACCCCTCCATCCCCGAGGAGAGTGGAGAGATGGAGCACCATCAGTACACTGCCTCTGGCCATTCTCTGTCTCACACACACAGCCCTCCTCCTCGCTCACCCGAAAGCTGGCAGCCTCATGAGTTACCCTTCCTGGGTCTAGAAGGTCCACGGTTCATATATCCACCTCACCATCCGTTACATCATCCCCAGGACCTCCCTGACCCACCCCCATATCCTCCTCACTCTCTCCCTCCCAGTCGCCTGCACCTCCCACACCTAAAGGATCCAACAAGCCCTGGACTCCTGCAGCTGGAGGTTCCTGTGGCTCCCCCAGGCAGAGACAGGCCCCCAGGGCCTCCGGTTAGGCGTTTAGCTATGCAACAGGCCCAGAGTCTCGGCCAGCTCAGACACACGGCCCACGGTGTGGGTGTACCAGTGTTGCCTTACCCTGACCCGGCAGTCCGTGCAGGGAGCCCAAGCACAGCCCCCAGTAGTAGCCCTCAGTCCTGGCTCAGCCCGAGGGCGGGGCGCCGGGCAGACCCCAGCCTACCCCCGCTAGTACTCCAACCCTCCCGCCTCTCTCCACTCTCCCAGAGCCCACTTAGCACCCAGCCGGGTTCCCCAGATATTCTTGTAAGGCCCCCTCCGCGCCCCAGCATCCTCCGCACCTCTCGGTCTCTGGAGATGCCTGAGATCACCCTGCAGCCCTCGGCTACTGTCAGTTTCTCTCGGAGGTCCTCCCTGACCGCCTCTCCTACTCAGAGCCAGGGCGCCAAGCAACCCAGCCCCAGTTACCACGCCCACATGTCCTATGCCTCCACTGCAGCCAGTTACCCCTCCCAATCCCCCTCTCCCCCTCCGGAGGGCAGGGATGTTTTCGGGCAGAGGCCATCCCAGAGAAGGACAGAGGAGGAGATGCTACCCTCAGAGCCCTCCCAGCTCCAGATATCAGCCTCAGGGTAGGTGATCCATTGCAGTAGAGAATAGTCACACATTTTTTTAAGGAGGAGACTTTTCGTCTGCTCGCTAAATATCCTCAGTATCACTTTGATGTTTCCATTAAGAAGTAATTAAGATGCATATTGTACTTTAATATGCAGAAGGCATGTAATTGCATTTAGCACACATTGTGTCAATTCATTAAAAATTCTCTAAACATTAACATTGAATAGCATGTGAAAGCTCAGTGTGATTTTAAGATCATGTATTTTTGTATATAGTACTGATGGCTCATAATCAATAGAATCAATGAAATATTGATCATAATTCAAACTTAAATCAACTTTAAAAGCCATTTTTTCTGTTTCCCATGTTGAACCTAAAATCTTAAAGTATTTAAAAACTGAGTATAAATTGTATTAAATCAGGTCGGTTTATTGCTATAACTATGAAATTAAAAAACGAATTTAAAAAACTAGCATTTATAGGTTTAACCTCAACAATTTATTGTACATTTAATGAACAGTTACATTTATTCTGATGTGTCACCTTCCAGACTATTTATTCATGGATATTAAATTGCTTACTTATTCATAACTCAACCAATATTACAGCTAGTCGCTTATAGCCGCTTGTAGCAGAACACTTTTCTTCTTTGTTGAAGAAGATTGAAATGGTAAAAATCTATATTGTAGCTTAGCGATGGAAAGAACGTGTAGAATAAAGCAGTTGGTAATTTGTACGCATTTTGTAGTTGACACGTACTCATTGTGTTATGTTATTCATTAACTTTTGCTTCTTGCTCATAAACTAATAAGATTGTTTTAAAAAGAATTAGTAAACAATTTATGAACAAATAATGAAGCCATAATCTCAACTTATCAATACTTTATAAGGATGGATAACAAACCATCTGGTCTTCAGTTATACAGTTGGATGAGTTGTATTTATAATAGTAAAGTCATAAATAGAAGGTTCTATGTCTGTTTGAGGAAGATGACTTGGCAAAATAGTTGGCTTTAATCAGTTGTATTGCAGAGTGATTTATTAACCATTAAAGTAATACATTCAAAAATAATTAGTGTCAAGTTATAAGGCATTTATAATGGCTGCATTATTAGAAAGTGGCATCCGTAAGGATAAAAACCGCCTAACCCGCTTAAATAGAACAATAGATTTCTTTTCTCGTAGTATTCGTAGATCAGTGGCCGTGCACATTTACTACATAAAGGAGGAAGTTTTATGCTTTACACCCACATTTGAACATATCTGAGACTCATACACATCTATACGCCATAGAGTTTCTTTACTGCACACACTCCTGTGGCCCCTCACACCCACCTCACTACCCTAGAAGCTACAATCACATGGTAGCTAAAGCCACGCAGCAGAGCCTCGCTCCTGCACTATCACTGGCCTTTAAGGGAAAGTAGCTTATAGGGCTGCTGCTTTATAGAGGGTAAGGGTCTTACCTGATTTGTTTTTGATTGATCTCAGCTATCTGGGCAGCGTTGTTGTGACCCGGTCCCCTACGCCGCAATAGGTAAGGGTCGGACCCATGTCTGAGAGGGGAGGGGTCAGCAGGGGGAGGGCTCTAATCACTCTCTCCTTTAAAGGGGAATCGCTTTGGGTTGTGCCTCTGTGCTGGATTCAAGTGAAGTGCAACTAATGGTAATAATGACTGCAGGACACATTTGTCAATACAGTTTCAAGGCACAGTAAGCCTGCTGTGGTGTAGGCTACAGTAATAGGAGGAGTGGTTTTGGATTGTGGAGAAGCATTTGATTTTGTCCTTTTCATTGTTTGAACGCAGACATGTTTCCCTGCACTAAAAAAAAAAGAAAAAAGCCTTGAATCAATAGAGGACGCACATGAATGATAGACTGGAGTATTCCCCTTTAAAGTTTTGTTCCATGTGCAAAATGCCATGCATGCATTCTCTAAACTTCTCTCTACAACCAAACAAATAACAACAATTCTCAAACTAAATTCTTTGTCACATTTGTTGTCCTAAGTGCTTTCGTTTTTTCTGTCATGTGACTGTTTTTAATGGCCATTTCCTCTTCCTGTCATGTGACTTGTTCTTTAACGGCCATTTCCTCTACCTGCCATCTCCTCCCGTCAGCATGGTGAAGCCTCTGTACGCAGTGTTCATGTTTCTGAAAGTGTGCTGTATAGTGTTTATGTCTATGGAAATGAGCAATATTTTAACACTGTTGCCTCGGCACACAGTTTATGTGATGATGATGGAAATGTTCTCTAACTGTCCAGGACTGTTGCAATTCTCCGATTTGTCTCCCCCTCTCTGCTAATGGCTCTCAATCTTTCTCTCCACAGTGACAAATGATGGACAGCATCTCTAAAGCTTTGTGTTCCCATGCCTTTTGAAACAATACATGTTTGGCACGACAACCTGACTTAATGAAAGCATTAAGTCAGGTTCGACGCTGTTTGTATTCAGTTCTTTGAAAGGCAAAGAGCCAACAGTGAGCCTCGTGAACACAAGCTTAAATGTTTGTGAGGTTATTGGACTTTTTTTTATTTAACTTTATTGCATCTTTCTATGAGAGAGATGGACAACAAAAGTACAACAAGCGTATTCGAGTACGAGGTAAAACTGCTTCTAAGCAGACCACTGGAAGTGAGGATACCTTAACGTGATGTGATTACTTTGTGCTGATTAATTAATTATTTTCATTCAACTTCGCATGCATCACTCATGAAATGAAAATAGTTCAAGGTTTCAGGAACACCTTCCTGTGTGTTTTCTGTTTTTTTGTTTTTTGAAATGTGCAGACCTGTTAGGACACTGAGCAAACAAAGAAATGCAGAGTACATAAATGGACTGCAGGGGTTGGCAACCTTTTTTTATGATGATGAGTTTGACCTCATCTTCAATTGTATAATATTATATGCACAGTTTGGGTTGCAAAATTATAGCTGTGATGCAGCTGACTAATAAGTAAAATACAGAAATTTACAATTTACAGAGGCAAGTGTTAAAGGAATTAATTAAAGCCTCTTTTATGTAATCATCTTCTCTGACTCTGAGTTGAAAACAGGGGTGTCAAACATAAGGACTGGGGGCCAGAATCAGCCCGTTAAAGACTCCAGTTCGGCCCTCTTGAAAATGTAAAGGAGTGTATAGATTTTGAACTTCTAACTGGCTTTTCCTATTGACCAAGACCTTCCCATGTCCATTCGTACTGTACTAAAGTAACTAAGGAATAAACAAACATTTAAATAACAGAGAAAACTCAATTCAGTTTTATTTATATAGCCCCAAATTGCAACAACAGTTGCCTCAAGGCACTTTATATTGTAAGGTAAAGATCCTACAATAATACAGGGAAAACAGAGAAACCCTAACAACCAGATAACCCTCTATGAGCAAGCACTTTGTTGATAGTGGGAAGGAAAAACTCCCTTTTAACAGGAAGAAACCTCCAGTAGAGGCAGGTTCAGGGAAGGAAGGCCATCTGACGGGGTGGGGGTGAGGGGAGGAAGACAGGACAAAGACATGCTGTGGAAGAGAGACAGAGACTAATAATATCAGTAATAGATTAATAATAACTAATGCAGAGTGGTGTATAAACATATAGTGAGTGGAAAAAAGGGTGAGTGAGAAGTAACAGTCAGTGCATCATGGGAAGCCCCCAGCAACCTAGACCTATTGCAGCATAACTAAAGATGGATTTGGGGTCGTGTGATTGAACCGTAACTGTGAGTTTTATCAAAAAGAAAAGTTTTAGTCGAGCTGGTTCCACAGAAGAGGGCCTTGAAGCGGAAAGCTCTGCTCCCCATTCTGTGTTTAAATACTCTAGGAACCACAAATAATCCAGCAGTCGGAGAACACAGTGCTGCATTGGGGTGAAATGGTACTATTAGGTCTTTAAGATAAGATAGGGCCTGATTATTCAAGACCTTGTATGTGAGGAGCAAGATTTTAAATTCAATTCTGGATTTAACAGGGAGCCAATGAAGTGAAGCCAGTGTGGGAGAAATATCCTCTCTCTAGTCCCTGTCAGTACTCTTGCTACAGGATAGAAATTTCTATGTTTTAAACTGGGTCCCCAGTGGAAAGAAAAAACAAGGATATTTTCTGTGAATTAACAGAAACATTTTTATTACATTACATTTTATAATTCAAAGGAAATGAGCTACCAGACCTTTTTCTGTAATTTTACCCATTAATTTCTTTCAATTTAAGCCCAATTTACCATTTACTAAATCAATATTTCTCTATGATGTACATGAAGATATCTGAGAGATAGTGGAGGATTGTATGGCAGCCTAAAGGCCTCTCAGCATGAACTGTATGGTGCTTGTAAAGTCACATCACCATGTCAGCAAGTCTTTTGCTGATTCACCAAAACAAGATAACAAGAAGCCCTTTTATTAGTAACATTTAGCAACAGGGCAACCGCCACTTACTTTCATTATATTTAAGGCACACATTTCTTGTTTAAAAAAAGTGACCCCGAACTTTTGATTGGTAGTTTGTATTTTATGAACCATTGTCCGTCTCACGGGCCACTACTTGAAAACCAGATTGTGTGCTGACGCAGGTGACGGTCAGAGGTTGCCCACCCCTGAACCTACGGTCTAGTAAAAATAGCGCTAATAGAGAATTTTGTACAATTTTTTTAGACGACTTCATTGGTACAGGAACTGTCAAGTTCCAGAAATTATTTTCATTTTATGAGTTTTATACAGCAAAGAGGCCAATATTGCTCGCATTTCTGAAGCAGTCACTATTTAAAGACCCAAATGTTAAAGCGAAAGCTTGCTGTAAGCTAAGCACGTTTTTTATAGTTTTGTCTCTAAAACTCGATGAAATGCCAGATTTTAAAGAGTTGTTATTCCACCAAAATCAGAAGAAAATGAACTGATTGAATGAACTAAATTTGAGAACAAATACACTTTAATTATAAATCCCAGAGTGGGTCTTTAACATAATGACTGTTTAAGAAAAACAAACGTATAGCCAATAATTCACCAACTCCACTGCCACCTTAAGTCAACTATTCTTTCTTTCTCTTTTTCGTTCTCTTTCTTTCTTTGTATCTAACTTTTCTCATCCATCACCGCAGATAGAAAGTGGAAATTCATCATCTTAGTGAAAGGGCTCTCAGTAGAAGTTCAAGAGCTCATCAAATCATATGATAGCACCTTCTGGAAATAGAAATGAAAGTGCCATTTTGTCTGTTCTCTCTGAGACGTGACCGAACACGACTGTTGGATTAATGCAGAACAATGTGTGCTGTGTCTTTCATCTTCTCAGGGAACCTCTAGGTGCGTCTAGCGATACTGCCGGGTCTGAGAGCTTACCAGCACTGCTACAACACTGTATTACTAAAGCCAAGGGAGTGGCTGCCAACAACAATAACAACACAACCTCCGGAAGGAGAACAGGTTTGTCTGACGATCGGAGAGCAGCCACAAAAGATTACCGATCAAACGGCCGTCCTGTGTATGAGTCCTTTGCCTCTCTTTCAGGTGCGTCTCCCTCTCAGACCCAGCAGCAATCTCAGACACCCCAAGAGGGAGAGGATCTTAACCTCCCGAGAAAGAGGAAAAAGCAAAACAAGAAGAACCCCTATCTCTATTTGACCTCCTTCCTGCGCCGCAGGCAGTTCGAGGAGGACCAGACAGGCATTCTGGCCAGTGCAGACTCAGAGGGCCCAAATTATGGGACTCTACGCTGACCCGTGTGCCCAACAAGCCATTGGACTCGACTAAACTGACCACCCCTGAGAAATCCCACCTCAGCACGTCCTGCTCTACCCAAATATCAAACGAATACCTTTCTTATAATCCTTAAAAAGTTAATCTGCGTTTCGGGGAGTGGGAAACATTGAGCTGAATACTCCGGGGTTGGAAATCTTAACTGAAGACAAGAACAATGGCTTTTCCGGGTTGTCACCGCGACTTGTCTTTGAGGAATTTCACTTGAAAATGCTCTGAAAATATATAATGTATATAAATAGTAAAACAAGGGAATTAAGCTTCCTCCTACAGTAATAAAAAAAAATGTGTTGGTTGAGTATGTCACAACACGTTCAAGATTTTTCACTCACTGGTCATTGAGGGGTCCATATCTTTAGGTTTTTCAGTGATACAGCGTACTGTTAAGCCTGGTGCGTCCTTGGACAGGGACATGAGTCTACCTTTCCTACAATACAAATAGATTCAGTATTTAAACACAGGGTTCTTACCACAAATATACCTCAGAGTAAACGCAGATTTGCTGTAATTCTTGTGGTATACTGTACGTACTTGACCTTTTTACATATGGATAAAAAGGTTTATATCACATGCCACTCTCATTCTCTCAAACGGATAATATGGCCTAACTTTATCTACTTTAGAAGCTTTTTATTACCAGTAAAAGCTAGCATATTGTGTTTGTTTTGATTTGTGATCCGATGCCAACAATTAGAGGACGGTGTCTTCATTTCTATGCGCGATGGTTCAAGTGTGTTTACACTCATCACTGCGGCGCTGCGTTAAGACAAAGATCATAGCCTTCACCAGATCGCTCAAACTAACTTGGGACTCAAATGCTCAGCGGAGGTTGGACTTGAAGGGTCAGAGGGACGGGGGTGACAAATTGTGAACTGTACTGTATGTATTTCATTATTAAGGAAATCATTTGTGAAACGCGGCACAGCTCGAGGTGCCTTTTTTGTTTTTGCCTTGTTTTTATCTGTTGTGTTTGCTTTTTTTTTCGAACATAAACTGCCTTTTTCTTCGCCTTCTCACGCTTCTCTCACTGTAGGAGTGAGGGAAACCGATAGCGTGTGTGTGTGTGTGGTTTTACTTTCTCTGCCAAGGACTCACGAGAGAAATCGCTACGGAAGATGCATAAACACTCGTTTTGTTTTCTTTTAACATGGGCTCGTGCTTCAACTGTGTATATCCAAATAATAGGATAGAACCAGATTAAAACTTATGAAAAACAATAAAAAAAATGCGCACAGTCAGATTGGGAGGGAAAAAAGGCAAATAAATCGACACATTTTTGCACTGTACATGCAAAAGATTTGATGCAAAAATAACCAAGCAGTACAGTGAGGGTGTTAATGTTTAGCAGCAGCTCTTAGAGGAGAATGTGATTGTTTCTAAAGCTGTTAACAAGCAATGGGAAATATTCAAACGACGGCCACCTTGACTGTTTATCTTTAACAACTGTATATTACTTGCTAGCTACTTCTCTGTGTGTTTGTTGATTTTTCGACACTAACCGATACTGAATGTATGTTTTGCTGTACAGGAAATGAATGTCCCAATGTCACAGAACATTGAATGACCCGTTATTATTGCTTCTAGTGTAGCTGAGATTGGTGAGGTGACCAGTTGGCGCATCAAGTCCAAATTCCTGTATGCAGTCCCACACAGTTTCTGAGCCAAGTCCCCGCTTTGATCTGCAGAAGAGGAAACGCAGTTATCATCGTATTGTCACCGAGACATATCAAACAGTTTTTTTCTCCCCACCTCCTAATAACGACTCAAAGGTTTCCAGCTAAAAAAAAAAATCCGCGCGAATGACTCGACTCGACGTCTGCTCGCCGAAATCTTTTGACGAGCGAGAAAGCGGTGCTTGCCTGAAAGCGAGCGTCAAAGTGCATATTCTACTGTAACAGAAATTGGTTTCGTGTAAGATACGAGGAAAAAAAAATCTATATTTGTTATGTACTGTACATGGTGTGTATTGTATTTGTAAAGATGACGCAAACCATGGAACACGTTCTTGTATGAGGATGTATGAAAAGGATCCCAAGGAAAAAGAAATTAGATTATATATAAAAGTATTTGCTTACAGTACGGCTTTAAGTGGATAATGTTTTCAAAACATTTTAAGGTGCCTAATTTGTCATACTTTAGCGGACGTTATTTTATCTGAGAAGAAAAGAAAAGTTCATGTTAGTACCGTACAGTGTGTTATTGCCATAGCCCGCTGGCTGCACAAGTTGAGTAGTATTTTCTCTGATGTATAGTACGTGAATGCCCATTGGAAAAAGCTTTAGGAGCAGAAGTGTGTTGCCCTCTACTATAATATTTCTGGAACAAAGTAATCCTGTATTTCGCCCGTTCACGAGCACACATGTAGATTCACTCCAGATCTCTTCGCCTTCACGTGTCCAAAGCAAATAAACTTTTTCTCTAAGAGTCGAGGACATGCTAGAGTCCTGTACAATACGTGCTGTGGAGGAAATTGTGTTTACATTAGTTCGACGACGAAACGTGTGTTAGGGCATAGTTGCTTTGAACATTACGACTTGGTGCTATGTTTAACTTTGTGGTGCTGTAGAATAGAGGTCTGAAGATTTTTTTCCGTTCCCTGTTTCCACAAGCGACTCCGTCGGCCCCTGGTGTTTTTGAGCAACTAGACACTCTAGGCCCTTTTCGTTAACGGTATCATGGTGTGAAGACAGTGATAGACAATACTGGAAACTAGTAGTGTAACCTCAAATAATAGAGACTTGTGACATTCAGATGAACTCAAGACGACTTGTTTTCTATAGCGTGTTTGCAATGTCTGTCTGTGCTTCCAAGGTACCCTCTCTAAACTATGTTTGTGCTGATATTGAGACTATTAACCCAGCCTAAAAGGAGAAACATAACCTAATTTAGATTAGTACACGCCACAGGACACATGAGAAGGAATCTGAGAGCATCAGATCATGAGGGGATCTTTTCTACACACTTCCTGTAGGTCTTTGGTTAACAGCACTGTTTTTCAAGCACACTACTGCAGGGGCGCTGCCGTCTCATGTCACACCGCCACCTTTTTTCAAGGTAGAATTGCTACTAGTACTGTACAGTATAGCCATGGGTAGTCACCAGTCCACATTTGTAATTATCCTCCTCGTAGAAAGGAATCGGGAAAGCTCATACATCCTCCTCCTCGTGGGTTTTTAAGAATGGATGTTGTCTTCCGGGCTTTTTTTCCCTCTCTTCTGTTTTCCTTGCATCTTCAACAGAAACATGTACAGTGTTTAAGAGGGCTGCTTTGGATGTACTGTTAGCTCATTTCTGTTTGTTTTTGGATTCGTTTGTTTTCTCTCAGTTTTTCTGCTTACAGCTTTTAGTGCATCACTAGGTGCTGGTAGGATGATACTTAGAAGAGATTTGTTTTTTTCCTTTCGTTTTTTTGAATTGTATTAATCTTGCATGTAGAGACAATACAAAAACGCCTATTTAGCAATCATTCATGGACATCCGAGCTGGTTGTTATTGGACGGAAAATAGAAATATGTAGTATTTTCTATATTCTCTGTTTTTGTGTACCAGCACTGAGAACTAGAATGTATTATTATCGTAGGCTACAATAAGCACTACATCGTTGACTGTTTTAGCTAAAGCTCATACTCAAGCAAACCAAGTAGTGCTTAATTAAAGGAAGAAAATTTACTACATTTCATTTCACTTCCATCCACTGAACTCTGTGCTGTACATCACATGTTTACATGCTGTATTATATGTTTTTATTTTGTTTTTTTTTATGTGCATAATCTGTCTCCATAATGTTCATATGTAAATAATTCAAAGCAAAAACATTTGTCTGTTTTTTTTTTAACTTCCTCTTTTTTTAAACAATAACCTGATGTTTCTGTTTTGTTTTTGGTCAGTTTTTTAGACTTGTCTTTCTTTTCTGTCACCGCATCAGGTATTTATGCTTCACTTAACTTTTTGTGAGCAATTAACTCATACTGTATGGTGCTGTACCAAAGCCTTATGTATAATATTTGTATTACTTTTTTTCTCATTTGCCACTGCTCTCCAGTGAATTCGTCTCAGATCATGTCTTACTCACTCTTCATGTTCAACTGCCATGGATCTTGTTTCTTTATTGAGTAAAACTGAAACCTGAATGAACTATGATGTAAAAACCACTCTGGGCCGTTACCAACTGGCCTTGGATGTACAGCGGCAGTCGTTGCCATCTCAAGCCTTTATAGGGAAAACGCACAGGCTCACTTCCGGTGGCTCGTCATGACGTAGACATGGGCTTAGCACATGCTCTATGCTCTATCTATGGCACGTCTGTGAGAATATGAAAGCAGTGTTGTGTTCATGTCACCATATCATTTCAAACGTTTAGTCCCATATGAAATTTTCCTCTCAAATTTTTGTATTTTGATATAATAAAAAAATCAAAAGAGGTCCTGTTTTTTCTGTGGTTTTGTGTGACCGGTGAAGAAGATGCTGTAGTTCATACGGTAGACACAGGGTGTAAGTGTTGGGCAGAGAGTGAGGATGGGATATGAGCAGCTTAATCAGGTCAGGGTTTTTTTTTTCTTTTGTTGTTGTTTTTTTTTAATTCTAGGACACATGAGCAGGATGATTACAGGAGTGCCAAGTTTCGAATGACCTTTTTTTCTTGAATAAAAAAAAAAGAATAAAAGTTATCGTGTGAATGTACTCTTAGATCCGACGGACACAACCAAGGAAGATCAAAGACTCTGTTCAAATGCATGCTTGTTGTTCAATGATTAATATCCCCACCCAGACTTTGAGGAATGAATTGTCCTGCGGCTGAGCCAGAACAAGGAAGACAAATAACCTGAAAGAGGATGAGGTCTGTCACACTGACCTTTGTGCTTTTGTTCAAATTCCCTCTGGCATGCTCGGAAGCAAACAAATGCAAAGCCATCTGCATACACCTTAGGAAAATAAAAGTTCACCTAATCCACTGGTCAAACAGACGACGTCACCTGCATTTCAAGAAGATTGCTGAATAGACAGGGATAATTGCTCTGTATGTTATTCCTGCTGTTTAAACTATGGCATTTTTTGTGTAAGTCAATAAAGCAAATGTGAGGGTGTTTTTATTTAAAGAAACGAATAAACATTTATTTAACATTGAGTATTTGCCTAACAGTGGTAAATACCACAGTTTATCCGAAGCCTGGGAGCATCAGATATTCATTACAACGATATTATGATATGATGAATGATATAGCCCAAAATAAAATAGAAAAAAATAACATTTTAAATAGCATGTTTACATATTGGCAGTTTTCTGCCTCAGAGTTAGATGATAAGACCCAAATACATTTTGGATTTGTCTGGTAAATCCTTTAATGTGGCACAAGTACAGGATATGTGAGGGACAGGGGTGGTAAGTATAGCAGCTTTAATCTGTGAAAGGTGGCAAAATCCCCTTAAAAACTCTTAGCACATATTCATAAACGGTGTAACTGTACAAACAAGGTTTCACCAGGAAACCAGCTAATAAACCAAACATCAGGTTGTTTGTTTTTTGTTCAAATCACATTCAGAGCGACTGGACAACAGCAGAGTATCTGAAAGTTACTCCATGTTTTTGACCTTTAGAACTAAATATAGTTACTTGAATGTGAGTGAAACCTGAACAAGATGAACGTGAACTGAAAACACACAGCAAGTGGGTCCAAAGACAAAAACACAGACAACTCCCAAAAACATGTTAAAGCCGTGGATGCATGACTAACGGCTGTATCCTGATTAACAGGTCTAGAGAACAAAAATTCATTAGGAAAGGGTTTACTGAGGAAAATATAGAGTTGGATTTTGTGTGAGACCTGTGTGGTGTTTTTGCATATTCACTTTGCTCTGAAAGTTTGCATCTCTTAGAAAATAAAACCCTGGGAAAAGCTACAACTTTACTAAGTTAACATGATGAGGTACATTAACAAGGCTAACCACTGGGCCTAATGACTAAAACCCGGGTTTTGACAAAACTTTAACAAGAGTTGAACTTTTTATTGGCTTCTTACAGCAGCTTGAGCCTTTCCTGTGAGTTCACCACGCTGCATACCAGCAGCATCAGACAGCAGTAACACACATCTGTCAGGTTCTCCAAAGGGACAGACTTCAGCTGGTTTGTACTACAGTACAGTACTACATTCATTTATTATTCATAACCATGAAATATATAGCATAGGTTCTAACAGCAACTGATTTGTCACAGTTTACTTTCTATAACATCTGTCCTTTTCATCTTCTATTCAACTTTAAGTCAAACGTTTTTTTTTTTTTCATTATTTTTATTTCACAGGTGATGTTATTACATATTCCAGTCTCCAGTGGATTATTTGCAGCAGTGACATTATTGTGGCTGTGGATGCAGCACTGTATGCAAATTAAGCCGAGCTGATGTTTGTGCAGGTTAGACCAGGCATTCATTCAAGCTGCTGGAGAGGCAGGACATGAATAATTTGCATGGTACCCTAACTAGTTAGCAGGCAGTAGATTTATAATCAAAATTACTTTCCACATTTTGTCCAATCTCCATCATATGCTAGCTACTTTTGGAAGAAAAATAAATAACAGAGAGAGCACAAGCTGTTCACAGTATATTATGATGTTATTTAATGGTGCCAAAAATGGCTGTGCATGAAAACATAAGCTTCTGTTAAAAAGGTGGATTAGATCCTATCAATTATGCTAGCTGTATAATCGATTTTTTTTTTTTAAATTAAAGTAGGCCATAAATTTTAGCACATGTTTGCAAGGACCATAAAAGGTCATCAAAAGGTCCCGGTGCTCCCACAGCCTGAAAGAGAAGAGCTGAATTTCACATTACCTCCTTCAGTGGACAAGCACAATGAGATGCTGTATTAGTATGAGTGACTTGCACACCAGGTTTCACTCCTCTCTGTTACCACCCACCTATTTTACAGGGTTATGTAATTCCTTACTGAGCATTACCTAATGCAGCACGGGGCTCTTCGGACTGGTGAATATTTCTCCAACAAGCGCTTGCACTACCCTCATGCCTGCCTCATATGTGGGTCCTTGACTTTGAAAGGTCTGGGAAACCCTGAGGCTAAAACATCCTAGGCGCGGGCACGAGGTCAGTTCAGCAGCGCGCGCTCCCGGCACCGAGTGTGCAGATTTCCCAGCCTTTCAGTCAGTCCGGTCGCGGCTCCCGGAAAGACTCCCACACTGCCTCAGCGATGCCGCACCCGGTCAACGGTTTTCTCCGCAAAACGTCTACCTCAGATGATCAGCCGTAGCCCGAGTGTGAGTCCGAGGTGCGCATTTCTGCAGTGCGATGCTGACAACATGTTTCCTCGTCGAGGAGCCCTGCGCTGTGCAGCATAGAGGAGGCAGCAGAGTGGAGCAGCGGGTACAGTTACAGGTAGGCTGCTGTTTGAGCAGGGATCGTAACTGGCTGTGCAGACATAACCACACCGGGTTTAATGTGCTGTCAACCCCCGAAGGTGTGACCATCGCGCGTATTTTAGATCCCCCTCCCCACCAAGCTGATGAGCTTTTTCACATTAGAGTTGACTAATGATCGTGTGTTTATGTGTGCGCGTGTGTTGCGCACGCAGCTGACCGCTGATCTGTCAGGCCCAACAGGTCAGAGTACACAGGCTGTAAAGTTTTCCCAGCGGATCCCAGGAGTCGGTTTACGGGACTGCAATATGCGCATGATTGCATCACAGGGAATTAAAACTGACTTTGTCTGTCAAGAGGATTTCGTTGCTTTTGTGTGTCTGTGAATCACTGTTGTGCAGTGCGTGGACACAGTGTAACCAAGACCCGTGTTATTTACTGCAACAGTGCAACACTTGCCCTGCAACAAGTGTTGTGACACCTGCACTTCTTGTACTCGGATTTCTGCCATGTGTTTATTTATTAGTCAGAAAGATCATTAGTATTGAAAGGCTAAGAATTGTGTTGTAATTTGTGAGGCTGTGTTCATTATGTAAGATATGGCATGTGTGGTGGAGGCTTGAGCATAAAATAGCTGTAGAGTAGAAACAAACAGAAAGCAACAGTTTTGAGTGAGATGCTACTGAAATATATTCAATGAACTGTTAATGTATTCAAATAATTATTCATTGAGGAACATGTAATGTATACCAGTCAAGTGAATTTCATTTGCCCACATTCAATTAAATGTAAAATTTTACATTATACTTATGTAACAAAATCACATGTAACTAAATTAGTCAAAGTCAGAAACTTAGGCAGATTTTTGAGTGAATGGTTAGTCCATCAATCCCTCAGATAACTGAAATATGTTAACAACATTTGAGTAGTCATATATATGCATTTTAAATGGCTTTGTTTTTAAGATTGCAGATGCACCAGTAAAGACTTTGAGCTATATGACATTCTGTACTGACAAACTATATTTTTATCCAGTTGAAGACGTTTTACACAACAACTCCCAGAATCCACTGGGTCCAGTTTGTCATACCGGAACATTACGTTTGTAATGTCTGTAGGACAAAACGTGCTATTTACAGACACTGTCTTTGGCTTTAGGAGATAAATGGATTGGAGATGTCGTAAAACAAATGATTCATCGTAGAAAATCTGCATATTATTTAGAAATGTGTGTTGGAGTGTGTGGGCTCGCTGTAATAATTGCATTGGTCGTATTCTATGGTATAATGTGTATTCTGTGTAATGTGGTCCAGTCGACTGTACAGTGCAGCCTTATAAATGCATTTCCACAGAGCTGAGTCAAAACCTCCCTGGCAGCTGAACACAAGCTTTACAAATTTTGTAGTTGTTGCAGGGATTGCTGTATTAGATTGCACTAGATTGTAAAGGGAGCTGGGATCTTGTCCTCTGGCATTCCTACATTTTTTCTTTTTTTGTCTTACACAGTAAAATGGTAAAATGTGTCATCTGTCTTTTTTTAGACAAAGTAAACACTCGTGCTCATACTGGAAAGACCTTCATCTTACTGTAAGGGTTAGACTGTCATCCAGAGTGACAGATCAGCTTGTTGATTAAATATTTGGCTGTGTTGCATACAACTTAATCGCCCTGCTGATCACCCCGCTCTCTGCCTGGCATCGGGGATCACTGTAACTCTGGAGGTTGCGGGGCAAAGGCCGAGCTAAATTTAATCTCACTGTGGTTTGATTTCAAGGAGATTATAAGATCAAGTGACCCCTCGCCACCACCATCTCCCCCTCCTCCCTCTATGAAGTGATTTGAGGCCAAGCTTCAGTAACTATGGTTGATTTTTTTTTTTTTAATGGCATTGTCAGAGAGCAGTGCCTCACCTGCTGTCTCAGTCCTGCCGTGCAGAGAAGCGACAGATAGACTGTCTGGTGATGTGTCGGAGCTTCTGGCCAAAGGTTCCTCTGAGGCATCATTTGCCTCCTTGTGCTTACCTCATCCTCAGTCTGGAGGAGCATCAAGTCACGATGGACGGGAGAGAGGTTACCATGGTAACCACAGGGCTTTCTCCTTTTCGTCTCTTGCCTGTGTTGACTGCAATCCAGAGCTCAGAATGAGAGCATGAAACCAAGTTTCCTCCATGGGCCAGTCACTTCCTTTTTGGGGGGTTCTGCAGAAAAAATAAAAGAAGTTTATTAAAAGTGCAGTTTAAGCTGATACAGTCAGTATTTAATAAACTTCACAGATACCATGGCCATGTGTATGTGAAGGGGTCACTCGCAGTCTCGAACCCAGAGACAGTTATCACTATAGACTGTATATAAGAAATGGGCATCGCATTTGGGTCTGAAAAGTAGAACCAGTGCTCAAGGGCCTTAAACCTGCTTTCTTTCTAATAGCAACTATTGGCAACTATGATATAGTCATCTTGTTTTTCCATTCAGGACCTCAGTAAACACTTTGCGAATATATTTATTGTCCCAGTCACCAGTTTCAAGTCTTATTGAATCCAACACGATGTTCATTTTGGTAATCATAGTTCCATGTAAAGTAAATAGTTTATAAAGCAGAGTATCTGATTGGCTGTCATGTGATTTAAAGTCACAAGTTTATGAGTGTGCCGTGCCCTCTCTCCTTATTCGGATTCACCCCTCACTTGTGAAATGTAGTTTTAAAAGACCCTGATGGTGACGGGCAAAATGCTCCGCTCACAGATGAGTGGGTGGTGTCATGGTGACTCCTCCTCCCCATCTATGATTATCACCACACTTTGGTGTGTACCTCAGCTCCTCAGATAATTTCAGCCTTTTTCTAGCTCATTTTGGGTTTCTGACCTGCCAACTTTACTATTTTGGGTCATTCTAACCACAACAGGCCTGCAAACCTGCTGCACACAGCCCAGTTAACACTGAAACACAGACACCCAAATGTGGTGAAAACAGCAGGACAGAGTGGAGCAGATTTACACTTATCATGTAGCCAGAAGTATTTGTTTAGACGACTTCCAACAATGTGTGTTTTATCATCTGGCCAGTAAGGGATCAAATTTAAAAAGTAAAAATCAAAAGTTCTGCAACCTAGCAGTGATAATTACAATGTAGCCTTATTGTTACTCTTTTTGCTCTTTCATTAGACTTCTGCTAATTCCATAATGAAGGTGTGATTAGGCCATGTTACACTGTTTACTGTAGGTCCACAGAATAGGAGCTATTTTTGCATTAATGTGTGCCAGTTAAATTCAATTTTTACAGAGAAAGGTAAAAAGACATTTTCATATTCCCTCTCCTTCTTCTTAGCTTCCTTCCTTCCTTGGCTTGCCTTCCTACCTCCTCTCATATGTGATAAAGTATCTGTGACTCACTTAGACACATCTGCTGTGTGTTTGTAGCTACAAATATACAGCCAGTCATTCTTCTTGTCAGCACACATGCTGATAGCAGTTTCATAAACAGTGTGCACGACTGTGTAGGCTGCCCTGTTTTTCCTTAAAATGCCATCTAGGCCATCAGATACCGGGGTGACATCCTTTTACGCTCTCTGTTGCAGTCTCCTGACATCAGAGCAGCACTACTTTTTTTTTTTTAAAGTGACAGGTAGAGTGTTTCTTTATTTGCACATCTGGATTAGGTTTGCTTAACACACTGAAAATGGTTGATGGAGATGTGGTGGAAAGATGATTTCTGCTTGATTTACAGCAGCTCTGCAGTTTTAGTTACATGGTTTTGATGCCTGGTTTGACGGGATGGTGTTTTTCTCACCTATACGGCTGCATCAATATGTGCTACCTGTTTCACTGCCAAGATCAACTAGAGTAATGACTTTTTTTACAGATGTGACAGCTTTATCTTTTTATAGCTCAAGCTATTTGGGGCAATTCCAAAATAGTCCTCCTGTTTTTTTTTCCATGTGTTGTGATTTTCATGATGCTGAGAGGTGTTTGGTATAGCCCTCAATCATATGTTGCTGTCGGCTATCTTCAGCTCATCCCCCACAAGTTGTCAGGCTTCTGTTTCTGTAAGGCAGCTTTAAAGCACACAGCTAGCCTGCCTCCTCTGCAGTGTGCAGTACAGCATGTTCCTATGCTTGATTCACTGTCTTATGCGGTGCCATCAGCAAGGTCAGGTATTGTACCATGTGGCACACAACATTTTTTTTTTTAAATCATGGAATGCACAATAAAGAAAATATTGTAAACAATGAAGAGATAATGCTTGGATCTTTTTGTGTTGACCTAGATTTTTAAGCTGTAAATGGAGACACTAATTTTATTACATGTCACATTAATTGGCAGCATACTGTCTTCACTTCTATATGACTTTCCAAAAAAAACATTTCCCCCCCGTGACCCTTATGAAGCAGTGCTTGATGCAACACTTCTAAACAATAAATTAGTTTGCTGTTTGCTTGTATAGTTCGTTGGCTCTCCTTTGGCAAGGTTACAGTGTCTATTAGAGAGGAGATGCAGCATGAGATGTGGATGAATTGGAGTCTGATCTGGCCCATATTCCTGTCTGCCTGCTCACATTCTGCTGAGTCAGGAGGCTTTGTAGAAGGCCGTCAGCAGCAACTCAGTGAGGCTCTGGGCCAGAGGGGCTGGTGGGAAACTGCTACTACAGCAGGCGGTCAGTTGGGGCTGATGAATCTACTTGTTACTCCAAACATTTCTGTGCTGATTAGCAGAGCTGCTTAGGGAAGGTAAAACTGCCTTAGAGTTAAATGGAGGGATTTTTAGTGCCGGAGATGAACCTCAGAGGTGTGAAAAAAGGCTTGTTTTTTCCACCCACACGCCCTTTTAACATGCACTGTTTCACAATGCACACCCACATTGGTTAGAAGCTAGTTATGGGAAGATTGTGGTGCTGAGTTTGCTTAATCAGGGCATTTCTTCTGTTTGTTTACAGTACATAAGGAGGTCAGTAGTGATACTGGACTCCATTAGAAAGTAAGATAGATCAGGGCCATATTGGTTGAGCCTTTCCAAGTAAGCATTCTTACACTTAAAGTTAAATACAGTTACACTTAAATATGAGTTTTGGAGTGTGAAGTTGTGAAGTTCTCCTCATGTCTGTGTGGGTTCTCTCCGGGTACTCCAGCTTCCTCCCACAGTCCAAAGACATACAGTTAGTGGGATTAGGTTAATTTTGTTATTCTAAGTTGCCTATAGGATTGACTGTGAGCATGAATGCTCGTCTGTTTCCTGTGTTGGTCCTCCGACAGCCTGGCGACCTGTCCAGGGTGTACCCCGCTTCTTGCCCTGTGGTAACTGGGATAGGCTACAGACCGTGAGTTGGAGCCAAGCCGAGCTCATAAGAAATAACCCCAGACCAAAATTGCACCTGGACAGCACCAGCATGAACCTTATTTAGTTGTCTGTGACTTGCAACAGACTGAAGGTCAGTACAGGGTATACTCTATGACCTCCCAACGTGAGGTGGTGCCTTGATAGGGATAACTAGAACTAGATAATGGATGGAGTCCATATTAAGATGACAGCATTACACAGTTGCTGCAGATTTGTTGGCTGCACATCCATGATGTGAACGTCCACCATAGATGCTCTATTGGATTGTGCAGTACACTCATTGTAATTTTAAAGGAATCAGCAATCAGAGGATCAGTACACTGTGGTCACAAACGGATGGACATGGTCAGCAACAATATTCATGTAAGCTGTAGCCCAGTAAACACTAAGGAGCCCCAAGTCTGTCAGGAAAAACCTCCCACACCGTTATGACACCGGCCTCAGTTTCCTGTTCTTAGGTGATTGGAGTCACACCTGGTGTGGTTTTCAGCAGCTGCAGCCCATCTCCTTCAGGGTTCAACATGTTGTCCATTCAGAGATGCTTTTGTACATAACTTGGCTGTAATGATTGATTATTTGAGTTACTATTACCTTCCCATCAGCGTGAACTATTTTGGCCATTCTCCTCTGATGTACGAAGTCATTTTTAACCAGAGTACTGTGCTCACTGTACATTTTCCCAGTTATGGACCATCTCTGTAAACCTTACAGATCCCAGTGGATCAGCAGTTTCTGAAATACTCAGACCACCAACAACCATGCCATATTCAAAGTGATTTGAATCATCTCTATTAACAATTTGGACGCTCAGTTTAAACTTAAGCAGGTTGTTCTGAACATTTCTACATGCCAAAATGCATTGAGTGGTTGCCATGTGATTAGCTGATAAGATATTTGCATTTACTAGCAGCTGAACAGTTGCACCAAACAAAATGGCCAGTGAGTGGATATCTGTGAGCAAAGATAATGATGCTAAATGAACTAATTTTATCCCGGGGCTCATACTGAAACTGCCACGACAGCCTTGACATTTTCTTGAAGGTGCATGTTTTCTCCAGCTAACTCCTGTCAGTGCAAAAATGCTAAAAAAAACAAAGAAAAGAAGCTGATATTCTCATGAAATCATCTTATGAATGTGCCGTCTGACATTCTTTATATCCCTGAAGCAGCTCCTGGCACTGTAGCATGATGTCATCGCAGATTACAGTCTGGGCTATGTGAATTGTAGCCTTGAGAGTCGCGCACGCTGCAGCCTCAAGTGGGTTAACGTCTGGCAGCTTCATAGGATCGGACTCCTTCTCCCATGCTCTACTCTTACGCTCACCCACCCACTCTGGCTTTGTCTCCCTCCCTCTCCTCCCACTCACGTTTCTCTACAGCGGACAGTTGCAGTAAAGCAGCATCATGGAGGCTGGATGCGTGGTTGCCGCGGTGATTGAGAATGCTGCCTCAGGACCCGAGGGAGAACCAGGAAGTAGTGACGTCCTTGAGAGGTGAGTTACTCTCTCTTTTTTTTTTCTCACATCATGTCAGCTGATGTGAATCATGTAAAAACATAAAAATGCGTGGAGACAGACGTGTGCGTGCGTAGCTGTAACTATCATGTGCTTGTGTGCTCATTTACATGCGTGTTTGCATTTGAGATGCTGCATGAAGGAAAGTAAGAGCAGGACAGTGTTAAGGCTAAAAGATGACCCTGTCCCCAGAGAGATAGACAGACAGACTGTCTCTGTTTCAAGCTTCATCATGTCCAGACTTTACCATATCTCTTCTTCTCTTATGCAATTCACTGTATCCCTGTGGATCACATAAATTACACTGTGTGTCTGTGTTCTTGGCCTGGAGTCCTGATCTCATCATGCTGAATTACGCTGACAAAACCGTGCTCTGTCTCTCTCCTGGCTTTGTTGCTCATAAAAGTTGAGCTGAATGGAACCTCACCCTGCCCTCTTGAATACACTGAGTCACATTTCAAGTGACGGTTTTGTGAAGCACTCCCTTGTGGGTGAATTGTCTTTATGGCTCACTGAATAGTCAACCTTGGCTTTCCTAAGGGCATACAACAGACCCCAAATGTGCTACAGTTTGTTTTGTTTTGTTTTCAGATTAATCTGGATCACGGACATTTATGCAACATATGTTTCCACCTTGACCTGATTGGATTAAACTAGTATTTTCACATATTTCTCAGTTATCATATGTGATGCAATTTAAACCTCGCAGTGCTTGTACAACATGTTTTCTGGGCCATGCTGTTGCAATGTCAGGATTTGAGACCAAGCCACACTTTGTGAATTCCTCCTCACTTGCTCCCTCTGGTGTATTTTTTTAAAAAGTGACAAGCCTTATTTTAAAGTCTCTGTGGCACAGCAGTTGATAATGTGACATGTTATCTCTCTTTTATTTAAATTCCTGGCCTGTGTCTTCCTGTAGTGACGTGTTACCGTCTACCGAGCTGGACAAAGACGATGCCTTACCTCAAGTCACTAACAGTAATCCTCTAGAGGAGAAACAACCACAGGAGACATCCACTGCCATGGTACACGCCTACACACACACACACACACACAAACACGCCTCTGACTCATCACTTATACAAGAAAACACATAAACAGCAGCAGAGATGGATGTCTCCCTTCTTCCATGAGGCTGCCTGGTTCTGGAGGTTATTCACAGCATCTTGCCACCGAGGTCATATGGCGGACATGTGAAAGTCAGCTGTTATGTAAATTTGCATTTAAGGATATCTCACCAGAGACTGAGGTGACATGCTTGATAGCAGCTGAGGTAAAGGTGTGATGACGGTGTCATGTCACAGACACATGATGTCATCTTTTCTCTCTATTTGTCTTCTTATATTTATGTATCTGAAGGGGGATTTTAAGATGTAAAATTAGCAAATTTTGTTTGTTAATTACCATCTGTCTTTTCCTATCTCTCTCTATCCATATTAATCTCTCTTAACTCTGATATCTGCAAATGAATATGCAGAATCTGTTTGCAAGGGACTTGCTAGATTCTTGTTCCTGGAAGCGTTCTGGTTTCTGCTTAAAGAAGTATTAACCATTTACATCTGGTCAATGTTAGACTGCAAGCAGGGAAACAGTCCTGTGAAGAGCAAAGGTGGGTGGCTGTGGGGTAGTGTCATTACCGTGGGACAGCATGTATCTTGTGCCAATACTTCCTGTTTGATTAACCGAACATAGATGCATTTTAAAATGCAATTAAAAAAAAAAAAAAACTGCTGGCAGTATGTATGATTATTATTTTTTAGTTGCTTATGACTACAAAAAACAGGAAGTCCTGGCACCAGATACCCGTTGTCCCATGGTTACCTCCTGAGGGATTATTAGGCAAAGTGGTCACATGATGTGTGCTTTTTTTTTTTAAATGTATACTGTATCTTTACAAATAAAATTCCAAGTTTGCGTTTTGATTTTCAAGCTATGTACACGTGGAGTGGGTGGAGACAAGTGTGACGGAAGGATAGCGGCAAGAGTGTTAGTGGAAGTTTGCTCAATGGTAGAGAAACCTGCTATAATACATGTTTGGAGACGGTTGCACTTACCAAAAGACAGGAGGCCGAGGTGGAGGTTGCAGAGCTGGCAGGATTAGAAATGAGTACATCAGAGGGACAGCTCAAAGCTAAAGAGGCAAGGCTTAAATAGTTTGGACATGTGCAGAGGAGAGATGGTGGATATATTAGACAAAGAACGCGGATTATAGAGCTGCCAGACAGGAGGAAAAGAGGAAGACCGCAGAGAAGATTCATGGATGTAGTGAAGGAGGGCATGCAGAGGGTTGGTGTGACAGAAGAGGATGCTAGGGATAGGGTGAGGTGGAGACAGGTGATCTGCTGTGTCGACCCCTAAAGGGAACAGCTTAAAGAAGAACAAGATTACAGCTGATACGGCATTCATGCATTCACTATTGAAAACTTGATTTCTAACTGGAAAAATTCCAATGAACTCTGCCTCAAAATGAACAAGTTTGCTGCACAAGTTTTCTGAGTTGTTGACATCATGGTGGTATGAAATATGCTGAATAAAGTACATTTTTGGCTCAAAGTAATGATATATATATACTTATATTGTAAATCCTAGCTCCTCAAGTTGTTGGAAAAAGTCAAGTAAAGCAGTATTTGTTCATTATGTACTAGAATATATATCTGTCCATTCAAATTTAAATGCACATGAATGCACTGAAATCATTCATGTGCATTCATGTGCATGGCTTTCCAGCTCTATGGAGCACAATAGCAACACAGTAAAGTAACAGAATCCATGGAAAGAAAAGGCCTAATGTTTACAGGAATTGCTAATATTAGTGTAAATGACATTTAAACACAACATGAACACACATGTGATAACACAGTATAGGATAGCAAAGAATGCAATACACCACAGCTTATAGTAATATAACATATTAGCCTTGCATAATATGCTGTAGCATAAAACTTATTGTACTGCTTAGAGTCACTCCTTTAGTGTGTAGCACTTCATTAGCAGCACCTTCACTCTTTCATGTGGTCGACATCATTACTGTGGTCACTGCAAATGGTTCTGCATCAGCTGTCCTGTGACTGACTGACATTTATCGAAGTGTGCTGTCTCCGTTTGGCAGGCAAGGAGCGATGACATCACAGAGCACCCGGCTGAGCCCATCCTGCGTTCCTGCGTCAGCACAGCCAGCATGAAGGTCAAGAACATGAAGAAGTAGGTGTTCCTGGAGACAGTGTTGCTGCTATTATAGGCTGTAAACCAGGCCTCTTATTCAGGCCACTGAAATGAGGACCTATAAAATGACGGGTGTGACACAGACAGATAAGTGAGTCTGTTATCATGTGCAGACCTAATCTCTCCCTTCTTCTTCTTCTTCTTCTTCTTCTTCTTTTATGCCAATAAACTTTGCTCTTCTCTTTTTCAGTGTTTTGAATACTGATAAGTTGCTGCGTTTGCTATTTTTTTTGTTTTTGTTTTTCAGGCTGACTTTTCCCAGAGGTCACTTTCCCAGATTGGCAGAGTGTGCCCATTTCCACTATGAGACAGTTGATTTTGGCAATGTTGAGGTGAGACCTGAAAATACTTACACCGTGACTTCAGCAGCAGAGTTTCTATGTTTAGTAATTGTGTCTTTGGCTCGAGTTCAGTGGCCGTTTTAGTGAATTGCTCCAGAAAGGAATCATTCTTTAAACGCAGTGTGGCAGCTGAATCGATAACCTTGTTTGCCTTTCCTGGACAGTTACTGCTCTATCCTTCTTTCTCCTTAAATGTCACAGTAGAGCAAATACTCTATTCTATCCAGGAATCATAGGAGTTTTGTATGAGACAAAATTTAAAATCTCAGTCTGATAAATCACATGTTACGTGTGTGTGTGTGTGTGGCTGCAGTTATAGCTGATGCAGGGGAAGAGTAAACCTGAAGGCACAGACTAAACCTTAAATCCTGCTTCATAATACAGGCCTCTGGAGTCAGTGATTGTGATTCCTTTCCTTTAACCACGTAATAAATTATTTGGGCATATAGATAATTTTCTAGGTTTAAGAAAGACTTTGTTCACTGCAGTGATAATGAGAAGCGGTGAAGCTTTAGTGGTTGCTCATCCATGTGTGGAAGTGATTGTTAGTCGCCCGGTTAACCTCGGTGTAGTGCGGGTTGCTTGCCAGCAGAGTGCATCAGTCACCTCTGATACAGGCTGCTCCAACTACAGGCTGCCAGTGTCAGCTTTAGGCTGCCAGAGCAGTGTATGCATGTATGCACACATACTTTGAGGCTGAATCCCTACATCTAGTATCAGTCAGCTACAGCATAACAGGCTGGACGAGACTTCAATTCTTGGATGCTCTGACTCTGTTGAGCATCCTGTTGTGGTTGCCATGATTGTGATGGATGCATCAGCAGCGTGGAGGGAAGTGGAAGCAGCATAGTTCCAATGACCTTGGAAAGCACCACAAGGAGACAAAAGGCAGAGTCAAGCTGAAATAGAAATATCGGTGTGTGGAGACGTTGCTGTGGGGTGTATCGCACGCACTGTGGGAACGCGCCACAATGCAACGTGATGAATCCTCGACTTAATCTGAGAGATTAGTCTTTGTCCCGTGATGCATTTCTCTGTCTCTTCATCCACATAGTGCAGCAGCCAGGCGCTGATCAAGTCTCATATATCATGATTGCAGAATAGCACGAGGACAGCAGACTGCCTCTGTCTGCAGCCTGCCTGATTGATCCCTCTCCAGATTAGCTTCAGTCTCGCCTTGAGAGCGCAATGAAGGAGAATTGTTTTGAAATGACAAAGGGTCGTCTTTCTGTCTTGTGCCTTTGTATGATGGATGAGCTTGTGTATCTGTGTGTGCCGGCTGAGCCCATTTTACTGGCAAACCCCCTTTTGTTGCCGGAGAAAGGAAAGAGGGTTAAGAGAGAGAGAGAGAGAGGGAGAGCGAGAGGAGGAGGGTGATGGAGACCGAGCACAGGAGAGGGAGGAGGGGGAAGAGATCGAAAAAGGGATGCAGGAAGGGGGGTAACGCACACACACACACACACACATATACGCACATACACACACACACAGTTGGGAGCATCCTCTTTTCATATATTCTGCTTTTAGAACAGAGCATGAGCGCGCGATGATCCAAAGCACTGGAAATGAGCTTTTTGGGTAAAACGGCAGGGGACGGCAAATAGGCGAGCTGCGTTTGAGCTGCTGCTCTGAGCTAAGATTTGGCTTGTTGGAGGAGCTTGCTGAGGTCCAGGACTGCGGCTGCACACAAAGAGAGAGCCACCTCCTCCAGCTGCGGGGGAATATGTGAGATGCCTTAGTGGCAGGTAACATAAACATGCGTTTACTATGTATTCATTTGAGCTTCTGGTGGTCGATATTCGTGAGGAAATAATGCCACGCTTGTGCATTAGCATGCTCTAGTTTGAAGAGAGGAGCCTCTGAGGTGTGAGCGTCATGGAAGAAGTGATGCTCAAGCGTGCCTTCGGTGAAAACTTTGAGATTTTTGCTGTTTTATTTTTATTCTAATCTTTAAAATTGAAATCTTCATTTTTATCTGTGATTCAGTCCGTAATCCTTCTCATCATAATCTCTTTGGCTCGTTGACCCGTCAGTACCTAATTTAGCTGTTTGGTTGGGACTGGTATTTCAGATTCTCACAGTGTACAAGAGCTCTTCCATCATGAATTATTTAGATACAAATTTCTCAGACTGCGTTCGTTGTCACTGTGGTTAGCTGTATTACTGCTGAGCAGTAACTGGGTCGCTGCGTGTTGTATAACAGTGTATCTGGATGAGTTGCTAACAGATATAAATAACCAGAACTTCCCTTGGCTTCGAGGCCTTTGAAGTCCTTGCTACAGAATGTCTATCAACAAATTCCCAAACTACAGTGAAGCTTTGATCTTTTCAGTTTTGGGGCATATTAAAAATTAGTGAGGAGGAAGAGAAAAAGAAATATTCTTTAAATCTGCACCACCTCCAAGTTCTGAAATGCTAACAGCTGATCTATTATACATTTCATACTGCAGGATTTATAGATGATATATATCCTCCTTATCCACCAAATAACTGAACCACGAAGGCTGTCAGTCATATTTAAACATCATTTGTCGGAATTCCTTTTTTACAAAATCTTCACATCCTCCTTTATTAATGCATTATTTCCCCACAGTGCCTTGGTGCTTGATTTTCATCACACTTTTCACTCCTCTGTTCAGCGTAAAAGTAGTTTTACTATTTCATGCAGAAATGGGTCCTTACATGAAGTTCTCCTTGTATACCAGGTCATATACAGAGAGGTTGTTGTATTAAACTGATCAATTATTTAGCATGACAGCCTTCTCAGCGTTAGCTTCTCTGTCTCTCTGTAGCTGGCCTTTGCAGAGGGGCAGAGTGAAGGACCAAAGGCTGGGCTGGACTCCAAGGAGCTGGTCTTTCTGGTCCAGATCACTTGCCAGGTAACATTACTTGCTGCTTTTTTGAATGAGATTAGATCGCAACATGTCGTATATTTCTTTCCATTTCCGTTTATCACTTGTTCGTCCTCTCAGGGTCGAAACTGGCTGGTGAAGAGGTCTTATGAAGACTTCCGGGTGCTGGACAAGCATCTGCACTTGTGTATATACGACCGTCGTTACTCCCAGCTCACTGAGCTGCCGCGATACGACACGCTGAAGGACACCGATGAGGTATCTATATCCATAACATATAATTTATCGGTTTAATGTTACAGACAGTTTGTCTTTTACAAATCTTGATCATGTGTTTCCTTTCAGTCAGTAGCCACAATGTTGGCAACCTACCTGTCCCGCTTCTCTAACATCGCTGACAATAAGATCAACTGTGGTCCGGTATTAACATGGATGGAGGTATCTGTTTATCTTTTTGGTGATTTTTTTCTGACATTTAGTTCTTGTTGCACAAAATCTTAAGTTTTTGATTTTAATCAGGAATTAGCACAACCACACAACAGTTGTGCTAATGTATAAAAGCACAACAGAATTTAGAGAGTCCTGGGCAAGACTGGTAGCATTAACGCTCCACATTTCTGATGGTGAGAGAAACCAGAGCTCCAAGATTATATCAACACAAGCATGAAAGGACTTGGGCGGTTGTCAGTGTATTTTGCCAGTGAAATAGTGCGTCTCCTGTAGCTCATTTGCCTATAAAGATGACATTTGATGCCCTCCCCTCTACCCTTAATGACGATTTTGGACATTGAGGCGTTATAAACATGCTTTGAAGGCCGTTTAATAATAGTTTTTCCAGGAGCAGCTGCATAGGCAGAGATCTCCCTCACTAACGTCCGATGCACACCAGTTATTTTGTTCTCTAAGCAGACCTGAAATATGATAGAAGCCACTCAGTTAAAAAAAATAGCTTCAAGCGTTACCCCTAGAAGGCTTCGAGGGGTAAATAGTTAGAGCCCAGCTTGGTAAAGAAACAAGCAGTAAGACACAATTCAGCTGTCTGCTAATGAGAACTGTCAGTTCAAGTCGAACCATAATATGCTGGCTTTTGTTGGACTGAATTCTTTTTCACAAAACAAGGCAGTCACTTAATGTCAAGCCCTTTAAACCATTTTAAGTATTTACTGTCTGATCGACTGTTGCTAAAAACAATCAATCAGTTTGTCTGATAGCTTATGCTACATGTAGTGCATTGGTCAGGCTCTGCTTTTAACAGGAAAAAACTGGTATTAAGTCAAGTTGGGAGTAAAAAGAAAATACTTTTTTTTCTCTCTTCTGCTGCCTGTCTCTGTCGCTTTTACTGCAGTGACAGAGCTCCCGTTCCCTGCTTCCTGTGCTTAAGAAAAACTGGGCTAACACGTCTCTGTTGTAACACTTTTTATTTTTAGATCGACAACAAGGGGAACCATCTGCTGGTGTCTGAAGAAGCTTCAATCAATGTCCCCGCCATTGCCGCTGCCCACGTCACCAAGCGGTACACAGCCCAGGCCACAGACGAGCTAACCTTTGAGGTACCAGCTATTATAAAACATCTATGAGAAACACACTCCCACTTGTTTAACTTGTTTTTTCTTCTTTAACTAGATTTTATTTGAGTGTTTAGCATATGCAGATTTCTGATTCCATCATGATTCCTTTTTAATGGACTCACCTGTGATCAGACTCATCATCACACACTTTGTGATCCAGGTGGGGGACATTGTGTCAGTCATCGACATGCCGCCTAAAGAAGACACAGGCTGGTGGCGAGGGAAACATGGATTTCAGGTATAATAAATGCACAAATGTCCTCTTTCTACTGTATAATAATACAGTTAAAAACAGGTAATACCTTGAATTTAATTGAAGAGAACCCATTTCCTCATCTAAGATCAGTGGAGTTTATAATGAAGTTATGCTTATTGTTCTTCCATAATATTGTGTGGATCACATACAAGAACGCCAGTGTTGTATGTGTGAATTAGGCAGGCAAGACACCATAGGTGTCCCACTTTTTTACCTTTTAATGTTTCTGAGTCATTCCATCATCATGGGTCTTCTGCTCGGCTATCTCTGGTTTGCATAAACATTTTGTGTCTGATCCAAAAAGAATGAATAGTTTCTAAATGGTACTTAGTTATAACTAAGCAAATGATTTTTAAAAAATATATTTTTTCATTTTCGAGTCCTACTGCCCTGGAGCAGTGTGATGATCCAGACTAAATATATTCAGAGAGACATTAAAAGTGCAACAATGTAGCATTTTCATATATTCTGGCAGTTAGTGTGTGTCCTTGCTTGCCTGCAGCAGTTGTGGCTTTAGAGTTACTGTTGGGATGGGGAGTTAAGGTCTTGTATTGGCATGTGGAAACGGCAATTTGGCCTTGCAACACTTATGACATGAAAGTTAATTATTAATTCCTTTCTTATTACTGTTAATTATTTTGCTGTATTTAATGTATAAAAACATTTCAGGCGTTTTATTTTGGATACCTTTTGAGATATTCATATTCAAATATAGTTTCAGATTTCAAAGTGTGAAAGAAAAACCCGCTGGGAGTGGCTCAACAGACCAGAAATACAATGTATACAAAGTAATTAGCATATGAAGCCTAAATTTCACAGCAATCATTATATCCTCAGACTTTGGATCCACAACATTTTTATGCAAATTGGAGATGGGTGAGCAGAAAATGATTTTAAAAATTTGATGCTTTGAAATTAAATGAACCATTTATAATGTTCATACAAAGTCTGTGGAAATATTTAATAATAGGTTTGGCCTGCAACTCCAGGATGCTGTCCAAATCTTTTGACAGACCTTACCAAAGTAATCAAATGTGTTGTTGTCCCTGCTAGAGTAGAAGTAGTTGCTGCCAACAGGAGCACGTTTTGCAATGAGGATCTAGACGCAACGAGACAGACTCACAGGTTTTGTGTCTGTTTGTCACAAACAATGCCAGCCACACTATTGCAGCTGATAGCTGACAATTTAGCGTCTGAGGCAGCGTCTCATGCTTCCTGACCTATTTCTGCACCCTCGCCGTATAACAGTCTGCTCCAGCATAAAACACCCCCTCTGGTCCTTTTAACATTCAAGCGTATCACAGTTTCTGTCTCTCCTCTTTAGTCCTCTCAGTCTCTCTTCTCTCTTCTTCCAGGTTGGTTTCTTCCCCTGTGACTGTGTTGAGCTGATAAATGACAAGATTCCCCCCAGTGTTCAAAGCTCAGTGCCAAAGCCAGGTACTTTTCAGTGTGTGTGTGTGTGTGTCGGTGTGTGATGATTTATTTAAGACTTGCTTCCAGGATATGAGTCAGATTGATTTCACTTGCCTGTTATATGTGTGTTGGTTGTGTGTTTCATCTTAATCAGTGTGTAAGAAGCATGGAAAGCTGGTAACGTTCCTGAGGTCTTTTATGAAGTCTCGCCCGCCGCCGCAGAAGCTCAGGCAGCGCGGCATCCTCCGAGAGCGTGTGTTTGGCTGTGACCTGGGGGAACATCTCCACAACTCAGGGCATGAGGGTAAAATGGATTTTTATTTCTCATTTTACAGTAAATCATTTTTACCTGCTGGCTGTTCACATTTCAGTGTAAACTGCTGGAAGGTAAGAACTAATCCCAAAGCAGGGATTACCCCGTGAATCTGTGGCTCTCTGTAGATTTTTATAGATTTGCCAAAACTGCTTTGTGTATTTTGGGCTTTTAGGCCTTTGGGTCAATAGGTAGACAATGCTCATGTGACTTTCACCTTTCTAATCTTGTGTATTATTTTTATTTCATACATTTCTTGCTAAATATTGTAGTAAAATCTGTTCTTCACGCTGGACAATGTAATTTCCCACCTTCACTATGTTGTGACTCCTTACAATGAAGCGATGCCTACTTGTAACCTTTCCTCATGGGAACACTTCAGCCAGTGAGTAATGATTCATAGAAAACAGCTGAAATAGGAAAAAATCCAGTTGAATTACAGTGTGTTTTTACCTGTTGAAGGTGGGCGATGTATGTTTAAATGCTGCGTAAACACTTAGTTCACTCAAGAGTCTTAACAGCCTCAGGACTGTGTGTTGTGGATTCGCTCAAGGTAAACCACAGTACCTTGTATTTACAGTGAATGAGCCTGTTATCCACTGCAACACAGTGGCTCAGTGAAATGTTTTTATTTGTCGCATAGTACAACAACCCACGCTGTGGTACGGAGAAATAAGATCTGGCTTTTTAGCTTAGGCTGCACATGCATTACTTACTGCAGGATGACATCTTGATATGGTTGATTTTTGTCAGGGCGTCCCATTGAAATGCTTTTGAAAGAACCAATCGAGGTATCAAAAATGTGTGTAAAATGTAACAAATGCAACATGATATAGAAAACCTTCAACTTATAAAACACCTGAAGTCTCTCAAAGAAAGCACATTTTTAATGATGACTTTCAATTCTACAGTACAGTGGTTCCCCGTTTATCGCGGGAGTTATGTTCCAAAAATAACCCACGATAGTTAAAATCTGCGAAGTAGCCAACTTTATTTTTTACAATTATTATAGATGTTTTAAGGCTGTAAAACCCCTCAATACACACTTTATACACTTTTCTGAGACAGGCATGAGCATTTTAACACTTTTCTCTCTTGTTTAAATACTCTCAAAGTTCTAAACTTCGTAGAAAAATAAGTCCAGTATCATAGAATGAAACCAAAGGCACCCACGGTTGCTTTTGGCGGTGCAAAACGTTTCATCTACATTGTTCTGTTTGTTGGGGAGAAAACTTACAAACATACAGTGCAGCACTTCAGAGTCACACTGCTAGTGATCAAAGATTTATGTAAATTTGACAAGCTGAATGCAGACACGGCATGAGATCGATTGATTATGGTCTACAGCCAATCAGGACGCAGAACACAATGCGCTGTCAAAAAAACCAAACAAAAAACAGCATGCAAAATTGCACACAAAAAAATCTGCAAAACAGCGAGACCACGAAAAGTGAACGGCGTTATAGCGAGGGACCTCTGTAGCTATAAGCGTGTTTGAGTCCTCCTGCAAAGTAATCCATGTCTAAGGTGCAAAAATAGCAGATTATCACAAAAACACACTAAAAAGCAGCTATTTAAATGTGACTGTTGGAGTTGAAACAGAGAATGATGCAGAGGTAAGCTGGACGTTTACCACTGTTACCTGCCAGGGGTCAGTGATGGCCAACCCAGTAAACAGAATGGAGTGGTTAGGAAAAGTCTTGGCTTGTAATAACATGTAGAGATGCACAGTACACTGAATCAAGACAAAACTGATGTTTTATTGTTACATCTATCATTTTCTATCACCTCTCTGAGTCATTGGCCACGGGGCCAGCTGTCTAAGCAAATAAGTTCAGACCTCCCTCTCCCCAACCACCTCCCTAACTCATCCAGTGGACCCCCTCTCAGTCAAACATGTCAGAATCATCTCACCAAGGAGGCATCCAGGAAGCCACCTCAACTAGCTCTTGATGTGGAGGAGCAGCAGCTTTACTCTGAGCCCCTTTCAAATGACTGAGCTTTTCATCCGATCTCAAAGAGAGAGCTTCCCTTTGGGGGAAGCTCATTTCTACCAGCAGGCTGTATGGAGTGCAGCTGTGCAGTAGCTGAAGCAAAAACTTTGATGTGGGAGGAGTTTGTTGAGACCATGGTGCAAAACTTTTGGTAGACTTCGGGGAAATTGTGACAAACCATCAGGTTTTCCAGGAGGGGAAAGCAGGGCTCTACTCACATTGTCTATAGTAACAGTAGTGCACTGCTGACTTTAGGAGGAATAGTTCGATCCCAGTAGCACGGCTTCCATAGAAGAATCACAGACTGGGGACCAGGGGGAAGACTCGCCCATCACTGGTGGCCAGGCTCCTGGGCTGGATGAGATTCTTCTTGAATTTCTTAAGTAACTGGATGTTTCAGGGCTGTGTTAGTGGGCATGCTTTTGCTGCAAAGCACTAAAGTTGTGGACAATATCTCTGGACTGGCAGACTGTGGTAGTGGTTTCTCTTTTTAAGGCGGACCGGAGAATGTGTTCCAGCTTCATGGGGATCACACTCTTCAGCCTCCTCGGTAAGATCTACGGCAGGCTGCTTAAGAGGAGAGTCCATTTGGTAGTCAGAGGAACAATGAGTTTTGGGGGGTTGTTCTTATGTGGTAATGCATAGACAACTTAAGATATCCTAAACGAATGAAGCATGTCGCTGACCGTCTTTGTCTCTTGCAGTTCCCCAGGTTGTTAAGAGTTGTGCAGACTTCATAGAGAAGCATGGAGTCGTGGATGGGATCTACAGGCTCTCAGGGATCTCTTCCAACATTCAGAAACTGAGGTTTGTGCCTGTTTCATACATGCTGCAAAATCGAAATATAGCAGGATTCCCAGGAAGGACCAAATTCCAGAACTGGCTTCTACCTTCTAAAACATTCCCTCTAGTCTGAGTTCCCTCTGGGGTTTCAGTGTCTTTTTTTCTTTTTGCTTATTGTATTTTTTCTTTCGAAAGCTTTGTTGGTGACTGAAGAATGATAAGTTAATAAATTAGGAAGCACTAATTGGAAATATACTGAGATTCATTAAATATTGTTTTCTTTTTGAGCTGCTTCTCTTGAAAGCCATCAAACACAATTTGTTTCAAGCTGTGCAGCTCTGAACGGCTGTAATGGTCTTCTCATCTATTTTATGCTTGCCAGGAGGAATTTGTGAAACAATCCCCCATCAGTTCATAAATTAGGCACAGAACCTGATGGTGTTTGACAGCCAATCAAAACGACTTTTCTCACTTAAAATAACTGACTGTCACCACATGAAATTTCTCACAATAATCAGCAAGCTTATCAACAGATTTCCTGCATTAGATGCAAGAATGAAGATTTTGTTTTTCAAACAAAGGCACTGAAAATCTTCAGTGGTCTCGAGGCAAATGATATTAAAAGGCATAAATTATCATGTGGTAAATTAATGATTTCTGCCTCAAAAGGAGCTTATAGTCCTGTTTCTGTTGTTTGTTTTTCTCATATATTGACAGATGGGCAGTAGGATGACTCCCACGCTGTTCTGTTTTTCTCTTTATTTTGGTCTCCATGTAGGCATGAGTTTGACTCTGAACAGATCCCAGACCTGAGCAGAGACGTCTACACACAGGATATCCACTCAGTGGGCTCTCTCTGCAAACTGTACTTCAGGGAGCTGCCCAACCCTCTCCTCACCTACCAGCTCTATGACAGATTCTCAGTAAGGACCACAGCACGGGTTTACACTGGGAATAGAAGCTGGTATTGCAACAGTGTACAAGTAGGGCAAAAAAGCTGCGAGGAACATATTTCTAGTTATTCAGTGGTAACAAAAGAACAGAGGAAATCATTTCAAAATTTCTGCTCATTTTGAAGTGCTGCTCAAAATGGGGTCAGTGCATCACGCTGAGCTTTCTAGGAACAGCGGGGATTGTGCATGTTAAAACCCGAATAGCAGATTATGCGAGACGAAACAGTGGCTGCTTTGAATATTTTAAAAAAGGGGGGGAAAAACGAGAGCGGGGATGTTGAGGAAGCTCCCTCGGCTGTGATTAACGGTCTCAAAGTCATGTGCGCTTTATCCTCTGTCTTTTTACAGGAGGCTGTGTCTGCAGCCACAGATGAGGAGAGGCTGGTCAAAATCCACAATGTCATCCAGCAGCTGCCTCCTCCACATTACAGGTCAGCTTTCAAACTCGCTGCTGCTGCACCCTGGTGGTGTGAAGTAGAAATGGGATTTTGTAAACAGCATGTCGGACCCTGCTGAGAGTCTGATTTGGTTTGTGGGAGCCGTGAGATCCCGTTTTCCTACACAAGCCTATATCTCAGTTACAAAAATGTCTCTCATATTCACCAAATAGAGCAATTTCAAGTTATTTTATTCAGCTTGAGATTTGAAAAACTGATCCTACCAGTTTCAAATCTTTTTATTGGTAATAGGAAGGATAACTGTGTTGGGTTTGAGCAGATACAATAAGCCAAAGTTGGCAATTTTAAACTCTTAAAAAGAAAAAACGTTAGATTAAATATTTACTTTTTTTCTGCAGGACACTGGAGTTCCTCATGAGGCACCTCTCCCAACTTGCCACCTTCAGCTCCATCACTAACATGCACACAAAGAACCTAGCTATCGTCTGGGCACCTAACCTCCTCAGGTGACTATCATAGCGTCGCAGCATTAGCTTTTCTGTTTCATTCTAGCCTTTCTGTGACGGTGAACTGGGGCATGTCTCAGTGGTACAGAGCTGTGAAATGGGTTGCGCTGTGCTTTGCTGTGTTTCAGGTCCAGACAGATCGAGTCGGCCTGCTTTAGCGGCACAGCCGCGTTCATGGAGGTGCGTATCCAGTCGGTGGTGGTGGAATTCATCCTCAATAATACAGAGGCTCTCTTCAGCCCCAAACTTAACTCGATCATAAGGGAAAGTACTGGTAAGTGTTCTTTTTAAACTGTTTCCCAGTCAAGGATTATACATATATACCCTATATACATCTCTAACACACTGAACATTTCAACTTTAGGTAACAACACCTTATCCAGACCAAAGTCCCTGATGGTCTGCTCCCCATCCACTAAGTTACTGTCTATAGAGGAAGCTCAGGCTCGCACACAGGTACATCTGGGCTCCCCGGCTACCACCCCCTGCCTCACCCACAGTGACTACATCGAGGTCGGAGAGGGACCAGGAGCTCTCCTCGGCAAGTTCCACACAGTCATCGAGTTTCCGATGGAGAGGTTGGTATACGGCCGCCTTCTGTGATATATGTGAAGGAGTCCTTCTGCTTCTCGAACCGCGACTCGCACGCTGTCACACCCGATCTGATCTGTTTATTGATAACAGTTAATGGATGAACAGCATATTTGGCACTTAATTAAAAGTCATTTACAAAGCAAAGCTGCAAACTTTATAACTAAATTATTCTTTAATTAGATTCCATGAGATGAATAATCGGCCAAAACAAGTATCTGAAAATGTCAAGTTCACTTTCGGGAAGTTTGCATTTTCTCTTTTTTTTTTTTTTGTTTTAATCCAATCAGATGACTGATGAGCCATGGTGAGACATCCGTCATCTGTCAGTCCGTTTACAGTATTGGTCACAGTTGAATCACACTTAACGATGATCACGTAATGGGTCTTCACTCAAGTTTTACAACAATTTGTCTGAATACAAATTGTAACACATAAAAAAATGTGTGGATAAGGTCAATTTCAAGGTTTTTCCATTTTCACAGTGTGACCTTCATGCACACCACTTACAAATTCTGCTCCTGACGTGCTGAAAAATCAGCTCAAACTATTTAGTCATTCAAGTCATTAACATGAGATCCTCCATGATAATAAACATGCTTGAACAACATGAAAAAACCAGAAAAAACAAATGACAGGAGAGTTCGAACTTTCACTTTGCCACACATTTCGTGTATCCTGTTATATCCTGTTAGATGGTGATGAACATGCTCCTATTGGTCATAATCATTGAGTCAGTGCTCGTATTACTGGTCGGGGGTTTCCTATCATCATTGTGCTAATCCGGTCCATTCTATGACATGATGATCATGCCTTTTATGGGCGTGGCAGGATCCTCTTTGAGTTTTGAATGGATTTGAATTCTAATAAGTTTGTGTAAAACAGCCAATCAGTGACAAGAAAACTTTTCACTCTCTTGTCATACTTCACACTATCATGCAATTTGTGATGGATCGTGAGTCATCGCTAACATTCTGGTTGTAGACTAGATAATTAATCGCATCATATAATGAAAAAATAGTAACTACTAATGTCTTGTTTTTGTTCTCAGCAGTTATTTCTTCTTCTTGTACTTTTAGAAACAAGCACCAGTATTGAAAACGATGCATTTCTGTGTTGCAGCAGCAAGCGGCCTCCTGCTAAGGCTAAGAAGTCTCCAGTGGGGACCTGGCTCTCTTTTTTCCACCTGGGCAAGTCCCATTCTGTGTCCAAACGTAAACTGAAGCGACACCCCAGTGAGCCTAACGAGATAAAGAGTATTGCACTGCCAGGTCAGCTCACTGCTGCAGTTGCGCAGCCAGAAAACATGCAGCTTCTGTACCCCAAATCTTCATTGCTTCCTTTTTGCATTTTAATTTATGACTTTCTTGTACTGATTGATGTATTTATTAGAGATGCTGATTAATTTATTAGGAATAATAATTTGATCAAATGTTTGCAGGGGGAAGAGGAGATAGTGGCACTTTGCGCTCTACCAAAAGTGAAGAATCTCTCACCTCTTTGCAAAATTTAGAAGGTAATTAATCTTTAATATTGTCTATTTTCCACACTTCAAACATGCTGCCGGTGGTTTATAATATTTTTGTACAACTTACTACTAAAGAATCAGTATAAATATAATATGAGTATAATTTTATTCCATCCCAGGGGAGCCTCCAAGTTACCGTCCTCTCAGACCTCGTTCAACTAGCGAGGCCATGTCTGCCGTCAGTAAAGACGACCTCCACAACGGCGGGAGTAAACGCGACCGCAAATCAAAACCGCCACATGAGAGTCACGCTGGTGCTGATCGTGTCAGTACTGCAGCGGGCATTTCACCTCCACACCAGGAGGATGACCTCGACCTTTCTCCACCGGCTGCAGGCATCTCTACTTTAGACTTTGACCCCATGTCTTTTCAGTGCAGCCCACCCTCAGCAACCCCTGGACCACAACACAGTAAAGATGCAAACAAGTGGAGGAAGAATGTTGGTTGTTCTAGTGAATCAGAGCTCATCTCTTCTCCTAACAACAACCTGGCCTGCCTACAGTCTCCAGACATTAGTCCAGTGCTCAGTAAAGGTGTGAGGAAGGTTAGCTACAAGCAGCTCTCCCCTAAACTCAGGAAGAAATCATTTAAGACGCAAGCAGATGTTCAGTCTGCATCCATGCCTCTGCCACCTCAGCCGGTTACTTCTACCCCAGTGGATAACAGTGGAGCTCCACTGGCAGATGGAAAAGGGCCCAAAGCGTCCTATCAACACTGCAGCCCACTCAGCACAGCGAGCCAGGCATCAGCTGTGACAGACCTCACTCAGTCTGCACAGAACATGTCCGATCCAGGTTAGTGCCATTCCTCTTTCACATCGCATACTTGATTTATACTGTAAAGTTAGTGGTTATTTAAATAAGAATGCCTTTCTTAGTTTCTTATGAAAGCTTTTGTGTCTTGTCCCATCATGTCTTACCATAGCTTTGTTTGTCCTGTCATACTGTAGCGTTGTTTGTCTTATCCCTCCCCAGGAACAGATAGACTTATGAGTTCAGTCTCTGTTCTCCCTCCTCACCCTCCCTTGACGAGTGCTGCACGCAAGTTGGCTCTGGCTCTGGCTGAAACTGCCCAAAAGGCCAGCAGTGGCTCCCAAAGAAGAAGCAATGTCCCTGTGCATCCGCTTCACAGACCGGAAGCATCTCACGTCCAGGACAGACCACCACGGCCCTCAGTTCTTGATCTCAAAGCGTATCCCCAGGAGTACAGCGGCTCTAATGTCTCCCCTGCTTCCCAGTGGCAAACGTCGGTGCACAGCCCTGTGGAGACCCACTGCTACTCTCATCCTCTTCATTTCCTGCCTCCACACCTCTGCTCAGAGTCGCTACAGGTCACCGACGGACAGGAAAGCATGTGCAATTTCACTCCTAATGTCAGTCCGCTCGGGTCAGGGAGCTTGGATGAAGGCAGCGCTGAGAGGAGGGACTGCAGAGAGGAAAAAGAGCTTAGCGATGTCACACAAACAGAGCACACCTATCAGAGTGTTGGAGTTTCAACACCCACTCAGCCCGTCTACTCGCCTCAGAGCCCATCAGCTTCTGCTGGATACGTCAACCCGGACTCGATAAACGTTTTTAATTTCCGCTCCGTTCTGGCAGAGACCTCCATGCCTGCATCCATCGAGGAGGTGTTTCCGCGTCCATTACAGCCCTCCTTAACGCATCATTACAGCCCAGAAGAGGAGACGCCGCTCGGCATGCTCGAGGATGTCTACAGTAATCAACATTATCATCATCATCATCATCATCATCACCGACCAGTTCAGGCAGCACGAATGCCTGCACCTCACTGCCCTCGGCCTGATGCTCTGCCGCTTCACCTTTCTGGGCCAAAAGGCTTGTACAGGCAGGCCTCCGAGGGCCGCTACAGCAGTTTAGGTTTAAGGCACCCTTTGTCACCTCAGTACAGACGATACCATAGAGATGAGCACCTTATCAGTGGCTGCCACAGGCAACAAGGCCAGTGGCAGAGGTCAGATGATAGAGTAGTCGGGCACCCGGCCATCCGGAGGGCTCGCTCCTTCCATGCCCCTCAGATTAGTCACTACGAGTTGGCAGAGACAGAAGTCCTGCCCCCTGACACCATGTTTTATGTCGAGCAGACAGCAGGCCAGGAAGCACCTTATCAGAGGCTGATTCAGACTGGTCTTCACCCTGTGCAGCCGCAGTTTGAGAACACACACGCTGACTACCACTACAGTCCCTATTCAAATGTGAACCCTGCAGACGGCTCTCGCTATTACGCAGATCCCTGCCGGCAAAGCGGCATCCGACACAGTAAGTCTTACACCGTGCGTTCCACAAGAGAAAGCGGACAATCAGATTACTACAACTACTCTCCTCAGCGCGTCCCCCCTGTGAACAGAGAGCTTTTCATAGAAAGCAGGGACACTGTTGTTTATGAAGCGAGAGACGCAGAAGTTTTTGAAAGAGTCGTATATCAACCAGTCATGCAGGAGAGTAAATCCAGACATAAAAACACATATCCAGCTGCGTCTCCTTGTGAGAGTCCCATCTCGCTTGCTGACACAAGAAGTAGAGACATTGCGCACACGAGAAGCAAGTCAGACCCTGGAAATGCCTTCCTCCTTTCCGCTGACAAGATGGAAAGACAAAATGTTATCCTTACATCCCCGACTTCCCAGAGGTCCCAACAGGTAGACCCCGAGGTCACCAGGCGGCAGCGCGTTCACCGCTCGAGCGCGGACTCGGGGCCTTCCAGGCGGATTCACATCAACGAGCGTTCCTCTCAGCAGCCACCGCTTCGCAAAGTCCCCTCGCTCCCAGAAAGAGGCTGTCCTAACTTTAAGACCGTCGAGCACAACGACAGAAGCCATACGCGAGGTCATGACCAGGATCGGTTAATGATGACCAACGCTGTCAACAGCTACTCTGGTATGGTGAAACCCAGCATCCTCAGGAGACCCGGGAGGTCACAGAGCACCAGAGAAAACCGTCACTACTACCATTACCACGCCAAATCCCAAATGGATCCCGAACATCTGGGATCCTTTTCCAACAGAAGGACTCAGAGCACTAAAGTCAGGCCCACACAATATGACCACATGGAGGGGTATTACGCAGCACCCAAGCCTAAACCCACAAGATCCGTTAAAGCCGTGGCAGGATATCTGCCTGGCCAGGGCTGCATGTCGCCCCGCGGGCACAGACTGTTGTCCCAGGCTCTGGGTCACGAGGCTTTTTATCACGCTGCACTGAGATCAGAAGCCGGGGTCTACGAGTGATTCTGACCACTGTTTTGTTTTTTTTGTTTTTTTTATCTGATTCCACATTGGGGCCAAAGGAGAACAGCACTTTATCCTCAGCCAGACCAACAGACTGTTCCTTTGAAAGTGTGTTTGTTTTAACCTTCAGGAGCTGCTACAAAAAGTGTGAAGTGAGGCTGCTGCTGGGGATCATACTGCCAGCGTTAGTGGTAGTTTCATATTTTTCCAACGGCTTCCAGGGAAGCTAGAAGGCAACAAATGAATCATATGCAGGCATTGTATTAAATTAAACAATAAGAAGCATGACGAGAAGAAAATGTGTTTAAAAAAGAAGAGATTTTATTTAATGTCTAAGCAACACAACAAGGGATGACAAGGTAAATTAACTGGTTTTATGAATATGATTTTAAAGTTTAGAATGTGTATAAAATAACAGTCATTTTAAATGTATATTTCTATAAATAACACACATCTAACATGTGGCCAATGTACTGTACATTTGTTTTTTATTCTAGTCTGCTCAGACTTCAACAAGCACTTTTAAGGATAACTGTGTATGAAACACATTGTCTTAACGTGGTATACATGAAGCCTCTTGATATACAGCGTATCTATTTTTTTCTGTAAGAAACGGCTTGCTCAGAATCTTTGTTTAAATTCCAAATTAGCACTTTTTGGGAGGGTTGGTAAAACGGAAGATAACCTCATGCTTTCTAACTTCGTGCTTCTTTTTCTTCATCACACATTGTATATTGCAAAATAACAATGAGTGCTATGATTTTTTTTGATTTTGTATTTTCTTTTTCTTTTGTTAAGGGCAAACGCACCACGGCAAAATATGCTTGAGATGTACATGCGAGTCAGCTCATGCGGTTCGGTGTATTTTGTGTGGCATCGTGCTTTGGTCACGTAATGAAAGTTTCTTCGCTCTTCATGGGGAACTTTTAACAGTGTGGTGTTTTACATGTTTTATTCATTTAAAAATGCTCTTTTAAATTCTTAATGTAGACGAGGATATTCTGTTAAGACATGTTAATTGAGTTATTTTAGTGAGAGTAAAGAAAAAAATAAAGATATATTATCAATGATTACAGTGTGTCAAACTCTTATTTCATGGATATATTTAGAGGACATGACTTACTGTATATGCATCTTTTTGCTTTACTTTACCTCCAACCCTCACTCATTAGTGTTAACGTCTAAAAATGGATGCTTAGTAACCAGAGATGTTACTTTCTTCGTGCTATTTATCAATACATGACTCCTACATTACCCACAATGCAACAATAGGCCGCAGTGCTGTCGAAGAACACACTTTAATGGTTTTCATCTAAACTAATTAATTTCTATGGGTCTCTACAGTCTTGGAAAAACAATTCTGCTTGCTACGAGATATGCCTTTTTGTAAATTTTCGCCACTAATTGTTACCTTAAAAAATACTTTTGAGGTCTAAATTGGCCTACGGGTAATAGGTGGCACTTATGAGACAGGCAAACACTAAAACAAAACAGTCTAAAGCAAAATGTGTAGATGTGCACCAGTGTAACAGGCCTAGTGTTCCTCTACAATGCATCCAGGGGGGTGAGGCTACAGAGGTTTGGTAAGCTCACGTCTTTCTAGTTAATCACTTCCTGACCTTTTTGTTTTTCTTGTTTTCATACTTTTAGTTTTTCACCAAAAGCTAACTCTGGTATTTGTTGCCATTTACAAGAATTTGCTGAGTCACAAAAGGTTTCCGACATATAAATGACTTGCAAATTGACATTTTATGTGTAAAGTCAGTTTCCCAGGAATTTAGCTTATAACCTGTGACTCCTTTATGAATCAGCAGGCTGGGGTTTGGAGAAAGAGAAACTACTGGAGCACTAAAATAAAAAGCATTCCAGGATTTGAGCTAATAGACTATGAAACATGACACTACCTTCATCCCAACAGGTTTAATAGTCAAAACAAGATTTTGTGTCAATAGTGTTCTTAAGCAAACTGGGGAACTTCAGTGCTTTTCTGTCCAGTTAAGCAGGCATTATGGAAATACAATATGAAGCGTCGTTAGTCAAAGAGTCTACTAACTATCTACTTTTTTAAAGATCTGAGATGTGAAGAAATCAAGATATGTGATGTTATAAATCTGTGAATAAATAATGCAATTGTTTAAATAAATATGTATTTATTCCATCTTTCTTATTCCGACCCTCAGGCTGAGAGTCCCAGAGCTTGGAGCAGTTTTAACAGTGGCGTGTGCTCACCACCAGGTGGCACTGTAGCACTGCAGAAACAGTTTAAGCTCCTACTGCATTCAGGGGAGATCACAGACTTTGATTTGCTTCTCAGACATCTCATATCTGCTCAGAAACACTGCAGAGGATCCTGACTATTTTATTGCTTGTATTGCTTTTGAATTTCAGTGCAGGTTATTAAAGAAAAATACCTGGATATGATGTAGAAATGTGTAAAGAGCTCATTTATTGACAAAGATATGCTCTTCCAGTTAGCTGTAGTAGCGAAATTGGCTGTAGAAGACGAGCTTTAAAAGCGAGTGTGATACTATACTTATATACCTTAAGCTTGTAGCCACAGAAAGCCCATTTAAGCCATGGTTTAAAGAGAGTTGAGGGCAGTAGAATAATCAGAGGGAATCAGCCAAGGTTGTCCAAAGTGTCTGGGGAATTGTTGCATTGTTAGAAATTATTAAAGTGTTCCCCCCCCAGATCAAAACAGCCTCCCATTCACAGCTGACTGAAAGGCTCGGTCTTTGGCAAAAACCATTAAGAGAGCCTGCGGACTCTAGGCAATGTCTCCTGGCAGCTCTGCATTGCTCCTGGAGCAGCGAGCCATTGTTTATTCATCGCCACATTGGCATTCAAAGTGCATCCTCACTGTTCTCTTTCATAACCAACAAGTTGCAATTTTTATGCATGTGAAGGTTGAAGTCAAATTATTTATGGGAGACCGGACCTGAGGAAGGCGCACGGCCTCTAGCAAAATGGTTTACGTTGAGAGCAATCCTTTTCTATAGGCTATTGAATTCGCTGGATCACAGCAAGATATGCATGTATTATTCAGCTTTTGAGAGAAAGAATTGTTGCCCTGCTAGACTGCCATCTGCTTTTTGGACATTGTGATGCATCTGAGGCATGCTACCCTTCAGGATCAGGTTAAAGTCTTATTTTTCAGCATGGGGACAAATGAAATGAGTGGGAAAAAAGGGGGGCCTTTCTAGCGTCCCTCCCTCGAACTTTTCACCGCCCCTCATTGCAGCGAAGGCTTTCAAGTGCAAAATATATATATATATATATCAGAGGTGAAACTGCATGAGCGAGTCTCGATGTGCCCAAATTGGAAGAAAGAGGCAGAAGAAGCTGAGGTTCAGCTGCGAAGGGAAGGAACTTTCACCTGTATGAGAAATTATTCAAGAACATCTGGTGTAGTCCAGATGCAGAGATGGAATGTGTGAGGCGTGTGGTGCCAAACGCCAGCAGGTGCAAGGTGAAAGGACTCTCACCTCTCCAGGGGCAGGTGATCTGCAGGATAATAGTTACCCACTACTCTTACGAAGACGACTCTTCAGAGTTGGACAAAATTGTGCATTATAGACTCTTTACATTCTCAGCGAACAATTTAAAATCCTTAATGGTTCTGACTGTGACTGCAGTCAGCAGATCTATTAGTAATATAGCACATGGCAGGAGCTGCGCTTCTCTGGTTCACAGCACTTTAGTGCCTCCATAAAGAACCATTTTTGGTTGTTCATTACAGTGTAATGTTCCATTACAAAACATTATTGGAACTTTATGAATGTACACTTCCTCATTGTTTCTTTGATGGATCTTGACGGTGAAGTGCAGAGCATATTTAAATAGCAAAACACTGCAGTAGGAGCATCCACTTCAAAACAAACCAAAAAAACAACCCTCCTTTAGAAAGATATGCATCCAGCTGGGGCTTATTTATGAATACATATCATCAGCCTAAATATGGGACAGTTTTTTCCCTTTTTGTGAGCATGTATAAAGACGCGTTGTCTTTTAAAAACCTGCTCTCTGTATATAGATAGCAGTGTGTGTGATGGCCTGGAATTCTGCCTTAAAATAGACGTTTTAGTGAGCACATAAAGCAGCACCTGATCTTACTCTAAGCTAAAACATCAGTTTCGGGTGCTTTCCCTTGTTCGTGCAACAGAGGAACATCTGATCCGCGCTCTGCCATTCTGGCTCGGTGCCACCTTGTCCTTCTTGGCGACAGTTTGGAGACGAGCGTCGCAGATTCGACTTTGGGTTTCTGTTGTGTTTTCAGCATCTCGCTGATTGGGAGACGCTGCCATAATCACCAGTGTACTGAACATTTTGTATACTTGTTAGCAAAACCCAGAGTATCGCCTCTGATAAGAGAAAGTTCTTAGAGATCATCTTCGTCTCACTTAATTAACTAGTTAACATGACAATGGATTCGCGTTTAATTAAAGCAGCCAAGAGAACCTTGTTAGTACTTCAGATAACCAATTAGGCCCTGGCTTTGGGCAGAAATATATATTTTATTCAAGTGTATCCATGGTTTTGGAAAATGAAAATCAGACGCTTTTTAGAGGGAGTAGTGGTGGCAGGGTGGAGGGGAGCAGGGACAATGCTTAGTGATTGAATAAGTGATTAGACCTCAGGTTTACACAAAGGCTCCTCACTTGCAGTAATGGCTGCCTGTTAGGGCTTAGTTCTCTAATTTGACATTCACATGCATATCAATAGCGACTAAGCAACTGGAAGACTGTGTGCTGGCCCATTCAATGCAAGGCGCAGTTTGTGTTGCAAACAATGCTCTTGACCTTTAACTGATGAATAATAGCCTGAGAAACAGAACGTAATTATCCAAGGCAGTACGGCTGGTTCAAAAGGTAACCACTAGTTGAGTAAGCTTTAGCCATGTGAATCCACTTGGGGCGTTTATCTGTAAGCGATATATCTGTTATTATGGAGCATATCTGCGCACCGGTGATTACAGTTCGATGATTTTGAATTTAACAGATTTTAAACTCATAAGGCGTCACTAATGAGGAAATGGGAACAAAAGACAAATAAGTCAACAGGTTCTGCGCTACTGAGGAAAAGGTTTTATTCATCAGAAAAGAAGAAAAAAAATAAAGGCCACCATCTTGGTCAAGGAGCATTCGGTGTAACCATCAGATAAAAATCCAGCAAAGCATGCTCACGCTCAGTTGCATGGTTACTACTGTTATTGTTCCACTGCTGCAGGTGGACATACCTCACTTCTGCTAATTTATGGTTGGTCGGTGACTGTAAGTCAGATATATATCATGACATGCATGATGAAGACCCTGTAGAAAAAAAAATCTATAGCTGTGCACAAGAGTAATTCCATCCATGCAGTCATTTAGTAAAGCAGAAACAGGAGCCTGTAGTGCTCCGGGCTCCACCTCCTGCAATTTCACAACCATTTAATTTCTACATTTAAAACCTGAATTTAATTTCTACATTAAGAAACAAAGCATTCTTGGGTATAATTTATCTTTCTGACATGCCCTTTCTTAAAGTGGACCAAATCAAATAGGCTATGAGGCGGGGCAGGCAAAGGGGTTTGTTTTTCAGGTTCCAGCAACCAGCAAAATTCTTACGTAACATGTAATATGGTTAAAAGTAAACTAACTACATTACGCCTCCCTCTGCTGTTTGTTTTTCCCACATAACTTACATGATATCAAATTCAATATGTGGAGACCTTGTTTTTGAAACCTAATTTCTAAATTAAAGGTCAGCACACAGTTCACAAAGCCTTAATATAAAATATTTTTTGCAATTAATTAAAGGTAAATAATTGAGACATAGAGCGCCTTAACTCAGAAATGTAGAAAATTACCCCAAACAACAAAATGCTGTCATTACATGTGGTGCAGGAAGTGGCAAACTACCCTGACTGGAGATATAAAGGACTTAATGATGTGTTTACAGGTAATTATCTGTGTAACTGGAGTGCGTTCACGTTTGCTATAATTACTCAAGGTTTAAAATAAAACTCTCGAAAAAAAACGCATTGTTCGTTGTGCTGCTACTATTCCTCAAAACACTAATTAAGTGAAGAATAAAAAGTGTGTTCCATCTTGTTTCCATTAACTTGTCTCTTTTGTTCTTTCCTGTACACATTTTTCTTGTTTCACTAGCTCCATTTTCTTTGTTCACATCACAATGACTTGGTAAGAGTGCACTAACGCTGGGTGCCGAGACATCTCAAGCTCAGGCTTTCATGTCTTAAAATGAATACCCAGTGATAGCACAAGAATTATGCCTTAGATGATGGCTTCCCTCGTCTTGTGGTAGTTTGTCACACAGTATGTGTGCAATCTCAACTGTTGTGTCAACATAGTTCTCAGCGTAGACGTGTAGCGATGACCGCACAGACCAACTATATAAACAGCTCTTCTCAGCAATGTTTCACCAACCGAAAGCTAAATCCTTTGCACAGCTGAACAAAGGAAACGAATTCCAAACATTTCTCTGTATTTGTCTGTGAACCTTTTTATCCACTCACTTTTAATCTGCGCTGCCAAGCCAGAATAACTACTGTTGCTGACATCTTACCTCGCTAAAGTAGAAAAGATACCACAGAAGCATGTGACTTTTGGGGGGAGTGGGGGAGGGAATCCACATAACAGTTTGTTAGACCACAAAAATAAGACAGCAGCTTATCTTAAATCATCATGGAGTACTCTTTAAGCCAACCACCTAAAAACAGTTGGTCTCTAGTGGAATTCTTTTGATTTCATTGGGAGTAAACTACCCTTAAACTGTATATTTCGGATTATTTAATAAATATGTCATTTAATGGGAGGTTCTTAATACAAATGGGGCTGGAGAAAAACATACAATTAGTTTGCAGATCCATGAAAATTTTAGATGCACATCTAAATGATTTGTTGTTGTTTGTTTTGTGATGATTAGCTGCAGTGAGCCTAACGATGATTAAAAGGAAGGTTTTGCAGCTCAGACACTAGTTGTGCAGTATCACTAAGCACCTCAAACTTCAAACCCTTTATGTAGAGCTGTCCGCCTTTGTGTTTCTTTACTTTTACTGAATTATTTTAGTTAGCAAGTTTGCTGTACTAGACCAGCGGTCCCCAACCCCTGGGCCTCGGACCGGTATCGGACCGTGAGTCGTTTGGTACTGGGCCGCGAGAGTTGAGGCTCAGGTGTGAAATGTATGGTTTTCAGGGTTTTTATCGGTTTTCAGCGTTATTTTGTTATCGTTTTTATCGTTAACTCGGTTTTCCTGGGTCTTTTCACGTGTGTTATGAATAAATCTTCTTTTGTCGGTACAGGTACTAGTTTTATTTTGTTGTATTTATCCGCGACACCTTAAAGCCCGGTCCGTGAAAATATTGTCGGGCATAAACCGGTCAGTGGCACAAAAAAGGTTGGGGACCGCTGTACTAGACAATTAAGGCAGTGGCTAAATCTTAAACCATAGCTCAGCTTGTTTATAAACTTGCCATGTTAAATGACAGTTATCAATATAAGGACAAAAGTGACCAAAAGTGACAAAAGTAACCCTCGTCATCATTCATGATGGCCCAACATGAACCCTATCTCTAATTCTAGGGAATCAGTATGTAAAACATTTTAGCTATTTGGTCTTGGTGATCATGGAGCAAAGAAAATATTAATCCTTCTAACTGACACATATTTAAAAAATCACTTTTTTATTTAAATGCCAATTTTACTTTTCTATAAAATACAATATTAGAGTTGGGGTTATCACTTTTGATGACTATGATGAAGGTTAAGAACTTGCTCTATGTGTTAGTTCTTATCTCTGTGCTTTTTTACTGTTTATGTATTCAATATATACATTACCACCATGATATGAACTACTGGTCTTGGATTTATATTTTGAAACATAACTATTAGATTTTTGGCTACTGACATGTTGGTTTGTTTTGGAGCCATGTGACATTGGTTTTATTTCAGACATCAGCTAACCACATCAAGGTTGGTTACATATCCATAAAGTAGAGTGCATCACACAGACACACACACACACACACACACACACACACACACATTTATTGGCTAATTAGTGCTACAAAGAATGCTAAAATCCCATAGGTTTACTTACTAAAACTTGAGCACAAACTTCTGGAATGATCACACAGCACGGAGTAGTATTATTGTAGTATTAGTCAGATATCCCATTAAAAATGCTCACTAAGGAACCAACAACACACACACAGTTAAGAGATCAATATAAAGTTACAATCTGTAAAATCTTACCAATTCAAGTGCACAACTGTAGCCATGGTGGCTGCTGTTCATCTGTAGTGAGTGTAGGCAGTCAGTCTGCTGTTTAGCTCAGCTAACAAGTCTCTTTACTCTTGAGGACACTCTAAATCTTTATGAAAGGAGGCAGTGAGTCAGTGAAGTTCACTTCTTTCCAATGACAGCAATACTGAGGTGAGTTGACGATATCTTGAACTTTTCTGTTGGCAAGTGTGGCTGTTTTCTTTAGCGGCTGTTAGCTTGTGTTAGCTGCGGTTAGCATTAGTCAATTACTTACATTGTTGGACTTGGACACTTAGTGAATAAACTCTCATATGGTTTGAAGATTTAATCAAGCTGTTTATCAGAGACAATTTTTAGGGACTTTTAGGACACTCAAGCTTATAACCCACTGCTTTTTAGCCAGCTTGTTGTCAGCTGTCAGGCCATGGGAAGGTCGCATGGCTAATCTATTGACAATAAGTAATTGGGCCAATAAGCATGTTTATGCACACTTTTGTATGTTAGACCCCTGACTTCAGTTTAGGAGATGAGGCTTAGGAGATGTTTTATCTAGATGTTGGTCATATTGTCTCTTTCCATCATATTTTTGTTTCTTTGGTGAAGGGGAAACTTACTCAGATGAGAAAGCATAGCAATGATTCTTTATATCTTGAGTGTGAAGGTGCAGACATGAATTAAAATTGGGACAGAAACAACTAGGAGTTCTCTTCTCTGCCTTTGGTGTACGTGGACGGTCTCCAGCCACATGCATACAATAGGCTTATGTCCATCTCTACACTGTATTCCAGATGGTGGGGCAACATGGTAGCTACCAAAACTGGCACCTTCTCTTATGTATTTTAATTAATTAATTCTAGGTAGATTAAAAAAAAACATCACCCCAATTAGAGTTATTATAAAGGGACATCTATTAACAGAAGCCAAAACCAGGCTGTAAACTATAGAGATTAACTGCTTTTAGAGCCAGCGTCAAATGGCTATTAGAGGAACTGCAGGTTTTGGCATTCATTTTTCAGCCCTTGAGCTTGCCCCTAGGTAAGGGGTACCCTCTAGCTCTTGTTAAAAGTGATTTCTTTTGAATAAGCTGCCTTGAACACATGTATTTATGTATGTAACAGTTGAAATAACGGATGCTGTTCTCCCTTCTTTAAAGTCCACAACCAGAACATCTATGGCATGAAGTTTTCTGTGAAATCTTTCAAACTTTAAACCCTTTTTTCTTCAGCTTCACTCATTGCTCTTAGCATTTGTAAGACAATGCACTGTGCCACTATCTCCAAATGCTGTTCACAAAGACAGTGACTGAAATGGTTACAGAGCATGAAACAGATAATTTTTTTTTTTTAACTTATCCACATCTTCCCAAATGGGAATGAATTTAAGCTCACGCTCATTCAAGCTGATGAACTCCATCCCATGATGCCTTTCTTTCCAGGTAGGGGCCCTGTGTTAGAATTCAATGCCAATTTAATTAAAACATGTAACTTTTAATTACCTAACTAATTAATTTAATAAGTGAAAAAATAGACTCAGTGATAAATAATTGAGGTGGCAATGTTCCTGCAGCAACTCACCAGCTCCATGTGACTGACTTCAAGGCTTTGTACAGACATTTTTTTTAGGCTGTAGCAGGCTGTCCCACAAAAATAGAACGCTTTCATAAGCTGACAACAGAAACGCACACACAAAAACGTAAGCATAAAAAAAAAAAAACATCCATAGAGGCATCGCAGTGTATATGAAAGAAGCTGGATGACTAAATAAATTTTGTATGGCAACAATGGTATTTTTTTACCCGACTATCTCTAAAAGATAATCAGAAATTAAGAATCTGCTTTAAATGAAAATTAATTATGCATCAACAATACTAAATATGATAGAAAGATTACATGCAGACATAGCAGAATAAGAGATAAGAGCAGTAGATTGGGAAATGTTTGCCTTGCTTATTGTATCAGGGTGGTGGCTATGAAGCGGAACATCAATGTAAATTTAGCAAAAGAAAACTTGGTGCTTCTGCAGAGAGGAGTCACCTTGAGATTTGGTTGAGGGAACTTCACAGGATGCTGCTTGAAGCTTAGGCTCAGCAGATAATTACAGATTTCCTGTCTGAAACACTTAACCTTTTGGGGGAGGGGGAGCAAAGGGTAAGAAAGACCCTTTTTTTTCATGGCTTTTTCTCATTAATAACACCTAAAACTTCGACATCAACATCCAGCACATTTCCTCCCTCTGGTAAACATCAATCTCTGATTAAGTATCAGGGCATTAAACATCAAGCAGCAACATCGCTGACATTAGAGCCTATAGTGCTGTTCGCAGCATCTTTCAGGTTCGGAGTTAATCACCTCACAAACACAAGTCTCTTCTCTCTGACACTTTCATACGGGATTAACAGGCTGGTTGTGTGTGCTTTAATTAATGCAGATTTCTCTGGGTCATACTGTAGCAGTCGGAGATAATTGTGTTGTGGTTATCATAGGCTTCAGGTGCTTGTCCTTCATCATTGTTTGAAACAGCCAGCTCATCTGTTTCATGGAGTATGACTTGGCATTTCCCCCAAAACATAAAAAAGTTATATACATTAGAGATTTTCAGTAGAAGTCAGCTGATTTATTTATTTATTTTTGCTCTACCAACCTATTTGGCATACAGTGGACTAACTTTGTGCATTTTGGCTCCTGCACACTGCTTTCTCCTGCAATTTTTACAATGTTACTTATCTTAAAAAGCAAAACGCTGCTCTTCTATACAAAGCAGAAAACACTAAATCGCATATTGCAAATATTGATGTCTTAAGATTACAGTCGCCTCTTGTTTGGCGTAATTCCAGTGCTTATTGTGATCACTGAAAAACAGCAACGTTATGAAATGTGCAAGCAAGTAGAAATGTGGAGGGTTTGCACTAGCTGTGAAGGAACATTTCTCCAGCCTGAATATTGAACTGATGGCTGCTGGAAAGCATCCATACATCTCAAAGAGAGGAATTCGTCATCGCTGTTGCTGTTTGAATCCGGTTTGAATAGACGCACTGTTCGTATTTCTCCATCAGCTGACGTAGAGGTCGTCAACGTGACTGTGGCTGTGGTGAATGGATGTGGATATTTAATGGATTCTGATGACCCTCTGAAGCACGCAGTGGACATGCTGCTGAATACTTTCTCTGTTTGAGCTCTGCTTCCACAAGAACAGATACAGGAGATCTTTACAACCTTATACTGCAATATCTGCATGAATTTTAAATTTAAGCTCCTTATTATATGCCATTTAGAATCTGATTCATTGAGCTCTTCAGTTTTTTTGTGTTTTCTTTTTAACTGAGCTCCTCCCGCGGTGTTTGTTCTGAGCTACCTTGCTTTTATGTTTTGCCTGCTGTAACATAGTAATTACCCAACATTTGGGATAAATAAAATATTCCTCAGTCTTCTTTTTCTTCTTATTATTATAACAACACTACCCATAGTGACATTCACTCCAACAGCAGTGCATAAATCTGAAATATATGCTGCAACTGAAAGTATAAAACATTAGAATAAATACAGGCTCTTATATTGCAATGTGAGTTATTATTTACTTTAATGTTGCAATGTTAAAATGTGACTTTAGGGTACTTTTATATGATTAAAATCAACAAATTCAAAATGGTTTTGGATGAAAAGTCATTTGCGGTTTGTGGAGAACAGGAAAAATAAACCTGGGCAGGCGAAATTACAAGTGTAAGGATTACCAGGCTGCTTTCTTTGACAGAGCGTCAAATACCAAGGTGCCCTTTGGCATCTGTGCTGCGACACACAAGGTATATGGCTATAATTAAACAGGTCCTCCCTCCCAGCTTGTTACATGCAGTTTGTAAAAGACCCCCTGGGGATCACATTTAAACACAATGGGTAAGTATAAATTTAGAACATGTTTTGGATGGGGTGTGTTTTAAAAAGCTAACCAAATGATTGTGTTTTTGTTTTGCTTTGTGTTTTTTATTAACTCTTACCAACAAATGAAAAGGAAGTGAACTGAAAGGAATCAGCAGGTGGAAGAAAAGCAAAGCATAGTATAAAAACCTTGAATCGCATTCTCCTGTCTTGACCCTGTAATGTAGACTTTGTTGCTTCTTAAAAGAGGACAATTACCTCTCATCACCCAGTATTGGTGCCACTGGTGTACAAAGGCACAGGTGCCAAAGAACACTATGAATGTCTGTCTGCAACATGAAAATGGCAGGATTTGCCTCAGTGGGAGGAGTGGGGTGTATAATACCTATCCAGTATATGGACAAGGTGGCGAAGTCAGTCACGTTCTTTAAGTCACACCTCAAACATGTTTTTCCCCAGTTTTTTATTAATGATTCCTGCATTTCTCACTTTATTACTTTTTAATGTTTTATTTTGTGTTTCCATTTACATTATAACCAGATACTCTAGCACCAGCTTCTGCAGCTATATTCACCAAATCACCTGCAGTTCTGCAGCTAATTTGAATTTTAAAAAAAGAAAAGAAAAAAAAAGTAAATTCAGATCGAAAGACTATAAAATATTCACATATTGAGTCACTGCTTGTTGTGTTTCATAATGAGGGAAAACAAATGAGTCACAGTAGACCAAACACTGCATTAAATGCTATGTTGATAGTTGTTAATACAGTAAATGACTGAAAAAGATAAAATATTAGCTGAAATATTTAGCATGATGAATAAATGGTTTATCCATTGACCAAAATGAAAATGAAAAAACAAATAGTATAACAATATCCACTAAAATTGTTTAAAATCAGAACATGTCTCCTTCTAAAGGGCTTAAAATTACTGCTGCTCTACATAATTGCACATACGGACTCTTGCATAAATTCCACATTTTCCTTCTATGCTGTTTGCATAATCTTTAAGGAAATTACTACAAAGGGCCTTGGCTCATGGGAATTTGCCACTGTTTGACAGCATTATTTAATAGTGATGATTTTATCTTAACATGATGAAAAATTGATGTTTGATGTTCTGACAAATTTCCTGCAGAATGTAAAAGGGTGATACAGCCCACAGTACATATATATATCTATATATAGATATATATGGCCTGAGTCACCTGAAGAAATCGTACAGCAGTATAAAACAGATACTGAGCTCTTTATAAGGAATTAAACAAATGCAATTGAAAAATTTCCGTTCTGATTGGATTTGTCCTCCTGCTAATAATCTGACAAAAAAAGTCAAAGTATTTGTGCTAAACAGGAGTGATTTACAGGGAGACAAGTGTGCAGCCTGTTGCCTTTCTTCACCCACTATTTAATCCCACATCATTTAATTATACCTCAGCCAAGCCAAGTGCTACATGCCATCAATCTCAATCAATCAATTACCCAACTAAACAAGCCATGCTTAGACATTCGTTCACTCTCAATTTCCCCATTGTGCTAATTACACTTAAACATGTCATTCCAAATTAAAATTGAACATTTAAATGGGATTAGTAGCATCTAACTGAAACATCACCAAGACAACCAGCAAGTCGCCCTACCTGCCTTTAATTTAGACGGCTTAACCTCGAGAATAAATATGGAGAAAATCCCATAATCTGCCATATTTCACACAGAAAAAATCAATACACGGCTAATGTTCTTTGAGAGAAGCATTATATTGCAGTGATTGTATGAGTAAGGGAGAAAAGTGGCTGGTTTGTAAGGTTAAACTATTCCCATTAAAATTTGAATAATGTTATTGACCTTTACCTGGGATGGATCACTTAAAGTAATGGGAAATGGTGGCACTGACAGAATTATGATGACAGAATAGCTTATGGTTATGAATAAGGTCTTGTTCCTCAAAATGCCTATCAATTTGTCAAAATCACTAACATCCACATGCTCAGCTGGAACCCTTAACGGGGGCCCCCAAGCCTGTCGATGTCAGTCATCGTGTCATTTAAAACACTGCTCGCCTCTATCTGTGCCACGCCGCGTGTGTCAGTCACTGATGGGAGATCAGATTGCTGCCACTGCTGCTGCTCACCCACGATGAATCTGCATCCGTACAGTATTTTTGCCTCGACGCGAGACCTTTCTTCCTTTGTGAGTTTGACGAGTATCAGCAGCGCAGGATGAGGCAGGCAGGTTCAATCCAGCTAATGTATTCAGCATGGTAAACAGGCGGAGTGAATTTGACAACAGATACGAGTTAATAAATTCAGCGCCGTCTCAGAGCAGGACAAGACTACAAAGTGAAACCATGTTTTTTGATCAAGTCACAGCGGCACACCACTTTAAACATTGATATCTTTTTATTAAGACAAGTACTCTTCTGATTTTTTTTTCCTTTTGTAAAAATGTTGGCGTGAACCAATACAAAATATGCATGGTCATATGAGAAACATCCTCTTCACTACACAAAAGAAAAAATGCCACCTGGGAATAGAGAGAAATTTAAGATTCAACAACATAAACAACCATTGTGGGGTTATAAAACAAGCGACCCACCCACCCTGCTCCCGACCCACCCCACGCCGCCGCCCCAGGCTTTAAACATAAAGTTCATCCAAATATCCAAGACGTTACAGATCGTTCATAAAACTTCATGTCACAGTAAATACACCATCTTCATCTATGAATGCAAACAGATGCTTGATTGACTGTCTGTGGTCACATCCTATAATTACTAAATAACCGATACTGCATGAGCAAAATGTTACAGTGGAGGAGGAGGAAGAAGAAGAAGAAGTTTCATGAACATCATCGTGATTTTGTTGACACTGACTGTACATCATTTTTGTCTGCTTAACAAATCTAGTTTTTCTTTCTTTGTGAACTAGGTCTATGCAAAATAATTAACGTTTACTGTAACAGTGCACCATATTAAGAACACATAAACTTGTACAACTGAGAAAAACATGTACATCCTGTGGTTTCTTTACTTTTTCAAATAGCTGTGGTACTACAGTATATACTTGGGGCCATAAATTTGCATTCTACCTGAGATGCAAAAAAACACAACTATTAACACTCATGAACCTGAGAGAGTGAAAACAAACATACTCAATATCAAGTATTTCAAAATAACAAAATCAAAAACAAATTAGAATGATGCTTCCGGCGATCTTTTAACGTTGCCCCATTAAAAGCAGCAATCACCATTTAAGATAAATATCAAATCAAAGGTCATGCACATAACTGTTTCCATGACACTGTGACTACAATCCAGAAAAGTTACTTTTATTGTAGCTTATTATAGCTTTAAGTACAGTATTCCTCTCTGATAATACAGTACTACAGAGCCTTGTCCTTGAAAATATCCAAATAAATAATAAATGAAGTGAAGCTGAGATAATAACACTTTTTTTTGTGGTCATTAATTAAGACAAGTACTATATCCTGGAATACAACATTCTAGTCAGTGGAAGCTGCCAATACTTGTTTTTCTTTTCCAGCTTTAAACTCATTCCAGCTTTTTTATGCTGCAGGTTGTAATTGTGATGCCGCTCTATGGTGCGCGAACAGACGACTGGGATGAGTATTGGCCCTGTAAGTTAGAAAGGACGGATATATACAAGGTATACTGTAAGAGTGTACATGAGGATACTGTATGATACTAACCATATGCCTCAAAATCAAAGGAGAAGGCACTAAATTAAGTCCTTCAGTCTTTTCCTTTATAATGATAAGTATCAAGAGGTGGGTTTAAGGCAGTGGTTATCCTTTTTCATAATACATTTACAGATTACTTTTTTTTTCTCCTCCATTATTTTAGGCAATACACTGAAATCACTCGCTAATTACCAAACGGATTTTCCTCTTCTAGTCAGAGGCATGAAGCACGCGCCGTGTGCACACTGCCGATTTGTGTTGTCGAACAAAAAGAGAGAAATTTCTAACAGTAGACGCTTCCTCTGTGAAGGTTTGTGGCTGCGGGATGACAGTAAGAAAATTATCTTTCCCTCAAGTCTAAAGCTATCTGCAAATCTTTGATAACTTGTAAGGCCAAGAGCCCTCGCAAGTTATCAAAGAGTACCCAAAGGTGAAATGTCTTAACACACAGCAAGAAAATACAACTCATTCATATTTGCAGCAATACTTGTGTATGGGTAAGGGCAAAAAAAAAAAAAAAAAGCTGTGAATTTTTTGTTCACGTGCTGTATTCACAGAGACGTGCCGTGATATTTTACATGGGCAGGAAACACTGAAGGCCTAACATTCTTTCTTCCCTTAGATACGGCAAATAAAAGGGTAAAACCTTGGAAAATTAATAACTCAAGGCCTTTTAACATCTCCCAGTTAACTGGCCAATATAGTGTGCCATCAAATAAAGTCAGTTATTTAGCGAGAAGCTCACTGCAAAGCTCTCTGCTTTACACAAGCTATACTTGCTGTATACTGTATAAGCGCACTATAATTATTATATTTGGTCCAAGGTAGACTACGTGGGTGATATGAAAAGGTGACAAATGTCATGTTTAAAACAAAAGCGCACAGACACATGGCAGGGTCTACCAACAGCTAATGAATACCTTTAAATAAAATGTTACGATCAGTGTAGTAGGACCTATTTGTGTAAGGCGTGTATGTGTGAATGTAAAGTTTGACCCATAATAACACCTGCAAACAGAGTCTTTTGGGTCAATAACTACTGGAGAGGGGTAGAATCAGCTACACCTACAAGCTGCAGTGAAGCTCAAGGTAGCCAAGTCTCAAGCTAGCTGGCTGTTGGCTGTAGTTTTCTATTTATCATAGAGACATCAAGCTTATCTGAAGCTTAGCAAAAGGCATTGTGTAGTTATTCTCTCTCTATTATAGATTCATTATTTATGTATTCCAGTCAGAAATGACAGAAATGGCTATATAGAACTTAGGTGTAGGTGGAGTTGGGCAAAAGCCTCTTAGCGACTAATCGTCAGAAACCACAAAATGATTGGTTGTACTGTGTGGTTTGGTGCGAAATGGTACGTACCGCCACTTTTACATCACCTTCATGTACAAATACATTCTATGATGAGCAAAATTACTCACAACTGTTATATAAGTAATCGACACAGTGAACCTGACCTCAAAGGGGCCGAGGGAAATCTGCGCTGTAATACTTGAAACCCAATCAGACCTGCATGTACGAGGGAATGTGGGGAAGAGGGGGGGGTTTCTGATGAACTTGCAGGCACTGTTGGACTTTGACCCAGCGGGGAGAAATGTGTTGACACCGTATTCCAGTTAATGAACTCTGTAGATTGCTCCAAAAAAAGGAAAAAAGCACTGAGGAGCAGGCTCATCACGCTGTATCTGGGTACATGAGCTCAAAGCTAGCTGCGGCACACATAGACGAAGCCAAATGCAACAAAAGATCAAGTGGAGTACATGATAAAAGACAAAAAAAACCAATTCAACCGTGTGAGGGGAAAACAACGAAACAAACAAAAGAAAGAGAACAAGGCACAAAATTGTCTGTAAAATAACTGAACTGTACAGAATAGGCCCCAGCTGTCCAGGAAGGGTCGGATAGGACACTCAGCAACGCCTCTTCTTCTTACCACTTGGCAACCACGTCAGTCCAACTTTTCCCGCCTTTTTCTTTCTTCTCCTTCTCTTTAAATATTGCCCTCCCTGCCTTCAAGTCATCTTCAACCAATCAGAGTTAGACACAATGCTCCTACAGCACCACCACAACCACCATCACAACCACCAGCATCCCCACCCGTCTCTCCTGGCCTGTCCAGTTTAAATATAATACTCCTTCTTCTCATCTGTGTTGTTGTGTCCCCCCTCCGCGTTGATGATGGCCGTATCCGCATCGGCTGCGTCGTCCGCCCCTTTGGCTTCATGCGTGAAGTAAGTTCCTGCAAAAGAGCGCACGCAAATTAGCTGCACGCTGCCTCTGCCTCGTCATTCTCTTGTTCACTTCAATCCCATTGTACTCCACCGGCAACAAAGAAAAAGCAACAAAAAAACCCACTTGAACGCTTAAGATGTGTTCATGATCAAGTATGATTGCCCTGCCGGTGCTTTACCTTTGTGTCTGGCAAAGTATCGACCAAGAACAATGAGCGCGCAGAGGATGGCAAACATCACCACAGCAACCACTCCTCCGATGACAGCATGGTCAATTTTCTGCGGTGCCCCCTCCCCGGCTCTGGAGTCTAAAAAGAGGACAATAACCGTAAATAATTTCATGATCAGCAAACCCTCTCAGGCAGCAACAAAACTAATACCTTCACAGAGACGTGGACAGCTATGGAAGCTGTGGCTATTATATCATTAGGCTGCCAAAATAAACGAAATTGGTTTGTTTTGTCTCAGAGCATTTTAGCATGACCTAACCACAGAGTGGAAACTCTTGAAAAAGCTGCTGAGGAAAAAGGCAAGCTTATGTTATTTGCCAATGAAAAATAGATGATAAAACAGCACAAGCTGGTCCAGAGAGGAAGGTAAACTGTTCACAATATGTTGCTAAACATCCTTAAAATAAGCTATGCATCATTTCAGTTTAGTTTGATTCAGCCTGCTAATAACCAAAATGATGCTTTTTACTCAGAGCAATGTTTCAGTTTTCCTCACTAATATCCTCCCAGGCTGTATCTGCGGCATTATAATGCAGTTGTCCGCAAAACTGTTTAAAATTAAGCACCTGTTAATTCAAATTCAAACCCATTCACATGTTACATTTAACACAGACGTTTAACATTTTGGGGGAATAGGCAGACAGGCTCTCGCGCCAACAGTTAGATGAGAAAATCAATATCACTGTTGTGACTGCATGGTAAATAACAAGCTACAGGCTGCAGCCTGTTAGTTTAACTTAGCATAAAGCCTGTAAATGAGGGGCTGGGGGTGGGCTACTGTGGCCTACGGTAACAAAATTCCACTAATTAACCAAATTCAAGTACTGTGAATTTACGGGGACTGTGTGCCAGACTGCTGCTCTGAGGCAACTTGCTCTTTGTGCTAAACAAAGTTAACTTGCTCCTGAATGTAACATGTACAGACATGAGGGCAGCACAGATAAAGAATGAGTGAATAAGTACCTCGCAAAAGTCTCAGCCCACCCTTCATTTCTTTATATTTTGCTAGGATAGCATGAAATAGGTGCAGCAGTTACTGAAACATGCAAACAAAAATCCAAATACTGCACATAAGACAGAAATATAGTTTCTGTACTATTACTAGAAAGTCAATATTTGGTATGAACAGCTTTATTCTTAGCAAGCTTTCTTTTAATTTCTCTAAGTAGTCTTCAGGAATAGATCTCCAGGTTCTTGAAAGACATTCAAAGCTCTTCTTTGGATGTTGGCTGCCTTTTTGTTCTACTCTCTATCAAGATGATCCCACACTGCTTCAATGATGTTGAGGTGCAGGCTAATCTGTGATTGATAGTGTGCCACTGTGTGTTTCTATCCCAGTATGCTTTTACTACATTGGCAGTGTGAAAAATGAAGCTGTTGTCAATCAGATACTTTCCAGGTGGATTAAAATCTGACTGTATTTTTCTGCATTCATAATTGCATCAGTTTTAGGAATATCTCAATACCTCTGGCTGAAATGCTGCAAACCATGACAGGGCTTCCACCGTGTTTTACAGATGGCTGCAGACCCTCACTGTTGCACCTCTCACTTGACCTCCTCCATAGATATTGACCACGATTTTAACCAAAAATGTCAAATGTTGGATTCATCACTCCATAAGACCTGTAGGAGCCATTTTTGGGTTGATACCTTATGTATTCCGCTAGAGGTCACTTTTTAAATTTTTTGGTATGGTAAATGTATGTAAGGTAGACACACATAATTAGTGGCAGATGTGTTTTTGATTGGAAGCAGGCAAATAGTTTGTAACCCCTGCGCTGCTATGTTAATCGTGGAAATAAAGACTCTAAAGGACAAGATGAGTAAGGCTAAAGTTATTGGACTGTATCAAGTTTAATAAGTTAATTCATACCAGAGACATCGCGTCACCCTCGCCAACAAACACCTCAGTGGCTTCAAGAGTAGGCTCAGCCTCTACAAGACATTAGCCTTTCTCCCTGTGTCCAAAAGGGCCAGATGCATGTATCTGGTCCTGTGTGAGGTTTTTTTCTTAAGGACACGACTTACTATTTATCTGCTGTAGGGAGTTTAGGCCTGCCACTCCTTCTGTTGCCCTCTGTTTGTCCAGGTTTTTAAGGACACAGCGCACACCACGCTGAGATATGCCAAGTCTCATTAGGAATCACTGGTGCACAAACACTGTCATATACTGTTGTTCCTGTCATACTGTGTTATCTTTGCATTTTTCATAGATTTAACTAAGAAATGGGAACAAATTATGCATTTTTGTGACAGGGTGCTAGAACAAAGTTGTCTGTTGTATGTAGACACAACAGTGGTTCATCTCTTAAGTTTGGTGAGTGAGACCATCAGAAAGTCTGGAGAACTATCGCTCAAGACTTTAATAAAATGACTAGAAAATCTGGCTCATTGAAAATAAAATATAAAGAAACTAGGGCTGGCTCGGGACTTTAAAACAGCTGTTTAATTAATAAAAATATCTAATCTATTTTCTGAGCAGGTTTAGAAAAGTCACACTTCTGTCTAAGCATACATTTGTGGTGTTACACTGTTGAACCCAGCTCGTTACGTGGATATTTCTAGCGCTCCGATAGCTGATGTAGCTGCCCCTTGAGTGAGCGATGTTGAAAAATGTTTTAAGACAGTTATTTCACCATGAAACAGTAGACACTGTCTGCAATTTCAGCGAGGGTTCACACACTGTAAAATACAGTCTGATTTAAGAGGCCATTTCTGGAAGTTATAGAGCTCAATCATCAGAAATAGACACAAGTCTGGAGATAAATTGGCGCCCGGTGTCCCCATGCAGAGAAATACGTGGCTGCCTCAGGTGTCAGAGAGTATCACTGTCTAGCACTTAGCCAGATTTATCCGTGCACCACAGAAGAACATGGCAAAATTTGAAGCCTTTAAATTTCTAGTCTCAGAATAGTTCAGAGGCATTTATCAATAGTCTATATCTGTGCACATTTGGACTGATGGAGGAGTGGCGGGTGAGGGAATGGCTCCACTGTTCTTTGCTGCATGAGGGAGCAGCTCAATTTTCCATCAATCTCACTAGTCATGCTCTGAACTTGAATGATTTTGATAAAAGACGAGCGGAGAGTTCAGAATTTCTCAACGCTGCGACGGCGTAATAAGTCGAGTTGAAGGGTCTAAGACGAGCGACGCGGGCAGATCTCGGCCTAAAAAACAAGGCCTTATTTAAGCTGAGTTCACTTAGCACCGGGACGTCTTAGCAGCGGAGCTACAATGAAACTAATTAATGAGAAAAGTTGTGTTTCAGTTGAGCGCTCTCTTAAAATGGACTCGTCTTCACAGAGCAAGCCGTTGCTGTGCGTTGGGGTGTGCGAAGCAGGGATGTGCAAGGCGCAGTTTGTTTACTGTATCGAGGATGTCAGATAGCGCGGCTCATTCCCCGAGGAGAGGGAACAGCCCATGCTCCATGCTAATGAACATGCACCCACTAAATGGCCTGCGAACCGTCCTGTCTCCTCTCCCCTCCCTCGCTCACTCCCCACCCCACACCTTGCTGCCCTCACCTTGCTCCCCGCTGTCTTCCGTTTGACACATCCACTAGGAAACATGCAGGGTCTCAGCCGCCTCTGCACACCGAGGGAGAGTTTTATTTAACAGGTAGAAAAATTCGCCCAGAGTAAGCACCGAGACCTATCACAAAAATGTCAGAGAGAAACCAAAAATCCTATAATACCTACAGTATCAGCTGTTATGGTTGGTTGCATTTCATGTTGCCTGCATTAAGTACACTACTCAACACTAGTTTTTATTTTTATCTCTCTGTGCTTACTGCAGAGGATGTTCTGCAAAAACATGGTCTTAAATTTAGTATACATACAATAGATAATGAAGCCTGCAGCTTTTTGCAAGGAGATAATCAAACAGTTGCAAAATAATGCAGTGCAACACAAATGTCTGAAGTGCATTTTAAGGTAATTCCTAACAGAAAGGTCAGTACCTGTGAGAAGCACTACTCTGTCTTCAGAATGCTTCTCTATTATCAGGCAGGGTAGGTCTGCTGGTAAGATGCTACTTTTTGCTTTATGTGTTTTGAAGTGTTTTCGGAAGTTTTTCAAGGAATCAAATCAGAGGCTAAAAATCAGAATAAACCACACAGTTTTCAATCCGAGGAAACCAAATATTTCCATTTTGTCAAAGAGATACTAGGTATCTTTTGGTGTCGACTCATGAGCGCTTGACCCCTTGCCACGAAGTGTATTTTGAAGTGTTATTTCTTTCTGTGCTGGGCTAACATTGTGAACGATATTTAACTCAAACCACAGGTTAGCTGTGGTGCCTGAACATCATCATAATAGGGGTAAAACTGAAGCTAATCGCTGACTGAAAACAAAGAACACACCTCTCTAAATGCAGTAAGTGACTTTGAAAAATCTCCTGGCTGAGACAATTGTGACTAAAGCCACCAACACACCTCCAGCCTTCCTATAAGAACCAATGCCAAAGGACACCTTGTGCTTATCTCTGTGATGCCAGCAGCTTCTGACAATAAACAGCCTTTGCTACTTTGCTACATACATTTGGTGGCCATATCTAAGTCAGATGAAAGGAACCAAAAGGCTTCTTTTGGGTTCACAAAAGGTGAATTCAAGACTTTTTGAGACTTTAACAGCAATTTAACAAATGCCACCTGTGGATAGATAAGTGCCAGACAGTGAATTGCTGGATTAACCCATTTAAAAATGACACATTTATACAAAAGTTTAATTTTTTGGCTCATCATCACTTGATGAGGAGCTTCCCGACTAAAGATCTCTGTAAAAAGATTAAAAAACCACCTGCTCACACAATACTCTAATGCAACTGTAATAACATTACTACCTTTTATAAAAGGGCCTTTTGTGAATTAAATTCGCTCCAGATGAAATAAACTGAAAAAACTGATTCCAGCAAGCTGCTGAATGCTTCAGAATAATTCAACCTTGATAAAAGAAACCAAAAAACTTCATACACATTTTATTAACTAATCCAGACCCACACGTACCAAATATCAGGAGCCAATCAAGTTTAGTGTTTACTTAAAGATGTTTTGACATGCAGGCAGGTGGAATGCGCTACCTTGTGATTACTAGGAAACCTTCTTTTCCTACTTACAGCTATCTGCCAACAATGAATCCTGTATGCATGTCACAAATTACGGACACACCTCATTTGTGATCCTGTAAGGTTGTATGTCGCTCACATGAAAGACTGAATAAGCAGAACACTGTCGAATAGCAACGTTAAATAAACAGTAAAAAGGTTTCATCTCCAGAAATGCTGATCTGTGTCTGACCCTGATCTCTGACTTCAGCAGGAGCAGATTTACCTCATAAAGTGTTATAGTAACATTACTATCATTCGTCCACATTCCTGTGATGATTCCTTTGTCACTCACTGCTCCAAGACATCCAGGATCAAGATTGTGATTCCTTCCGGGCATACATGTTCAGTATATTTATAATATTAGACTGTGCTAGGAGCAGGAAAAAACCTCCAAATGACAGGCAGTATTATTAAAGCAGCCTTTGTGGCCTCACTTGAATTAAGTAGAATTTGATTATGTCTGTAATGTGGCTGGTGTCCATACCGCCAGCACAGCTCTGCTCACGGCTCGGTCGGGGAGTGCTGACATGCCCACACAGGCGTCCTGACAGGATGTGCACAGCCGTGGGGATTTATGGGGGAATAAAGAGGATTTGCAACTGATGCCTGTGTCTGCACGGTGGTGAAATCTGCTCCGCTGAACTCCCAGTACCACATGCTTTACAGTCGCACCTTTCCAGCTCTGTACTGGAATGACTAATTGCCTCTCTGGTCAGTAACAGAGCATCCTATCTAACTGCTACTGTCACTGTTAGAGATCACAGCTGCAGGCCTGTCACCGGGCTGATTACATGGACACATGATTTCAGCCTTCCCATCTTTTTCTTTTAATAGTTTTCCACTCACATAATGAGGAATTTCAGCACACATGCTTCAACCCAACACACACGCGCATTATAATTTATAGATGTAATTACATGGATATAATTGAAACAATGACTCTCTTGCATTGATACAGACCAAAAAAAACCCCTTCACTTGCACTGAATAGAGCCTCAGAGTAACTATTTCCAGGACAAGGGCAGGACAATGAAGCATTGCTGCAGAGTAAACTTAAGGACTGTCAATAGCCATTTTTACAGCATTGAACTGCTAACATCCGCGGCTCTTGTATTTGTTGCCATTCGAAAAGGAAATGAACGTAATGAAATGAGCATACGTGGGCAATCTCCACCAAATCATTTTTTTGTATTGCTGTTGTAGCAGACCGTCAATAGAGCACAACATTGTCCTCAGCTGAATTCCAATGTCAATGCTCGCCCACTAAATAGATTCCCCGTGTCTTTTGTAATAACCCAAACAATGATTTGAAGATGTACCAATACAACAGTGACATTTAACAGAGGTGCTCAGATGCAAGTGAAGGCCTGACTGCAACTAATAAAAACTGAAGCTGAATGGAAGCTATGCCATTGAACTTAACCTCCCTGTTTATTGTATCTTTTGAGATTGGCAAATTTTTTTCACACAATGGGGAGAAGTACCCATGGACACTTCATCCTTTCTGTTTTGTGTGCTTTCACCCCAGTTAAGATCAAGGCAATGGAAAAGGTTGACAAAATAATCAAAATCCTTTCTCTTTTGCTAGAGTTTGCTAGAGTTGACCAAAGGTGCCACAAAAGTGCTCTTTATCAGCTGAAAACGAGGACACAGTGTGAGTTCATTGAAACATAACATTCAACCTTGAAACCCTAATGTGCCAAGAACAGTCCTTATAATCATTTCATACATACATATCTATCTATCTATCTATCTATCTATCTATCTATCTATCTATCTATCTATCTATCTATCTATCTATCTATCTATCTATCTATCTCATGAGGTAGCCTTTTAACTTCAGGGTGGGTTGGCATACTAACCATTTCCCTGGAGACCAATTAAAATGGACCATTAAAATATATATTTTTTCTGTTTCTAATAACTCTTTTAAATAAATAAAAAAAGGCAGGAAGGAAAAAAAAACAATTGTGACTGAGTCAGAGTAAACAAACGTGAGAAAAAAACTAATTAGCATTTCTAAATGATTCTTTAATTTTTCCAATGAAATACTTCAAAGAAAAAAAATGATACATGCGAGAGTTAAAACAACGCTGGTAAATGTTTAATGACTAATTATGCTGAATACTAAATGCACTCCTAACAGTCTTTGTTGAAGTCAATAGCGTGCAGGAGTTAAGACTTGACTCCCAAGACTAAACAGAAGTGGAAAACCTGTCAATGACTAAACTGCTGGAAAACATGTCTGAAAACCTGCCAGAGATGGATTCCTAAAATACTATCTGGCATTACATTGTGTGACTTATTCACTAAAAAAAGACAAACCCATGTGTTCAGGTCAGGCCCTGAAGTCATGTTTGTATTCAGTGCAGCTGCATGTTAAAGTCATAAAGATCTATAAATCCCTGACAGCTTCGCCAAGCACGTAATAAACCTACATTATTGTTAGTAGTATTATTAAGTCCAAAGGGTGCTGTATAGAAGCCAGTGTGGTGTTTACTTGCAAAGCTTATTGGCAGCTAATTTACAGCTTTGCACCTTCTATAAACCAGAAGGATGAAGACTTAAGAAATCCACCTTTAACTCATAACAACCCAAAGCCATGTTTAGTTAGCGAAAGAAATATCGTGTTTAATTCTGTTGTAATCCTGCATAAATTATTTATTATTTAGTGAATAATTCTAGTCACGTTTGCAACCTAAAGATTTTTTTCCTCTCCAAACAGTGTCTGCAGGTCATTTCAGGTTAAACAACACCCAGCAACAAGCTATTATAGCATGAATGTAGCTGGAGAAGCTGGTGCTGTTTAAGCTCACATGACTGCATTAACATTTTTATCAACTCAAATCTTAAGAATAATTTTCAGCGAGAATATCGAGCTGAAAGTGTAAAATTATGGGTAACAAAAAAGAAAAAATTAACCCCCACCTCCTTCCCACCTTTCCTTTGGTCCTACAGATGAATCAGCAGAGGTTCTGCTGCAGCATGATAAACAACAATTTACCCTGGACTGTAGATACGCTGAAACATAGGGTGTGTTCAATCAAGTCTACAAGATAATTCCCTGTTCCATGTCTTTCCTCTGGCTCCTCTCAGCAAGCTGGGGGAAAGGGAGGGGGTGGGTTACTGGAGGCTTAGCCAGGATATGATGTCCCTGCCTTGGATCATCTCTGAGCATCTGACGAGCTGGAGCATTATCGCCACAGACTCCCTTTATTCCTCCAGAGCTGGAGATTCTGGATAAATTCTGACCCTCTGCCCACAAAAAATACACCCACTGACAGCATGCTAGAGGCATACTATTTTTTTTGTTTCTGTGATGCTGCGAATGTCGGTTGTCCATCCTGAAGACAACATTCTCCTTCTTTCAAACTGAAATGAATTTCTCCCAAACAGCCACATACTAAGTGCATTTAGCGCGATATGTCTGGCGCAAGTTCAAGCAGTGACTTATCTCTCCCCGGTGGTCGACACAGACACACAAACACACACTCTCTGCATCTTTTCAGACACTGGAAGACCTGACAAAATGAACTCCTGTGAAACTTTCTGAACATGAAACAGCACAGAAGGCAAACAACTGTGACTTTCTGCGCTTTAGGTCTGGGGGTGACGCTTCTGAGGCTTCACCAAGGGGAAAAAACATCACCAAAAAATATTTTAAAAATAAATAAAAAAGTCTACCAAGCAAAATAACATTTTTTCCATTTTTTTTTTTTGATCCACAAAATGGGGCAGGAGTTGGTTGACAGCTTTCAGAAATCCTCCTGCATACCTGGTCTCATTCCCAACTCATATACTGATGCTTAGTCCCTTTGGCATCACATTTTAATGCACCAGGTACCACCTTAGAGTAATTTTTCAAGGTGCTGGGCAGTTTGTGAGGCCATAGCCAAAGAGGGTAATGGCAGAGAAGCCTGCCTTCTCATGTGAACTTATGCTGGTTGTTACACTTCATCATACCACAAAATGGTAATCTGAACCCCTGCTAGTCGTAAAATGTCACTAAAGGAGGCCCGGCCAAGCCTTAGTATGTGGTGCGTTGAAAGTAAAAAAGTGTAGGCCTCACAGACTTTCTTAAACAGAACATATTCATTTATTTATTTATTTTATTTTATTGAATACATCTGTCCAAGTTAATCTTCTCAGTGGCTACATATTTGTTAAAAAGTCCACGCAAAGGCCGACTGTAACCTCACAGAGAGAATAAAATAATGGACACAGTTACCCTGACAGCACCCATGGGAAATCCTTTTTTGAAGCAGGACATGACCACAAAAGAGCGGCTCAGGCTGTTAAACTCCAACTCCACCAATGAGCATACTCCGGATAATCCTTCTTTCTGAAAAGTATGATGCAAATTTTAAAAATGGACCTAATTGTTTTTATAAATTATTATTATTTTTTTTTTTAAATGAGTGACCGAGCCCATAAACTCAGCAGCAAACTGTTCACTGAAGTCAAATTAGAAAGTTGTTCGCTCACAGCCTTCGATAGGACTGAAGACTGTTTTGCAACCCAAAATATCGCCCTCTGGTGGCCACTAAAACAAATGCAGGTTTAAGGCACTTTGAAAGCCTGACTGATGTTAGATTTTTAAGACTAATACCAAAAACAGTAGTCGGTTGTTTAAAAATCCAATAGACACATGAAAGATAAACACATCTCCCTTAAGTTTGTGATGTTTAGTTATTCATTAGTCTTTACTAAAATAATATGACATCAGACAAATATGGCAGTTTAGAAATAATCTTCTTTCAATGTCATAAGAAGTTGTCAATTGCTCATTTACGCCTAACTCTGCTTCGATCAAACACATGTTGCTAACAGGAAAGTTGCAGAGTGCCTTCTGGTAGAGAAACTATGCAATGTGTGCAAGGACGCCTAGTTATTTATAATTTACAATTTATGTGAAGTTTTAAATCAGTTTGTAAGCAACATAATTATGTTTGGTTTTGTAAGGAACACTACAAGGATATGTGAGCAACTAAAATAGCTCAAATAAATGCTACCAAACTAAAACAAAATAGATGCTTCAAAGATTTACCGTACTGTACCTTTACGTATGTGATCCTTCACTAAGGATCACATACAGTAGCTAAAGAAGTTCAGTTGCCTCTGATTACAAAAAACCCCTACAGCTGGTGGTGGCAATGCCAAGTCATACCAGTCTAAATGAATGAATAAGAAATTGTTCTGTATACTTTATTGGAGAGAGGAAAATGCTTTACTTTGCTGTTATGCTGATTAAGGTAGCGCAAACCAATCTACCGCAAGCCAGCTTAGCATTGCCCCTGTGACAGGGTATTTAGAAGAGTAGTGAACTGCAAGAAAGCTCAATTACATCCTCCCAGCATGTACTGCATAAATCACGTTAAATCCTCTTTTCAAGCCTGTCTTTCGGAAATTACTGGAATGTTACAGCAGAAAACACAGAGGCGACTGCAGCAGAGTAACTCCGAGGAGAAGAGCTTAGAGAAAACTGCAGAGTAATGCACAGCTCTGCAAAGCAACTTCCTGTTGTGACTCTGCCACGCCCAGAAAGAGTCAGAAAGCTGAAATGAGGCTGTAACCATGCAGTGTGATCACTGACATGCAGTACTGCAGATAGTGAAGACACATAAGGAAATATTTCTTAACTTGCTCTGGGGAAGAGCTGTGTCATAGCGGTTTATGGAGGAGACCTCGCAAATATAGCCCTGTTTTTAATAAATGAATGCATAATACACAAAAATACTGCTGAAAGGCCGGTGATCCAATGAGTGTATAAATGAATGCTGTCTGGAAGCATCCCCCTCTTTAGACTCCCGTAGCTTTTTGTTGCACTCTTTCCAACTTATTGGTTGCATTTTGTCGCTCCAGAGTCGCTTTTTTTTTATATCTTTATGAATTGCAGAGTGGTCAGAACAAAAGAGGAAAATTGACATAACTCTAAAGTAGCTATTGATAAACTGATCTATTCTTTAAGGATAGTTTTTGTATTGAAATGTCACATTCCGGCATATCCAAATGTCAGCTCCCAAGGTTGCCTCGCCATCTGTCTAGCCTTAACAGTGCTTTTGAAATAATAGCAAAACTTAAAAAAAAGGTTCATATTGAAATGAATGTTTTTTTTATTTTTTCAGCCGGGGTAAATCAAAGCGTAGAATCCAGCACACAGATGATGCCAAAAGGGTGCTCTGCTAAAATCACTGCAAATAAACTGCCTTTCATTGAGTTCATATGTGTTTGAGAAAATAGTTATTGATGTTTTTCGGCCTCGCAAAGACGAAATGTGACTGGCATTTGTAGAGGAGATGTAAAGGGCATTATAATATGATGGATGGGCCGGTTGAGATATAGCTGCAGATGCTGATAAGATAGCAGAGCAGCAAAGCGGAGTCTCTAAATTTTCTCAGATCAAGATCATGTGACTGGAAAAGCCTGTGACAGGTGTCTCTGGCAGCCCTGCACTGCCTGTCGTCATTGTCACCTATCAGCAGCACTATCTGATTAAAACTGGCCATCCACAGTCTCTTAGCTGTAGGTACAAACCAGCGTTCACTCGCTCGCTCTCTCCAAACATCTTATCACACTTGCATGCAGTCTCTCTCTCTCTCTCTCTCTCTCTCTCTCTCTCTCACACACACACACACACACGACTATTAGGAGGGACAGCAGTGGGGGCATACAGTACCTTGCGTGTTGACTGGGTTGGTGGTGGGTGTGGGGATAGTAGTGGGAGCATCTAGATGAAAAAGAGTAAAAAATAAAGAACATGTATAAGAAATAAAGAAAGACAAGAGTAAAGAAAGAGACAAAAGTCATTGAAGATGAAAAGCTATACTATAAAAATTATAACATGCACACATTTTAGCTACTGTGTGAGTTACTGTAAGGCCATGCCCGTAGCTTTGAGACTGGTTCAAGGACAGAGCAACACTTTTTAAGTTTATCTTAAAACAGAAGTCAGGTACAAAGTCAGGCAGCCGTGCGAACATTTAAACATTGTTTGCACTGTTAATTCATCCTCTTCTTACTGGTCCTAATGCAGCAGTTCTCCAATCAATTTAAGTGATTTGGTCCTTTTTTTTTTGCAAAACACAAGAAAAAGCAAAAAGAAAATGAAAGAAATTCAAAACTTTTACATTGCCTTACCAATGTCACTTAAATCAAAATCAATCAAGCACCTTTTTTAGGTATGAAATCTTTTTGTCAAACTAATCATCTGCTGCAGCTCTACAGAGAAGCACTGCCCAGGAAACAAAAGGAGGAAATTGGGTTCTAAAAGAATTTGACTTTGGAGGATAGCCTCTCATTCAAGACGGGGCAAAGAAGGTAAACTTTGTTTTGCAAAAATTGGGATTGCTTTTGTTCTCAATTTATTTTACTGGAAATGCCTAAGTAAAAAATATGGCACGGACCAGTATGAGTCATCGGAAGAATTAGAGCAAACAAACATGTGTTCATGTTCGTATGGACACCTGACTGGTGTTTTAATACAGACATGGAAAAATGTGAACCTGTCCTTCAAGCAAAAGCAGTGATGTAAAAGCTAACATCAGCATGTTGACATGCTCAAGGCAACAGTGCTAACATGCTGATGTTTCAGAGGTAACATTTTTACCATGTTTGTCATATTAGTTTGTCCAGACGTAGGGGGGGTGCAGGGTGGTGGTGAGGTGCAGTGTCTGAACTAAATTTAAATGGCAAACCATCAAGTAATTGTTGAGATAGAAAAGTCAGAGAATCAAGTCATCCAGAGTCATCCTCTGGTGAATCGACATTGCTTTTTCTTGCTGGGAATGACCATCATAATACACAATCATACACTTGGCTTTTAAAAATAAGCCTTTAACTGCCACGTGGAAAAACTGCTTGTAAAATATGTACAGGCGTCGTCACCTACAGCACCCTGGAAACCTAGAAAACTGAGCCTTGTAACAGTTTTATGAAAACATGTATTTTAACCTCTATCTTTTCCTAAACAAGTGCCAAAGTTTTTGTGCTTAAACTTAACTGAGCAGAACCAATGAAACAAGCAAAAGAGTAAGGAAAGTGAAACTTAAATTTCAAGCTTCAAACCAGACAAACTTAAAGTGGTCCCAGCCAATCACATGGCAGTACCTCAATCTATTTAAGCATGCGTATATGGTGAAGGCGACCTGCTCAAGTTCAAACTGAACATCAGAAAGGGGAAGAAAGGTGATTTAAGTGACTTTGGTTGCTGGTGCCAGACGGGCCAGTCTGAGTATTTCATAAAATGCTAATCTACTGGGATCTCTAGTGTAAAGAGACAATAGTCCAAAAAAGGGAAAATATCCAGTGAGTGGCAGTTCTGTTGAAGTCAAAGGAGACTGGTCACACGGCTTTGAGCTACTAACAGTAATTCAAATAACCCCTTGTTACAACCAAGATATGCAGAAGAACATCCCTGAATACTCAACCCTGAAGCAGATGGGCTACAGCAGCAGAAAATCACACTGGGTGCCACTCGTCTAAGCCAAGAACAGGAAAGAGAGCCGAAGATTCAGGCAAACTCATCAAAGCTAGGCAGCAGAAGATTGGAAAACATTGCCTGGTCTGATGAGTTTTGATATCTGCTGTGACCTGCAGATGGTAGGGTCAGAATTTGGCATAAACAACACAAACGCATGAATCCATCCTACCTTCTAGCAACAGTTCAGGCTGCTGCTGCTGGTGGTGTAATATTGTAACGGGGTATTTTCTTGGCACACTTTGGGCCGCTCATTTAATGCCACAGCCTACCTGAGTATTGTTGCTGGTCATGCCGATCTTCTTAATGCACCATGCCACAGAGATCAAATCATCTCAAAGTGGATTCTTGAACACAACAAATAATTCACGGTGCTCATACTGCCCCCACAGTCTTCAGATCTCAGTCTGATGGAGCACCTTTGGGATGTGGCTGACCACAAATCTGCAGCGAAAGTGTGACACCATCATGTTTATATGGACCAAAATCTCTGAGGAACGTTCCCAACACCTTGTTGAACTTGTGTCATGAAGAATTAAAGCAGCTCTGACAACAAATGGAGTCCAATTTGGTATTAGCAATGTGTACCTAATAAAGTGACCGTATTTAAAAGCGATCCTATGTGTCCTTTTTCAGACATTTCACAAGTTAAGAATGATGGTACATTTCATTAAAAACAACCTCACAGTGTTTCTACAGGTAAGCCAAGAAATCAGAGTATTTAGCAAACATCATCTGGGGATCATGAACAGGTGAATACCAAAACCCCATCAAGTAGTCGCTGAGCCCAAACAGTCATGTCACTATCATGGCTAAAAATACAATAAAAAAGGCATTAACATTTCACTATACAGGGGTTGTTGTATTATATTTCATAATGACAAGCTATTATATTTCTTTATTTGTAAAAAAAAAAAAAAATTCTAATTAAGTATGAATAATAATGCCTGGCAATCATGCAAAGGTATTACTATTTTCCACAGTCTCAATAATTGAGTCAGGCTGCAAATTAAAGCACTTTGGTGGTCTCCCGCTGCAGCACAGCAGAGCCCTGAGTTGCATCCCCTGCCCCACACTGTACTGATTAGGCCTGTCACTAACCCCCAAACAAAATAATCAAAAAGACAGAATGGAGGGCAATTCAGGTATGCAATAGTACTAAGGAGGGCTGAAAGCTTCCTCATCAGGGGAATATATGCCAGGCTCTGGTGCAGAGGGAAGATAGCACAACCCCTTGCTGTGGGAGAGTCACAGCAGGGGAAATTGGCTGGCTGTCTCCATGCCTTTACTGTCTACACTCCATCAAAAGACAGCAGTGGGGGACCACACACTCCCAAACTAATGATAAAACATCAAGGACAGCATAATGTTGCCGCCGGGGATGGAGTGTATGGCAGAGGTGGTGCTGATGGTGGTAGGGTGTAGCATCGGGCATCAGGAAGAGATTCGGCTCTGACAGTATTTGAAGAGGGGGTGGGCTAGATTTCTTTCCCTGTGACCGAAGGCAGTGTGATAGCTGAAATGTCAGTGTCTGGAAGAGGGAAATTGGCCATTCAGGGATGAGGGTCTTCACAAAGGCCGGGATAGGATGTGGCACATATAATATCCAGACGAACAAGAATTCTCCATGGGCAATTTCCAGGCTGGATGACTCTGGGCTCAGCATTATGAGGGCTGAAATATGAGTGTATTTTTGAGAGACCATATTTTCAGGGGCATTTGTATCAGTGAAGAATTTGATATGAGAGAATTTAACCATAAAGTGAAACAATGTAGGAGAAATTGTTTATCTATGCCTGCTTAAACCTGCCTGCCAACACGACGGTGGGGAATATATTTTACTTGGTTTTTGTTTTCTCTGCTTACTTCTCTTAGTTAAAAGTGCCCTTTATATAAAGTTTTGCAGAGGTATTCTATAAAAACACACACAAAGAAAAAAGCCTGTAAAAGAGGTTGCATCAATTTATCTAACGATTTCTTTTTTTTTTCTTATCGTGACAAAAAAATCGGCAAGCTGTTGTGTTGAAAATCATTCCACACTGTGTTGCATGTTTCAGAAAATCAGTGTGATTCACAAGGACACAGTTTCCCGACAGCCTTTCATAAGAACAAGGAGACCCACGAGCCCCGTCATGTTATGTCGAAACCCTGATAAACCCTAAATTCCCACTGGCTTGTGAAGCTTTGATTTATTTTTTATTTTTTTTTGTCTGTAGAGGATTTTTTGGGTCAGGAAGTCAAGTGCGGGCTTAACCATGGTGGCAAAGTGAGGGTTGTTTTCCTGCCAACAGGCAGCATGTGTGAGTTATAGCACCAGGTCACCTCTATGAGAGAAAGGCCTCTCTCTGACCAGCTCTCCCTAACAACACACACCAGCCAGAGGGCACAATTCACAGCCTGTTGAAGACACACCCTTGTGGAGAACAGCATGACAAGCCTCTTTTTCAGCCTTTCAACTGGCCACATACAATACGAGCACTACAATGGGGCTTGATTTGACGTGAATTTACATCGGCCTCACACCTGTCCAGGCTGTCGCGCAGTGAAAGGTCATTAGTCTTTTTGAAATAGGAAGAGCCCGAAGGACCAGTGCTGGTAGAGGGTGGCAACAGGCTGAAAAGAGAACCGATAGACAATTCAGGCCCAGCTCTATCAATAATTCTGCAAGCAAATATTTATCAAGTACAAAACAGCTCATTAAAATAAAACTATTGGTTGCATGCCCTTAGTTAAATAAAATACTTTTTTTGCAACAGGCCTGTGATGGCTTTAGCAGGAGCTCGCAAATAGCAAAACAAAACAGTAAAACTGGCAGATAAGAGAGGGAAAATTGGATTTTACAACAGAAAAATATGAGCCTAATGCTAGCTGGCCGGATAAGAAGGGTGCACTGGTGGACAGTTGAAATTGCTGTTGTGCATGGCTGTTGGAAAGCTACGGAAAAAAATGCAAAGAGCAATGCATGTTGCAGAGACACATTAATTAAGCTACTGTTGCAAGCATGATTAGTCTGGGACAACAAACTCTCGCGTGGACCACAACATGATTTTTTTCTGGCATTAAATCCTCCAGAAAACAGGAGTGGGAGTCGCAGATATAATTATATGCAGTTTGAGCACCTTTTACCAATCTCCTGTGTCTCATTACGGAGAGCTAAAGTCATGGAGCGTCCAACATTTGCACACCAGAGAAATGGTGTTTAATGGAAATTGGTAAAATATGTGGATAGGAAGTTACTAATTGAAGGAGTCATGGCCAAAGGCACAAACACTGACAACGCAGACACTGTAGCTTTTATTCGGGACCGGAGAACATTCGCTTCCCGTGGCTTTCAGTCATTCACGTAAGTGTTATGGGTGCAGAATGAATCAAATGATACATGAATTTAACAGCAGTAGACACGCATCATGCATGAGTTCCTAAATGCCCGCAGGCGATTCAGTCGAAACTTCTGAACTATTAGAATATTATATTACTACTTTCAAGATCTGTGATGGAGAGTCAAAAAATGCTTACGCCACTTGTTCAAAATCGGAGAGGATTTGATCCGAGAGAGTACAATAAATCTTTGATTCTGAGGAATCTTTACACGGCAATTAGAAATTTAGCTGTGGTAGCTTGAATAAGGATGCCTTGAGTGAGCTATTTGCTGGCATATGCTGTCCTTTTGTTTGGAAGTGATCATTATAGGCCCATTGGGAACAAGCAGATGCCATCATCTGCCTGGCAGAGCACAAACCATGGGGCGGCAGAGTTATGGGAGTTACAGGAAACCTACGTCACGGTGACAAAGTCACGCGTGTCAGCTGGTGAAATAAACACATTATTCCTCGAGCAACCTATGGAACTGCTGAATGTCAGACATACAGTGATGAGGAAATCTGTGTATGTTCCATTAACTGCGTGCAGGGAGACATTTTTATGTGACTGAAAATATTCCAGCAATGATAAAATGGAATACCAGCGCTTTTCTGAGTGCTTTGTGCCTCAGAGATTTGGATTAGCGACATCCTGCTGTGTTTGAAGCCCAGTTTAGAAGACATTCCTAACACCCCACATGGTTATTCTTCAGAAAATTCAAACCATCAATAGCACCTATGCAGTTTCAGCAATCAGGGGGGAGTCATTTCACAACTCTGTAATGCTTCCAGGTGTAGAAATTCAGTCTCAGGTTACTCTTACAAAGCCCCAGAAAACCATCATCCCTGCACCAACAGTAGCTGTTTATTCTTCCTTAATTCCTCTAGAGTCTGACAGCTTTTTGCATCCTCTGCCCAAGACCTTGTCCCTCCATTAAAATCCTTTTCAATGCTTGCCCTACAATTGGTGAAATGGTGTTGACGTGAAGGCCATTACAAACACATTTACTTTCACAAATGCACATTTTTCAGCAACTGCCATAAACATCTGCTCATCAGCTAGACAAAAAAAAAAAAAAAGAACTGTTACATTGCTGGTTTTTGACACACAGTTCATGGCTGTCAACATGACCTAAGCAAGCAGACTGAGTAATAATCAAAACAATATCACCAGTAGGAAACCTGCAATCAGCTCTTGCACAAAATCCACAAAAAGCCAATTTTGAACAACAGAGCCTTTCTCATTCGACTCTGCAGCTTTGCGCATGTTAGGCTTAAATGCGAGTGTTGATTTTGGAGGCCAAATTTAACAAACTGCATCAACCCAGCATGGTTTGGATGGTTTTAAAACCAAGCTGTCCTGTTTCTTTCTGGGTTTTTAATTCGGAGAGAGAGACGATCGGTTCAATTTAAAAACACATAGTTGATATTATTCTATATGCAGCGTGACTCCTCATACCAGTATCAGTGAAAGGTATACAAGTGCACTGACCACAAGAAAATCTTTACTGCCACACAGACTGGATGCAAAGCATATTCATACAAGGAATTACAGTAAAATAATGATAAACATACAGCTTTAAAATATATTTTTTATACAGCTTAAAGGTTTAACTCATGGACTTAGTGCCTTTTCCTTCACTTTAACAGTTTAAGCTGTACAATTGACCATGACTGGCATCCAGGCTAGATACAGTGTTACAAAATCCTGCCAGTGAGTACACGCTCGAAACTGTGAATTTTAAGTTTCTTTCCACCCAAAGAAACATTCCCCCCGCACAGGATGAAGGAGAAAACAGCCTCCAGGTTTAAAGGGACAAGCAAAGCACAATCTCATCTGAACATCAAGAATCATTATGATTCCAGCCCCTGACATTTGTTTAAAGCAAAGACTTACAAGCACCCGGCAATAGGTTATGAGTCTCAGGTAAAAAGAAAGAAAATCTACTTGAAGTCGTACAGAGGTAACGCAAAAATGTATTTTTGTTTATATTTCCTGAGAGCCTAAACAACAGATTCTCATTCCTGGTCTTGCGTATGGTCACTGGCAGACAATGCTGTTGGCACACAGGCAGGAACAAATTGAAACTTGGGAGTGAAATACAAAATGCTTCTCTAAACAGCAGGGAGCAAGCACTCCAAGGAGAGAAAGCTAAACCCACCAACAATGGCTGCACCTGCTGAAAATTTATTTTCCCCTTATCCACATCACCCCTGCCAGCCACCAAAAATAGGAAATTAAGGTCCGAGTAGTGTGTACTTCACTGACATCAAGTTACGAGATTTCTAAATGATGAAGTCCGCGGTGCTTTGTGCAACTTCAAACAGCTACCTCCTGCTGTTCCCCCCTCGGGGATTCAAGTGCAAGTGCCTGATGCCTTTAAACAGTTGTATGGAGAGAAAAAAATGTTTTCAGAATTATGTGCAATTGCATCCAAGTAAAATTTACTGGCAACGGCAAAAGTAGTCGAGTTAGTCATTAAATCCCTATGTTTAGATTTTGTTTTGTGTTCCATTTGGTTGTTTTGTTGTGGATTGTATTGTGTTTAAAAGAAAACAAGAAAAACACAAAAACTCCAATTAGTGTGAAAAGGCTGACAGGCATGTTAAGCTAAGAAGAAAATGAGGCCTCAGTGAAGAGAGGTTAACCAAGAGGAGCAAACTGTCTGTGAAATTTAAAGTCAAGTCCTGGGAGAGATGGTCCCTCAATTGCCCTTTACTGGATGGCTGGAGAACACATTGAAATTCCAACCACTTCGACGTAAGTCAACAGCGCCACGGCCGATCTTGATCACAGAGAATGAAGTAATAGCCAATATAGTGCATAGTGTTACACAGTGCTCTTAGGAATATGGTACTGTTTGTGCATGAGTGTGACGATGCATGTCTGTATAATCCTTGTCTCCACTGGTGGTAACGTAAGGTGCATACTTCTGATAACAGTTCTAAATGCATCACAGTCTGATAGCATGTTTCTGCACAAAGCAAGGTGGCGTCTATTTCCAGACACGGTGCAGACATTAAAAACTGTGATAACCTTACAAGGAGATACAAAAACTGCATTAAATTAAAAATGGAAATGAATCAATAAATGTTTAGTGGACTAGGCGTCAACAGGCATTGACATCAAGGCTAAAAGAAGTGACCTTCTCAGAAACTTTTCTTTATCTTTGCTAATTGCTCAACGATAACAACTCAGACATTCTAGGAATGCAATGCTAAATTAGTGAAGTACCTTCTTAAAAGTGTCTGTGTCCTTTATCAGTGAGCAAAACCAGACAATGAATGATAAGCCATTCCACAGAACGGAGGAAGAACTACAAAACACTAAAAAACCCACATCTGAATAGTTAAATTTGGGCCACACATTCAGAGGAGGTAGGTATAATGTGATGTAACATATAGCTGCCTCTGGGTTTCTGCTGGGTCTGATTTATTTGCTGCTGCTTCAAAAATAATAACATACCATAACACATCTCTCTATTTGGGTTTTTGACATCCCAGTGCAATGTCAACAGCCACTTTATCCATCCCTTTGTACTCCACATACTTCAGAGTCATCATACTTTGATGATGCAGCTAAAGCTAAAATCTTCAACATGAATTCAAAGCTCAGTGGATTTGTCAGCTGGCGCCACCTTTTAAACTTCCTATTTCTCTAAATAATGGCTAACGTACATCTATGCTTGAAAAGTGACTGCTTGTATGTACAGTGTGCCATTAATGTAACACAAAATTATAACCACCAAAGCTGTCGAAGGTCTTTAAGTCTATAAGCTTTTCATAAGAAATGATGAGAAGTGATGAAGGCATTTAAACAATTAAAGTAAAAAGGAATAAAGTATAATATCTACCATGTACATAGAGGATGTAGTCGACATAAGCCTCTCCTACAGCATTGGACGCCACACAGCGGTAGGTGCCGTTGTAGGACTTGTTGAGGTTCTCGATGTAGAGATCAGAGCCGGTGACCACAGCATGAGGCGGCACATCCTCATCTACTCTCAGCCAGTTAATCTGATGGGGACTGGAGAGCACAAATACCACACACATCACTCAGCCTCTGTCTATCCATCGTAGAAATCTGAAATAAAGGTCAAATCTGAGAATCTGAGAAGGGCCATTGGCAGGCCCTGTCTAATGATGTAGTTTATACAGCATGCTAACAACTGGTAACATTTAAATGGTACACTGAAATGTAAAGGTTAAGAGGGTGTTTGGACTGGCGGGGAAAATAATATACAGTGGAAAATAGAAAATGAAACAGAAGTCTCAAGCACTGAAACGCATCCATACTCACTGTGGCTTTCCTTCAGCGATACATGTCAAATCCAGATTGTCACCCTCTCTGGTTAAACCTTCAGGATATGTCACCACGATCTTTACTTCTGGTTTATCTGGAAGTTAAAGAGATTAGTATTTACAATGCTTCAGTGATGTAAGCTATAATCCAGCTGACTTTCTTTCTCATACTTGCAGCTAAAGGGTGTGTTAAATGATTATTGGACTCTAAAGCGAAGCGCAGTGAAAAACAGACTTCTAAATGAAAGAAAAACAGTCAATAGCGAAACATAGAAGAGTATGAACTGATTATAGATGTGCTCACTAGACATCCAGTCCGTCTGCAGTACCTTATAGTAAAATGGCTTTTTTTCCCCCCTCTTATCAATGCTAGCCAAAGATTACCAAAATGTCAAGCGGTTGCAGTCAAGCTTTCTCTTTTTCCTTGAAAGGTCAGACAAAACAGTTATCTTCTGAAAAAAAAATTAATATTCTGCACAGACTACAAAAGGGTACCTTAACCTTTCTTTGATGTTTAACAGCGTAAGGCCGTATGCATTACCTCTTCAATCAATTCACCATTTAAAGAACACCTAAACATCACTGATACCTGAGCAGAAACGTTTCCCCTTATGATTGCTGTATCTCTCAGGCCAAGGCACCATTACACTCTAAGAAACACCAGCTGTACGATAAAGCAGTCAAATACATGCGACACATCTACGGCATGAAGGTCTGAGGATACACCGCGAGTCTTTCTAAGACCCTATCAACTGCAAGTTATTTATTCCTGCGTGCGCACAGCTCATGCAGGAGTCGTGCAATATGGCAGTGTAATCTACATCACAGCAGGGCACAAGAACTACACCTGACCACGCTCAGCTATAACGCTGGGTTCAAGAGTCTGTTACTTCTTGCCACTCTGTCTTGCAAGTTTCCAGAGATGTAAAAGGAAAGTGTTTATTATATATGACATGTTTATTTGCGGGTTTTGCAAAGTTTGCACTTCCTTTGGAGAGAGCTGGAAAAAGGAGGATGTACAGTCATGTGAAAAAGAACGTTTTTCACAGGACTCTATGCAGTCCTGTGAAAGCTAAATATACCCTATGATTCAATAGGTTGTAGAACCACCTTTCGCTACAACAAGTTGAAGTAAGTTTTATCAGCCTCTCACATTGTTGTGGAAGAATTTTGGCCAAGTTTTCTTAATAAAGTTGTTTCAGTTCATTGAGGTTTTGTGAGCATTCATTTAGGCATAGCTCTCTTAAGGTCTCACCCCAGCATTTCAGATAAGTAAGGTCTGGACTTGCTTGGGCTCATTGTCCTGTTTTGTGACCCATTTTCACCAAGCTTTGACTCTACAATTATTGGAGATTAAGTATCGGAATTTCAAGAGCGCCTCCAAACACGTTCCTTCCGGTTGTGATTTATATATGTTCATTCTCATTTACGTGCCCCAGCCTCCCTCCTCTTTTCAATTCTTTAACTTCTTCGCTTCTATTTAGTACAAGAGGATCTGCCAGAATCGGGAGCTGCCGCCAGTCCCCTTCGAGGCCTTCCCAAACCGCAGCTCAATTCATGTCCAAGCCATTCACCTTTACCTACTAAAATGCTGTCAAGCATAAAATGAGGACGTGAATTTGGTATACAGGGGGAGTGGCTGCAAAACAGTCCCAAATCATCACCCCTCCACCACCAAGCTTGACAGTTGCTACGAGCTGTTTGTGCTGATATGCCGAGCCTGGTTTTAGCCAAAGGCTTTGCTGTGCTTTATGGCCAGATATTTCCACTTTGGTCTCGTCTATCCAAACAAGATTATTCCAGAAGCCTTGCGGTTTGCTCAGATGCAACTTTGCGAATCGTATTTTTAGCAAAAAGAGGCTTTCTCTTGGCAACCCTTCCAAACGAGACATATTTGCTCAGTCTTTTTTTAAAATTTGCAGTCATGAACTTTAACATCTAAAATGCTAAATGAGGCCTGTAGAGTCTGAGATGTCGCTGTTGTTTTGATGTCCACTCACTTGAAGATTATGGCATTGTGTCATGTCAACACACACCCACATACAAAAGTGCTAATGATCAGTTAATCAAGTGCTTCATGTTAGCATCAGCTGGCTGCTGTTTCCTATGACAGCTGTAAGGGTGTACGTAGTAGTTAACTTTCTTTTTACACTGCTGTTGTTCACCGTGCAGTCAACCATAATGGCCCTTCCAGGTGGCTTCTGTCTGTGTTTACTTTCAAACTCCAACACAAACATTTGAAATAATTCATTACAAACATTTATGGCTAAGATTACCCACAGAACTCCAGATTAAGTGTACTAGGCTCATAATCACATTGATTTATATTATCTTATTAACCCTTTCCATCCATACAGGTGCCTTTACTGAGCTCAGGCTGTGTGTGTTACTAAAAATGTACTTTGGCATCATCTTTTGAAGGCTGAAGGAATTATTATTATTATGCTTTATTTATTTTGCATGAAATTTTGTAGATTTGCAAGCGAGAATGTTTAGAACAGGTTCAAAAGATCATTGTTTCCAAGGTAGTAGTTTCTGCCCAATTTACAACTTTGAATAGGCGGACTCACTCAGGCCTGGTGATGGGGAGAAGGAGACTTGTGCTTGTACTTGTATTTCAGAATTCTCCCAAGTGTCTATTATCAATACAGCCCAAGGTTGTTCATTTTGTCCTCACAGTTGTAAGGATTTGAAAAATCAATACAGCCAAATTCTGTGCCCACTGCTCAACTGTGACAAAATAACCAACACTGTGGTGGATTCTAACTCTCTCCAAGTGGTATAAATCTGCTTCTAGTAACTCTAAAAGAACCCTGTCAATGCTCTTGCTTATCTGGCTGTGTAGGTTCTCTTATTCTTACATGTAGTATTTTTTACTTACTTTTTTTGCAATCAGAATCAAGTGTTACACCTGAAACATCTCAGGTGTGAAGTGAAATGAAGGACATCTGATATCAGTGGCCCAGCCTCACTAATAAGCAGTTAAGCCCTCAACTATCCCAGAAAAGAAACAGTTCCCGACACTGTCTGTGGGGCCTTGGTCTAGTTCTAGGCTTGAAAAGACTGAGTTTTGGGTCACTCACAAAGTACTTCCAAGTGTCTTTGAGCCAGGAGGTCCTTTACAGCTGGGTGGTCAATGATGCAGTCCACTGGCATTCCATCATCCTCCTTGGTGACAGAAAATCTTACCCGGCTGGTGACAGTAAACATCCTGTCATACGTCTCCTCAACTGTTGTTTCACCTGGAACACCATCACAGGGATGACAGGAAGAGAAAGTTAATGGCTAAACAGGTCAAAAACAAATCTGAAGTCCTGCAGCAGCAGCAGTCTGCACTGGCTTTAATGAGCAAATAGTCAAAGCTATTAAGAGAGCATTACCTGTCAAAGAGGACTGCTTTCAGATGGCATTTACATTTAATTTATGATTCAGTGATGTGGTGCCCAGGCGAGACTTTAGGGGATTCAAAGAGTCCGAAGGCCTTCGATTCTGACGAGAGCAGCGAGGAGCGGCTGGGTCATATCCAGCCTGATAATGAAGGCTTCTGCTGCTCGAGGGTTGAGCATTGTTGGGGCTAACCCTGCAGTAATCTGCTGCCCACTAGGCCCTAGGCTGTCAGAAGGGCATTCATTTAGAGAGCATTACAATGCCACAGGGGCATTGCATTAGCTGCAGTGCTGAGTGTGATGGTTTACTCGCACTTAATGAAGTGAGGAAATAATTACAGCCCCACACTGACCTGCAGCACACTTCCATTTCAGCCTTGTCACAGGGGAGCTGTGCTGGACTCAGTGAGGGCAAAACACTGTTGTTCCACAGTTGATGATCACCAACACACATATATGCGGCCTCTTGATGGATATTAACCCCATGTAACATATACGCACCCACCCAAGACCTGCCTACATAAAATTTAAAGTACTGGAAGTAGTAAGTGGTCAATGCACTTGTGGGCATTAAATTTGACCACACCGCCAACTGCAATGAGGAAACAGGCAGTCGAAAAAGTGCACTGACCATTTGAAAAGGGTAAGTAAGTAATAACAGTAATAACAGCAGGAATACAGTGTGTCAGTGTGAAGAGGCTGCATAAAAAAAATAAATGGTTTTCATCTAAACAACAGCGATCTTGCTAGCCTGCACAAAAATGCGTATAAGTGTTGCAGCATGTGTTTGTGCCCTGCAAGCTGGTAAAGATGCAGCGGGTAAAGGTGAAGGTTCTTTGATTAATCATGTGTACTACTACATCTCAGCTTCCATGTGGACATGCTCACTCTATTTTAGACCACTCAACTGATCTGGTCTTAAAAGACATCTGATTAGAACCTGAGATCAGAGCCAAGAGGAGGTGCAGGAGTCTAATTCCCTTGCAGACCACTTGAATTACAATATGCTGCAGGGTTTTAGTGGGTTTTTGGTCCAGTGATGCCAAAAGCATGGTGCCTACTCCAGCTTAATTATGCCATTTAACTTCACTCGAAAAAGCACCACAACAGCAGCAAATGAGTTTATCCCAAACATCTTTAGTTAAAGTTGAGTCCTGTGATCAGTGGGTACTTGTTCCTTTCCAAATAAGAGCAAAAAAAAGTCAATTAAGAGCTGTATTGTCACCATACAATCACAAGGTCAATGAGGGCATTTCCAAGCACACCTGCCAGGAGCAGCGCCCCGCGCGCCAAAGAGTTGGGTGAAGTGGAGTGTAAACTGAAGAGATGCGGTGATTAGCCATTTTTCTCTCGGCCAGTCTCACTAATTGCCTCATAACAATCACAGTGAAGCATTTAGACCGTGCAACAACAACAATCACGGCAGTTTACTTTATGTTTGTGTCGAATAAAATGTTGGTTTGCAATCTCTGACAGGGTGTACAATATCAATTTGAGGCATGTCAAATCGTAAATAGAAAGGTGCATACAGTATAAGAGAAGATGCTTTAAAAACATGACAACCTTGTCCTGGCCAAAGAAAAGCGTGTCTCTATGTGTGAGAGTTTGCGTGTGTGTGTTTTCAAGCTTCATTCAAAACTCACTTACAAAATTGGCTGGTGTATCCTGTGTCACACCATGTCGTATTGTGAATGGCTGGTGTGTGGCCGTGGGTCGTAGCAACAGTCACACTGTGAGATTTTTATTTTTATTTTTTTATTCTGGCACTCTGGTGCCTTGGTGGAAAAATTCAACTTGGCCAGTAGCAGACACAGGCTCTCATAGATCTCACAGGCTACTCTAGGACCAACATTTAAGACTGATGAATAACAGTGCTACCAGGTTTCATAACTGCACAGTGTAAAGGAAACTTGATGAAAATGTTTCAGGAAAAGACACCATAAATTAAATATATGGTTGGAATTCTTTAAATACAGTGTAAAAGTCTTTACCATCCCCTTATTTCTTTATATTTTGTAAGAACTGGCGCAAACATAAATGGAAATACAGCATATAAGGCAAAAAAAGAGTTTCCACAATTCTGACAAGTATGAAAGTCAATATTTTGCATGATCACTTTCATTCTACAGCACAGCATGAACTCTCTTAGGCGAGCGTTCTTGTAATTTCTTTAAGTAGTCCTTAGAAATAGTTCTCCAGACTTCTTGAAGGACATTCAAAGCTCTTCTTTGGATTTTGGCTGTCTTTTGCTCTCATGTCTGTCAAGATGATCCCACACTGCTTCACTGATGTTGAGGTCCAGGCTCTGGAGCGGCCACTGTGTGTTTTTCTATCCGGGTATGCTTTTACTGCATTAGCAGTGTTTTTAGAATCATTGTCATTGCTGAAAAATGAAGTCAATCAGACATATTCCAGAGGATATATCATGGTGGTTTACAATTTGATTTTCCATGCTCATAATTCCATCAATTTTGACAAGATCTGTTAACCACTGGCTTTAATGCACTTCCGAAGCCCAGAAACCTCCAGATGGCTGTAAGACACTCACTATTGTACCTCTTTCCTGACCTCCACCATGCATATTGACAGTGATTTTAACCAAACTTTTCATTTTTGAATTCATCACTCCATATGAACTGTTGCCAGTGATTTTCAGTCCAGTTCTTTTGTAATTTGGGATACCTTAGCCTTTTAGTTTTGATAGCCACCCTTCCACTGAGACCATTTCTGATGAGGCTTCAGTGAACATTAGATGGATCAGATGAACTTCTCAGGCTGCATGTCAGATCTTTCTCCCATTTCTTAAGGGTATGCCTTTTAGATACTATCCATCTGCTCTAGATATTTTGTTTTAAGACTGACACTTATTTGTCCACCACTTATCCAGTTTCCTCATTTTTTTTAAAGACACACTGCACACGTGTATAACAACTGCATAAGAGTTTTTAGTTAATAGTTCTTTGGGAATGCAAAAATCTATTTTATGCCTGTCAAACTGTGTTATCTTTAGCATTTGTCATAGATTGAACTAAAGAAATGGGAAGAAATGATGCGGTTTTGCAACAGGCTGCTAGTAAAGTCCCTAAAGATACAATTTAATATTGATTCTTTGCTAAGTTGCCTGTTATGTGCAGATGCAACACACGTCATTCCTTGAGTTAGGAGGCTTTTTTATGAAATTATTTATTGAATGATTTATAGGTCAGCGTTAAACCGCTTAACAAATAATAAAAAAATTCCTCTGAAAATTGGACTGGACTGAAAATGACTGGAACAGGCAGCCAGTGCCTAAAGAAAAACTGGAGAACTGTTGTTCAAAAACACTTAAAAGAATTACAACAAAGTCTGGCAGCAAAATATAAAGAAATGACAGAGCGGCTCGGGAGCTTCGCACAGTACTGTTTTTCTTTATAAATAGATTAAATGATCAATAAATACATGAAATCGTGGCAAATCTATAGAGTATCACACATAAAATAATGAACTAATCAAATTAAGCCGTAATTGGTGCCCATCTCATTTTTTATAATCATTTTAGGCTAATTGCATTTTGTGGAAAATAATCAGCTGGATAGCAATAATCTGATGAAATGATTGATGTGATATTATAGAAATTTTTAGAAAATAATAGAATGAATTATATTAAAACACTACTGCCGATGCTGTTCACTTTATGAGATTGAGCAAATGGGCTCTGACCCAGAGGTGGGCATGTGGGGGCCACAGGCCCACCACAGGAATGCCACTTTATTCTGAGACACATTGAGCATGAGTGCCAGGAGAGAAGACTGCAGTTTTAATTCTTTGCATTATTGGCCACTTATGTTAACTAACATAAACCCAGCTCTTAAATCATATGGCACAGTGCTTTTTAGAGAAATCTTGTGTGTTGTATCAGAATTTGTGAACGTCACTTCAGGTGAAGCTGTGTCTCGACATTATAAATGTCAGTTTGACTCTGTGACCGATACTATTAAGGTGATAAAGGGAGTGTTTATGTATTGTTTTTTGTATTCTAAGATTAGCAGTTCAACTTTTTTTTTTTTTGTCACCCCAATATCAGAAATGAACCTGACACCCTCGTTGACACCTGCTTTTTATGATTGCCTTGGTTGCCTTGCCTTGAATCTCGATTTAATTACTGAATTTGTTATTAAAAACAGCTTTCCCAATTAGTTCTGTCAGAAACGCTAAAGGTAATGAGCTATCTTAATGTTTGCTCCAACAGTAGTTAGCTCATGAAGCAGATGTGAATCCTATGTGAATAGTTGTGATAGAAGAGGTGCAATATGTGTGACTTTTTGTACAACTACTGAAAATCCAGTTATTGGCTGATGTAATCAGGGGCGTAATTTCCAGGGGGGTTAGGGGGGTTGTGATCCCCCCAATAATCAGATCCAACCAATATAACCCCTCCAATAAAATATGAATTATCTTGCATAAATAGGCTGTTGATTTTCTTTACTCATTTCAGTTATTACCAGCAAAATAGCTGCATGTTTAATCATCTGGGAATTTACCCAGATTTATTTATTTATTTAGACAGAGATCTTGACCCCCCCAATGTTCAGCACAAAGTTACGCCGATGGATGTAATCTGATGATTCAAGTAAAAACAAATGTGTTTTTATTTCATTTTATTTTCTTATGCTTTTTTGTGGTATGTAACAACCTCTCCGCCTTAAAAAAAGAGCTGTCTCTGTGCAATGTCAAGAGGACTTTCTGCCAAATTAGCCCCAATCCGCCTTGTGTTACTGTGTCTGCCTGAAAGTCCCATGGTGTTGTGTCTTTCATTTGACAGTACAAAATACCAAAGGGACAGGCAAAACACTTTTCAAGGTCAGGAAAATAGCACCACTTACCCTTGTCTTGGCATTTTCATGAACAAAAGCGTCTTTAATTTGACTTCTACAATCAGTTCTGCTTTGTTTCGAGTCTTCTTATTAAATTCTTTTAAAACGAGAAACAGTAGAAAATCATGGGGAAACAAAGTTCTGCACCACATCTTGACAACTCATACAGAGTTATTAACGATGTACAAGCCAACCAACGCTTGTCAATTACTAGTGTCATCCAAGACCCAGATGAGGAAAACAACCGTGGATCAGGTCATGGAAGGACTCAAATCTGAATGCAGAGGAGATTTGAGAGTTGCAGCAGAGATGTCAAATCAAACGCTCTTGTGAGCATCGAGCACTGATCAATCCCAGTGCAATCAAGCATAACCTCTTCTCAGGGTGACATTTTCTTTCAGTCAGTTTCTAACCCGGGTCTTCTGCCTGCCAACACACTGCAGAGCCACCAGTGATCAAGCTCTTTCGGCGAGGCTTAGACAGTAAACGGCTCCAGCACTGTTGGAGGTATTTCGATTAGCAATGCAGAGAAAATGAAAATGATAAAGATTTTTAACTTGCTCTATTCACTCCATATAAGATAAGGCGAGTTACGCTGGGGACCCTGGAGATGTAAGGAAAATACACTGTGAGTGACTTGTACAGTAAGCAGTCGGGGCTGCTGTGACGCAAAGCACAAAGAGGTGATTAAAATGCTTTAAACCCCCAGTGTTCAATTGCTACAATTTGTCAAAATTGGTACTCTGAGACACAACACATATTTTAAGATTCAGTGTGACTTACAGTTACCAAGGATATCATTATCTCAGATGTCACCGTAAATAAACATCCATAAATTTGCTTAGAAATCAGAAACAGAAAGACACTGCTCATTACTCCTGAACCTGTCTGAGAAGTGCCAGGTTTTTAAATTACTCTTGTTTCTGCATCCATTACAATAAAGAACATCCATCAATCCATTTCCTTAACTGCTTATCCAATTCAGGGTCTGGAGCCGATCCCAGCTGACAGGGTATGCCCTGGGCAGGTCTCCGAGGCCATCACAGGGCACAATAAGGAGCAGATAATAGTTAATTTGGTGGAAATTTAATGGTGCCGATTTGTCACAAGATAAGCACAGTAGGCTAAAATAACCTATAACTTGACAGAGGGTGCAGTGGTTACAAGATCTTTGATAGGTCAAAGGACAAAGCAGGTGTTGACATATATAGAAAGCATTAGATATACGTAATTACGGTGATACTGAAATCTACTCGAGCTTACAAGCAGTGAAAAATAGATTATTTGACTATTGTATAGGGATTTTATTAAAATTTTAAAAGCAGCTCTTTTGATGTAATATTGATGTAATATTGTCGAATGTAATTTTTTGTTATTTAGATGCCAGGATGTTCAGTAACAAAAGGGGACGGAATAGCATTACGTACTCAAAAAAAAGTAAACCTTGACTTTGGATTATTTGCTCATTAATATAAGTTCCAAAAGTCAAAAATAAACCAGCTCAAGTTCTTCAAATTAAAAACAAGGGTAAAAAAATGAATAACGTTTTATTTTATCAGTTAAGATATTCCCAAAATGATTTTTTAAACTGCATATTAATTCAGAATCTTTCAAAGCTGAATTTGAAAGTTCAGCTTTTGAGTTTTTAGTGTGTTTACAACAAATGGAATATTTCAAATTCATTATAAAATGCAAAACTTTGCTACTTTTCAAAGCTCCTCTTAAATCTTCCGCATGTGGCATCACATGATCACCTGTAAATTTGAAAAAAAAAAAAAAAAAGCATAATTAAACGCAGCTGTCCAACAGAACAGATCTCTTCCTGTACTTAGCAGACAAGCAGTCGGCTCCACTACATTTGAAATAACACTGCAGATGTCATTTATGCTAACAAGCATTTTGTGTGCTGAGTCTCTCGCAGGCCAGAGCCCATCAGTCCCGTACCTGCCAGCATGATAAATGGTTGCAGAAGCAATTCGGCCAATTTGAAAGAGTGTGTAAATTAGGCCGAGAATTTCTTTATTACCAGTACGACTGTCTCGCCCACATACAGACGTAAGACAAACATGATCAGAGAGATTCTATAAAACCACTGAGATGTGTGCATCTGAATCTCAATCCGAGCGGGAGCTAATGAATTGTTTAGCACGTCCATAATGAGAAGTGATTTGTGTTTCCTTGGGTACAGGAGGACGTGACTTTCTGGCTTTCTTTATGTATCCACTGCCACTATGGATTAGCCCTGCTCAGCATGTCAGCGGCATTTCGCTGATCTAACCATCCTGTTGTCTCTTCTTTCCCTACACAACACTCAACAACTCATAAACAGAAATTGACTTCGACTCCTGTAGGGAACACTGGAGGCACAGATGGCATTTAGCTTCAGATTCACTCTTGTCTAAATATTTCATCTCTCAACAAGCCAAATGAATCCTCTCCATTCTAATACATATATAATTTGACAACAAGCTCAGAGACATCCACTCTGTGTAAATACGATATGACTAAAACGAATATCTCCCTAGTTGTATAATAAGTATATCATGAATAATTGATGACCCCCTAATCATAACGGAGAGGTAATAAGGCTTTCTCACCACTCCACATTACATCCCTGTTTCTGAGCAGCCTACAGCCGGCCTTAGGCGGAAAATGCATGGAGGAGAAATGTGCAAATATGAGTTCATAACCATGTTTACTATGTATGGATGGTTTAAAGTAAATACAAAGATGTAGAGTTTAGTAGTTTTAGAAAACATATTCCATCAGGAGACAGAGTGTAACCAGTAAATATTTAAGCAATTTTAAATCTGAACTTGGATCTGTGAAATGAAAATTACAGTATGAAAATGCCTTTAAGGCAAATGTTTTCGAAAATTTATGAGAAAAATAACACAGGCCCGAATTGCAGGTCTTGCAGTTGCGGTTGCATAGTTTGTTGATTACATAGTGAAGCTGAGCAGGCAGCTCAGGCTGAAGGACGGGTGGGAGGGGGGTTACACACAAGAAAAAAAAAAAAGAAAAGCAAGAAAGCAAGCACTGTCTTTCTGCAGCTGTGTATGCCAGGCTGGATTATCTTCTTATATGTGTCAGTCAACATAATCAGTACAACACACATTAATGTTTTGGAGTAGAATTACGTTTTATTCACAGAAGAAGTGCCTGGAGCATGTGAAGCAAACTGGGTGAGGCTGTTATTCTACTGACCTGTCAGTTCTTCCTCCCCTTTCATCCATCTGATGTAGGCGGCTGGCTTGCCGCCAATGGCTGTGCAGGTGAGCTCCGTCTCGTTCCCCTCGCTGACCACGTCCTCGCGGCTCTCGATGATTGGGCTGCCTGGCGGGACTGACCCAGAACAATTTCAGAGGCAGCACATAGACACACAGACAAAAATCTATTAAAACTTTACAATAAAGTTTTAGATACTTAAATACTGGGTAAAGTCACTATTCCTCACTATTAGGAAGCTACCTGTTTATACTGATTGTCAGTGAATACATAAGTTTCAGCTTTTACTGATTTACAGTGCTCTCCATAATGTTTGGGACAATGATACATTTTTTTGTAGTTTTGCATCTGTGCACCATCACAATAAATTATTCAGCCAATATGTGATGGAAGCACACAAAATTAACAAACTGGTTATACACAGTCCCCAATTTTCAGAGGCTCAAAATCAATATAAACATAAAGACTCTTTGTACTTGGATGGAAAAACTTTTAGAACCCACGGACATCACAAAGTGTTGTTTCCCCCCTTGAGATGCTCCGCTACCCCTTTACTGCAGCCACCTTTGTATAAAATAATGGAAAAGCATGCTCTGTTGAGCTCAGATCATGTGACTGACTTGGCCATTCAACAATATCCCATTTCTTTACCTTAAGAAACTCTTGGGTTGCTTTTGCAGTACGCTTTGGGCCATTATACATTTGTACTGATCAGTCTGCAGCATTTGGTTGAATCTGAGCAGAGTATATCTCTTCTATCAGCAGTCGCATCATCACAATGCTGCCTCCACCATGTCTAACAGGTTTCATCCTTTTCCCATCATTCTGGTATTTCATTTGTCCAAAGATCTAACCTGACCTTTGTGCTTTTGAGTGTAATTAGTGGTTTTCACCTTCTAAACTCTCTGCATTTCCATTTATGAATGCATCTCTGAATTGTGGACTCTGATTGTCTTCTGCCTAATAATGGCATTAACATTTCTCATATTTAAAATTACATTAATGACAGCAATAAATGACAGCACGTCTGGTTTATTTGTCATAAAATAACAAGGGAATAGGCCTCACATGGCCATGAAACTGCTTGCAGTCAATTAGACCAATAATTTACATTTTTTCTTGAATTAAACCTGAAAGTCTGCACTTCAATCACATATTGTTCAAATTACAGTCCACTGTGGAGTGTACAGAGGCAAAACTACAAGTATTGTGTCTTCACTATGAGGAATAATAATTACAGATTCAATATAAGGACTCACCCCCTGAGCCACGGTCGCCCCCATCAGTATGAGGAATAATAATTATAGATTCAATATAAGGACTCACATATCTCAGCGAATTTTTGGAAGGAGATGGACACAAGAGATTATACAAAGAAGTGGAATAACTCGAGCGACATATATACCAAACAAGCAAAAAAAGACACTACTGCAAATAAAGAGGATCCAAGAAGGAAAAAAGAGCCAGGATTTTGTTTGTTTCTGTTGTGGCTAGCACTGCATAGGTGCACCACAAGGCAATTAACACCATGCACAAGCATGAATGCTAGCAACGGCATCGTAGTAGGCACTTAAAAGACTCACCACAGTAGTTTAAAGTAGCTGTTAGTGTGGGAGGTTGAAAATGATGTTGCCTCACCAGCTATGACAGATATCTAGTCTTTTCGCAGATTTTTGGGGAAGCAATAACAGAAATACTCAATTTTCTCTTAAAAAATAAAAAGAAACTTGTGTGAATGTGGCAAGGATAAACTACACGCTAACATTAAGCAGTATTCTGTTATTGTCTAAGGAGATCCAATCTTTTCCATGTTCTCATTTTAAATGAAAGCATGCACAATCCAAGCAAAGCTTTAATTTATAATGTTAACCTTATGGAGAGTAGAAAACAACTGAAAACAAACTCTTTTTTGTGTGTTCTGCTGTGAGGCTGTGACATATCATCATTTCATGCTGATATAGTGAACTGGTTCATATTTTTAAATCAAACAATTATCATTTATTTAAAGTTTTGTTATACCATCTGGAAAATGGAAGCCTGATACTAGTTTAGTTGTATATTTGATATCTTTGGCGATTTCTACCAACTCACATGAGAAATATTGTTTTATTTAGATGCTACTAGAATAGACAAGCTGTTGCAGACTAAAATATATTTTAATTTGTAACAGCTTGTCCACATTTCAGATGCTTTTGCAGTTGTTCATATCATACCTGTCTAATTGAGCAGACGTGTGCTTATTTTAATCACTGCAGGTGCCTACACAAGAGGTCATATGACTCACATTTTTATTTTATTCATCCCAAGAGGGGCTTAAGTAGCTGATATGAGTTGCGTGATAATCTGCACAAAGTGTCATGACAATCCATCAAACAAGCGGCGGACCAACAAACCACATTACCTCAAATACTGTTGTTCTTTTTTATTAGGTGAATAAAAGGAGTTTGTGATGCATTCATTAACACATACCTTCAGCTAGCATGAGTCACGAATCTATCTCTTTGCATTTCTTTTAAGCTAATGTTAAACAAGCACATGTGATTAGAACCTATGGGTGTAAAAAGAGGATGGGGAACAGTTCTCCCTCATCCCTTGTATTACTCATCACAGCAAACTTGCTGAACTCCAGTTACTTGAAAGAAAAAAGTCAGCAGGGTGCTTATTTCAAGGACTCTTCAATGCAACCCTTAGTTCAGAAATACTGCAGCTAGGTTTCAATTGTACAACTAGAGTAATTACTTTAAAGTGCTTTTAATTCCTTTCAATCCCCCAGGATGTCTGCATGTATAATAAAGCTTAACTAGAGTAATTTCACTCCAAAGCATCAAAGTGTGGCACAGCTGACTCTCAATAGGGAATCATTTGGAGCAGCCAAGTCAACATTCACCGGGATTCACATAGTCAACACAGCTGCCAAAACCAACGCGGTCTGAGCCATCAGTTTCAGCATCTGCTCCTTTTCGTTATGCTGTTGAGCACTGCGAGAGCCTAATTGGCTGACATTTTGTTTCAGTTGCTAAAGATAACAGGATCAAAGATTACTATTATTTCATATTCACCGTCTATAATGGAGCAAAATACAACAAAAGAGTGTGTGCGCGTGAGGTTCACACATGTGTCCTCACACCTACCCAGGACAGTGATGTCTGCGTAGGCTTCCTGAGGAGGATCTGTGTAGAGCTGGCACACATAGCGTCCCTCATCGGAGAGTGACACATTGGACAGAGACACCCGCAGTTCGTTGTCAGAGAAATTCACCAGCTGGAACCGGCTGTCCTTGAGAGCTGTGGGGATACATGTGAGACAGAGACAGTGAGGATACGGAGTACAGGGACACAAACACGGGACATGGGGTGAGAAAGAAGGGGGACGGGTGGGGGAAATGGTGGAGAGTGGTGAGAACGAGAGAGAGGACGGAGAAAGACAAAGGAGACAGTATAGGAGAAAATGAGACTGAGGAGAGAATGTGGTGGGCAGAGTGCTGCTCTTTTGTGGGCTTTCTCCTTAATTGAGTAAAAGAAAAGTGAGTTTCAAAATGATTCATACAAGTTGATTTATAAAGTAGCTTTACAGTCCAAAGAGCACTCGCAAAGAAAGGAAAGTGTGAAGAGTGCTCATGAAGACTCCTAACAAGCTAGGAACTCTTAAAATGGGCTGCGGCTGGTCATGGATGGATGCATCAAACTCACATATTCCAGAAAAAGCAGAGGCATTCAAACATACATAATGAATTAAATCACTGTGTGCAAGAAGAGAGGCTCGGATGCCTCAAACTCTAAATCAAAAGTAGACAAGAATATGTATACTAATGCCTGTATAGACTGGCTGAAATTTCTTTTAATGTCATCAAACTAGGTTAGCCATCTCTGAGTTTTACCCACTGCTTTTCATTTAGGTCAGCCCTCATCCCAGAGCACTCTTTTACATAAACAGCTTTGGTTGATTTGATTGGGAGCCCTTTTGATGTTTTGACCTGCCTTCTTTATCAAGCCCTCTCTGCATCTGTCGAGCTAACGAACTCAATTCAGCCCCCTTAAAGCGCAGGGAGTTTATTATTCCCATCAGGCTTTACACTTAGCATCATGATCATTACCCAAGGTCTCGGGGCAGTGTCAACATGAAACCTCATTCCCTGATATAATTTGAGAGCTCTTTGGAAGTCTCTCCTCAAAGGGAAACAATGACACTGATGCACTTTGAGAATCCAAGCACCTGCTAGGGAGGGAAACCCTTCACTTGTGAGATGCTGATGGCAGTTTACACAAAGCTGTTTCATAACTGGCTCGCTGCTTACATAAGAGCGTGGATGATGCACAGTGTCTGCTGTTTATTAGAATGTGCATATTTTCACCAAAATATGTCTAATGATTACATTCATTAGCCTATTAAATATCAGGAAATATGATGGCTTTATGAAAAAAAATGTTATCCAGTCTAAGATCATGCTTATTAATATAAAAGTAGAACATATTCCAACTCAAAGAGCTTAAAAGAAAGATAATTAGTTAATTGTCTTACAATTTTGGCAAAAAATAGCAACAAACAGTCCATCGTTCATCACATAAACTCACAAGTAAATCAATAATCACAGCAGCCAGTGAGACTGCTCTCATCAGGAAGTCAGAAAGTCAAATTCAAGGATTGGACATCCTTGCTCTGGCGCTTTGAAATGGTGATGAGCTAATCAAAACTGAGAACTGTAATCACATTTGTTGTGCACACCAGTACTAGGTCCACCAACCAGCAGCCGGAACTGTTTAATGAATCAAAAAAATTGGTAAGAATACATATATATGATCTGTGCATTTGTTGTACTTTTCTTGGAAAACCTTTCATAATCAAAGTGCAATTTATAAACAGTTTTGGGAGCACATTACTTGTATCAATCTGTAAGACATATTTAGTTAGAATGGGCCTTAAGTTGTGGTCCTTGAACACTTAGAAAGAAAGTGACATCTGGACTTTCTCTAAATGCTCCAATGATCCAATGATTCACAGTATCCTACTTATGAAGTCCTTCATGAATACACATTTATTTCCTGTCAAATTTAGAACACTTGTGGTATATTTTATATCAGTAATTTAGTATTTGTGCCTGTACATTACAAGTAGGGCTGAAGCGGAAAAGGGGGATGTCTCATATTTCTGTGCTCCAATCACAATTTAGGAACATTTAAATCAAAACGCTCGCTTATGGTGCCAGGTCCCCACCGCATACTTATGAAGTAGATTGGCTGAGCTTTTGCATATTAAAGTCAAATATATTTCAATCAGCCACAATTCTTCATGTCGTAAAGAAGTACTGCTATAACCGGCGTACTTGTTACGACAAAGCAGTAATATGGCATTTGCACTGAGTTTCTAGGTATCCGAATCTTGTAAATCCAGTGCTTAGTCTATTGCAGCTTGGGTTTAGATCTCTGCCAACTCCTAAGCTTTTTACTGATGCGAGAAGATTGATGAAAGTGAAACAAGGTGGCAAAGTTGTTGCTAGACCGCTAAACAATTAGCTGAAACTTGTTGTAAAGCTCAATAAAGTCTAGGAAAGACGCAGCTTTGGCTGGTAATTCTCTGCACACTCCTAACTATGAAAGAACACTTTCACACTGTCACATTGGGTTGATGCTCTCACTTTATTAGTATTAAAAAAATAATCCTTATAACAGCCTTATAACTGTAACAGCAACCCGGTTTCCAGAGGCCGTTCGGCAGTATCATTTTAAACCTTTGTAGCACAAAGTCAGACAATTCCTGAGAAGATGCAGTGAATAAATAATGGTGTTCAATTGCATCACCATCCAAAGAGGTCCACCTTCACTGATAAAGGCTCATTTTTCCCATTTCAGATGACAAGTCTGCCAAATTGCATGTCATTTCGCATGTATCTGGCACAATAAATGGCTCACCCTAACAAGACTCGCTCCGCTTCTACCTGTGACATAATTCATCTTTATTTGCTGCAGCAGAAATTTGTTTATATGGCTTTCACTGGTACTGTAAAGCTGTTATCGTTTTGGTATTTGTGTGCGTATCTGTGTTTCTGCGGCTGCCGCTTTGCTTGTAGCTACTGTTCTGGCTCCTGGTGCGTCTCTGTGTCACTGCTGTTTACTTCCTTGTATACAAAGATCTGCCACTGTGTCGGGCGGCCCTGTTGACAGGTAACAATGCCACTGGCCGAGGGGGGTCCCAGCAGAACCAGCAGTCCTTTAGGAACAGAGCCTAGAATAGCGCTGCTATGGGGTTCACTAAACCCCATTACCAGAAGCACAAATATGCAGCGGCGGACCAGTAACACTCCAGCCAAACATATACTCAGATCTAATCGTAGATAAACAAAACTGCTTGTTTTTTGTAATTAAAGACGGCACTGCATCGAGTTAGGCGGAGAAAATGACATGTTTATAGGCCCACGTGGAGCGCCTCGACAAAACACGAGGAGGAAAACGTTGTCTTAACATCATGGAAAGATTTCCTTAGCAGTGCTGATCCAAATTTGATTGTCTCTGTGATGTAACAGTGAATTATTCACTGTTGCTTTTTTATCTGCTCTTTGGTGTCAAAATAAATATTTTTTAGGTGTAGAGCACAACATGATCTTTGCTATTTTACAGTCCATTCTTCTCTGCCATATTGTGAGACAGCTTTAGGCATTTTGTACAAATATGACAAAGATGTGTACTCAAACTCCCCCGATGCTCTTCGCGAGTGAGAAAATGGAACACACGTCTCACTACCTAGACTTGTGAAACAGCTGGGACGCAATATAGACCGAAATGAAGGGTGTTCCTCGTTCACCTTGAATCTTGGCTCAGATCCCAGATATAAACAAGTTTAAAAAAAAGCAGAGACAAAAACTCAGTTCGGAGTAGAAGTAGCCCATATGCTCATGCATAATCATAATGTTCAATATCCTAATCTAAGAGATTATCGTAAAATCGAACAGTGACAAGGACACAAAAGTATTCCCATTATGGTAGCATTGTTAATTATCTCGTATCAATCTTGCAGTATTCTCAGCCTAATGACATGTGTAAAAGAGCCAGAAAGTCAAGGACAGATGGAATCATGTTTGCACAGAAAATTTGACAAAAAGCTGGAGCTGATGTTGTAGCGATATCTGATATCTTCACGGTAATGCCAAACACAGGACAATTCCTTTGAACGGGATGTGTTGACAATTGTTGCAGCTCTTTACGTGCAACAGTCGCACAAAATAAGCAAAAAGTCCATACGAGAGTGCAGACGAGACGTTGTGGACACGCTAATGAAGAGAAATATGATGTTCCACTATGCTGCAGGAATAGGCTGTTTATGATTAATCTGTTTATTGTGTTCTTTGACAATTGACTAAAAAATAAAATATCGGTGAGAAATGCACAGGATCATTTCAGGCTGTCACATTTGAGTGACATTAAAGAGAGACAGCTAAACATCTCGGCTCTGCTTAAGTGGAGGTAAATTTTGTAACTTTAAATAGAATTGTTTGTTTTGTTTTTGCAATAGATTATAAATTATTCCATTTGACAGTGAGGAAAAAATGCTTAATAGGTTACAGTTTTTGTTGTTGAAGTTTGAAATTGTGTATTTAACATGTAACTAATACACAAATTGCAGATTAAATGATACCCTGACAGATTCTTGCACCAGAGTCTTCTGGAAGAAGAACCATTATTATAACCTTATTTTGCTTATGATTAATATGATTAGGATAAATTAAATAGTAGCAAATGCATATGTGTTATTATTATTATTATTTTATTAATCCTTTATTTATCCAGGTAAAAATCTCATTTCCAAGAGAGACCTGGCATCACGGCAGCAAAAGCCAAAAACACGTACGCCACATAACAACATAACAATTTAAAACAAATGCAATTTTCCACACAAACATGTGAAAAACAATATACGACATCAGGTCATTAAGAGCGACATTAAAAACAGTCGCACTAACTAAAAGAGGTATTCTCTCGTTCTTTTCAAATTTGACTTAAACTCCCCCAAGGTAACCATTTCTGACAATTTCAGCTCCTTCTGCAGATTATTCCAGGAAACGGGGGCAGCGTATCCTGGACTGTTATCACAGGGTCATATTATCATCATGACCCCGTGTTTTTGAGTCGAAAGAGTTTTGAGTTGAGTTCCAGTTTTTCAAATTGATTTGTTCTATGTTTAATTATTGTTTGCTTTGGTTTTGATATCTAGTAGTATTGTTTGTTTTTTTCTGGCTAATTGTGGTTTTGGTCTCCCCATTTGTTTTATACTATGTTTTACTCTGTGCTGTTCTTATCTAGTTCAGCTGTCTCTTGTTCCCCTGTTGTTTCCACTTTCTTTGGTCACCCCTCAGTGCATCTGTCTGTATAAATGAACTCAGTCTTTTTCCGTTGTGTTATATCGTTTACTCCTAACTCCGAGTCCCTGTTTGTCTTTAATTCCTAGTTATCTCCTAGTGTTTCTGGATTTATCTCATACCTGTTTTGGATTTCTGTTTATTTTTCCCTTTGGGCTTTTTTATGGATTTTAGTTTTTGGAATTTCTGTCAGTCACTTTTTGTTTTAAACTCTGCCTCTCTGTGTCCTTGCATTTGGGTCCTCACATCAACACACTCCAGCTTTCAGCAGCTATGATTTAAAATGACCAAAATAAAAGTAATAGTAGTAGTAGAAGTAATCTATTTTGTTTGTTTACTAGATGGCAACCCCGAAAAGCCCAGATACTGTGCATAACTATCAAAATCCTGAAAGTATTTATACCAGCGAGAGTATGCCAAGAGTGACCAGGCTTATCTTACCAGTGCTGAACTACTGTATAAAAGACATAAACTTAAAAAAAAAAAAAAAAGATTCTCTAAAACTCAGTACAAATATTCTTGGTATCTGGTACTCAGGATTAAAAGAAATTGGATTTCTTCTATTTCCATCAATTGTTTGCACTCATGGTCTTTGTGCAAACAAGGACCACAAGTTTGCATTTCAAGGCTTCATGCTTACAAACACAATACAGGCACTAACTGACAAATGCTTTTCTTCAAAAAAGGAAGAATGATGACGACTCACAGCAGAAAGACATCTTGTGTGTGTGTGTGTGTGTGTGCGTGCAAGATACACTGCGTGCAAGATACACTGGCACTTACGTCTAACATCTTTGAAGTAAATGGTCTGTCTGTTGGGGTTGAGCAGCTGGATGACGGAGTCATCGTTGTTCCTCACTCTGCAGCTGATGGTGGCCGTTTCCCCCTCAATCACCGTCACGTTGTCAGTTGCCAGATTCTGACCTTCGACTTCACAACGCAGGCGGAAAATACAGAAGCAAAAAATACATTTGAAATGTGGAACAAGCATCTCTGTCTGGATATTTAAAGTATCTTAAATATTTATGCTTCTAACAACAGGGACTGCATGTCAACACACGCACAGTGCAAAGATACGTGAATAGGCCGTGTAGATTGTCTGTTTGCAGCCATGTCTAATCCTTTTAATATAAGAGCCATGTGCAGTGTTTGTCACTATTGATCTCCCCCAGCTCAGAGTGGGCCCTGTGAGTCAGTGCCAGATGGGCTGTAAGCTCTGCTGCCCACGAAGGTAGGGAGTGAGGAGAGGGTAGGAAGAAAAAGAGACAAAGAACGAGTGTAAGAAAGTGGCAAGTAGTAGATATGGGCGGGGTGGAGGAGGTGAAGAAGAGAGGGGGAGTTAAACAGAGCACGAGAGAACAGAGAGAGGAGAGATGAGCCGAGTTGGATGCTGTATATGGTTAAGCTTTATCAGAGCCCTCCATCTGAGGTTCCATGTGACCAATGTGTGCTCAGTGTGCTCAGCGGTTCTGTTCTGTATCTCTAGGAATAAAAGTGCTGTAAGCATCTGAGTCACTCTCTGTACACTGGCATTGTTGCCACTGACAGACTCTGGACCTTGTCATCGTAACTTACACCTCACACCAAACCCCCCCCACACAAAAAGCCTTGCTTTGTTTCCCTTGTCTTTGGAGAGAAAGAGGAAGAGAATCAAAAGTCACCTTGTGCTATATTTATCTGGCAGGAGCCAAAAAAGCGTAAGAAGAATGGAGAATACGTTTTAATGCCTCAGATTCACACCAGCGGAGGAACAACACTCTAAGCCACAGCCCCAAGAAAACATCAAAAGCACATTTGCATGCCCGAGTTGTCAGACACCTCTATTGCATTCTGACATTTACAAAGTGGAGGGGGGAAAAAAAACGCCTGCATTTTCAGATAGTGATAATGGGAATAGACAGGCAAACTAACATGATTCAAAATGAACTCTGTGAATGCGGCAAGCAATAAGAAATTAACCTCCTGTGGAGAAAAGCTCCTCAGACCTGTCTGATGCAATGAACTACCCATTTCATTCCACTCTGCTGCCGGGGCTCAGGTTCAGGACAAAAGGAAGGTAATAGGTAAAAACAGCCACAGATTATGTCCAACAAGTACACAATACAGTCAATTAAAGGTTTATCGTAAATAGGTAATATTTACTACATGCTAATGTGGGTGAGGATAATTTAATGTAATACTGCTGAACAGGCATGGACTAAGAGTACGTCCAAGAATAACTGCTCAGACAACAATGAATGAATGTGTAAATGAGAGAGTACATGAGTAAATGCAAAAAAGGTTTGAAGCCCCATCTTTTTCAGCACATTACCTCCGACTGATGGATTGTAATGCATATAAAAATGGAAATGAAATCTATGTTTTAACGTAGCATGTACATTAGACCTTTAGTTTCCCCTGTGTAAAAACAACCCACAGCAAATAATGAGTGGATAGTGCACATGCAGATCAGAAAAGTGTGGATCCCACCTACATTGTGACAAGTCAGTGCCAAATTGTGCACACTGACACAGGCTGAATCCATAGAGGAATCACCACAATCTACCAAGTACCCGAAAAAACTGTGTAACGCTTTACTGTGAATTAATCAATAAACACTACATATCGTGACAACCCTGCTTCCTAAAATATAAGTTCTAACAGCTACACTATATTCCCCTTTACAATTGAACACAAACTTATTTTCTCTTCAACAAAATACCTGACAAGCGAGTTCACGGGGAGGTGTAACGGTTCTGAAACGTAGGCCAAATTTACAATGCAAAAATCCTTGGCTTGCTATAGCAGACTGGATACCAGTGTGACAATACCTTCCACACTCCTGCCCAACCCCCTGCCACAAATGTTGAACTTTTATTACATTTCTAATACAAGCAATGATAGATGATTGAATGATAAAGACCTTGTAAAAGTTAACCTAAGGAGAAAAATTATGTGACAGCCAGAAAGACAGGAATGGATTTATCATTGTAGCTAACTGCAAGGGCATTACTGGTATGCTAGCCAGGCTTTATGGTTAAACACAGAATTAAACAGCCTTTTTTTGTGACAGCGTAACAGCACGAGTTTAAAAACAGGCTGAAAAATAGCACGATCTGATCCTCATCCTCACATATGAACCAAAACCATGTTGAAGAGTTGTAACCAGGGGATTGTGGGTCAGAAGAAATCAGTTAATGGCTGTCAAAAGAGTTCATTTCTCATGTGCTGCAGCCTGGCGTTGCTTCCAGCAACATCATGGACATACTTGAACCTTTAACACATCCCTTTTTCATCCTCATTCTTGTGATGTGTTAATGGTGCAGATGTAAAGTGGCAATCGCGAAACTTCAAGGATCTGGCTAACTACTGAGGAGGATTATTGTTTTTATGTGGTATGTAATTTCAAACGTGCCTTTTCAAACAGCTCAATAAACATACAAACTATTTTGTGCAGTTTGACAAAATGTGTCTGTGAGTTAAATGTAAAGTCGTGAGGAAACATGTTAATATGTGACACAGAGAGATGTAAGAAAGGGAGGAAAGGAGTAGACGGGAGACTATTTTCAAAGGTGAGCACAGCTTAGCAAGTGAAATGTTACACATTGGCAATGCTAAGTTTGCATATAATGTCCTGATTCATTGCAGATTTTTTAAAATCATATACTGGATCTAAACAAGGTGTGCTGCTGAATTATGTTTTAGTAAAATATCTTGTAAAACAAACTGAAGTATAGTGTGTCTGTGTTATTCAAACATTGCATTAAAAACTAGGCAGTTTAGCGCAGGCTAACCTGGTTAGCTTGCAGTATTGTGATAAAGTCTTCAGTAATGGACTGGTTACATATAGGGTAGCAATTACTTTGCATTTAAGGCAATAATGTGTATTAGATTCACTCACCAAATTCTACCTTTCATAATAGCTGTATAGCATCTAGGGATTGGAAATCTAGCCATAAGGTTTAAGTAACACCTACTTATAAGTTGCTGAATTCAGTTGAATAAAGAGAAGTGAATATTGGTGTTACAACACAGGTCAGCTGGTCACAGTCTATACAAAAGTTGTGACTATTTGAGTTCTTCTTTTCTCCAAGCTGCACTGCTACACCTGTGAAATCCCACTTTAACCCCAGGTTGTAACCTTCAGTCATTTAGGAGACTTTCTACTCATTTTTTCTTTTAAGTTGACTTTTCAGATTAGATTAGGCACAAACACGACTCAAAGAAGAAGCTGGAGCTCATGTCAGCTTCTCCTCAGTTTCTGAGGGTTGGTTCCGAGGCGTTCCAACCATCTAATATGATTTGTTGCCTGAAAAAGGGAGGAAAACAAAAACATAAATGGCAAAGATATGTTGACTTGACTACAAACGTATTTGAATCCAGGAGATGCCTCCCTTGAGAGTGCAGTTTACTTGAATAAGGAAGTAATTTCAAGGAAACAGGGCTCATTGTGAGGTGAAGGAAAAATTCAATATGACGGTAATTCAGGGTTTGTTCTGATGAGCTACATTAGTTTAAAGTCAGTATTCTGGTCTCATGGGTTTCACAGAATGTTATTAGTCCACAAAAAAGACCTATATCAGACTTTAATCACAGCTTTTAAAGTCTCCAGTATCACATAATTTGCTCCTGACCCATTAGCAATATGGTGTATGAGAATGACTGAATCAGTGATAAGAAGAAAGAGGCACTTTCTAGCTACACTAGTTGTTTACCATCTAAAATAATAGAATAAAACAAGATAATGGTGAGCATCACATCAAAAATGACCTCACGTGAAGATTTAAAATGTGGATGTAACATCTAGTATAGTATAAAGAAAACAATACAGTGCAGCTCCTCTGTACACTACATAATAGTGTTTTTAGGCAAAAGCAAAGTGTAGTGTTTTGATGTCTATTTTATTTCATTGCTGTAAAAGTAATATATTTGGCAGTCACAACAGCAACATAGAGCAGCCTCAAAGCAAGGTTATTCAGCTCCCAATCTGTTGGACTGAGAGAAAGGGAACGCAAAAGATAAATTCTCCATAAGGTTTAGCAGCCCCAAGCAAGGTTGGTCCCCCTCCAATATCCTAGCCTAGGCTCATCTCCAATTCAAAACACACATAAATAACGTCGCTGTGATTAGCAATCCCATCAAAGTAAAAACAGGCCACTTTGTGGAACATGGAGGGTTTTCGCAATTGAAGTAAACATTTTCAATTGCCTCGGCATCCTAGTCATGATTGGGTGCAAATGAGGAAAGGCAGTCATTAATTCTGGGTGGTGGGTGGGGATGAAGGGGGGAGTGGGCAGAGGCATGGCACAGATGACTGGCTGATAAATTCACACTCATTCCAGCAGCTGTCTGGGAGAGTAAAGTGCCTGTATCTCTACACATGGCTGCCCTCCTGTTCCTGCATCACAACATACTGAATGAAACAGTCAGAGGGAAATACAGACCTTCAAAAGTCTGTGTGCTCTCCAAGGGGATGTACAATCTGGCATGAAGTGTCTGGCACGGAGTCTCGGCTCATCAGCCGTACTCAAAATGCAAAACGGCACAAACCTGACCAATTTTTACAAAAGTTGACGAAATCAGGAAATATTAGGGGGTCGGCTCTTCCATCAGAAGTTCGGAGACAGGCACCTTTTGAATGGCACTCGCTCTTTCTTTGAACTTTTCTCTCTTGTTTTCACATCAAAAGACATGAAAGGGGCAGCAAAAAGCAGGATAGCCAGCCCCCAATTCCTCTCCCTTGAGTCACCGCTGTCTGCAGCAGTCGTGTCCTTTCAAGGAACAACCAGGACTATAGACAGTCATTAACAATAAAAGTTTCTCCCTCTCCTTCTCTGATGCTGCCTTTTTGCACTTTATCCCTCTCAGTCATTAAATCCTGATCCTCATGATGAAATGCTGTTTTAAGGATGTTCACAAGAAAGAAGGCTTGTGTCTCAGGGTATAATTAGCGCTGTGCCATTTCTCCTAGACCTGCATGGAAAAGCTTCAAAAAAAAAAATTCGTACCCCCTAATTTGACCACCTTTTTTTTTCTAACTAAATATAAGCTCTCTTAGAAGCTAAGGGTGCCCGTTTGTATAATGATGCTGCAACACAACTAGAAAAAAGGATGTCCTGCCTGAAAAAGCATCTTTTATCAACTAAAATATTACAGTGTTGTTTTTCTCACAGAAACGAAAGACTTTCCAGTGGGTTTATAAATCACACTCATCAGCGGTAGCAGCTCTTTAGAGATGAGTTTTAAGCTAATAAAACCGCAAAGATATGAGAAATCCCTTTGAATGATTCTCACTAGGTCTGCACGCTCACTGTTTTCACTGTTTGTTTTTGTATTGGTCCCTGAAAGGTTAAACACCATATACTACACTCACAAGCTACTTCATTAGGTACACCTATTCAACTGCTCTTTAATGACACCACATAACCATCCAATCACATGGAAGCAACTCGATACATTTAGGCAATTCAAGGGACTTTGAATGTGGTATAATCGCTGGTGCCAGACATGCTGGTCTGAGTAGTTTAACCTCCTAGGACCCGGCGTCCACATCACATTTTGGGTTGTCTAGACCACAATACTAAATTTTGCTCTTTCAAATGGCTTTCAAATGAGCCATATTGTTCAAAGGGGCACAATTGTTGTTTCTCATTTTGTTTTTGTACTCAGGCAAAACGCTGCTGTGTTCAGACACCAAATAAAGAGTTTTGCACATCATTACTCGATTGTGGCTTTATAGTGTCCTATCGAACACTATAAAGCCAAATAGCAAAGAGAAATGAAAAATGCACGCCATGAAAGAGTTCGGGTCTTAGGAGGTTAAAAACTGGTGAACTGCTGACCACAACGTCACAGAGATTTCTAGGCTTTACATGTCTATGCAGAGAAGCATCTCTGAATGCACAACACTGAACACTCAGCACTGATCACTGACTGAACATTGAACCTTGAACCAGATGGGCTGCAGCAGCAGAAGACCAGACTCCTATCAGTTTGTATGCATTCACCAAAATTAAAGAACACTGCTTGATCTGATGAGTCTTTGCTTCTACTGTGACATAAAGATGGTAGGGTCAGAAATTGAAATGGGCCCATCATGTCTTGAATCAACAGTTCAGGCTGCTGGTGTTGGTTTAATGATGTCAGGGATATTTTCTGGGTACACTTTGGTCCACTATCAATTGATTATCATTTTAATGTAACAGCCTAACTGATTATTTTTGCTGTCCAGCCAACAAATCTGCAACAACTGTTTAACAGACGATGACGATACTCACCAAAATCTCTGAGAACTGTTCCAGCACCTTGTTGAAACAGTGCTGTTAAAGCAGTTCTGGAGGCAAAAGGTGGGCCAACCCAGGACTACTACTAGTAATAAGTTAACTAGTAATTCAGTTAAGTTCAGGCACTAATAGTATAATATCATGCTTCATTCCATATTAACTCTTTTTGACTGTTTACTTGCAACACTTATCCTCTGATAAAGTAGCAGCTTGGGAAAATAACCTTAGTGGATATTCTGTCGTGACAGGTCTGTTTTTTCATAGCCTCACCCCTCAAACTAGGTAATTATGGCTCTTAGCCTGGGAAGTAGCACTGATTTAGTTTATTACAGGATGGAAATTATGTGAAAATACTGCTGTTTACAGCTCGGGAAGAGAGAAAAACACATTGTTAAATTCATTCCTCACACTTTTACTGCTGAGATTCTACTTTTGGAGAGGCTACAGAATGGGAGGAGATTAGCAAAACTTCCATAGTTAGGAGCAGGAATGTGTCAAAACTACAGACAAATTGAAGAAGAAACCAAGTGGCTTGAAAAGAAATCGAAATCAGCCATTACATGTGGTGAAATGTTGATTTGAGAATTACAAATAAAAACAGCGGATCAGAGCTGTGAGCCGACGGCTATCTCCTCCTTCCTGAAAAGAAACGTTATGAACATAACCAGCCATTCATGTAAATATGCACAGATGAACAAACCGCAATGGACAGCCAATCAACAGACACAGACAGAAGCAAGCACTTCCAAATGAACAGCAGGAAGCAAAAAGAAAGATTACCTGTCAGGGTTTCAGCAGCTCCTGTTGCAGCACAGGTGAAAAAGAGGAGAAAAAAAACAGACAAGTTGTGAGCAGACAGGATGTAAGCAGGGAGCTATATTCCACTGGTAACCAAAAGCGTATTCATAATTTTTAAATAGGCATGTTGAAATTCATTAAATTCAAGCTCCATATGCTATTTGTGTAATTTTCCACCAATTAAGACAAATACAAAAGCCATCATAATGAGTCATTTTTACAATCCAGTCCATTTTTCCACAGGTGTGTGCGATCCCAACGTAATGAGCCATTTTTCTGCCTTCATCTATTTTCCGATGTTACATCAATATAGAGGTACGGAGGGAATATTTGGACTTTGTTTTCTACCCCTCGTGTCCCTGATTGAGATTCCAGCCAGCCCCACTGTGGAGCAGCCACTGCCTGGAGACGCTCCCCTGGGACCCGCCGTGTATCCTGGAGAAGAGAGCACCCATTCGGAACGGTGCCCACCCAAACTGGCATCTCACAGGGCATGGGAGACTGGCGCGTTCCCAAGTCCCTGCAGCATTGCTCAGGGCCTGTACCCTCGGGAGAGCTTCCATCATTCATTGTCTGCTATTCATAAACAACCCTGACACACACACACACGCACACACACATATCTCTTGCCCTTTGCTGCACATCTACATTTTTATATTTCGCACCATCTTTTATTATATTGACATTTCACACAGACTTTGGCGCTTCTTTACTCTGGCTGTGAGCAATGGGAGCTTCAGTGCCAAGCGTGCTGTACAGTATGGTGAAGTGACTGCCTGTCTAACTTGTCATTGCTGGCTTAATAAGGGTGTAAGGTATGACACATGTCCTTGTTATGGCTCCTTTGTGCATTTTCGACGTGTCAGCAACTCCCTCGGGACACAAAAATGTGAGTGACAAATCACACATGATGGGAAACAAATTTTGAACGTTGTCCAGGAGCCCGCAACGATATCTCACCAACTTAAAGCTTTGCTTCTTCTAAAACACAGCGTGTCAGCCAAAACTTCCTTATTATGTGATAATTCACCAGAATGAGGCTTCTGGGCAGTTCATGTAAAAAAAAAATGAACTCACGAATAATACGTTGATAGACTTGAGCTTGAATGAGCATGCTGCATGTATCCCAGTCCAACCAGCCCTCAGGACAGTCCATAATGAGGCTTTTGAGCTGCTTTAATTGCCAGGTAATTATAATGTTGTAGCAACATTATGTAAATGACTCATTATCATCTTGTATGTGTACCATATCTGCCCTCGTTTTGCTGCAATACTTTGTCAGGACTATAACCCAGAAAAATGCGTCGGCCTGATAGCGGGGCATCTCAGTGTTTAATCTTGTCAACAGAGACCTATATCTAAACACAGAGACTTGTGATATAGTGTAGTGACACCTTCCCTAACCCTTCAGTATGATCCACTTCCTGCTGGTGGCCTCTGAAGGGGCTATAAATAGTGTTTTGGTGGCGGGGGTGCTGTCGTGCAGCGCTCCCCTTCTCTCCTCTGTACCTGCAGCACATTAGGTAGAAGTTATGAGGTGCCAGCGCGCCTGTGATTAGATGTCATGGCTGTCGCTCTGCTTAGACAGTGCTGATAGACAGATTTCTGGGGAAATGCATGTGATGGCATTCGTGCGAGTGCACCCATTGCACCAATATGTCAATCACACTGGATGAGAGCAGGCAGGCTAACCGTCCTCCAAATAATGTCTGTCCTTGTCGCCTCACCTCTTTTCCTTTTCATCCAAATCTCATCTTCCCGTTCTGCACAATGAGCAACATTATGTTCAGAAACACAAAAGTGGAGCATTTCACACTCTCCACCTACATTGATGCTACATTTCCTGCTGGAAACCGGCTCATTGTGAACATTTGAAAGGGCAGACTCTTGCACTGCAGTATGTTTTCTATACGAAGTGAGGCTCTAAGTGCCCCAGTATTCAGGGATCTGCGTTCAACCCATTGCCACCCTAGTGAATCCATAATAATGCACGCTGTTTTTTAGTCACTGAGGCAAACTAAGATCTCCGGAGACAAGATGTCTGTGTGGCAAGAGTGGCACATAGCCTCTCTCTCTTCCTACTGCTCGGTAAAAGCAGTGGGGTAACACTAATGAGGCAACATTTCTTCTCAGTACTAGAGTGATGCCTTTGAATTAATGTTCTTCCTTTCAGGTAAAACATCCCTTGCTTATTTATGCTCATGATCTGCAGCGTGTTGCATGTCAACCTAGTGTGTGATCGCACTGCATAAGAGGACACAACAGAGTGGGATGCTGGAGCTCTGTGTAGTTCCCCATAGAGACACCCACACTGGTTACCTTTGCGACAGTGCATGTGTGTGTGGAGCAATGCTGTCTTACTGTGGGTAGCCCACTGTGTTTTCATTTAATTAGTAGGATCAGAGGTGGGCTTCAAACTTTTTCTCTTCAAGGAAATCGGATGGAGAAGCGGACTCCTGCAGAGTGGACCCAATAAACACAGGCGACTTTTGAGGTCAGAATTTTCACAAAGCAAACTGATGAAAGAAACTCTGCTTTCCTCACAAATAAGATCAAAAACCAGTCTCTAACACTTTACTCTCGTCTTTCTTATCAGTTGTAACTAGTTTGAAATCCCTATTAAACAATTTGTATAGTTTCCACAGATATGCTTTATAGATGCCATTTATTTTTTCTGTGAACTGCAGATGAAATGGTTGGAGAAGTCTTCATGACATCTGAGCATGCTCCATACTTTAGCTGAAAGCCTATCTAGTCATTTATCAACAGAAAAACGAATTAGCAGACATTCCAGGTTTATACTGTAGGTAGCCTATTGGCCTAATAGTGTGCATACAAATAGCAACTCCAGGGCTGAAAAATGAAGACTCAAATGTCAAGGCAGCAGTTCCTCTGATGGCCACTTGATGCAGGGTTCAAAGGTGAGTCACACCCTGAAGACTCGCAAGTTAAAATGATCAATGATCAGTTTTTTTTATAGCAGCTTTCAGTCCAGTACAAAAAGTGCAGTTTTAATCCCTAAAGCTAATATCTTACATCATGACAATTCACTAGCTGGGCTCATGTCCTCATTTTGGGTTTGGCAGCGTTTTTTAGTAGATTAAGGTGAATGGCTTAATCAAGAATTGAGCTGCGGTTTGGGGAAGGCCTCAATGCAGCTCCCAGGCCTGGCAGATCCTCATGTACTAATAAGAAGTGAAGAAGTGAAAGAATTGTATAACTGTTTTTACAGGCCACCTATTTAAGCTACATTAAGCTATAATGCTATCCATTATTAGCAGCTTGGCCATTTGGAGTGACAGTGTACATGCCTCAAGTTACAGAGCTGAGCCACCTCTCTGTCATGCATGTGGGGTTGGTGTTTTAGTTCAGTTATTATGGCCTGCTGTGCAGTTAGCACCAACAAACCATGCAAGGTACCTGCACTCCTGCTTTTCTTTAGCATTTTATTTGTATATTACTTAGCATAAATTAGCAGATACTGACAGTGGGATGCACCCAAGCGGTATATATGGATACACCTCATTAAACAAGCATTAACTGCTGTCTCAGCAGTTTGCCCTCTCATCCAAACTATGATCACTTCTCAAAAATACAATAAATAAATAAAAATGTCTGCAGCTACATTGTGAAAAGTGGCTAAGCCCATCTGTAGTTACAGTCTGTGGGTGCTCAGACAAAAGTTCAGTGCCGACAGTTCTCAGGTGGGAGACCTTTCTTATCTACCAAAATAAAGGATTTTTTTTTTTTCCCATTTGAAGTGGGAAGTAAGTCATTCCTTTGGAATAAATCAACCTTGCAAATTATGAAATACTTCTTTGAGTTATGGGTTGTTGCAAAACACAAAGTCTAAAAAGTCTACTGAGCCTAAGGAAATAATATTAGGCTTACTCACTGCTTAACGTGTCATGAAAATAGCCATTAATTGACTCCTAAGAACCTTTAAAAAAAGCAAACAGAGCTGAGTTGGGATTACATAACATTTAGTCAAGCAGATGACTTAAAAGTTGACGTGGTTGAAATCATAACAGCTACCGAGCAGCTTAATCTCTATGACAATGGAGCCAACGTCATCCGCCAATTATAACTGAATAATATGGCCTAAATCTCTACAAAAAGCTTCTGAGTGGACCTCTCAAGATTGTGTGCTCTTGTTATACTAATAAAAGAGCTATTTTCTACTCTGTAAAATGGCAGAACTAATTAAGTTGCATTTCATTTATGTACTTGACCCACATCTTTTATATATCACCTCTCCGGTACTACTTAATCCAGCCCAACCAGTCAGTGAGATATCAGAAAATGCTCACCTGTAAACACGGCCAGGAATATTCAGATTAAATTTCCCCTGAGTCAATTGAGACATTATAATCAGGTAGGCTTACAGGAGATGCAAAGCATGTTTCTGCTTGATAAACCGCAACAAAAAGGAGATTTTGCAAATATCCCCACAGAAGTGGGTAATTGCTCTGTGTTAATGGGATATGCTTTGTAAAGGTCCAATCTATTGCTTGATTGTGTGTGCAGCGCCAGCAAGACACATGTAGCTGACGCGAGTCTCTGCGTTGGGAGATTAAAGGGTAATCCTTCAGAAATGTTGTCAGATAAAAAAAGAAAAAAGCAGCTATATTGAATTTGGTGCCCTGTCCCCCCTCAGTGAAGTGCTATGGGCATCTGCAATTGCACAGAAATTCCCAAAGATGGGTGTTCTTGTGAATACAATTTTCAAATTAAGACATGTCAGTGTTGGAAACGCCTTTGAAAGCATAAAAGGTGAATAATATCACTGGTGTACCTGACTGGGTGCTGTCATTCACAATACACATGAAAATGTCTCTGCGGCTGACAGAAAAAAGAGAAAAAAATTGCAAACAGCAGCCAACCGCTTTCATGACAGCTCCGCACAGCTCAGGTAGTGTTCGTCTCCTACAGTCGTGTCATAAAAAAAAAAAAAAAGCAAGGGGGTGGGCTGTGTGCGTGTCTTTAAAAAAAACTGCTAACAAATTTCTGATGAGTGTGGATGCCAGGCTGCTCTTCCACACGGTCTCACATGATAGGCACCACACAATCCCTGTTACTAAGAAGAGTGGCAAAAATAAAAGCAAAATAAAAGAGACAGTGGTTGCTTTAGATCTGTCAAACTAAAGGTAATTTGACAAGAAAACAACACTTTTCCAAAAGATATATCGCAAATCAGCATAATATGAGGAAGAGAGAACGGTATAGCAGCACACGATTAAGTCATGCTGATTGTGACAAATGCAGTAACTATCGGGGTCTATGAATCACTTAGCAACTGCTTTTGCTGGGAGGTACAATGATTTCCTTTTTTTTTTCCTACCAGGCACAATGATCCACTCTGTTATGTTAACAAGACTAGTTGACTGAGCACGGACTTAAGTGCAGCAGCGGCAGCAGCACTACGCTCTGCACCCAAAACCATGCACCAGAGAAGAGACTCGTGTTCTAAGCCGAAGCAAAGCTTAACCTCTGGCAAAGTGACACGTCACATCTCATTCAGGTTGTCTATTTCGGGTGACGGTGCAACTTTTCGGTGTCTTTTTTTTTCTGCTCAGAGGCAGCAGGCACTTTGAAACCTCTTTTCAGCCTGGTCTCAGTTTTTAAAAGAAAGTTGCAGCAGGAGTGCCACGTTTGTTATCACAGTAGAGAAACCGACGCTGTGATTGTGCCCAGATAAAAAAAAAAAGAAAAGAAAAGAAATGTTTCAAATCAAGACTCCAAGAAAAGTCTATGCTATTCTGGTTACACTGTAATGCCTCATCTATAGTGTGGTCTCTTGCAAGGAAAATTCACATGAGCAATACTCACGCAGGAAACGGCGAGAACGTGAGTGCGTCCTTTTTAGCTTGTCTGCCAGCATATCTGCTTACTCACTAGGAATGTGTGTACATCTGTGCAAGCACGCCTGCATATATGTGTGTGTGAGGGGTAATTAGGACATTAGGAGAAGCTTCTGACAGGCTTGTCATCGCCACAGCCTGCCCAGTGGAAAGGAGCTGGTCAGAGGGGTAAGTGGGGGTCCGGCAGGGTCAAGAGACAGCTGCTGCACCACCACTCACTGTCTGGAAGCTCTCAGAGAATATTAAACCACCGGGGCTTCAGCCAAGATGCTCCCTTATTTATGGAATACACAAAGGCTTTCCAAAAGGAGGCAGTGGCTAATTTATGCCACTGTTGTTAAAGTGCTATTGTTTTTTTTGTTGTTTTGGGTTTTTTTGATCATGAAACACAAGAGCATAAACATAAAAAGACCAGAATAAATGGCGATGGCATCGAGGTAACTGAGGTTATTTTGTAAATCAGTGAATTTGGAACACAGCGCCTGTTGTTCTCACTTTCTCACTCATGCTTCTTCCTTTTTTTTTCTCATGATGATAAATCTGTGCGGTCTTACACCTCCTGTGTATCTGTCGCCAGCGCAGAAAGGCTCTATTATTACAATATGAGACATATTAAATACATCTCCAAAGGCTGATGACCTTGGTGATGGCATACCATTAATTGTATAGATGGATTATTATCATCACAACAATAACATGGCTGCCTTCTTGCTCCACTCACCCAAACACCTGTGCCCATTCCCCGGCTGCGTGTGCTCATATACTCATAATCACTTCTATCAGCCCAAAACGTTAACTGCATCCGGGGACGCTAAATACGTCCATTTGTTTGCAGTTGTAATGTCTTTTGTGCGCCTCAATCAGGCACCTGTCAGACACACACCTGCTACCTCAGAGCTAAGAGAAAAGGCAGAGGGAAAGCCTTTTGTTTCCTCACAGAGTTTATAATCAGCACGTTGTTTCCAATCTTCTCCCACCATTTTTCAATTTCCCATTTCCCTTTTCTCAGTCAAATCACTGCTATCAATCAGGTGCGTGTTTGAGAACGAGAGAGAGAGAGGAGAAAGAGAGGGGGAAGTTCCTTGATGGAACCATCTCCAGCCCCAGGCCTCATTAGTCAGAGACTGCAGAAAAGAAATGTGTGCGTGGATGTGAGTGGCGCGCGCACGTGTGAATGTGTGTGCATGTGATAAAAATGAATACAGGGAGAGTGTGTCTGTCAATATGAGGCCATTTAGCATTTCCTATTCCATCCAAATGATGCACAGCGGACATTATGCTCTCTATTTGAGTTTCTCTAAATGGATATTCAACCCAGTAAGTTCTATTATATTTTGCCCTTTCCCTCCACTGTGCTTACTGATATCATGGCAGAAGATGACCTATAGCGTTTCAAAACAATTTCTGTGCAACCATGACAACATCTTCTCATATCAGCTTGCAGTGAAAACATCTCAAAAACGAATGCAGCTGACTGATGTGGCAGTCAATACATAACAGCTGCATAGGCACAAGCTATATTGATTAATGTGACAAGATGGGCTCAAAGTGCATCGACATCCTCGAGGAGAGTCGGCTTAGTTGCCGGTACTGAACACTGCTACAAGAGGAACAGCACAAAGCCCTCGGTTAACATTCATGAGGCACAAATTAGGAAACAAATACAAACACTGAATAAAGGATGGGCAAACACAGCGAGCCGAGATTTTTGCCAACGTGGCAATATGTTCGATGTTTTACTGAGTGTATTGATTATAAAAGAGATCCATTTGAAGTGGCTGGACAAAATGGCAACTATAGTAAATTCACAATGGCAGGGTAATATACGGCTTCACTGCTTTCATTTATTCACAGCTTGACATTTCCTCCCTTCCACAGAGTGTGCTCTAACTGTGTGCCAATGGCCACATCATTTAGACTGGACCCGCATGAATATTTAACATTAGCGCCTGGCTCGTAGCACGCAGAAAATGAATTATTTTTAGTGGGCTTTGCAGAGGCACCGTGAAAAACCCCTCACTCCGGTGATGAATCGCTGGAGAGTTTATGTTGTATTAAGCAGGCAAAACAAATGGCTATCAATCATTTGAAGCTTTCCATGCTTGCCAGCTATGCATCTCTTGCTCCCCTTTCAGAGATTCAGTCGGTTTTCAGAGGGATCAGCTGCCAGCTCTGGGTTGTGCAAAAAAGGGTCAGTCTAGAGTTCACTGGTGTTTGTTGACAAGCCCTTTTTAGAAGAGGCAGACAGCCTGTGACTGAATGCAGCTTTAGGTAAATGTAAATACAGCTTTAGATGTGCTTCGTGAGTTAGCATCGTGCTACTGTTAATGGAATAAAAACCTCAGTTTCCATTCTTCCATGATGCCCTCTTTTTATCTGTCTGCAAAAACTGCTTCATAATCTCAAACTTAACTTTTGAGGTTTTCAACATTACCCTTTTTTTCCTCCATGTGCATTGCACTCCAGGTCATTACACATCCATTGCATCATGTGAAACGCTTCCAAACTTTATTCAGCCTGACACAAACGTGACCAAGACTTACACAAGATGCATTTCACGGCACGCAAGCTATAATGAACTTGTATGGTACTGTATTATTGCACAATCTGTCAGAAACATTATGCAGCTACATCAGCGATGATAATAAATCATTCGGAAGAAACGGAGAGAAATAAGATCAAATATAAACCGCAAATAATTTGTTTTGAATGGGCTCCAGTACATCTTGCAAACTTGGGTTTTGTGTATACAGTTTTAACTCTGGAAAATATCCACTGTAACGGAAGGAGATCAACCAGATCCGTGGCTGGCCAATGATCAAATCATGTTTGATGTTTGAACTACCTAACCTCTTAAATCCCACTATCCCACTGTTGGGAGAGTGAATTATAACTTGTCCTGTACAGCAAAACACTCTTAATGGGGATTCCAATTTTTCTGCCTGACTAAAGACTATATGTCAGACTGAATTTCAGGGAAATGTGTAAACTGAATCTAGAAGAAGCCCAGAATTTGACAGTTTAGAGCTACATTAATAATGTGTTTCCAACAGATAATACAGCTTAGCATATATTCATTTTTTATAAAGTGCCAAATCACAACAAGTCACCTCAAGGTGCTTTATATTATAAAACCCTACAATAATATACAGTCAGCACAAGTGAAACAGGCAAAATAAAAGTTACTCTTTCAATTTCCATTCAGCATTTATGCAAAAAGTCATTTATTATACCTCCAAATTAATTTTTGCAATCATAAAAAATAATTAAAACACTGTAAATATATTACAACTCTAAGAAACTGTTGGAACACGCTTCTATGCATCATATATTGTATGTAGTCCTATCAGACAATGTGTGACCTTGCAACTACTTAAAGGATATTTTAAAGAAAACTGGGTTAACAGGGCTTAAATTGGTTTGTATGATTTCTAATAACAGAATGAAATAGAGCACGTGTGCGACAACTGCACGACCTACTTTTTAAATTTATGTTTGATATAGCGTTTGATAAGCTTTAAGAGAATTTTGCTTCCAGAGAAGCATGCAATCTGAGATCCACGAAAAGATCTTTTGTACCATTTTGTGCGAGGGAAAGGTTCAAGCTGAGGTTTGAGTGAATCATCATTTGTAAAAGCTGATTTAAAATGACATCTGCATCAGTGAAAGGCCTGCTGGATCCTGATAGACCACTGCTGAGGCCGGTGGTGCAAAGGTGTGAATGCTGCAAATAAATAAAACTGCTTGCAGAAATTAAATTTAAAAATAAATCCTCCAATATTAAGAGTGCCAACAGATCAAACCTAAGAGCGCATAGAGAAGTAGTGCTTATAGATGATTAAATCAGCGCCTCATGCTTCCCCCGTACCTGCTTTGAGTTTTATTTGATTGGCTACGCAATTACCTTAACATTGGTTAATTGCTAGTTAATCTACCTCTCAAAGCAATCACATAACCCTCTGGTCTGCCAATCAGCAATTTAAAAAATCACGTTCAAATTCAGTCAGCTAAAATACACACGTGCGCACGAACGGGTGCCCAGGACGCCGACGTGACACGTGGAGTTTACAGATTCTCGGATTACTTGACAGTTTCATTAAGACAGATTACCGTGACCCTGAAGTTTTAATCTACCAGATAAAGTGAAGCTGTTTTTACACCCATCGTCCAGGATGCACTTCATTTCCAACAACATCCAAACCTGAGATGAGATTTGGCCTCCTTCAAATACAATCTGAATTGATTAAACAGAAACTGGCAGGCTGAACAGAGCAGAGCAGAGCAGAGTACAAACCCGTCCACGCAGCCAGTAGCGACTGTGGACACAAGATCGAGGGTAAGATATCCGTGAGTGGCCGGGCACCTGAGTCTGAGAGATAGTACTGCTTACTTGCGGAGGAGGGGGGAGGTGGGTCAAACGGGAGAACGACTGAGTGTTTTTTTTTTTTTTGCCTGTGTTTTCCCTTGAGGTTAATATTTTATGGATGTGTGATACAGTTCAGATGACAGTTTGAGATGACGGAGAGTCAGCGTGCAGGCGGCAAGAGTTCAGCGATTTATTAAAAGGGAGGGAGTGTGGCACGGGGGAGATCTGAGAAATGTGTTAGTAGCTGTTAATGTGAGGGGTCTCAAAATGACTAAAGTTTGTGCTCGTACATGCAGTCATGCACATGTGTGTGAGATGAGCTTTCTGCAACCCGAGCCCATTAGAAAAGCAGAGGCACTGGCAGTACAGATGTGTCTCTCTCTGAGCCCGACATGAAACACAGGAAACGGCCTCTTTGATCATTATCTACCTGTCAGTCTGCCCTCCACAGGGACCACCTGTTACTACTGCTGATGTGCCGCAATGACAGGCCAGGGGCACTCACGCAAACTTAACACACATCAGGCAAAGAAAAGAAAGAAAAAGGAGCACCACTATGAGTCTGGATGGTGTCTACATTCAAACTTTTCCCCATGGAGGTATAACCATGACTACGAGTACTGTGGGCAAAACGCAGGTTTATTTTTCTAAATTTGGATTCCAATTAGCCTCAGTGACTGTGAGGCTCGCTTGGGTCCACATTCGCATTCATACCAACAGGCAATTTGGTCTCCGATCCCCGTGATTGTATGTTTGTTGGATGTGGGAGGGAAACAAGCTGAAATCCATGTGATCAAAGGGAGAACATATCTAGGAGTGAGTCAGAAGCAAACAAACTCGCACAGGTTCATTTGTTTGACTTCCTCCTTCTACAGCTACGTACTGTATCATACAACCTGCTGAGAAAATTTGTACAAATAAAAAGACACAGCGACTACATATAGACTGCGCTGTGAGGTTAAGCTCAGTGGCTCCGTGCGTGATTGCAATCAACAAATGTGGTCATCTTTGGCGGCTTCTGTGTGACCTCACGTAAAAAGGAGTTATTTTCTTGCAGCCACAGCTTATATGATAATGATGTCAATTAATTCTTTTTTCTCTTTTTAAAGGGAGAGCAACCTTAAAAAGATGGTTCAAACAAACCAGAAAAAATCATTTGTCAGTTTCATTTACTTGTTGTCAGGGTCTAATATTCCAGGGTTTATTTTTATTTTTAGATCTAATTCTTTTGTTTTAACTTTTGACGTTCTAATAAAAAACAAACTTTGACTAAATATCTCAGCTATAGCAAGGAAAACTGATGCTTGCTTTAGAATAGGAAACTACAAAAGACTGTGATAAAAAAATAATATCCCTGATCAGATGCAAACTCTCGTCTCCCGCATCAATCGAACCTTTAATCCACCTTCTAAGCCTTTCCAATCCGCCTTGCTAGATGAAGGACACCTGCCTTTCTGCAATCATGCAGAATGCTGGTATTAAACATAATTTGTGAGACGTGCAACTTGATGAATCCAATATTAATGCAATTACCAGAGGCAGTGGGCTGGAAAAGTCGACGCTAAAATGTTTCTTGTTTTAGAAACTTCAGGCAAAACTGCCGTCGACAGGTGTTATTATTTTTCTTATTTTCTCTGTAAAATAAAATACCAATAACGTCTACTGTAATTGTGTGAAAACACAAATAACCTGCTAAACTGACCCTTTAAAGCTAGACTGCTGTGAAGCTGTCAGCAATAAAACTGGCTCCGTACTGTGCAGAGACCTGCTGGCTTCGAGGGAAATAAACTTTTCTAACCAGTTCCCAAAGTGAAGCTGTCTGAAACTGTCTGTACGGCATGTGAATCGTTTGTGTATCTGTGGGTTAACAACTGTTGGTCATCGTTTTGAAAAGAAATTCTTCAGAGACTCGGTTTGCTTGGCTTGTTAGGGGAATATCAGCACCTTTATGATCAATCAAAGAGTTTCTAAACCCTCGTACCCTCTGCTGCCTTGCTGCTTTTTCGCCGCATTCCCTTTTCCTCCTGTTCTCTCAATTTCTTTTGTCAACGCTGACTCCGTCTTCTATAGGTTAAAGTTACCACTTTAATCTTTGCTTGCCCCCACTGGCACCCAGCATAAACAAATGAACACTATAACGCAGCAGCATACACACATTTATATGCACAGCCATGTTTGTCTGTCTTTGTGTTTCGGGCAAGTTTGACTCCATTGTTAGCGTACCACCCACATGACTTGCGGTGGTCACATTTGGTTGCGGCAATTTACACAGTTTAAGATGTAATGGCTTTTCCACATCTTTCTCAGAAACAGCTCAGACACCTCTGTAACTACTTTGGGAATACACTGCGCGGCCACAGCGCCAACAGCATTAGTATGAATTGTACTGTCAATTTAAAGGGAATGTTTGAAGCTTATTCTAATGGGAATGAGTCTGTTCTGAGAGCAGGACACGCAGGACAGTGGAGGAACATGCGGCTATGATGTTGTGTGGACGCGAGCAGAAACATTTCATTGTACATGCTAAATTTTCTGACGCAGTCTCACGTAATGCCATCTCTGTCAAGCTTCAGATCAGAGCGTCAGATCTTTCAGCACAACATCAAAGACTCCTCACAACCAAGTGCGCGCCAAACAAACCAGACTCCAACAGACTCACAAATTCACAGGAGCTTATTGCATCTGCACAGCCATATAACACAGTGTCTGTACCTTAAAGCCGGCAAACACACTAATCACCTCAGATGAAGAAGACTTGTAATGTCCTAGCTTATTTGGATTTTTTAAAAAGATGTATACACCAGACACGACTTCAGTGTATTGATCATTATTAAAATGAATTGAATTCATTACAGAACCATATTTGTTCTTATAATGATATAAATTTATTTTAAAAACATCCTAGATAATAGGAGTATTTTGTTTATATCTATCACCTGTTCAACTGCTTGTAACTTTACATTTTTACTGATAAATTAAATAAATGATGCAGTTGATTATGTGGTGCGCAGCGGGGTACGAGCATGCATTTAGATTGTTGCTTAAAGCAGCTGTAATCAATATTCTTATAATGGAAGGAACCGGTTCCTTGTAGGGAACAGACAGAGAATTAGCGGCAGATGCTGCAGCAGCACTCAGCTTTACGGAGCTTTATATTGCCTTTCAGTTCATTGCTTACAACTTGCTGCCCAACTTTACTGTTTCACTTCACTGCTGCTGCTCTGGCGGTGTCATATTCAGCTGCAGCAGGCAGCTGTTTTCAGTTTTCAGTTACAGAAAAGAAAAAAAAAAGCTGTAAAACCATACTGTACATGACCTGCCCGGTAACAAACAAGTGGCAGACAAAGTTAGAAACTAGCGGGTGAACACTGTGTGGAGCAGCAAACAAGCTGATATTTCCCTAAGGAGTTTGTGGAGACAAGTACAGAGCTACAGTAAAGGGAAAGTGAATATTCATCAGGTCACCTAAAAACACAACACAAAAAATGCTAATGTTGCTTCGTATTTACTGGATGTGCTAAATAAAAAAGATGTTTGCCAAAAGAACTTGAAGGTGAAATATGTCAATCTTGTAGTTGTAGGTTGTGCAATGGAAAGTGGGACAACTCGAGTACAAATCACCAGGGCAAATATAAACATTTATAACTAACATTTTAATATTTTTTCTTTTAGCTTGGTGAGGAACTTTAACTGCAGCTACTAAACAAATGCAGTGGATTAAATAAAAAAGGTTCCTAACTAGAAACCAAACTAGAAGTATACAATTCTACACAGTGCTCAGCCACCAAATGTAGGGTGTGTGCCACAGTTGTACTAAATTAACAGTACTTGTAATTAGCATGTTTTTCTACAGGGAGTGCAGAATTATTAGGCAAATGAGTATTTTGTCCACATCATCCTCTTCATGCATGTTGTCTTACTCCAAGCTGTATAGGCTCGAAAGCCTACTACTACCAATTAAGCATATTAGGTGATGTGCATCTCTGTAATGAGAAGGGGTGTGGTCTAATGACATCAACACCCTATATCAGGTGTGCATAATTATTAGGCAACCTCCTTTCCTTTGGCAAAATGGGTCAAAAGAAGGACTTGACAGGCTCAGAAAAGTCAAAAATAGTGAGATATCTTGCAGAGGGATGCAGCAGTCTTAAAATTGCAAAGCTTCTGAAGCGTGATCATCGAACAATCAAGCGTTTCATTCAAAATAGTCAACAGGGTGCAAGAAGCGCGTGTGGAAAACCAAGGCGCAAAATAACTGCCCATGAACTGAGAAAAGTCAAGCGTGCAGCTGCCAAGATGCCACTTGCCACCAGTTTGGCCATATTTCAGAGCTGCAACATCACTGGAGTGCCCAAAAGCACAAGGTGTGCAATACTCAGAGACATGGCCAAGGTAAGAAAGGCTGAAAGACGACCACCACTGAACAAGACACACAAGCTGAAGCGTCAAGACTGGGCCAAGAAATATCTCAAGACTGATTTTTCTAAGGTTTTATGGACTGATGAAATGAGAGTGAGTCTTGATGGGCCAGATGGATGGGCCCGTGGCTGGATTGGTAAAGGGCAGAGAGCTCCAGTCCGACTCAGACGCCAGCAAGGTGGAGGTGGAGTACTGGTTTGGGCTGGTATCATCAAAGATGAGCTTGTGGGGCCTTTTTCGGGTTGAGGATGGAGTCAAGCTCAACTCCCAGTCCTACTGCCAGTTTCTGGAAGACACCTTCTTCAAGCAGTGGTACAGGAAGAAGTCTGCATCCTTCAAGAAAAACATGATTTTCATGCAGGACAATGCTCCATCACACGCGTCCAAGTACTCCACAGCGTGGCTGGCAAGAAAGGGTATAAAAGAAGAAAAACTAATGACATGGCCTCCTTGTTCACCTGATCTGAACCCCATTGAGAACCTGTGGTCCATCATCAAATGTGAGATTTACAAGGAGGAAAACAGTACACCCTCTGAACAGTGTCTGGGAGGCTGTGGTTGCTGCTGCACGCAATGTTGATGGTGAACAGATCAAAACACTGACAGAATCCATGGATGGCAGGCTTTTGAGTGTCCTTGCAAAGAAAGGTGGCTATATTGGTCGCTGATTTGTTTTTGTTTTGTTTTTGAATGTCAGAAATGTATATTTGTGAATGTGGAGATGTTATATTGGTTTCACTGGTAAAATAAATAATTGAAATGGGTATATATTTGTTTTTGTTAAATTGCCTAATAATTATGCACAGTAATAGTCACCTGCACACACAGATATCCCCCTAAAATAGCTAAAACTAAAGACAAACTAAAAACTACTTCCAAAAACATTCAGCTTTGATATTAATGAGTTTTTTGGGTTCGTTGAGAACATGGTTGTTGTTCAATAATAAAATTATTCCTCAAAAATACAACTTGCCTAATAATTCTGCACTCCCTGTAATGGTTAATCCACCAGTATGTGCACAGTCTTTAATCAAAATGATGTAACAAACTAATATTGGTAAATATGCCTGTAAAACATGTGAGTTTCATACAAATACACCTGAATTTGAGGGTTACATCAAAATGGTTAATTTTAGGTTTCATTTAATTTGATCACAGAGATGCTGCAAACACTTTCCCGTTTTTTGTTTTTTTTTCAATTTTTAATTATTAAATGTTTCATCAGTAATTGAAAACTATTGAAATGCCAGGCTTTTATACTGTATTTTTCCACTTTTAAACAAAAATGTCTTTTTTAAATTGTTTCTAAAAAAATATCTTGCTCTTATTTCAGCTTTTTCTTTTAATTTGATCTTGCTTTGAATTCTAGGTTTTGTGTTTGTTTTTCTTTCTTTAAAGCACAGCGTGGCTCTGTGAAACGTATTGAATGTTTCTTGCTGTCTTGCTTGTTTTAGCAATCGGTGCTTATTATGCATCCTTCCACAGTTCATAACAATAACACCAATATCATAGTTCTGTCACAAAAAGGTTTATAACATATAACATCAGCAATCCAGTGGATATCGCTACTGCTGCTGATAATAATAGCAATAAAATGTGAGATGTTGCACAGTAGTCCTTGCCAGAAGATGCGTCGAACGTGGAAGACACGATGATCACTGAAGAAATAAAGAAAACCATTTGGCTAATCTATGACACAGCACCGCTGACACTCATAAGATTAGAGATGCCTTTCAGTCTAAATCAGGCCTCTATCTGCATGCTTAGCACTATTACTGCCTTTATGGGGTACTACCCTCAGGGGTCTATTGCCCACACGATAGTGGATGCCAAGCTCAAATACACTTTCTCTCGCACAGTCACACTGAACGGGATAAAGATGAATCAAATATGATGATTAACAGAAAAAAAAATCAGTGAAAGTCTTTATAGAAAGTGTTTCCGTGGGCTGATGGCACAGTCACCGCGGTGGAAACTCCCCAGCAGTCATGAATCACTCGTCAGGAGTTTCCTTTCTCTCAAATTTAAATGCAAACTTTAATATCAAAGGTGCGACCATACCGCTAATGCAGCAGAACAGACTGCTGGAGCTTTCATGCCCAGAAAAACAGCGTTTGATAGAAATTTTTTTTGAAAGACACAGAAAACACTGGCAGTAGTGTGTTTTCCAGGAAGATGAGGCCTATGCATAGGGTACTGTTTGTTTTTCAGACAAGAGACTGCCACTGGAATGCCAGTGTAAATACTCGGTTTTGTCAGTTCTCTCTGCTGTTGTTTGGGATCCAGAGCAACCACAGGATCAGCATCAGAGAACATTCTTATCCTTCGGCTTACAAACATACCAAACTGCAGCTCCGCATCCTCTTCCTAGCCTTACTGTTCTTTGCTCTGAGCCAGCTCTACTCCCAGAATTTTTTTTAAAAAAGCCCTCACAACTGTTCCTCACATTTGGTTTGTGCACAAGGTTGATGGAGCCACGGTTCATTGGCAAGTTCAGTTGGGGAGGTCTGCCTTTTGTTGTGGCGGTGACGAATTATTAAAAGATTCTGCAGCTTTTTGGCGAAAGCAATAAAATGACATGACAACGGGAGCGACGAGGAGATGTTTTTGTTTGTATTGAGCTCATGTTACAGCAAAACCCACTCAATATGTTTCACCTTTCAGTTTAAATTTGCACCTTCCTACTCCGTTTTGTATTTACGAGGAGCGGCGCAGGGTTGAGCAGTGGATTTTTAAAATGAAATTACTAGAGTCAGTTTCAACAATACAGAATACCTCTCATACAACCTGGCGATAACAAAGGGCTGTATAATGAGGTAAAATAAAGGCTAAATGAATCCAAATCAGAGGAGCCATGAGACCTGTGGAATGTGCGCTGTGAACAATTAGCTAGCTCATCCAGCATACGAATCAGCTCCTGGCACATTACGCACATACTGTAAAGCTCATTACTGCTGCAAAACACACAATCAGTCGATCAAATTCAGCGGCGGAGCGCGCTCCGTCAGGATCTGCCTGTCATTCAACTCTTTAACCCGCTGCTGCGCCCCAATCACCCAGCGCAGACACAACAACAGCCTCATGTTCTGTTTTAACAAGTCATGCTTCGTTATGTGCGGGACTTTTCCCAGACTTTTGCGCTCTTTGATGGATGCTGACTGTTGTGATGCTTTCATCTCCTTTCTCAAAAAAAAAAAGGGGGGGGAATAAGAAGAAAAAAGAGAAAGAATTCTTGAACGCAAACACCCATGGTTAAACATAAAAGGGCTCAGATATTTTAAAACTGACATCACTTCAAAGGGAGTGAACACATTCAAAGGGTATCACAGGGAAGAGACTCAAAAGCCTGCTAGTCACCTGTAATCCACTGCTAATACTTGGTCCCCACAAGTGCGCATTAACATTCACACCGTTCACACATGCCCCGGTTCGATGTATAGATGCGCACGAGGGTCGTTAATATTCAACCTGCAAAATGTAGAGCTGCAAGAAAGTCTCACGTAGATATTCTGGACTCACTCGATTTAGGAAACAGGATCTATACACGAATGCAAGGATTATCTCGTGAATATATCAGTGTCATTACAGCAGCTGTGTTATAGTGACAACTGTTCTGTTAGCCAGCATCTCTTTCTCCACTGCTCTGTTTGGTGTCTCGTTCTTTCATCACTTTAGCTCTTTGACTCCTGCCTCCACATTCTTTGAATTTGACGCCAGCTCGCTGTGTTGAAAAGGTATAGTTTTTTAAAAAGAGGAACTACCTCACTTTTAAATAAACCAAGGAAGGAACCGTGCCTTCAAAGTCTTGTTTTTTTTTTTTTCCCTTACCACGGAAGAGAAGCTAAAAGTGTTTTCAAAGTTGAAGAAACTCTTTTAAAGTACTTGATGGAGCACAAACAGGCATTTAACTGAAGTGTTTGTGATCACAGTGGTGTTTGTTTTTTCCTTTGAAAGTAGAACTATGAGACATGTGGCATATGTTTAAATGATATACAGTAAATAGGAGGTATTGGATTCTAACAGGAAAAGTTTCTAAGCTGTATCCAGGCTACTCGTGCAGAGTCATTTAATGCTCTATTCTATTGAAAGGAATGCAATATGTTATGCCAGCTCAGAAAAAGATTTTGCTTGTGTTTATCGTTACTATTTAGGAAAGATCAATGATACGCATGATGCAAGTCACAAGGTGAGGTCACGTGCATGTAGTTTCTGATTTAAACATGCAAGTCTTACAGTATGCACACATCCAGCTTTTCCACATATCTTAGCTGTGGTTATCTGCCGATGCAGATCTACACTATTTTTTAATTAATGAGAGAAAGAGACAGCATTGAGCTGGATGTAAACAGATTTTGCAAGGAAACTAGGAAATAGGTGCAGTGATTGACTGAAATGTTCATATGGGAAGTAAGTATATAAAGCAAAATCATCAGTCTTTTGGATATTGGCTGCTGTTTGTTTCTTCTATGTTAAGATGATCCCACACTGCTTTAATAATGTTGAGGTCTGGGCTCAGGGGAGGCAAATCGATGACTGACAGCCTTCCAATGTATGTTTTTCTATCCATTTATGCTTTTACTCCACTGGTAGTGTGTTTGGGATCATTGTCATCCTGAAAAATGAAGCTGTTGCCAGTCAGATGTTTTCCAGATGGTATTGCATGGGGGATCAAAATCTGATTTTCTGCATTTATAATTCCATCAGTTTTGACAAGATCATCAAGACCACTTGTTGAAATGCAGCCCCAAACTATGTCTCTACAGCCTTCTGATTTACAGATTTGAACCACAAATGCAACATTTGGATTCATTACTCCATAAAACCTGTGGTCACTGATTCTCAGGTCAGTTCTTGAGTAATTTGGTGTACCTCAGCAGTTTTACTCCCATTGTCCTTTCCACAAAATGGCTTTTTGACAGCTACCCTTGCAATGAGACCATTTCTGAAACAGTAGATGGTCCGGGTGACAGCCTGGATGATCTTTGCTGTATTTTTTCCCCATTGCTTACAGGTATGAATTTCAGATATTGTTCATCTGCTGCCTGATATTTCTTTTCTTCTACATTTGCCCAGTTTTCTCAAATTTTGGGGGGATGCAGGGCACGCCATACTTAGATATGCCACGTTTTCTGCTAAAATACTGTGATAAACAGAAGTTAAAAAATAAAATATGTATTGGTGTTATTCATCACATTTATTTGCACTCTTCCCATTTCTTTTCAAGTGAGAGTCACAGCTGCGACACTGCTGTCAATTACAGTCACAGTGCTTTCTCTTTGCCCTTTTTCTTCCACACACACACCTCCTGTCTGGAGCTGCCAAAGCGCTGGAGTGAAATATTATTGAACTGGACTGAGGGCAACACTTTATGTTACCATAAGTATAATAAAAGCTTCCCAACAAGCATTAAATCCAACCAACATGGCTCCTGCTACATCTTATACCACGCCTCTCTGAAAAACATATAGAAAGTGAGGAAGTCAGTCAAGTCTTGCCATCTTATTTCGACCACTGTTTGCAGTTAAGTAATAAAAGAAAACATAAAAGCAGAAGTTACCTCCAAACTGCTGCTGCTTTAGGTTTAGCTTAGGTTACTGTAGCGCCCTACATGCTACGCTAGCTCTGCCGCTAGCTGCTAACTAGCTAAAGAACAACAGAACAGAAGAGACTGTACCATGCATCAACACAATGTCACCAAAATGCAGTCAAGCTTTTTTGGTCACTACTGGACCTTTCTGCAAGTCTGACAGCATGCAAATCTCTGCACTGATAAAACAGAAAGAAAAAATTGTGCATCATGTCAACATCGATATTACTGCTGAATATAATAGGTTCAGGTTCAGATATGTAACAAACTCATAAAAAAGCATTCATAAACATTAATCAAGCACAGTACAGAGGTGCTTCAAAACTGCAATAACAGCCAAGCAACACAGTTCACAAACTGATCCGTCATTCTGAGTTTTTCCACTTCCAGTCTGGCTTAAGGCATCTGCTGATAATGAGTACGGATCTGATACCAGTTTAATTAAAAGGCTGGATTTCTCACTCAGAGGAAGAGACTGGGAGACAGTCTTGTATGTTTAAAACAACATTAGTTTCAAATTAAAACATAATTTCGGGCCTATGAAAACAGATAGATGAGTGGTACTTCATTCTAAGATACTCAAAGGCAGACATGGATTCAAATCGTTCACCTAATTTATTTATAGTTGCCTGATTTCAACGCAAAACGATTGACAGGCTATGCTGCTGTTTTGTTTTTTACGGCCACAGTAGTTTAGTGGACAGAGTTTAGTGAGGAGTCATTACTTTAAATGTTGGAAACACTTGAATTTTCTCAACTTGAACACATTTGGGAAGGATGAAGCATTAATATGAAACGATAATATAAAGGACGCTTGTGTTATCTTGGATAAACGCCAAACACACACAAGCACTATTGTTCAGAAAGTAATCTCTGGCATGAGAAAAAGTGAAAGTTTACACAATGTATAACAGAAGGAGGCTGTGAACATCGGCCAGCATACCCTCGGTACAGTCATCGTGAAAAGCAGAGTCACACATTTTGGCAGAACACACACAAGCTCTTAAGGGAAAAATGAGCTTCATCTTTAAGCTGCTCAAATTTCCATTTCCATTTGATTGCTCTCTCAAACGGCTGCGTATTAGTTTGGCACAGCGGGCAGATAGAGTCCACTCTATAAAACAAATCTTTAAGCCATTTTGTTTCTGGGCATCTTCACTTTGACCCAAAAATCATCAGCTTGTGCCAAGTTACAAGTGAAGCAAGTGAAATAAAGAGATAAGTTCTTTTATGGACCACATACTGCACAAAAAATGAATATTTCGGACTTTCTCGTAAGGCCTATAAAAGCTAATATCATTTTTCTTTTTAATTTTGAAATTTGGTGCTATATTAAGAAAACATCTAAAATGCCTCCAGGCTGCAAAGCAGAGTTCTGCACAAAGTCATTTTAACCACGGGCCATCGTGCCAAAGAAATGGCCCTTACATCGTTTTTAAATTTGATTTTGCATTTGCATTGTATCCGACTCCTCTGAAATCCATCTGCAAAATATTTCTGCGTGCTCTTTATTTGAAACGAATAACTCTGATGGATCGGAGCTGACAAATGAGAACGGCGTCGCAAAAGCACGTAAGCTGAGAGCCACCACCTCACAGGTGAGCCTGCTCCACCTTGGTTGTTGCTGATGATGATTTCTGCATTTGTAGGATGAAAAAAAAAACGCTGAGAAGCGCTAATCTCTCCACTCTGATTATTGCTGTCACTTTAGATTTATCCATTGTATGTGTGCAGATTTGGCAGTCAATTTCATAGTCTTAAACACATTCTCTCTGGGAAATGCTAAGGTCAAGAGGGATCCATAAATAATCTCCAAGTCTGTGACTCTTCCAGTAAGCGTTATTCAAAAGGGATCAATAGGATGTTGTGATTCAAACACAAAAACCCATTCTTTTGCTTATCAGCAAAGCTCTCTCGCAGCACTTTGTGGTGATCAATTATTAAAATCAACTTCACATGGCCCCCACGTGTCAACAAAACAGGGAAGTCAGATTTATTCTATAGGCAAAGACTTTTGAGAGGTAATTTTTCATCTGAGTGGCCTTTAGCATTTCTTATTAAAATACATTATTGTTCTTGTAGATTTATTTATTCTATGTGATAGCTCATTAGTCAGATTAATGTAATATACTCTCTTCTCTCCAGAAACAGTATGCCCGCGAAGAGGTCCGCGTTGCTGTATAAATAAATGACGTGAGGTAAAGTTCAATTCTCTTGCTTTTTTGCTGAGACACTGCCTTTCATTACGCATCTATTTTTAAGGATGAGGAGCTGCTAAATTTAACTTTAAGTGGCTGAACAGCAGCTGAGATCAACTCTCAGCTCCAATGTGCAAAATTGACTTGAAGTCTCAAACGTAAGAAGCATTTCAAGGCTGAGCAACAGCACGTGGCACTGTACACTCTTAAATATTTATTGTACCGCATTAAATCATATCAGAATTCAGTCTGTATCACTTATCAGACGATTATTTGCAGCAAATACACTGATACTCGCAAGCATTAAACACATGTGCCACTTCACGTGCAAGGATTAATTCTGTAAACACACCTACATGCTCTTACTCTGATCTCAGTGCCACTGTGTGAACGATGTGTCACCTCAATTATCACAGAGAATGGGAAGTTATTTTTACTCTGCAACTTTATTTGGTGGTGAAAAGAAACTTATTTAAATGAAATTACAAATTTACATGTACGCACTGTTGCCCAGTGAAACGTACCTCTTTAAGCAGCTGCTCAAAACTGCAGTTCGCTATCTTAAAGTAAGCACCTGTTGAATTTGTGCATTTACTGCTAATGAGAGACACAACCTGAAAAAAGAACTTCAACATTAGAAAGTTTTACATACAATATCCATGGCAGCATACTTGGGGTTGTTGGATGCTTTAGAGTTAAACAAGTATTAGTTTGATTCCTTGATATCTAACCAGTTAACCCATCAAATAAAGACATTAGTTTCTTAAAAATTAGACACATTTACCCCAGCTAACTTAATTCTCATGGCTGGTTCACGTTAGACTCGAAGTTTTTGTGAATTTGCATTTGTGCAAACTGAACAGTTCCAGCTATGGCAGTGTCATGAAAACCCATGAGCTGGGATGCTTCCACAGACTCCGGGTTCTCTCCTGAGGCCACTGACAATCATACAAAAAACAAAAAAATGGACAGAGCTCGGGGAAAAGCAATCCCTTTGGGATTACGTTGGGAAAGGCACCCTGTGTGAAAACTCTGCCAAGCATGTGGAGCTACCTGCTGTGGTGACCCCTGGTGAATAAAGGGGCAGCCCAAAGTAGCTTCTTTCGTGAAAATATGTTTCAGATATCGGTTAAACCTCCGGACCTGCTGGCTTTGAGGAGCAAATATTCATGGGCTTCCAACACCACAAAATTAGGGCTTAATTTTGCACCATGATGTTACGCATCATGAGGCTGAAGTCGGCATGGCAACAGTGAGTAACAGCTGCTTTGAGTAGTGGGCCTCACCAACAAAGAAGAGGAAATGGTTCAGAATTCACGGTTTGCTAACATTGTCGTGGAGAGAGAAACTAGACAAAAAATCTTTGTTTGTCTGAGGAATTTATCTCAAAAGAAGCCACAGCATCAAAGCTCAGTACGGTTTTAAACTGTTATTCAGCAGGAAGATTCCTACACAGTTTACAGTGTTTACTCTCACTGTATTTTTATTCTTATGAGGTAAACACAACAGAGCGGTTTAGCACTTTTATTCACACAGATTTTACTGGACCACAGTCCCGCTTAAGACAGACAATGAATAATGTATTTTGTGCAACGGTTAAATTTAAACATCTATCCAAACCAGAGTCAAACTATTCTATTCATAGTCAATCTCTATTCTTCTTTCCTAGGATAACAAAACAGTACACGAGATGTCAAACACACTGCCAGTCGTTCACACAATGTGTGGCGACGCTCACGCTGATGAGCTGTATTTTTCAGCGGCCACATAATGTCAAATGTTAAGAACAATACTGATGATAACAGTAAGTGTTTCAGAAGATAAATATCTTCATTAAATAGCAAGAACATCACCATGTCAGGAATTTAATTACGCTCACCACAGAGTCTAAACATCTCCTGCTTATAGTGTCATTTATATACCATTAACACAACAATTTGAGACATAAAATGCATCTAGAAAGAAGCAATGTGCCACCTGGTTGACACTTGATGAGCGTAATGACTCAGTCTTTTTATTGATATGTGTAAATGTTCACTGATAATGCTTTTAATTTGTTTATCCGCTCATAACTCTTGTTTAAGGTTAGGGAAAGGTTGCCGGTTAAATACTCAACTGGTTTAGCCGATTTCCTCCTAATGATGCACGCTTACGATCACGCTGCAAAACATGCAGCTCTGCTAGTTTTTACAGTTCTTCAACCCCGCTGATTTCCATTCATTTTTGTTTAGATAAAAGTATCATGTGGTACTGCAGAGGAGTATTGCAGTTTCAATGTAATGCAATACTGCACTAGACAAAAGCTAAACAAGTAAAAACTCTTGAAAAAAACTTGTATATATTCCTTTATGTGCATGTTCACACAGGACCGCCCCCTCACAAATTTTGTGCTGCACAAAAAAGCAACACTTCTTGGACTGAAAGTGTTATTTTATGCCAGTGAATATAACCCTGTTAACAAATGTGTTGATTTTCACAAGTAAAACACTAGAAAAAAAACAAGGTTGGTACACAATCTGCCAGTGCATGTTTGTTGTTTACTCAAGGCCCCTGGGAGTCAACCTATACTGGGATTTTCTTCTTCTGGCACTACATAAAGATTTTTAAAAAATGAAATAATGATCTCCATTTCTAACAAAGTCTTCCAAATATATTCCTGGGCTAAAATAAATGAGAGGTTTTTATTTCACTGCTGTTTTCAAACCAATTCCTCGATTAAACGCTAAATCCATGCCGCTGTAAGTCTCCAAAGAATATAGTGCATTGCACATCAAAGCATCTAGTTTGCCTCGCGTACTCCTGTGCAAAGTAGGACACGCCTTCACTCTGGGGAAGCACTGCCCATCTCTGCGGCTATTTGAGGAACTACAAAGTCCCAGAGGTCTAATTTCTAAAGTCAACCGCATTTGTATAAAAAAATAGTACTGAGTCATCTCCACTCTAAATGCCAACCTTTACTCAAGGAAAAAAAAAGGTGAGATTATGTCTTTTTCTTTTTACTATGTCAGGAGAAAAAAAAGACAGCAATTACAGATAAACACTGTTTACAAAATGTTCTAATACTGGCTGTTTGAGATGATGTGATGCCAGTGTTTGATCACAATCCTAAGGCAATTTTTCAAATCTATCTGCACTACAAAACAGTCTGATGGAAAATGCATTTGCTGTGCTCTGATTACAGATTATTACAACCCAATGAACAAACATTTGTCTTGTCAACATCTCCAGTATGAACTACTTCCTCCTGATTGTGATCCTATTTGTATTTCACCACATGCTATTTTTCATGTCAAGAAGTCACTCTCATGTGTATTGCTCATCAAATGTGAGAAAAGCGCTTCGCGAGGCGTCCCGTCGACCGCAAGGTATGACAGAGGCAGACACAATTTAACCGCAACATCCCGGGTATATGAAGTAAATCCCGCTGAAGACCATGTCTGCATATCATCCCCCCCCCCCCACTCTTTTTCTTTACACATTTGTCCCGTCATCCTCCACTTCACAGTGCTCAGTCCAGGCAAAAATGCCAAAAACTGGACTTATGATATGACACACAGCTTTGTGAAATGTTAAGCCAGTCATGCCAGTCAACTTCTGCCTTGAGCCCAGAAGTCTATTATTAGCAGACTTATTACTTTTTGATGGTAAAAAAGATAATTGAAAGATTTTTTTTATTATGATTTTCTTTCAGGACATTTTATTAAGAAAATTATTATATTAGAACAAACCTATTATGTAATGATGTAAAATGTATCTACTGACAAGTATATAATTCAACACATCATTCATGTGAAAACAACGTTTCCACATGCCTCTATGCAGAATACCTTTAATACTTTCACAGGAATTAAGAGGGATAAGTAGCAGCTAAACAAATTCATCAGCAAGTGTGATAACCTCTATATAAGCCAAAGTTTAGGGCAGTTTGCTGTTCTGGAGCATTCAGGTGTGTTAACACAATACCACAATGGTCCCAGCAGTGGACGTCCCAGGTAAGAGAAAGGGTTGGCCAGCCACATCTGGAATAATGTACTTTGGACAGATGCGACAGATGTGGAGATGCCTGGCCATAATGCACAGAGAAACTAGCATATCAGCAGAAACACCTCACACCAACTGTCAAACACGGTGGTGGAGGGCTGGTGACTTGGGCTTGTTTTGCAGCCAGAGGACCTGGGGCCTGTTCTTCGTACCTCGCTTACTACATCCAAGATCAAATGACACATCCAAGATCAAATCATCGCGCTAACTTTGAGCTCGCTAATCCGGTTCTCCGAACACACCTGTTGTTGACGATTAGTATAGCTGGATGAAGTAATCTGAGATCACTGGGTGGCTTAAAAGGGGCTACGCATCGATAGTAGAAACATTGATCGGCAACCCTGTGATTGGTCGGCGAAGATGTCGAAGGAGTGCGCACAGTATTTCACGGCAGCAGACCAAGAAGTCTTGATTGAGGGATATCAGGAGTTTCAGAGTTTAATTAAAAGCGCAGGGGAACACTGCAAAGGCTGCAAAAGCAAGAGAGAGGGCTGGCAGAAAGTTGCTGACAAATTAAACTCGTAAGTGATCCATGATATTACATTATATCATGTGATATTATTTTATTCCACATTATATTATATTACATCATATCCTCTTTCACATTAGAGCCACAACAGGACCCACTAGAACATGGGAAAAAGTAAAGTGAAATATAAAAATATTCCACAGAATGGTAATATTTATCACTTACATTGCTTTTAGTCTATGACAAGAGACCCTGGAATAATCTGTTTGTTTGTTTATAACAGCAACCAAGAAAAGGGCAGAGCAAGTAAAGACAGGTGGTGGTCCTGCCCCTCGTCACACCCCCTTTTTGTACTGTGACATTTATTGACATTGTGGGTTTTTTTTTGTGTGTAGTTTGACATAACACTCCATCACTTTTACCTGTTCCCATGCAAGGGGTGACTGAAGCATGCACAGTAAGTCGGGAGTAAGTATATACAGTACAGTAGTATAGATATATATATATATATATATATAGGAGAGAGAGAGAGAGAGAGAGAGAGAGAGAGTAAATAATACCCTCACGGGAGAATCGATATCTCTCTATAAGCACACCGTCGCGCCGAGCTAAAGGATCCCGTCTATCCCGCAATATACGCTAAATTCTGTAAACTCTCCTTATCAATCTTGCACCTTCCTTGCTCGCGTACAAACGGACAGGACATGGCTGCGACAGACTTCCCAAATCCACCTTCGCTTTTTTAGCCGTGGTCTGTCATCTTGATTGCACATAGTAATTTACTATTACTACTCTAAAATATGAATTACATCTGACATGATCTACTACATGTAATAGAATGATTAATAGTACATTTCCTTTTTTTCGGAAATGACCTGTATGTATCTGTATGAAATCAATAAAAGAATCAAATACATTATCTTTAGTTACATTGATAATATTTATTTATGGTAAAACAGTGGCGAAATATCGCTCTTGCTTTCATATAACTGCAGCGGACATACCTGAGAGGCCGCGATCTAATCCTGTTTACATAAAGTAAACCTGCTCCCGAGCAGGTTTACGCTTACGGATCTGTTGCTATGACAGCAAGTCCCAGATGAGCTTCGGAGAACCGAACGATCCAAGATCACGCGAAATCGTCAACATTCAAATCCGGCTAACTTACTTAGCGAGGTACGAAGAACAGGCCCCAGGACAACTTGCAGTCACTGAGCATATCAAAGGACTCTAGAGTCAAATGTCTGACAGCTAAACTTTGGCCAAAATTGCATCATACAGTACAACACAGCATGCAAATCTACAGAATAGCTGAAAAACAGTTGTGGTGTTGTAATGGTCAACAGTCCAGACCTCAGAGTGATTAAAAGTCTGTGGTAAGACTTTAGGAGAGCTGTGCAGAAATAAACAGCAACCAACATAAAAGAAATGAAGCCAAAGGTGGTTCTTCAAGCTATTAAAGTATGACAGGACTGTTAGGAATGCTGTGAAATCTTTTTTTCTTTTTCTTTTTTTTTAAACATATTGTAAATTATTTATTTTTAAATCAATAATTGACAAATGTAGTGTTACCTTAAGAAAATCTAAATGTGATATTGCATAAAATTGACTGTAATTTGAAGAAAAAGTCACTCTTTCAATAGTGAGCAAAACCTCACCAAAGACATGAAGTCAGAGTAGATGGAAGTGTAAGATACAAGACTAATCCTGACATCTGACATGATCTCAAGCTTTAATCAAGCCACAAATGCTGCCAGTCCACAGGAGCAGCCCTATTTAATAACTGTTTTTATTTATTTTCTTCATTTTGCAATTTTGGTTTAAATCATGTTTGTGCTCACTCCGGGTCAGGGACGAGCTGCTGTACCAAGTGAAGGAGTTTAAGTATCTCTGGGTCTTTTTCCACAAATGAAAAAAGACGGGAGCAGGAGATTCACAGACGGATTGGTGTGGTGCCTGCGGTGCCTGTTTTGGTAATAAGAGAGAGCTGAGTGTGAAAGCGAAGTTGCCGATTTACTGGTCGATCTACGTAGTACCCTCACCTTTGCCCACGAGCACTGGGCAGTGACCAAAAGAATGAGAACGCAGATACAGGCGATGAAAATGACCTCCCTCTGAAGGGTGACTGGGCTCTCCCTTAGCCATAGGATAAGGAGACTACTACTGGACTACTTCTCCACGTTGAACAAAACCAGTTGAGGTGGTTCAGGAATCTAACAAGGATGCCTTCTGAATGCGTCCTAGATGAGATTGATGTGTCGCTGTGTATGGGAATGTCTTAAGTCTGGATGTCTCTGCATAGACTGATGCCCCCATGATACAAACCTGGATAGGGATCAGTCAGAAAATTTATGGATTGACAAAACTGTAGTATTTTGGACCATCTGACTCCGTGTTGAAGAACTTGACCGGCCTTTGGGACGAACTGGAGCTACAAGCCAGACGTTATCACCCAACATCACTGGCTGACCTCACTAATGCTCTAGCAGCTGAATTGGAGCAAATCCCTTCAGCCTGGAAAGCCTTCATAGAAGGGTAAAGGCTGTTATAGCAGCAGACTGAATCCCAAAGTTTTGGAATGAGGCATTTAATAATCACATATGTTTGGCTGTTCACATAATTTACCGAGGGCTCCACAGCCAAATAAACTGTCATAAATTCCCCTATCTGAAGACCTGTCAGCATCACTTTGCTATCTTCCGTTCCTCTCTGCAGTCGTCGGAATCTCAAAGCCTGTACGGTTTGTGCAGATTCTGGTGCAGCTTTAAAGTAATAACTGGCAGGTTTCACTGCTAGACTGACCATTTGGTGCAGTTTGGCAGTCTGAGTCACTCTGGAGTATCACCGGGAAGGATTTTCTGTTTTTTTCAGTATTCTTTAATTTATTCTATTATGAGTTCAACATTATTTTTTTATGAGTCAGATGTGGGCAAGGGGGCAACACATATGAAGTCTGAGACAAACAAAACATTATCATATTACAAAAACAATCTCACAGCCCTAAAAACACAGAGAGGAGAAGATGAGAAAGCAGTGCCACAGTCTGGAAGATAACAACTTATGCAAAACAATACTTCCCACAGGATTTGTCTTATACAGCCCTAACTGAGGCTTTGAACTCAGTGAGAGAAATTAATTTCTGAAGTTTAAAGTTTTGCTGCAGGCGATCCAACACAGCGGATGAACTTCAGGGTCACTTTGCTGAGCTGAGGAACTGAACCGAGAACGCTACTGACCTCCTCACTGTTATCCTACTAATAAGAGGGGAGTAGTTTTAATAATTAATGGCCTTAGTACCCCCACAGTAGTTATATTTACGAATTGCTAGCCATCGTCATTTGATTGATTAAGACATGTTTACAATTCAGTGGCTGAGATGAATAATTAAACAGAACAAAATGTAAAGCTGTCACTGTAATGGGGTTGTTTTCAGCGACTGCAGGAGTGTAAGCACTCTTGTTTCTAAGGTCCTTTGTTTTATCTACAGTTTTATACTTGCAGTTTTCTTTAAATAAGCCTGATTTTGTTTTGTTTTTTAATTTTTTATTAGAGCCGACTTTGAGAATGGGCTTTGTCCCACATGCATATTTTAGTTGCTCTCTTTGCCACACTGCGCATTTCAGGACGTCTAACCTATGATGTCACTATTGTAAAAACATAATTTGAATTTGTTTCGCCTATTTATTTATTTATTTTATGCTTTAATTCATTTAGGCTAGACGCTCGTAAACTGAAGACATTCACTCGTAATGACTCGCTCGAATCTGGTACCTCTTTCCGTCCGTTTTCAGACTCTCACAGATCCACAGTCCTATGCAAATGCATCTACTGTTGATGTATCAAACATAAACCCTCCACAGCCCCAGCCTCTCCAGCCTATGGTTGCTGGTGTGGTGCTCCCTGTTGAGGCCACCTTATTAAGCTGAATGACAAACACTTCAGTACTTGAAGTGGAGAGAGGCTGCTGGGAGAGGAGGCGTGTGCTTTCCCACATTTCAGTCACATGCTACTTTTCCAGAGTACCTTTTTTTATTCTGCTGTGCATTTTCTGCCGTGCTTTTGGTTGAAGTTAACTAATGAGCAGTGCACTAAGTAGGCATTTCACGTGCAACACTGTATATGAGTATTTCCATGTCACAATGCAGTGACTCCACAGTACTTCAAAGGTACTTATTAGGCAGAAATTGTTATTCTGCAATAAATTACTAATTAAAAATGTTCATACAAGACTTCCAGCATGTGAACGTATGACACACAGTGGACAGTATAACTGTTTACTCGTTTTTAATAAGTTTAAATATTTCGTTATGCAAATCAGCAATAATTTGAGGCTATTGTGCATAGAACAATGACATATTACCCCCTTTTAAGTTTATACAATGAACTTGTTACCGAGCAAATCCTTATTCACACATCCAGTAGTTAAGGAGCATTAATTTGAGCTCAGGATTCACTCTATTTTAGCTTTGTCTTTGTTCTCTAGCAAGTCCTAAGGGAATGTGCGGCTGTTTAGCTGCTAAATGCTCCAGTGTTTTCACCCGCTAGTCATTAATTGTGTTTGCTGTTTGGTACAGTAGCTGTTTCTCTGAAAAAGGACTGCCTGCTGTGTCCAAAATCAACACCAAGGGAGCGATGAGAGTGAACCAACATGGAAAAGTTGCAGGACCGACAGCAAAACATTAAGCTGAAACTCCATGTAAAGCTTTTTAAAGCTCGGGCGAGCTTTAGATTAGGATTCTGTACATAAAAAACTTCCAATGCATAACTTTTGCTTGAAGCGGAGCATTTTTACAGTGCAACATGATTTAAAAACTGCATATATCGAACACAATGTCAATGAAAAACTTGGAGAAACTACAAAATCAATACAAAATTTTTAGACATCAGCTAAACAGTGAACTCGGTCCTGGTATTTAAAATGTGTTTCCCCTGGAATAAACTAAAATTTCATATGACAGACCAGGCCCACACTGAGAAGGGTAGCAACGCTTGAGGCTCTCCTGCCTCAGAAATGCAGTTTAATACTTGCTTTTGCTCCAGCACCAAGATATTTCCCCCACTGGCTTTCTAATTCAATGTATGACCTCTCGCCAGAGAGTTTTAAAAGTCTTCAGGCAATGATCCAGCAGCTTTAGGTCTGGCCAATGACAGATGAGTTGCAGAGGCAGGAGCGAGACAGCTTGCCCTGGGCAAACCACAGAGCTTTGGTCAGCCTGCAGGGGTGAACTTCTGCAGCAGTGACGGGAAGAGAAAAAGCGCATGTAATGTTATTTCCAGGCTACAATATGGCACTGTCCTTTCAAACCCACCACCAACCACAGCATGCATTATGTGCAACTAAGCAGCAGGAGATCATCATGATACAGACAGTTTTTCTTCTCTTATTCTATGCCAAAACACACTGGAGACTTTAACTGGCAGCATTTTAGCATAGAAATTACTCGAATCATTTTCATAGACAGGAAGTGGTCACCTGGAAAGGAAATTTGTGCGCAAATACAATGCAGCTTTTTCTGCACTTGGATGAAGACAAGTAAAAAAAATTTAACTGGATGATCAACACAGATCACAGTCCACAGACTCAGCGGTTAATGACACCAAAGGGAATCATTATGAGAGCAACAAGAAGACAAGCCATGCTACCCTCTGGTGTTACTAATTGCTACCACAGACTTTTGTCCATGAGGATTTTTTTTTTTGAGTTACTGCAATAAGGCAAAGCTCATTTAGTAATTGGATATGCAAGCAAGAAAGTGAATAATAGATCTCATGGAGTGAAAGGAATGTTTTGCATATGAGAGGAAGCTGCTATTTTGCATACTGTAAGTAGTACACTTGAGTATGCTGGTCATTTATTTTCACTGATGAATGAGCTTTTATGTCTGTATGATGTGTGACATGCACGGGGACACCGGTTCTGTGATTAAAAGACTGAAAGTTTTAACCACACTTGTTTTGATTTGATGTTAAAAGGACTGCCTTATGTTTCTTGTTGACAGTTCGTGGCCCGTCTAATTCTGCTTCAGCGTGTCGCCACATGCAGTAACAATTAATTGCATCAAGCATAAAAGACACCGATGAGAATTAATTCACTCGACATGCCTTTTAAAATTAAACTCTGGCCATTTAAAGATAATTTGCGGCACATCTTCTGCATTATATTTAATAATGCATTGATTGCAAGTAGATTTATGATTCCCGTGTCTCTGTAACTGTTTCTCTTTGACTCACACATGCAGTAGATCTTTGCTAAGCACACTGTGCCATTGTAGTCCAGTGCTGGAGGGAGCCTGCCCTCCAGTTACGCCGTTATCAGACAGTTGATGAAATGTTAACAAAGAAGACATTAGAAAGCAAACGGGAGACAGCTGGTGCAATCTTAGCAGAGCAGAGCAGCAGTGGAGATGTCAGACAGACATTCTGAGTCGCTGCCAAAAGGCACAATATGGTCACTAAAATTGCACTGCATGGACAATTTGCTTTTTTGTGCAAGAAAAATGGCTCTTCAAGACTTAGCAGAGTACAAGAAGTAGTTCTTTTCATACCGCTTTGTAGGAATCTGCTTTAAAGGAACACCTTTACTTCAGCTTTATAGGCTCAGTTAGATCAAAGAAAATAAAAATATCTTGCTACTCTTAAAAAAAATCTGTTCTCAAGGTATTTTCATGCAGGAGAACTCGCCTTAGTTTTTTGTAACGCCAGCCTGTGCACAGTGTCGATGTGTTCTTGTGAAAAACGTGTGTAATCACCTTGAACTTCACCTATGATCCGAGCGTTTCAACACCCAGAGGTCTCACCCTAACGCCCGGCTTTAAAGGAAACTGTTGTTTAGAGACACAAAACATGAATGGAGTCTTTCCTGAATGCGAAATCGTGTTTCATCGTGTGCAAGAGGGAGGAGCTGCTGCCTTTAGCAAACGTTTAAAAGGGGCATTTTGTATTACACGTGCAAAAAAATGGGACGTAAAACGTTAACATGCATTCCGTCTCTCCCTGTCTTAAATCGGGCTCAGTGGGGGAATTGCACAACTGTGCTGTGCAGCCACTGCTTGGTCCAGTTTGTTTCACGGAGGGGGGACTAAATAAAATAACTGAGAAATCTTTCTGCCATCGTGTTTGATCGCAGGTGGCTCAAGATAACATAGCTCAAAGTCAATTACTGACAGTAATGGATCATGTAGACAAAAATGACTTTTATGATCTAATGTTATGGTTGAGAATCTTTCTGAGTCATCTACTGCCCCAGGGTTAGGTTACAGAAAAGCTTAATCAATTGTGAACAACTGGCTCGGTCCTGTTGGTTGTTTCTTTGAGTTTATCTTTCGAGCCAGAAGGACCAATTTCTGGCCTGGCCTGCAGCAGTCAGCAGTGAGTGCCGGCAGTGCAGCGTGCACATTTGTCATAATTGTCTGCAGGCAAGCACACAAAAATAGTACTTACAGTTGTTGTGCTGGTTTTCTGCTTTGACAAGTAAGCATATTGTAGGTGAACACACCCAGCAGTACATCTGGCTGGAGGACTGAATAGAGCATCGTGAAAGTAACGAGCAGATTCAGACCTATAAACATGCAATTTACTGCATCTGATCAAAACTGTAAATGCAGGTAACGTTTTAAAGTGAGAAAATGTTATTTTGCTGAGATTCACATGGAGCAATGAAAGGGAGGCATGTCACTGTTACTGTGTGAAAGGGGAGATCTGTAATATCTTTTGTTGTATCATAGATACTGTCATTCATCAAACCGGGTGACCTCTGGCCAGTGCCCTTAGCCACATCCACAGAGTCTAGCTATGATGGATGCCTTATTAGAGTCCTTTATTAGTGTACTTTAGCCGGGAGATAAACTTTGTAATTAATGTCTCAGTTTGAGTATATCTCATTTATTTCAATCGGATAAAGGTGACTCTTCCAGCCGACCGGAGAACAATGGCCATCGGAGGAGACAGCAGCTTGGCAGCCGAGCGGAGCCTAGGAATGCTGAATAACAATCCCATCATCCATCATGGTACATAGGGAGTCGGCAGACTGTGTTCGTCCCGAGGAGAAGTTCCAAGGAGCAGTTCACAATCAGGAGGAATGGCAAGGCTGAAAACGGCCACTTCCACTCGCGCTGCTTCCGTATTCTTCAAAACAGAACAAAAGAAACGGGCTGTACTTTTTGTTCTGCATGGAAAAATATGGCAGCAGAAACTGGTTGTATTTCTTTACCTAACTTGGCTGCGTGCTTTTCAATTAGAATTCAAAGCATTTTAGCAGCCAGGGGTGCCAATATGTACCACTGGCATGCTGCTGTAATCTACAGTTCAATATTACCCACGCATCATTAAAATCAGACTTGATGAATGACATAATGATGAGAGCAGCCCGAGCTGTGCTCAGCTACGGTCTGTGATGATGGCAGTAGTAATTTTCCTGTTAGGCCGGCCCCTCCTGTTTACTTAACCTTTCCGCAGTCCTCATTAACTCACCAACACCAGCAACTATGTTGGGTTGCCAAGGGCAAACACAATGGGCAGATGGAGCTGAGCTGAGACCATCACTTAGCTGGGCTGAGGTCACTCTTCTATCCTGCTGGTTCAAACCCTTCTCTCTGAATCTTAACATGTCATTACATTATTCCTGCTGCTAGCTACGCAACCAGCAATAGCCAGTATTTCACAAGCTTTCATTTTCATTTAAGGATGAGGGGAAGCACGAATAAGCGAGGCGTCACAGGAAAGAAATCTCTACACTATTTCCTTCTGCTGTAAAGGTACTCTGAGGTGTTTCACTATATTTATTTATTTATTTCACAAATACCCTTCAGTAAGGCTCCATGAGAGAGGACAAAATGCAAAGCCAGCACTGGGGGTAATGGGATATGCAGTCATTCATTCTGCTGCCGGTTCATACTCTTTGGCCAAATGACACCTTGGAAAAGAGCCACCCCGATACAGTAGCACCTTGTGAAATCACAGCCATTATTAATCCAGAGAAGGGCATGCAGTCTGATTACACACAGCCATAAAAGACACAGTCACAAAACACGTCGCGAGTTAGCCCGTCTATAAATGAAAGCTTAACATGGCCCTGAAAATGTGTGCAATTAAATTTCCAGGAAATCCAACGGCGTGATTAAAACATGTCTTAAAGCCGCAATCTGTTATTTTCCTCACATTCAAAATTACAGAACATCCTACTGTCGCATTTTACAGAACTGCCATCTTGTTGTTTTTAGTGAGAGATGAATAATGAATACATTATTCACTGCTCATTGTGAAGTTGGGCAACAACGCTAATGCCATCATTGACTTGACAAACCTGGCCAACGCTCCTCAGTCTCATAGCACATTAAATACTGTTTAGCATACTGAGTATGTGGTGCAGTTCATATTAAAATTGAAATGCTGCATTAGCCAGAGCAACACATCAAGCGAGTGTGTCTAGACCTTTGCTGCACATTACTCTCTTGTTTAGTGCAAAACGTAACAGAAATTTGAAACAGTAACAGAAACAGCAGAAGACTGAAGAAGTCAATAAAGGGAGACTAAAACAGAACAAGTAGTAATGAAGCTAACACTAGTAGAACCGACATTACTTTGATTTCATGCAAAAGTTTGAGGTATTTTTTTATATATTTTATAGAAATATTTGAGAAAACATTTGGAAGACTAACAGCTCTCATATGTATTTACATGTACCGTATCTACAGTGTCTCTGTCTCACTCTGACACTGTGCACAAAAAATGTGGAGTGAGCAAATGTGTCCTTCAACAACTGTTTTTTTGGGGGTTTTTAACTATTTGGTCAGCTCCCCCCCTCCCAGATTGGCAAGGACATTGCCTTTGAGTCTGGGCTTTCACTGTTGGTTAATAAATAACAAAATAATCAACAAAGTATGACTGTGAACATTATTTGCAGCCTTGACTAGAAAAACCTTCCAAAGCCTGTATGAGAACATTTTGGACTGTAACTGTCAACAGCAAAAAAACAAAACCAAAAAAGAAGAAAATAACATTTAAAAACAATATTTAAAAAATGAAAACTCGAGATTTTTTTTAGTGAAGCTCCTAAAAAAGCAGCTACGGCTGCTTGCAGATTTTTAACTACCTGCATCTGCGCTGGTCTCCCAGTTGACCAGTTAAAGCAGATGGCCGGTAATGTCAGCACTAGCAGGAACTTTGTCTCCCAAGCTCGGCTTAGCCTCTGTCGGGTCCCCCTGGTTATTTGAAATGCTCACCAAAGGTCACGTCTGCCATGTTAGAGTAAACAGGAGGCCCGTTATACCAACGTGTTTTGTCTCTGTAACACTCTCGGTGGGACGCCCACACTCTGTTTTGTTTAAGTGGGCCTGTCTCCAATCAGTTAAATCAACAGCAGCCGTTTGGAACGGGAGCTGGAGTGACAGGTGAACTGTGGCACTGTCTGCTTTCCTTCCCTGTGTTATCAGCTCCCAGGTTTGTGAATGGCAGGACTTGAGCCACTCTCCTGTCGATAGTGAAACAACCCACCGGGACACACAGGAAATCCATTAGCCCAGTACTGCTGTTTGACATGCTCTCAGTGAACTGCACCTATCTTGACACAGTGCAATTTGAGGCTGTCCTGTGACTGAATTACTGAGGGCACTGTTGCATCAGTTTGAGGGACTAGAAAGAGAGAGACAACCATAAGAGTGATAGTGTTTCTTTTATCCAAATTCAAAAAAACGCATTTTCTGACTTTCGGACATGACTAAGTTTTTCACGTATACATTCAATGATGGTAAATTTAACACATATGAAGATCTTAGGTAGATAATATTTAAAGAAATGCTTCACCATTGTAAATGCTTGTCACCACTCTCAAAGCAGCATTCTGCCTGTTATAATTATGGAGTTTTAGTCAATAGTTGGGTGATTTGGCTGAGTAAAAATACTTTCAATGCAAGAAACAGCATTTCAACTGTTTTCCATGGAAACTAGCCAAAGCCAGGTTAAAAAGTCTCTAAATGTTGTCACCCCCTAATTAGCCTCTTCGTGACATCGTCTTGTCACATTTGCATTCTTCTTAGTGTCAGCTGCTGTCAATCCTTTGCATGTGTTTTCCCTCTGTGCTCATATACAGTTTTAATACAAATTATTTCTCTATAAAACCATACTCATACTCTGATTCAGTTGCCTGACAATAAAAAATATAACTGCAACATCCTAATTAACAAAAGCTTTATCAAATGTTTAGGAGTTTTCCATGCAGTTAAATGAATGTGCTGTTCTCTCTGAACAAAGCAGACCTAAAATATGTGTATCTATGGCAGAGAGGTACTTGCAGAGTCTATTTTGTGCAGTCAACAAAGTCTCCAGCTTTGTAACCAAAGACTAAATTCTGAAAAGTTAATGAATATACAGAGACAAAAAACAGCGAGCTTGGTTTTGTTTAAAGATATCTCACTGACTCAGTTATTGTAATTAAAGAGATAGAAGGTGCTAGTGAGTGAGCTTCACTGTTTTTTAAATGTTCCTTGTTACTTTGTTAATGTCATCAAAGTATTTTACATAAAACGTCAACTCATTTAAAGAAAGTAGGACTTTTTTTTATGAATATCCCACATAAATTTCTCAAGCGATCCAACCTAAACCGAAGTGCCGTTTAGACACCTTGTTAGAAAAAGTGACACATTCCAGTCAAAGTATGGTCGTCCACTTTCAAACTCTTTCACACCACAAAGTATAGTCCTCACTAAACAGGCTCCCAGTTTGTCGGACGTAAAGGCTGCTGACTTTCATGCCATCTGGTGACCTCCTCAAAGCAACTAGGAGACATTTCTCTGGTGGCAGCGATGCAATATAGCACCTCTGACTGTATTATTGGTTATTTCTCTGCGGGTGTCCTTCAGCCCTATTTAGGTCACTCCCTCCACTGCGTTGTACAAATAAAATTATGCACAGATTGCAATTCAACTGCTATTCCGCCACTTGGCAAATTGCTATGAGGCCAGGAGAAATTGAAAAAGCTGGCAAGGTCTCAGCTACCTGACAGTGACTGTGACTATGATGAAGTATCCTCCTGTTACCGCTGTTGACTTTGCCAAATATCGGAGATCTCCACAGTCTCCACCCCATGCTCTGGGCCCGCCAGCTTTATAAACAGAGAGCAACCGGTGCCAACATTTCTATGAGTAACACCAACAGCCCAGCCTGCAGGATCATGTCTCTCTGAATATCTTGCTGAGAGGTTACTTCGTCTTCATGTTCTGTTTTGCTCCTCACTTAATTTTGAGATCTCAGAAGCGTATTTCTCTTCCAGGTCTCGGTGGCTTGGAGCACTCTTCACAGAAAAGTTGTGAATCCAAACAATCGGTGGCAACGGACTGTGTTAAAAAACACCACACAGAGTTCAAAAACACATTAATGAGCCACTGTAAAACACAAACAATATGTATATATGTAATCCAACATTTCTTCTAATGATGGATTCAAAAGTTTTTGTTTGTTCTTTTTAAAGTGACCTTACTTTTATGGTGATCGAGGGGGTTTGGGTTGTATGCGGAGCTGGTAGCTGTCAACAAAATCTGCCAACGCTGTTTGGGGGCTGACATTTTTAGCTGCTGCTTTGTACCGTCTATAATTTGAACATTTGACACCAGCTTAGTCATTAGGAAATTAACTATAATCAAGAACGTGTAGTGCTGTAACCTCGGCACGCCCCCATGTGACTCCATTTATCGGATCACAGCATCAAGTAACCAACTGCCATAGAGAAAGATTTCAAATTACAGATGGTGCAAAGTAATAGCTAAAAATGCCAGCCTCCAGACAGCATTGCCAGAATTTACCAACATCAGTCTGGAATAAATTTGATTTGATCTTTAATCAAAATTGAATATACCTCACATTTGTTCTGCACATTTTTAATGTAGAGGTTCTCAAAGTTTCAAAGAAAATTACAACTGGTGTTTGTAATTTGTCTGATTTATAGTTATAACTTCAATTATTTTTGATGCTTTATATTTTTATTTTCCAATCATTAGTAAGGCGGTTACTACAATCATTAAAGTTAAGAAGAGCTGAAGTTGAATAAACAAATCGTTATGATCTGCCATACGATAAAAAAGGAACAGTTATGCAATCTTTCTTTGTCACTACGCAAAGTGTGGGCCACACTTTGTAAACCCTGGTCTTGCAGCAAATGCATATGACAACACAACCGGGCGTATGCATGTCAAACAACGCCAAGTCCCACACACACACAAGCAATCACAAGAGCTGAACTCAGAGGAAGAGACAGGTTATGACAGGAGTAAAGTGGTTATCTGAGATAAGAAACGTCTATCCTTCAACCGAAAATCATATTCTCCCTCCACATTTTATCTGTGGGTAACACCTGTTGCGATGAAAACAAGTCGAATGGATATAGACACATGAGGGATATTCACTTGCCAATATCCTTTTAGATCCAGAGGAAGGGAAACGAAGCCACACTGTACATCCCGTTTAAAAAATCACACTTTAAATGTGCGTATTTGTGCAAAGTCACGTGGTCGCTGTGTGAGCACTACCGCCTCCTTCAAAACCAAAACTACTTCAGGTGGCAATTTCATCGAATCCCACAATCATTCCTTCTAAAATCTCAGCATAAACACTTTGCATTCATCCAACCAAGCGAGGCCTGAGAAAGTCTGCAGGTCACTCCGGTGAATTTATTGTAATGTGCCGTTCGGTGTCCATCAATCACATCAAACTGCTCTTTAAGCTTGGGGACATTTTGTATTTTTGACGAGCCTCACTAGACCGAGCACCCTGTGTTTAAGGCCGAAAGCTTACGTTTATGTGGCTGCTGGCAGACTGGGCCCTGAACTACATGTGGCGTGGAAATCTGATCCATTTATCTTTTGGATTGTGAAGATGCATCTGACCTTGCTAGCCCGAGGAAATGTTGATAAAGCTTTCTGCCTCAGAATCATGGTTGATAGCATTAAGTTTTCTCCGGAGCTTTCGTGTTGCACACCGGCTCACACGTGCGGACCAAACAGAGGAGTGTGGAACACCGTGGTACATGTTGTGGCTTGAAATTGGAGATTTCTCAGTCGTGTTTTCCTGCCAACACATTGTAACATTTTCAGAGAGTCCATAAAGATGCTGAAATGTGTAACTGCGTGTCGGTTTCACAACAAAATACTCCAGATTTGTCTTTGCACACCTCAGCTGCTATGATCTGAGACTGATTCGCAGCATCCAAATATGTTGAAACATCACCGGTTGTCAGGCAGTGGAAATATCTACCATCCCTGACATAAAGAGAAGCAACATGATAAATTAGGTCAGAGATAACAAGTGTCAAGACTGTAGCTCCATCTCCACCTCTCTCTTCTTCCTCTCTCATAGCTCCCTGTTTTCTCCCTGTGCTCTCTTATAGACAGACCCGGTAAATACCACATGTGCATGCAGGTCTCACCTGTTACAGCTGCTGCCCATTATCACATAAGCCTCTGCTTTTTTTACCCATTTCTCTCCAGTTGGTTGTCATTCTCGTTCGTACTGCTGCTGTTATTGGTCTGTCCTTGGAGTGATGTATTACAACTATGTGTATTTTCTCATTTTTTTAAAACTTCTCCTTTATGTTACTTTGTATTACTGGCGAAATCTTTTGCTCTGTACTGCATTTGTCTTATTGTTGGGTATAATCATATCATATTCTACTATTGTTATTTAAAAGGACGCAAACGAACAATTAAAGTCATGCTGCCTGTTCAGGATCTGCTGGGATTTACATGTAAATGACAGACAAAATGTTATTACTTACATATATGATCAGAAAAAACCCAAAAGACCTTTCAAGAATAGCTCATACGCTGCTTAGCGATGTGAAAAGTACCTTTTTGTTCAAAGGACACCACCTTTCGATGGATCCTGTCCAGACTACAGCAGCGCTTATTAAGTTTTCCAGAGTTTTTATGGCAGTCTCTCACAACAACAAATTCCCTTCCTGTTCCATATCATTCAGCTTGACTGCTAGGGCAAAATCATTATTTGAACTGACGAATAGGTCTACCTCATTCTAACCCATCACTTTCCATTGCTGTTGACGCTGGGCTCTAACCCTTATATGAGAAACTCCATCCTAGCTCCTTGAGTTCAACCAGCAGCTGTTCAGCAGACAAGCTAGCGCTGCTGAAAGAGAAGACACTGCATGAAAGAAGATAAAGATTTTACAAAAGTGCATGGATTGCGCAAAGATTCAGCAGTATCAGGCATCCTGAGTGCTTGCAAAGCCAGATGGATATTCTTCTTCTTCTTCTTCAGATGTTTCTCTCACGCCGGTTTTCTTAAATGTGAAGCTTCTGCCTTGTCAGTTCTGCTACACGGCCAGCAACCCGATGTCACCCTCCCTGCCTTTAAACTATGACACCTGTCACAGAAAATCATGTAATTTGGTGAAAATCTCCGACCCTCCGATGTCCTTCCAGTTTCATCGACTGTTCTCTTGCTCACTCTGACTTTCTTGTGCTGACACTTATGGTAGCCTCCCTTTGAGAAAGGAATGGTGCAGCTTGTTCCCCCTGCCCTGCCAAGCTCCATCTGTTGACCTCTGCCTGTGCTCACTCATCTCTGTAGGGTTTTTTACCTGTCTGTCGCCTCCTGATAGGAAAATAGCTATACTTTTGGCACTGATTAGCTCTCCCTGCCAGCATGGCTCATTCTGGACTACTGTCTGAAACAAACCCTCTCATGAGGAAATAAGAAGTAGATCATGATTAAAGTCTCCTTGTTCTAAATGAACAAGTGCAGAGGTCAACAGTACACAGGTTTGCCAGTTTCTAGTTCTTCAGGCTTTTCTCTTCTTTTATCATCTAATTAACATCTTTGGTCCCACACTGCTTGTAAGTTCATCCAACACACCACGCCACCAAGTCTGATCCTCAGCTATTTCTCAATGACGCCTGTGCAGCATATACACGTCTATCCTCCCAAGAAAAATGAGAGTGCCAGTCATATAGCCAAAAGCAACATATGTTTAGCTACAAGCGACAAAGTGACACTTCTCTGTCTGGAGCAAAAGGAGAAAGTAATGCTAACAACAAAGACACAAAAGAAACAAAAACTCGCTATTTGGACAGAAAAACTGCTGATCTGAAGATTGAAACATGCTTTACCGCCTAAGCTAAGTAACCAGTGTGTTTTACTTTGTTTCTGCGTTGGTAATTCAAAGTGATCTTTTCACGATAGCGACCAAACAGCTTGAAATGGAAAACAACGAAAAGATTAAAATGTTTACAATAGAGCGCTTTAGTGACCGCCCACTTTTTTAAGGGCTCCGGTTCCCATTCATATTCAGCAATGTTATTGATATTTTGGGCTCACTAAGAGACCTGACATTCATGGTTTTAAACACTTCCATAATAACCCGCAACCTCCACCAATAACAGATGAGTTACAGTTTAGGATTGTGGGTAGAGCAAATCAACCACTTTTGTCTTAAAAAGGTTCATATATTGTTTACTTTTGGTTTTATCTTCTGTTCTGTTGTGAAGCACTTTGCGATGTTTATCTTGAAAGGTGCTCTACAAATCAAATTGTATTCACTTACTGACTTTACAGATGATACAGATGTGTTTTTACAGGAGCACATACCATCAGTTTGCCTTGTCATAGGTGATTAGTTTTACTTTAGATGGTTCTAACATTATGGCTCATAATCAGAATCCCTAGGCAGAACATGAATGTGATATTTACTTCAGGAACCTCCCTGTTGTGCTCTATACAAGCCCTCAATGACCTGCTGAGAAAGCAAAGTCAGCATTACCAGCAGGCAGCTATCCTGTCTAAAGAATGAAAATGACAAAGAAAGAAAAAGATTCAATGATGAGCTTTTTTTTTTGTCAAGGATTAGCATAATTAAAATTTAATTATTCTTCTTGTTTTATGTTTGCATGCTGGATATTCCTTAATCTCAGTGTGAACTGGAATGACTGAAACCAGGAGATGGTGACTGGCGTCCTAAAACGTACAGAATACAGGGTCGTACAAAGCTCCAGTGCTCTTGTAATTAAGTGATCAAATTATTTAAAAATATTTATGTCTTTCCTTAAATTAATTTTAAAGGCTTGTTGATTCAACATTAATATACGGAGAGGCTGACAAGGACTTGCTGTAAAACATTTTGAGCTTTCTGTGGTTTTATACACACAATATTTGTATTTGTGTACCAAAGATGGACGCGGGTGTGATGAGATATGCGTCAGTGGTTTTTTGAAGTCCTGTCTGGCGCCTCGTCTAAAACCTTATGACTGTTTTTCTTTTTTTCTCTGGAGTGCTCAGTTATCATCTAACACTATCGAGTGTTGTTGCAAGCTGTACTCAAATAATTGTACGGTTACATACCTCAGCAGGTACCTGCTAATGTGCTAATGGGAATCGCAAATGCGATGAAAATTTTCTTGTTAAAACTTCTTGAGTGCTCTTAGTATAATTAACAATACAGCATATACAAACACTACAGACATGGCCAAGAGGTCCATTTCAGTATCTCAAAGCAGCCAAACCCCAATAGTTAATAACTTTAAGTCTTAATTTGATACAGATGGGTAAGAAATAACAGAAATCACCACCTGTAGCTTTGAGAAAACTGATTAAATAGAACAAAACCACTGTGTACCAGGCTGTAATCAATGTGCATTTAAGCTTTAAGGTTTTATCATGAAAGTCTATTGAGTTCAACCACCAGCTTTTCTTTTTACAGACAGACTCTAATAGTTGAAATTGAAGAAATTGCAGGATTTTTTTATACCGTACATTTGATGAACAGAGGTTTCAAGTTGAGACCAACCTTGCCTCTGACAAACACTGTTGTTAGGAAACAAAACAATATATATATTTTAAGAGGAGCTTTAGCAGCAGTGTCTAAAATGCAAAATGATCTTTAGTTTTTGCATACAAATGTTTTAATAGGGTCTTGATAGGTGAGGTCATTAGAAGCGATTAAAGTGTCCAGCAATCATCCTGCTGTTCTCTTGCTGTTTGGACTGTAGATGAGCTCAGTGGTTGAGCAGGGAGCAGGGTACCAGCATTAGCACCACGCAGAGCAGCAGTGCTCTGATTTACTGTTCCCAGGGCTGGTGATTGAGGAGAGCATTACGTCACAGCTGATAGATCAGAGAGTCTTACGGCAGAGTGGGGCTCCATCAACTGCTGCTGACAGTAGCGTTAGTGCTGACAACCAGCGAAAATGGATTTATGGAAAGAAAAAAAAAACACAGATACTCTATGCACTGACACAAAACAGCAAGAGCGCTTACAGGCACAAAACACACACATACATACACACTAACTCAATATTGCACAGGCCCATAATTCTTGGGGGCAAACACATGCATTCAATAAGATACATGAAGACATTATTGCAGCAAACCCAGATCTGCACAACACAGATGCTCCAATAAAATGCTTACTGGCAAAGTGCTAAACAGAAACACTTTAAGCTGTCAATCGACAGTATGTTTGTGGTAGTTAATGTATTTCTTATTATTTCTTCCTGGGTGGCAGTTACTGCCGTCTCACACAAGGTTTACTCCAACAATCCAATGACATACAGGTTATAGGGACAGGAGACTTTAACTGCCTGTGGGAGTGCTTGCTTTTAATTTGTCTCTCGTGCACTTTTTGATTGCCTGGCCAGTGTGATACCCTGTTTTGTTCACTTTTCTTTTCCGAGTCTGAGTCTTCAGCTTTATTACTTAATATTCAGCTTTTCGAAGTGGGAGTTAGGGGTGAGGGAAAGACAATCAATACAGTGTAGTACTGCTATATTTTGCGTGGAAATATTCAAGTATCAACACAGGAACACCAAATATTGATATCTTATTACAAAAACTGAACATAAATTATGAACTTTGCTTTACTAAAATATAAAAAAGGGTTAAACTTTTTTTTTTAGCTAATGAGGAGAAGTGATAGTACAGGAGGAAGTTGGTCAAACAAAGATTGGGGCACAGGAGAAAGAAATCAGAGAAGCACTGTCTGCTTCGATTTTTTGCAACAACGATGGGACAAAATAGAGGTAAATGACACTTGGAAATATCACAAACATGACGGCTCTCACGCAGCACCATCCTGTGATAATGTTAGCTGAGGATGGCAAAGCTAACAGTACATCAGCTCAACAGAAAACCCAACACACTTAGCTTGAAAAAGCTACTTTCTGATTTAGAGCAAGCTAAGAAAATCACACAATCCAAGACCTGAATCCATACAATGTTGTGAAAATAAGCACTTTTGTTACACGCTCAAGACACAGCCGTACCCATGTTGTGTCACGTCCATGCTGAGGAAAAGCTGAGTGTAGTAAGAAGAGTTGCAAGCCATGGACTTCACAGACTGTGATTCATATGTGATTACAACTGCTCATTATGTCCCAGACGACTGCTGACTGCTGTCTCATGTTCAAAACAGCTGTAATACTACACAAGTGTGAATTAACTTAACTCAGACTAGACTAATATAAACAGTTCAGTTTGTCAGCTGTTTGCAACATTTATGACAGCTTTTACTGACAGTTTGTTCAGTCTGTTTGTGGAAAATCCCATTTAGCAGCGGTAAAAATGACTCAAGTAAGAGGAACGACTCAGAACTTCATCTTATTAGATAAAGCAGATACTAACAAAGTTTACCTTTGAGGATAATACTGAGCATATCGCAAAATGTTAATATCTTATTAAGTACCATGATAGAGTAATATTGCATTTTGAGGTTTCTATGGGCTTTTGGGTTTTTTTTTTACTCATTGATTATTTTTTAATGTGTCATGTGCTTGGGTTCCCTTCCCTTCTTTATCTACTGATATTGCTTTAATTCCTTCTTCTTCGGATGCTCCCTTTAGGGGTTGCCACAGGGGACAATCTGCCTCCATCTCCACCCTATCCCCAGCATCCTCCTCTGTCTCATCACCCCTCTGCATGGCCTCCTTCTCCTCCTCTTTTCCACCCGCCTTGCAGCTCCATCATCAATATCCCTAAATGCATCCTTAAATGTAAATTTATGTTGCTGAGGTATTACAGCTACACACACTACACCATCACACTTCCGTACTATAGCAACCTATAAAAATGACTTTCTTCATCATTTTCTGCTCATAATTCAACTATGAATCCCAATAATCAGTCACCTTACTTCTGTTTTTAATATTTTTAACATTTGAAACCTTTTAAATTATTAACTGTTGTTTAATAATTTATAATGGAGATATTTTCAGCTCCATGCGTCGTTAAATATATACTTTTGCATTACAAAGGTAAGCAGTGATGTTTTTTATTAGATTGATAAAACTCTTGGGCATCATAAGTCCTCCTGTTTTGAATGGAGTTTAGCCAACTTTACTCATCTTCGGTGCCAGAGCCGAGCATGTCAGAGCGGAACAGAAACGTGCTGCCCTCCATTTCCATTACACATATCTGTTTCCTTCACATCTAATTTAGTTGCTTGGTAATTTGGAGAGAAGGCTCGGGTTGTAAAAGTTTATAGCTTTCCATGCTGTTAGGCTGTGTGTACAGTGTGTATAGTGACGCAGCTATTTATCAAGGTCTTCCCAACATATGATTGGAGTAACTGAAGGTTAAAAGGAAAGCATACTATATCCCGCACAGTGTGTTTAACTGTGACCTCCGGAGAGACTGCTGAACATCGTCTTGAAGCTAATTCTGGTACGGTACATCAAATGATATCTAATGTTCACTTCAAAAGTAACAAATCAGTGGGATAAATAAAAGTGATGATTGCTGACCTTCTATATATCTTTCAGGTGTATGAATAATTACGTTTGCTGTGCAATGTGTGGTAAGAAAATGGATGATTGGATAGACGTTTCAACCTGATGCATAAACTCACCACTCAAAATCAGGATGCTTGGAGAGGTTATGATGTATTCTTTAAAAATTAATAAATAAATAAAACTCATAAAGTACTTATATGGGCCAGAGAAAGTGCATGGTTCACTTAAAATGTACCTGTAAATCTGAAACTTTGAGTTTATTAAAGCCAGAGGCTATAGTTACATAATGACTCAGTTCACTGAATAAATGCATGATTTATCTACACTTATTAATAATAAATTATGGTTTTTTTAGACTTCAGAAAGAACTTATAGATCTACAAGGTATTTTGACGAGTTTAATAATCACTGACACGTAACATGTTGTTTGTAAAGATGAAGTGAATCGAACAAGCCACTATGCAGAGTTTTGAAATATTAATTCCAATCTACTCCCACACTGGTGATAGACATCGGTACATTACACTGTTAATTAATTAAATAAGCCGGTTTTTCAATTATTTCCAGTGTGATGAGTGTTTATTCTTGAACCACACGAACTAACCATCCACCCAGCAACAACCGCAGCAGCGGCGTGAGTGCTATAGGCCCTGCATACCAACTGCTTATCAACACAAATGCAAATGTGACCTTTAATATTAGAAACAAAATTATGAATGAGATTCAAATTCAATAGCTGGCAGACACGAAGCATATCGTCAATATCCATGAAGGGAACCTACAGCTTTCGCTCTGTTAGCAGTGCAGGTTAATTGAAGCTAGCCCTTTGAAGAAATACGAACAGGTCGCTGACTCAACAAAGGATGACAAAAGTAGATGAGTTATGACATTAATACAATAGTGTACTGCTGAGTAAACGGGGCTGCCTTTATGTGATTATTACTGACTAACTCAGTCTGCAACATGGAAACATGGAGGAACTCAAGCAGTTCATGTTTGGACACATTTTTGGCTTTTAAACACTTGGAGCACAAGAATAAACCCCCCAAAAAACAGTCTCAGGTTAGCTGGGCTTATTTGTAATAAAAGCGTAGTGAACTATGAGTGCAAGAGCAAAAAATGACCAAGCACTGGTGACAGTGGGAAGTAAAAACTCCCTTTTAAAAGGAAGAAACCTCCAGCACAACCAGGCCCAGGGAAGGGGAAAGAGAAGAGAGCAAAGAGAGAAACAAAACTATAAAAGAAACTATAGGAGAGGAGTTTAATGATGATTGAATACAGCAGTGGTGTGTAAACATAGAGTGAAAAGAGATGAGTGAAGGAAAATCACTCAATGAATTATGGGAACCCCCCCCCAGATTCCTAGGCCTACTGCAGCATAACTCAGCAGGGCTGATTATTCAAGATTTTGTATGTGAGGAGAAGGATTTTATATTCAGTTCTTAACTTAACAGGGAGCCATTGAAAAAAAGCTAAAATGGTAGAAATACGGCCTCTCTTTCCAGTCCCAGTTAGTGCTCTCACTGCAGCATGCTGGATCCAATGGCAGCTTTTCATGGAGCTTTTAAAGCGACTTAATAATAATGAACAACAACAGCCCAGCGTGTAAGTAACACATGCATGAACTAGTTTTGCACCATCACTTTGACACAGAATAATTCAAATTTAGAGATCTTGTGCAAATTAATATAGTCCTACATATTTAATTACTCACTGAAGGACATATCCTGCTCAAAAAAACGACTCCAAGATTCCTCACAGTGTTACTTAAGGCCAAGGTAATGGCATCAAAACTGGTTAGACACCGTGTTTCTAAGATATTTAGGATTGAGTAAAGTACCCTCAGTTTTATCTGAATTTATAATTTGGAAATTAGAGCTCATGCAGGTCTTTAACTACGTGATTTGTGTCATTTGGCTTTGTGAGTAAATAAAGCTGCAAAGGAATGAAAATGTATGCAGTGCTATCTAAAAATATTGCCTAAGGGAAGTCGGTCCCAACACAAAACCCTATGGAAGTCCATGCCTAACTTTTTTGTGTGAAGAATACTCCTCATTTCCATTAAGAAAATAATACTAGTTAATCAAAATCAAGATAAAATGTTCCAATAATTCTGATTTTGATTTGAGGTCATATTGCCCGGCCCTAGTCCTACATAACTGCAGAAATATGCAGAAAGAACTGACAGGATTATAGGCTCAGATCTTATTACTGCATTCAAACTTCAGATTGTTTAGTTTAGGTTAGACATGCATGGAAATGTGATGCAATAACAATCTGTTATTTAGAAGGAAAGCTAAAAAAACAAATGTCAGTTATATGTGATTTATGGTCATACCTCGGGGAATAAGTAGTAGATTGTGGTGCACATTGTGCAAACATAGAAGTTGTACTAGTTATATGTGTGCAAATAGAACTAACACAGTGTGCTGATTAAAACAACATTTTTGATGGTTAGCTTTGTTATCTTTGTGGGTTTTGTTTGTACTGGCTGCATGAAATTCCAGTGTGGGGAAAATGTCTGTTTTCAGTTTATTAGTTATAATATTAGTTAAATTCATTTTTAACCTCCTAAGACCTGAACTCTTTCATGGCATGCATTTTTAATTTCTCTGTGCCATTTGGGTTGATTGTGACCTGATGAATGTAAAAACAAAGAATTACCTGATTTTTTTTTTTTTTTTTTTTTTTTACCTTATTTTCGTGTGTGAGAAAAATTAGATCCACATATGGGGACATTTGTTTTAAATTTCGATAGAGCAGTGGCAGTGTAATGTCCTCATAAGTGGATATCAGGCTCTTGTAGAGCAACATTTTGTATTTTGGTCTAGACAACCCAAAATGTGATGTCCACATATGTGGACACCAGGTCCTAGGAGGTTAAAAACATGTTTTTTCTTAACTGCACAGTTTTTGTTTCAACCCATATTTGCATTCAACTTGTACCAACTCTGCATCCAAGGCGAGAAAATCTCAGACTTCTTACAGACGGGCTCACTACTCCACATATTGCTGGCTGGTTTAAACTCTAACAATGCATACAATTTTATGAGCTCATCAAACGTTCCAGGTGTAAAATCTTATTCTGCATAGTTACTGGTTACTGGCAGAACCACACTGTCTTCAGATAAAACAGGGGCATCAAAACCTATGAAAAGAAGTAAAATATGATCTTTGGTAAAATGGAGATTGTGAAGTTAATTACTAGAAAACCATATATGTATTGCAGTTCTTACACTATTACTGCCACACTAACCCTTGCAAGTATCTGGACGCTTTAAACTCCAGTAAGGGGTTAGAGAGTAATTTCATATAGTGCAGCCATAAAGAAATAAATTCTGGACAAATACTTCCTGTTAAAACAATAATTAAAAAGGCTCTCCATTCCTGTTGTGAAGGACTAAAGTACAAATGGGACACAGGCAGATGTTTCAGTTTGCAGACCTTTTAAAGCAGCCAACACGTATAGATGTGAGAGTGATACTGCAGAAACCACTCAGGCACAAACAATGAAAGAGCAAGGATAAAAACTACCAAAGGACATGTAAAGAAAGATGCCACCTTTTGGGGATTTTTACTTTTAGATGAGTCCAAAAACTAAATATTTGTTACTAATGATGTAGAAAGTCCTCCGACAAGACTGTGCCAAGGGTACCATCAAGCTAGTAGGTGAGAACATCAGAGTGTGGGGCTGTTTTTCTTTCAATCATGGACGTGAGTGTGTATGTACTGATGGAAATATGAACTCTGAAGTCTGCAGAAGTGTTTCTAGTTACAAACTGAAAGAAAGATGAAAAAAAAATATATATAACTCAAGTGACAGAAATAGATCCTTCAGATCTAAACCACACTAGCTGTCTGTTAAGATAATATTTTGCCCAGGAGAAAATCAAAGTCTCAGAAAAGCCCTCCAAGACCTTGATTGAAATCATACAGAGCTCCTATGGAATGCCATGGAGAAGGAAAAAAAGGAAAACCTCTGAGCAAGGATGACAGAGCGAAAGCTTTGCTGGCTGAATCCACGTTCAAATGTTAAACAGTCCTTTAAGCTAAAGAACGAAAAAGAGAAAGAATATTCCAACTGTCCGGATACTTTTGGAATATTGTGCATGCGCTATCATTTGAATATTTACCACAATGCTTGAGGGTTTTTGTTACGTATTTTAAATGGTCTTTAAATGTTTTGTGGGCCGCTGTATATTATTCATTTTTAAAAATTATTAAAAGTATTTTTCATCGCACAATGACTACAATTAATCTGTTCTTTTACAATTTCTTATCTATCTAAAACACTTGTACACATACTGTACAAAAGCACACACACACATGCATTTATTCTGAACGAAACACTTCTATGATGCTCAATGTACAAAATGTAATTGAGATATGTTTTGGAGGCGCTAGTTACATTTCCAATTAGCTGCACAGCTGCAGAGCAGGAGAGATAAAGGAGTCCCTTCAATTTTCTTTAATCAGATGTTAGAACACAAAGGCTCAGATAAGGATTATTTCTAAGACGATTGAGCGATGACAGGCTGTGTGTAATGTGTATTTGTAGCATGATGTGTGCTTATTAACAGTAATCTATAGACTTCCTGAGGGCTTTAGAGTACGCTGCCTCATATGGCACCCTAACAAAATCATGGGAGGTGAATTCTTACAAATAACAGCCGCTATGAACCCACAGCTACGGTTACATAAAGACATAATCTTTTCGGTTTTACATAAAGCATAAATTCACCACCGCTAGGCTCTCAAGGTTGCTGCCTCTCGTTTTGCCTTGAGCAAACTCTTTTCCATCCCATCCAGGCTGGGAGTGATGAGCCCTGTTATCCAGATTGAGGTGAGAGAAGGGTTGGTCTCCTGCCTCTAGCACCATCTGCCGCAAAGGGCCACTTTTAGACATGCTGAATAGACAATACTGTACTTGCGAACACAGGTGGTGATTATCAGAGCCATGACATCATCAATACAGACAGAACAGAGGGATGCTCGGCTCTTTTAGCGATGACTGGATAAACCGGATTTGTCCATAGAAAAGAATCCACAAAAATCTCCTAGCTTGAATAACTGCAGATGTGCTTTAAATCCAGTAGTCTCACATTTGATCATATTGTGCTGATCAAAGTAGGTCACAGGTGTTACCCCAGGTTCTTCGCACTCAGAAAGGAAATGCTTCTATATCATGCATGGTGTTCCTCAGAGTTCTCAACTTGGCCCTCTCTTTTATAACATATGAGCTTCATTCAGCCAACAGTGTAAATTTTCAAATTGTAAATTTTAAATCCACAAAAGCCAAATTAGTTATATTTATGAATGCTATTTAATGTTTATATGGCACTTTTTTTTAGGATTATTGCTGTTGTCTTTCCTCCTTTTCATTGTGTTAAATCTTACCTGAATGCTCCAGACCAGTCCAGCAAACTACCTAAACGTCTGCTCAGTTAATTGATTAGCAGCACCTGGCTGCTACTTACCATCTTAACTTCAATGAAACAGCATTAGTGTACTTTGGTTTTGTTTAGGACTGCAGGGAATCATGCGAAAACTGTTTTTTTTCCCCCCACAGGACTGTAATCTATCTCACACGCACGGCACATTTAGAATCATTAATCTAACACGAATATTTCTGGATTGTGGTAGGAAACAGAGTAATCAGAGGAAACCCATGCACGCAGGCCCAAGGACAACATGCAGAAGGGCCCCAGCTGGGGTTTGAACCAGGAACGTTCTTGTCATGAGGCCACAATGAAAACCACTGAAACAATGCACTGAATAAAATTTAAAAAAAAAAACATTTTAAAAGAGACTTAATATTTAAAACGACAGCAAAATCCTGAACCTAAATCAAAAAGTTTGAGTTTCGTGACACATGATAATTTTACAGTTAGGTTGCCAAAGAGACCTCTACAAATCTGTCAGAGCTCAGGTCAAATAGCTTTGGAAAGAATTTTCCCAATCCTTGCCTGTGCTGTACAAACGATGGCTTCTATTACTTTTCATTTTTCTTTCTATTACTTTTACTTTTCACAGCCAGCATTCACGCCCACTTCAGGTTATGCTGGCCAACTGTCTCAGAAAAAGCAGTTTGAACTGCCGGGAAAGTGTGTGAGAAGTGTGGCCTTATCCATGTATTTACACAACATCACATGGTGCTTTTCAGAACAGCTCTAAAAAAAAACTGTGCTTATCTATTCACCCTAGTAGTTATCATGACAGTATATGTAAAAATAAGCCTGAAAATATCTGCAAGATACATTTTGCTGTTACATTTTATTACTTTCTGAAAAATCTGAAAAATAACATTTCTTACCTGTCCCACCTATTTAATGCTACACTTCACCATAAAATATAATGATGAAAATTCATTAGAAATCCATTTTTTAAATAATGTCCTGGCATTACTAATGTCTTTTAGTATTATTTATTTATTTATTTGGTTGCCGCGGAGCACATAAGTCAATAAGTCTGCATTTTTTCACCTAAAATGACATACCATGACTTATAACAAAACTTAATTTCTACTTAGGTTTTCCATGGTCTGCACTACCAGATATATAACCAGATATAAATGGGGGCATATGTGACAGCAGGGTATGGCTTGTGGCTTGGTTATAGGAGGGAGAGTTGGGAAAGGATGGTTGAGGGTGCGGCATCAGTTGGGGAAATAGTGCACCTGGAGTGCATTTGCCTCCCCCCTTCATATAGTAGGTGCCAAAGTAAGACAAGTTTAACAGACTGAAACTGGGCGAGCTGTAAAGCATGTTCCTGCATGGATGTGTATAGTAGAGGGATCGTGTGATCTAAAATCACTCCCTCTCTCTGTGGTTATTGAGGAGAACCTGCTACAGTATTTTAGTCTGATCTGAGTATATCAGTGAGAGTCCTTCGGAGAAAGCACGTAACACCCATTCTAGTGTGTTTGCTTTGCTCTCCTGCTGCCCCTGACAGAACTGATTTAAAAATGAGTTTACAGGGCTCTGAACAATTTAGCACCTCCATATTAGGATAACTTCAACACTAGCAACATGCAAGTGCGAGCTGCCACATTTCAGCACCACAGCTTCATAATGTTTCCATAATGAAATACATGATAAAGCATTAAATACCCAGGATGTGTTAAAAATTTCATCCTCGCACTGACTTAAGCCAGAAACAACCTGCGCGCGGAGAGAGAAAAATGTCTTTCGAGCTATTAGATCAGAGCAGCGGTCCAACCTTTGAACCTAGAAACGAGAGAAAGCCAGCCTCAGAGGGAGGGGGATATTGACTGAGGGGAGAGGCAGGGCTGCGGTAAGTGGGATCTGAGGTGGGAGTTTCCGTGTCAGCGGGCTCATCTTACAGCCTCCCTGATGGACGATGGTGATGTCCCCCAGGGTCCAGATGGGATTCAGTGGTCAGCTCGGTGACAGCTGGTGAAGGGTGGTCAGGGCTCATGCATAATGGAGGCACAGCAGACCACACCACAACTTGACTGCTGCACTGATGTGGAAGTAGTTCCATCTCAGTGTCAATACTGCAGGGTTACTTGAATATTAACTGCTGTTTAAACTCTGCGATCAGGACAGGCATTTAAGTGCTGATTGATATTTGCCTGTTCTTAACACGATCTCTTTTTTTTCTTATCTTTATTCTATGGTCAGTCAGTATGTGCCATGACAAAAGTAAGAGAAAAGGATAAGGTACGAGCAGTCAGGTGATCAGATTTAAAAGTATGTACAGAGTACATAAAAGTATGAAAAGTATGAACCACAAAATTAATCTGCAAAAATATTAAGATATTCTAAGCTGACATGATAAAAAGGGTTAGAAAACGACTGCATATATCACATCAGGGAAACATCGCTGATGTGCATTCACTGGGAGTTGCGTTTGTGCCCACATCATAAATCCAATAAATAAGTCCAATATGCACTCTCTCTTTTCATGTCCCCTAACTTCAGAAAGAAACCTCCAACTGTTTAGGAGCTAAATGGTCTACTTCGTCCACTAGCAAGTTGCTAACGTTGTCTCTCCGCCATCTGGTGCTGAGAAGGTAATGTAAAGTGCATTCATCAGAGCTATAAAGTGAAAACAGCTCCCTGCTGCTGCAGAAAACGACGGCTATGAGCCAAAACAGTAAAACTGCAGCTATAAAACCAAAACAATGAGCTTAGAGACTCTAAACTGCTCTGTAGAGCCATAAGAGGAACTGCAGAGATGTTCTATTTCCCTGTGGGATCGTAACTACAAGTGAAGAATTTTACAGTGAAGTCAGTTGGCTTATTGTAAATACAAACATATTGATTATAGACGACATTTTAGGTTATCCAAAATATAGATCGGATAACAAGTGGATAACTACGTTATATATGTGTGTGTTTCAAGCGCAATATAGCACATTTTAGTCCCGCTCAAACTGGGAAAGCAAGCTTCTTTATTTACGCCTGCTAGCAAAAAACTGAAACCTGTCATGGAGCTACAATGTGGCTGCATGTAGGACCAACAGGGTAAAGAGCATTTTAAGCAAAAAATAAAACAGACTGAGCCCTTCATCAGGACACCAGCAATAAGATATGAATCATCAGTATACAAAAAAATGTGACACTTGGGATGCTGACACCTACTAGGCTACACCTATGTGGGTAGCTAGCACTCTCACGGATACAACAAATATTAGCAATATTAGCATTAGACTCTGTAAGGATTCTGACAGGGAAATCTGGATGATTCAGAAATCAATGGTTCATTTTTATTTATATAGCATTAACAATTGCCCCCAACAATCAAACGACGCCCTTTGAGCTAGCACCTGACGACGGTGGGAAGGAAAAACTCCCTTTTAACAGGAAGAACCTTCCAGGAGAACCAGGCTCAGGGAGGTGCGGCCATCTGATACGACCGGAGAAATTTGGGAGTTATGTTTCCAAGTGGTTCACCTTCAGCTGTAGATCTCACAGTTGACTAGATAAAGGGTAAAAAATTAACACTTGTTAGCTAAAAACATTTTGTTTGCATTTCAGACCGTAGTTGCGTATTTTAGGGCCAACTGTTTCCCCTCCAATGTGCACAGTTTTGAACTCTGTCAGTATTTTTCTGTTATTTATTTGGACCTGGTCTTGAACTCTAGGTTTTATCTATCTGCATAATGAGAAGAAATTGAAACTGAATTATGATGGATGCTACAGCTTGGGTAATAACTTTCTCATCTTCCATTTTCTCTTCTAAATCAGTTCTGTCCTGGGGCTTTGTTTAAAACCTGTCTGATTAGCTGATGGCTCATGTGCATTCTCCTGGTGGGGTTCTTTTTAATGCTGAATTTCCACATCTCAGCAATGACATTTAGCAAAAATAAGACCAGGTTTTATGCAGCTGTGATTGCTTTTAAGAAACCTTACTGGATAGACGTCTCTAGTGTGAGTATCTTAGCTTCCATTTCATTTCCAAGTCCTCACTTGTCAATGTGTTGAGAAATCAGTGCTACTAGCTATTCTGTTGTCAATGGACACACTGCAGTACATCACCTCAATCAGTCATCCCAGCCCTTGTAGGCAGCCACCACTAGTAGCGACCCGACCCCCATGCCCGATACAGCAGCAGGAAAGTGCTTACCTAGGAGAAAAAGACAGAGAGGACATTAAATCAGTGAGCATAATATTCTAGTGAGCACTAGACTCGCTTTCACAGATTAGCCAATCTCTTCTCTGCACAGTGCACAGCCACGGAGTTTTAACCCTCTCTACCTCCAATTGAAATGGAGAGAGGGGAGATTATCCCATATATTCTGGTGCTCAGCAGTTTATGTGCCTAAATGCAGGCAGCAACGAAGGTCAATACACATGTGTGTTTTTCGAGGAACGAGTGTACTTCATCAAAACACCGAAAAACTTCATCAAGCTAAGAATCTAAAATCTAGGTCTGCTAGCTTTGATTTTTGAATATTCACAGAGCAAAGCTCAGGAGGAGAAAAGCAAAGGAGGGGAAAAAAGCAAGTTTGGGGGATTTTGTGCTGTAGCCCGGGAGGGATTGAGCCCTGTATTCAGTCCACGGGCCTGTGTGAAGTGTTTTTCACTCGGCTCGATCAAAAGACAAGGATGTCTTCCAATGCCGGATGTTACATCACACAGCTTGATTCTTCACACTCTCTTATCCATTTCTCTGCTTATTTGTACCCTTTTAATTCCAGGGATCTCAAAACCCCTCCGCCGAGCCAAGTAGGCACACAAACAAGGCAAATGAACAATCAGAGGACGGAAGCTGCACAACTTCTGAGGGAAAATAAATGGAGATGCATGTAGTGTGTGAAAGACTCGAGTGAATTGAATCCCAATCAATCAAGTACCTACTACTGATGTAATGTAGTAGTGGAAAACAGAGAATGTACAATTGGGTGCTATGATTAAGAGACAACAAAATGAACCAGGATTTGCTTCACTTAAGTCCTACATTATAAGAGACGTTGAAATGAGGGGTAACATTTTACATTAAAGCCCTAACAGAATTCATAAGCACTATTAAGCTTTGTAAGAAATTAGCAACAACAAGTTATAATGCAGTTGTTTTTAAAGGTTTTATAGAACATTGAGCATTTTGGGTTTTGGCCTTCTGGTTGTACAAAACAAGACATCCAACGTAATTGTTTTTCTTCAGGGATTTTTTTATTTTTAACATTTTACAATGAAACAAATGCAAAAAGAGCGAACATTAAGAACCCAGTGGCATTGCACAGGATTCATACTCTGCTCTCTTATAAAAAAAACTTCCAAAATCCATCCACCCATCCACCCATCCACCCATCCATCCATCCATCCATTTTCTTCCGCTTATCCGGGGCTGGGTCGCGGGGCAGCAGCCCAAGCAGAGAAGCCCAGACCTCCCTCTCCCCAGCCAACTCCTCCAGCTTGTCCGGGGGAACACCCAGGCGTTCCCAGGCCAGCCGAGAGATATAATCTCTCCAGCGTGTCCTGGATCTGCCCCGGGGCCTCCTGACTCCTTTCGATGTGGAGGAGCAGCAGCTCTACTCTGAGACCCTCCCGAATGGCCGAACTTCTCACCCTATCTGTAAGGGAGAGGCCAGCCACCCTTCAGAGGAAGCCCATTTCCGCCGCTTGTATTCGCAATTTCGTTCTTTCAGTCACTACCCACAGCTCGTGACCATAGGTGAGGGTAGGGGCGTAGATTGACCGGTAAATTGAGAGCTTCGCTTTTACACTCAGCTCTGTCTTCACCACAACAGACGGGTACGGCGTCCACATCACTGCGGCCGCTGGTCATTCTGCCAAATAACCAGCGTCACACCAGATATGTATTCATGGACCATGCAAGATTAAGTGTGATAGTGATCCTTTAACAGTAGCACATATATTGGAGGAGAGATGGATTCAAATAAAAATTCTAATTCAAAGCTTGTAAAATACTAGTGATTTCAGAGAAAAAGTCCAAATGATGCGTCAGGAAGACAATGTGTAGATCTATTGATAATTGCATGTTGCAGTCTGAAAGCATACTTTATTTATTGATAATGTTTTATATTATTAATCTGAATCTGCAAAACTGCTGAAAACAGAAAATCATAACAAATGTTGAGGACTAGAAAGTACAACAACTCCTTACTGCATGTGGTGGAAAATACAATGAGCAATGCTAAATGGTGTGGGTTACAATACTCTCTCAAGGAGGAAAGGAATAACAGTTTAAGCCACAAAGTAACAAGAGAAAGGCAATGAGAGCAAAATATTGCTGTTAGCTTTGAACTATGACTGACAGCAGAGGCAAGTTAGCCTGGTGCCCTCGTGGCTGATCTGGGCTCATCATTAAAAACAACCTCCACCCTTCAGTCCATTGGACTATGAACCCCAGGTGATTCAGAGATGGCTTTCTTTCTCTCTTTTTTTTTTTTAAATTGGCTGAGCTGTGACAGCCAATGGAGCAGGACAAAGATCGACTCACACTGAAAGTATAGTCCATACAAAGCCTGGGAGACACGAGGGCAAAGCACACTGTCTAGACTGCTACTGATAATCAGTCAAAATCACAGGTGGGTCAATGGGTAGGAGGAGTTCAAGGTTGTCCACCTGAGTGTGTCTCCCTTGGTGGGATATGGCAACTCCCCACTCAATAGAACAAGACACAGCTTTCTGTGAGCTCTGAAAAAACACAATCTCTAGAGTAAAGCAGCTTTTCGCATTTTATTTGCTCTTAAATAATGAGATATCTATTCAGTGATTTCTGCAGTAAAGCCTCAGGGTAAGTAAGTTATCAGTACAGAGATAACATTTAGTTCATTGTAGCACTTACAACTGTAGCTTTACTACGCTCTGTGCTTCACAGAGCCGCTCTTTCACTGTTGTTCTGAAGCCTTGATGCTCCAACCAAGAAGGACACACTCTAATTTTCCAGCCTTGAAAAGTGTTAGGTTCAAAGATCGTTTCCAGTTTTACAAAGAGCTCTGAGCCATGAATTAGCAAGACGGACCTGATCTGCTGAGCAAGGTCGAAACTTTTACAAAGTTACACAAATGCAGATAGAAAGAGGTCATCCAGCCAGTGCCAACTCTTACAATAAGCGCTATTAATGACAAGACAGTTCACAGAATTGAGGGATAAGATAATGCAAAAATGCCAGACCTCCTGCCATCTCAGATCTGATCTCATTATCAATAGACTTCTAATTAATTAATAATATTCTTGGTTATTATGAAGAAGTAAAAAAGAGGAAGTAAAAAAATATGCAAATTTAAAACACGGTAATGAATAATTGTGATAAAAGATGAGTCTCTGTTTTTCTTCTCCTGGTTGAAATGAACTTGTATTTTTAGATGATATTTTATCTATGAATAAAATTGCTATATTTTATTAAAATACATTTTATTATTTCCATATCACCCTAACCCAAAAGTTCATGTATTCAGAAACATCTCTCTTTTAAAGGCTTCACCAGAATCTTTAAATCATCATAAATGAGGAGTCCCTTGACTTCTTTAGAGAGATTTTCATTTGTCTATCAATAGAAAAAATAAAACAGTCTGTTTTTATTGGCACCCAGTGATGAATGTGAAAACTGCAGTGGTGTCACAGACGCGCGAATAGTTTCATCTCTGGATAATTTATGCGAAACACCGAATGACTATTCAATTAAAGAGCAAGAGTTTGTCAGCTAAGACCATTGATTAACAATAAATCCACTGATTAAATAATTAACCTCAAACCCAAAGTAATTACTTAATCACTCTGGGTGACACCTCTAGCTGTGTTATGTTTCTGCTGCTTTCAAAGTTACATATTTACTATTCCATCAATACGATGTGCCATCGTGTGAGTGAAACCACGCACAGCAGCAGACCTGCAGCCTGGCTAAACTGGCACTCTGATAGGGAGCAGCGTTCAACTGAAGTTAAAAGAAAAGCGGATATTTCCTCGGGCGGTGTTATGCAAAACAAGCCTCTGAAGCCATCGATACTGCCCTACGTTTTGAACCGAAGACTCTGTGCATGCCTGTGGTTGTCAATCCGCTGCGCACACTAACAATTTGCTCCTGTGTCAAAAACAAACACATGAAGAGAAAACAACAATCCGAAGCGGCACAATTTCAGAGAGACGCGAGGGCACGGAGTCGGTACGGAGTGGCGCGGGCAAGATGGCACTTGTGGGCACCGTGCAGCATTTTAAACGACTAAAGCAGCTTCATTATTTTAGGAGGTTTGTTCCCGAGAGCTGCAGCTCCCTGCGGATCGCATCAGTGTCAAGTCATCATCCGTGACAGCAAACTGGCTCTGCTGAAGACAGCAAAATGCACCTCCAGTAAACACGCGGCAATGACAACGTGCCCCGTGGTTTAGTCTGAAAAATTCAGCATCTTCTGACAATGAAGTTAGACCACATCAATTATCAATTACACTTAATGGTAGAGGAGAAATTGAATTAAAACAGAGTCATGGCTGACCACAGGATACGAAGAGATATTGTTCTTGGCAACCGCATTTTATTCATTCATCATTGACGTAAAGGTAATAGGACTTCAGAGCTGTACTAATGACCAACGACAGCCTCTCTGTAAAATAGATGAAAGGTGTGCCATTATGGGGTGGACTCATGAGAGGAGAGGCCATGCGGCTAATGACTCATTAGAGACATCTATAGCCAGACAGGCTGGGAGCCAAAAGGCCAGGAGTCCTTTTTAAAGACTCAATACCCCAGCTGACACTAATTGTAGCCGTCAGGATAGCATGGATTTTCATCGCAGATAATAACAGTCTGGTCCCCTGACACATCTTGGCCTGTTACCCACCAGTGGCATTGCCCAGATCTGCTAGATCCGCTCAACAGTATCTCCTACCCCAAAGAGTTGGTGCACTACAGAAGCGCCATAAAACAGCAAGCACTCGGTGCAGTAATGACGCCTTTAGATCTGATAAGACGCTAAATACGAACCATCCGAGAGTGAGATGCAGCAAAGAGGCCGCCTTAAAAAGAAACGCTAGCAAGAGTGATTTTCAATATTCTCGTTGCATCATTCAGCTGCTGCAAGCACCTGCAGCGTTGAGCAGACACATCTCTCATTTGGACAGAGGCAAAGCGAGATGTTTTATGGTCTAGTCATACTCCCTGTCACTGTGCTAATGTGATTCAGTTCCAAAACAGTCAGAGGAAATGAGAAAAGCCACTCTTTCCCACCCTTGTAGCACTCAGACATGATACACATGGGGCTTTACACTGCTAGCAGGAGGAAGGGGGACAAAATTATAAAAACCTTTCATGATACATTGGAATAAGTGGAGGAGAGACACTTACCACCGAGTGCAGCGGCAGCAGTGTGATATTCTTGATGATAGATTTGAATGTTAGAGTAGAAACTGTGAAGGAAAGATTGGTGGCAGTTCATTACACTTCAAACTAAAAATGATTGGCAGCGACCCTCCCCTGGGCTTAGCATGGAACAGAAGCTGGAGTACTGTATTTTACAGACTATCGAACACGCTGGCGGTCAAAATACTTATCAGAAAAACATTCAGAAGAAGCCCCGTGTTTTTTCTTTTTTTAAGTCTACATAATAGGCTTCACGGAAAGCATGAGGATATCAATTGGCCACAATGCCCGCAGTGTTCACTATTAGCCATTTAATAAATAGCTGCAGTCTATCCAAATGCAGGGAAAATGTTCTGACAGCGAATACAAATTCACTTTAAATGGGAAGTCGGTGTAAACCTTTGCAGCGCTGTGACTGTGCAGTATGTATGTTGGACTGCTCATTTTTAACATATTTTCCATTAACCTCAGCTGCAGAGAGCCAGGCCTGTAGGCGATTTGAAATAAGCTTTCCATAAAGGACAGATGATGATTTCTAATTTTCCAAGCATGCTGGACCAGATTTTTTTTAAAAACCCCGTTCGCTGATTTACTCCTCTTTAATTTGTTTGCTGTTGTTTGAAAAATAAAAAAGTCTCGTTGTTTACCTTCAGTTTTAGTGAATTTAGCCTGCATTTTGTAAGCACCAAAGCCACCAGTGCAACAATATCGCCATATTATGCTCACCCCTCCGCAACAGCTACACTGCCTTTTAACATTTACTGAATTAATGATGCGATGAAATAACAGCTATGGTCATAAATATAAAAGAAGGAGCGTGGTGCCCGTGCCAAAGTCCAGTTGTGCAGCCTTGAGCTGAGCATCGCGCTGTTTTGAGCCTGGACGAGTGGATCAGACTGAGAATCCGAGGGACACCGCACACTCCTGTGGCATGCTGATCAAAAAGTACTGCGCGCTACTGCTCCTTTTTGACTCTGACTGGGAATATAATTAAACACCTAACATGTTCCTGTATGTGAATGAGACCATGAAATCATCAGGAAAGTGTTTGCTGAGGTCACAGATAGGTGAGCCAAAAAGAGCATGTTTTAATATGATTCTGACCTCCTGTCAATCATGTTGAAGGACAGGCATGCGATGAATAAAAAAAGTAAATGCACCGTGGGTTGACGCTCTCGCTAAGCGACCACTGGAGAGCACACAACCAATGGGATAGTTGGCTTCTTAGAGTTTGTTTTCTTCCTGGCACTATCTACTTCCAATGACCAGAGGCATCAACTGATGCAGAAGACTGGAGGCCTGGTCCTCTTGCAAGCTGAGATTGTGCAACTTGGTAGAAACAAACATCTGCTGCTTTCATGTCTGCGTACTATTGTATTTATTAAAAGTCGGGTTAAAAAGCAAGGCAGCATCGTGTAGAATTCAAACTGTGTGCTACTGTAAAACAGCGGTGACCCCTTCGAGTGGGAAATATTCCACATAATGTACCTTTAATTAATCACCTTTATGTCTTTGACCTGCAATTCTTATTAATCATTATCAGTGAACTGTGGCCTCTGTGTTTTCATGTGTGTCATCGCTAATTTCCTTATTGAAACTGGCCTCAGCAGCCTTTTAATTTGAAACACAAACAGGAAGTGTTCGCAATATAGTGAAAGCAGAAGAGAAATAATAATAAAAGTGACTGATCACAGGACTTTGGCTGGAGATTAAGAAGCCAGAACAGCAGAGTGAAAGGTAGGAGATGACTTCATTGGTACGCTGATGGACTAAGTGCTGTGGAAATGGACATTATGCTGAATTTAGCCATCACACTAATTCTCCGTCCCCTTTGTTCTGACTACTCTGTCTGAGACTCTGTAATTATTTCAGTGTTGTCTTTATAGCAGATCAGCACTCTTAAAACCAGTAGAATAATAAAACAATTAGTCTTAGTTGTGTTAAAAAAAACATACAGCCTGCCCATAGTGTTGCCATTAAGACTTACAGAAACTATAACCACACATTGAATCTTCAATCTAATTTCAATTCAAGAAATTCAAGAATCGACCTGTTTATCAACAGGAATGAGCAAAATCTAAAATGTTGCTTCCAGTGCAGTGGTTAGCACTGTTGCCCTGTCCAGGGTGTGCCTCAGCTCTCTCCCAGTGACAGCTGGGAAAGGCTCCAGCCCGCCCAGGACCCTGAGTGGTGAAGGGGAACTAAACGACACCATGACTATAATTCAATAAAATGTAAAGGAGACCTATTGTGCTCCTTTCCACCTCAATATTTTTATTCTTGGACTTTACCTGAGTAGCTTTGAATGAGTCAATGTTCAAGATAATCCTTCTTCTTTTTATACTGGGCCTTGGTGCAGCACTTCAGTTTACACACTCCCTGAAACAAACTGTTTAAGCTCCCTTCCCCTTCCCTGCAAGCCAGCTTTTCTGTGATTGGCTCCCCACTGCAAACAGCACGTTTGAACAGCAGGTTGGTGGGACTGCTGTGCTCACAGCCAGAGCTATGTGCCTGATATGAGCATGTTAAGGATATCAGCTCTCGCTGACATTGTTCAGAGCCAAAAGACGAGAGTGGAACCACTTGCCCATAGACTGATCTCAGTATTTGAAACTAAACGACATTATTTCTGGAATAACAGCACCCTAATAGTTCCATAATAGTTGCTGTACTTTTTCAAACTACAGGTACAAAGAATACCATTTTTCAGCCACTCAGATAATGTAAAAAAAGTTTGCGCGATTACTTTTTATCCACCCATTTGAATAATTGTAATTTGAACTGAAAAGACAGGCGTTAGGCATCTCTTGGATCCAGACTGTAACTCAAAAGAAGCACATCTACCCTCATAATCAATCATAATCAACAGATTACACCCCATTTCTGTACTTTGTCCTCTCTGAAAAAGTGCTACAAAGTGAAGGAGAATTTGTGTCTATGAAACTGGGTGTGCTTGTTTTTTAAAGGGCTTCCAGCAGCGAATGAAAACCATGCTACCCCAGTCAACCACCTCAATGAGAGGAAACAAATCCATAACCACTGACTTTAAAAGGCCACAGGACCAACAAACCTTTTAAAAGACCAAAAGAGGTGTAAGCTGAGAAACAAAGGTCAATCTAATATGGACTTCTTTAACGATTGTTTCACTCTTTGACTAATTCCCAGAGGCAAAAGAAAGAAAGAAAGGAGCATGGGGAGGGACTGAGGAAAGATCCAGTTAGCTAGTCCACTCCCTGCTCCTTGTGGCACAGCTCTCGCTGGGAATTTAACCAAGGTGAGATTATCTCATATCTATAAAGTGCTCTTCACCTAACCTTAAAATGACTCTTAAAGCTAATGTTCACAGTTTTTATAAAATGTCTAAAGATCTGCCAGTGTAGTGATAACGGGGGCAAGGCAAGTCCTCCCTTACGTCTGCTATTACTAGGCTAATCTAACCTCCCCATGAGATTTTCTAGATTTAATTTAGGCATTTGGAGGATGATGCTTGGCAGCGACAAGGGCCATCCATCTTCTCTTAACAGTCCCAATCTTTATAGAGGCTCCAGACTTCAGGTAGTGCATGTGATGGATAGCACCCCTGGCTGAGGACAGTCCATTAGTAGAAAGAGAAAACCACAGAGCAAAAGCCCAGTTACACTGTCTCAAGTGCAATTCGGGGGTAGTGGCAGCTCTGTATACCGCATTACTAAAGAAAAAAAAAAAAACAATGTTTTAGAACAAACGTCCACCCCAGTTAACCATCCTAGCACCCCTCACAGGTTCAGATCATTGAACTCCAACCCTGCAGAGAGTTTAGCTTCGACTGCCACAGAGCTCAGCAGCCTTTAAAGAAAAGTAGCGCAGCTCGACCCAGCAGTGGGAGTATTATTCTGATTTGGGGCGACAAACACAGAATAAGAGGCAACTTGAGGCGACTAGGGTGCATCCACTCTGTACTTCATTTTGAAGCTTCAATTGCAAAAAAATCTAAGACACGTTCAATAGTTTAGCCCTGAAATAGCAAAATAACACTTCTCAGCGCCAACTGACAGAGCGCTTGATACAGTAGGCTGATTGACAGCGTGCGACAGCTCAGTCGGTATTTGATATCAGTCAAAGTTAAAGTTTTTTATGAAGACAGACTGAAACTAGGTCTATATTTTGGAGTTCAAACGGATGTGTAGGAGGGAAAAATAATATTTTCTGCCTGGAGGACCTAACCTTGAAGGTTTAAGACATATACTGCATTTTTGTAACTGTTTAAAAACCCCTCAAGCATTAAATCTTGCTCAACTTTGAATTCATCACCGATGCTAATTTGTGCATCCAGAAATCTCCGTGACCTTGTACTGGCACGACTGGGATGATGCTACGTAAACAGAAAATAAACAGGAAGCAAACTTTGCTAGTTAACCAGTTCACGTGAAGATGATGTGTTTTTACTCCCCCCATGATGTCCAATTAAGAGCTGTGTTTATCAAAGGAGCTCTACATCGGAGCTTTTTACAGGTACCCACCGCTGCTGCCGCCACTTTTATCTGCACAGACAGCAGGACACCAGTTCAAAACAAAAACACGGATCATGTATAAAGTAAAGGGGTGGGGGGTGGGGGGGGTCTCATGCATATTTGCAAAGACTTGTTTGCTAAATCACTTTGAGCAAACACAAAAACACTGTTTATCACACATTCATTTGGCATTATAGCAGGCTTCAGTGCATTTCAACCGAGTAAATAAAGGGAAGATAAAATGCAGTAATCCATCACAAATCATCTCAGGCCTCCTGTCATCTCACACAGCATGCTAGCCTGCCTTGGCTTTAATTAAGTTATTCTGGAACTGCTGACAACAAAATAAATAAAGAAATGGAAGGAAAATAGAGAAGAGTGTGAAGTGTGGGGAGTTTCTATGGAGACCTGAAGCATCTGGCTTGATCCCAATAATTTGTTCTCTGCTGTCTTCATCTCTTTTTCTGCCTCTGTCTCTCCCTCTCTTTGTCACAAGTTTCTACGCACAGCGACTGTCGTTCCTCACGTGCGTAACCCCCATGACGGCGCAGAATCGGTACCTTTGATTGCAGTCGCTGTCATCATTTTCATCCCATCTCGGTAAAGTCAAATTTAAGACGGCAGTTTTGGTGCATTTTTATCTAAGCGTGATGTTCTGTTTGTCTCTCTTGGAGACCTGTCCCCCCTCCAAAACAGTTAATATCAAACACGTATTACAACATCATACTTTATCACTTTAACTCATTTTAAGGCGATGGAATTGAAATGAACTTTTCGAGTCACTGTTTAAAAACATCCCCAACGAGGTTGAAGAGTTTGTTCATGAGAAATCTAACCAGGAGTGACTGACGTGAGACAACAATCAAAAAAGACCAATACACAAGAGAATGATAGGGCAGCAAAAGATCACAATAACTGTGCTCATGCTATTTATATGAGAGATAGTTCAATCTATATAGTGTCCTGCTGGATAAGTGATGGCATAAAGTGTCAAACTGTTAAACTGGGGCTCTACTACAGCATTTAGTCTCAATTTGGGCAATGAAGGAGCATTGCCTTTTAAAGCCTGGGGCTTGTTGGGAGGAGTGATGGAAGAGATTGTAACAGGCTCTCTACAGCTGATTTAGGGACAGAGACAAGGGATGATAGATGGGTGAACTTTAAATTTGACCCCAAAGGATGTAAACTGTGTGGGGGCAGGCTGACATGGAATTCATAAGATAACAAGATTAAAGTTCACTTCTCAGAGGCTCGCTTGTGACTTCTCTTGTATTTGATGCTTATGGTATTTAAACTGCAGCCAACTGTTGAATAGTGCATTTGAGCCCATATGCCAAACATTCTCAGGTTCCGGCTTTTATTAATTTACTTTTTCTTACATTTCAGTAAATTCAGCTGCTTTTGTGTTTGGAGCTGTTGGTGTAGCAGAGCTATCACTGTGAAGGCATTGCACAGGCTGCAGGAAATTATAACTGCTGTTGCTGTTTTATTTTGCAAAGGTTTTAACAGTGCACAAGAAATTACTTTCCTATTACTTGGGAAAATAATTGGCATCTTACAAGTAAAAATAATTGTTGCTGTCCTACTCAAAAGCCAAACACCGCGTTCAGAGAGACACCAGCGGTGCGCTGTGTGGGAATTTGTGACCCTCTCATTCATGCAAATGAAATGGGTTCTCAGTGCACGTACCTCTGGCAAAAAATAAAAATGAAGTCTGCATTTAGGCACCTCTTTGGCAGTGCAGAAATACTCAATGTGACTGCCAACTGCCTTTAAAACAGTCACAATTGTCCTTGGTACACCTGCACAAAGCTTTTCAAAATAATTGACAGTGGCAGGCCGGGTTTTCTTAACATCTCGAAGAACCTATGACAGTTCTTTTGTGGGCTTAGACTGTCTCAGTGTCTTCTGTCTCTTCATATAATCACAGACTGACTCAGCAATGTTGAGATCAGGGCTCTGTGGGGCCCAGACCATCTGTCGCAGGACTCCTTGAGCCTGGAGATACTTCTGCAGGACTCTGACTGTGTGTGTTAGGTTGTGGAGGATTATTTTTTGTTCAGTTTTACTGCTTTTATTTTGATTTTTAATCTTAATAAAATAAGGTGTTGTGGCTCTCCTAACTAACAATGCTATTTTCCCCCAGAGTGCTTTAGAAATGTGCACTGCTACAAAACTGGTGCCATGCAAAGAGATGAAATTTAAAAAAGGAATGTGTATATATCTGTAGTTGCTTTTAATGCTAAACAAGTTCATTTGAAATTAGGCACATATTAAGAAGAGCATATAAAGTGGACCTTTAATGATTAAATGATGGGATGAGGGTCTTCTAAGATACACACTACATCTAAAACATAAACATTAATAATTACAAGTGTTTTTCTATTTCTATTCTTTTTCAAATGGGAAATCTTTTCAATAATTTATGAGTTTTTCTGCCCTTTCTCTTCCCATTGTCAGATGCTAAGCACCAAAGTTATCCCCTGGCGCTTAAAAAGGAAAGAGTGGGTACACATCTAACATTAAGTAGATACCGGAAATTCATTTAGACTCGATGATGCTTTAAGATGTTTTGAGTGTAGAAAACTTTACATTTGGCATTCACGTTTCAAGTGTGAAAATGTTTCCTCACACGACAACGAGTGGGCACTTTGGCAGATTAGATTTTTTGAAATAAGACAAAGCAGAACGGAGGATTTCCTCATGGGAGGAGAAACCTTGGCTCATAACTCCATCCATTGTCTCCTAGTCTTTTATTTTCCTCTACTTCAACAGAGGGATAATCTGCTTCAAATGACACCATATTGTTGATAGCAGAGAGGCTTATTGTCCTCCTTTCATGTCTCTGATAAAAGACACAGAGAGCTACTGTTCCAGCCACCGGGATTGAGAAGAGAGTACCATTACACTTCCTCATCTCCATAAAGCCTCCATTCATCCATTTACCTCTCAGGACTCTGGGCTGCACCAGCCTGAAGGAAGAAGCAGTCGAGTGCAGAAAGCTGCTTCACTTTGCTCTGCTCAGTATGGCACCCAAGAAGGCTGATGTGCTGAGTAGTGACAGTCAGCAGATTCGCTTTGTTGTGCACTTTCATTTGGGCAACAAGGGGCTGCTTTCGTTAAGTGCAACTCGCTGGGATGAAAGAATTAGAGTTGGCGAAGGCAGGCAACGTTAGTTTTACTCCATCACTTTGAAATCCCGGCTATAACCATCTGTCTAACTCACTCTGAAAATTCAAGCCAGCAGAACCAGGGACAGATTACTCATTTCTGCTCCAACTGTAGACGCAGCAATTTAGTTATGAGGCTTATCCTCATATTAAAAAAAAAAAAAAAAAGTTGTCCTATTAAATATAAAGATTACTTAATTGTCCTGGGGGACAATCAGAAATATCAGTACAAACATTGCTGATGGGAACATTGGTCTTGCCGGACTATTTTGCAGAGCGTTTTAGCATATCATCGTTAATGGGCGCGGAGCTCAAAGGAGGGAAGAAAAAAAACACGCACTTGCAGTTGGAAAGCGTTAACAGAAATGTGTTTTCTTTTTCTCTGACATAAAACACGTCTGGAAAACTCTAGAAAGCTGTCTGAAAGGAGTTCGGTGCTTCAGCCCGGCATAAGAGCCAGATGGCTAAGCATTAGCAGGAAAGTCTGAAACCTTACAGTCATTCAATACACAGACATCTGATGACCTGGCCGCCCACCTAATTGAAAGCCCCCACCCCCTCCCAAAAGACACAGACACACACACGCAAACACACACACGCATGCTGAGAAATATGTGTTTACAAAACAGAACCCTCGAGGAACATAATGGCCGGCGAAAGCTTTTGCGAGCTCTGAAGTGAGGGGTGGCTGACCCTCACTCTGCCATCTTCATTAAAGCCTCTGACAGAGCAAAGACAGCTTTAGGTCAATACTGAAGTAGACCAAGGCTAAGCAGGAATCTCCCACAGGACACACAGAGCTACACATGCGCAAACGCTCGTGAAATTCACACACGCACGCGCATTTGTTTATCAGGAAACAATGATCAGACACGCACATGCTGTCGAAGCCCATCCTCGCACTATAAAGGTCATATTCACAGGTGTGAGGACTGCCTAATTGCACATTTCATACGATCTTGACGCCTCTGAATGGAAACTGCAAAGGCATTTCTAAAGATAAAAAAGCAATAAGAGCTCACAATATTATGTTTCTCCCCAAACATATTTGGTGGAATCATTGCCATTCAAATTACACAGTATATTTTCCAGCTGATATACTTTAAACAAGATAATCATCAGCAGAGGGAAGTGGGGTAGAAATTTCATTGAGCAAACAATGATTATTTTATTCATAATCCAGGGGAAAAGAAATAGGGAGAATATCAGATGAGATGATTCAGGGTGAGGCGTGCTTAAAGCCGCGGACGGCCCCGTTTTCGCCGGCATCAACTCCTGTCGCATGGCGCCGGAAATAAAAAGAAAACATTATCCCACAATCAATAAGATAAATGGGGGCAGTGAGACAGAAAACACATTTTAATGTGGAGCCGGACAATATGTTAATATTATAATCTCTTTTTTTATAATCTTTCCATATTACCATCTCATGACAACATTTTCATATGGTGATACTTTTTTTCACACTCTTCATGTGTAAATGAATGATAACACATTTTTGCCAAAGTCTGTCACAGCGTGAGCTCCAAAACACTTCATACCATATTGTAGACTTATTTTTTTTCATGTGTAAGATTTTGCTCTCGTAAATCCACTTATTGAAACAAACATGCAACGCCAACACAAAAGCACCCCGTGGCTCCGAAAATATGTATAAATGCAAGATTTGTCCGATGCCTTAAACGGCATGATGTGTTTTTAAATGCATTATCCCATCTGCAAAACAGGCGACCAGAGGCTCTCAGCCTATTATTAGGGGAACAAGTTTATTGTAAGGTTCTGGAAAGGAGGCGGTGAGCGAGGACGGCCAGAGTCACATCTGGCCTTGGAATTGCAGACAAGCTCTTCACCCTATCAAGGTTGTGAGACCAAGAAGTTTTACGATTCTATTTTTATTTTTATCAATATATAGCATCAATTCACAAGAAAAGTTGCCTCGGGATCTTTTATATTGTAAAGCAAAGACCCTACAATGATAATGTCCACATCTATTTTGTGAAATTAGGCAAAGTTGGACACCTATGCAGGTAAGAGTACAGGGTGCCTAATGCATTTTCGTCATGAGGCGTCACACAGACGCTATCCTCATCTCAGTATGCACAAGCAGTCCTTTGGCACTCATGCCTTGGCTATATTGGCCACTTCCAGATAAGGGACCCATTTTCCTTACTGCAAAGCTCGCAGTCAGGAAGTGGAGGGGTGACAGTGGTTTAAGTGAGTGGTCCCCAACCTCCGGTCCATGGACCGGAGTCGTTTGGTACCAGGCTGCGACAGTTGAGGCTCGGGTGTGAAATTTATGGTTTTTAGGGTTTTTATTGTTATTTTTTCTATCGTTTTTATCGTTAACTCGGTTTCCCTGGGTCTTTTTCCGTGTGTTATGAATAAATCTTCTTTTTTTTGGTACTGGTACTGGTTTTATTTGGTTGTATTTATCCGTGACACCTTAAAGAGCGGTCCGTGAAAATATTATCGGACATAAGCCGGTCTGTGGCGCAAAAAAGATTGGGGGCCGCTGGTTTAAGTCACAGGATTGTCAGCCAGGAGACCGTGGTTCATGTTCTGTAGGGAAGTTTTTGCTTTTTTTTCATATGCTGCATTTTTTTGGACACATTTTACTTTGTTTGCTCATTTGATTAAGGCACCAAGAAATATCTGATTAGGACTACAAAAACACTGCGGCCTTCCAGGCTGGGAATGACAGACCTCTCTTGCTATTGCTATGCCTAACGATGCAGATGCCAAAAGATCCCAGACACCTTGAGCCTAAAGACCCAGGCCAGCAGTTTTGACAAAATGGCACTAAAGGATAATCCAGGTTGGTTGCTTTTTTTCCTCTGGTCACAAAGACAAGCACATTTCCAGACTATTGCCTCATTCATGATATTCATGGATATCTTGAAACCTCCGAATTGCTTCTCTGCTTCTTGGTGATCATGATCTGACCATAATCTTCAGCACATGCACGCCATCATGCAAACCTGCTCCTTGTTTTCAAATTCACTTCTTCCTGTAGGACTTCCAGAGTTTACTCTAGTGAACTCAAGACACTTTAAATAATCACTGAAAGGTGTAAAGTCACATGTCATGAGTTCGTTTATAACTGACCTATAATTATCTATTATTTGACTGGAAAGCAACAGAATACTAACGAATAAATCAAAAAGCTAAATTAAATGAATGACGAGAACAGCTTCCTCAATTTAAACACTTCTCTCTTTTCAGCCTCTTAGCGCTAAGCTGATGTTTTTATTGGTTAAGATGGAAAACTGAACTTAAAATACATCATTTATTGACCAAGCAATTGACCTTTTGGAAAAACAATTTCCACATTACACATATAATGACTATGAAGGCTTGCTGTAAGCAAAAGGTTACAAGTCTAATACCTAGAGTGAATATATGTACTGTGGCACTGATTTACAGTAATAAATGTATTATATGACGAAAATGTTAAGTTGAGTGAGTTTTTAAAAAAAGGCAGTGATGAAAAAGAAAAACGATATTTCCAGAGTTGCTGTTATGGAAGGGTCAGAAAGACAAATTAGATCTAGCCCTGTGTAAATTATGATGTGGACACTCTGACTTTAATATCATATTTAACTGGAGTACATCTCTCGGGATTCACTTGAGAAAAGAAAAACAACATAAGAACAACAACAAAACAACAAAACCCTTTCCTTTTAGAGAATTTATGTGAAACCTGTGAATGCTTTTAAGGTTATCGTTTTGAAATGATAGAAGATGCTCAGCGTGACGCTCAGCATGATGGGCGAGGTGTGAAGTGAGTGAGAATTGATCTTTAGTTCTTGTCAGTATTAAACATGTCAAAAACTATGGCTGAACTATGTTTAAATCTCTGACAGCTGTGAACTGCAGCTGCAAGTGTGAATGAAAAGCTTCGTACAAAAGTTTGTCTTATCAACAGCACTAAGCCACTGGGATTTTCTGAGACACGACAGGGTCAGAGTGGAGTCCTTTAGAATCAATATGGCATTTTAATGAATGCAAACAGAGGGACATTTATGAGTATAAATAAAGGAAGTTGCGCAGGCCTCAACAAACCTCAGGTGCTTTGTGCACAACTTGTAAAATAATTTCAAAATCTTGTGTTTTCCTAACAATATGTTCAACATTACCACCACTTTTACGCAGGTGAGTTGTCCGGGTTTCCTTTAATGTGACTAGTGCTGCTTCGAGGCACGAGGCTACTCTTGGTTTGACAGCCTCGTGCCTCAAGTGATAGACAGGAAGTTACCAACCGCTTCCCCTCAACTATAAACGAGTAGCTTCGTTGGTAAGGCATAACACATGCAGATGTTCAAGCTACCCTCCAACATGTTTCTGACTCCTTAACAACCACAGGGAGTTACTTCTGCTTCAAAATTCAGAGGCTGTTTGGGTCATTACTGACGAACAAGACCAAGAGTCTGCAGCCTCACATGATGCTAGCATGGCCACACACGCTGCAAAATGCTAATGTATGCACGGTCACAGTAACAGTATTGATTTGCTGACATTTAGCATCTGCAATCGCTACATGTTAGCATGCTAAGATAGCACAAAATCAAACAAAAGTACTGCTGAGAATGATGGGAATGTCCGTCATTTGCACGTATATGGATATGAGTATTTAAATTTAGACGATGCACCCAGTGAAACTCACAGGCAATCCATCCAACAGTTGTCAACAGTTTAATTATACCAAAAAATAGCAACTCGAAGCGTGCCGCTGGTGTGTCAAAAATGTTGTTTTTTTTAGCACTTGATGGAAAGTGAGAACTGCAAAGTGCAGGTAAAATGACCTATGCTGCTGCTCTTTTTAACTGTGCCTCCTCACTGCAGGCACATTACGCTGCCATCAGTGTTGATGTTGTCTCTGTATTGGGACGGGTTCATCTCTAATTTTATAACGGGTCTAATTATCTTCTGTTTCTGTAGGAGCAGGTCTGATGGTCCTCTGGTCACCGTGAGATTGAGTTCTTTCATTTTAGTAGGAAATTAATTTGCGAATGTGTAATTTGCGTAGATGAACCTTTCTAATCAGGGTCTATTTAAAAACCTCCCATCCACTAGCACCGCTAACTGCACTGCTTGGTTCACACCAGTAATCAGACAACAACACTGCCAGAAACTGAACCTGGATCTGTGCAAAACTGGGCAAGCATTCAGCCCACTGGAAAATCACAGAAGTGTTCGGAGCAGCCGAATGGCAGAGCTGGTATTGCTTTAAACATAAAGCAGCAGAGAGATGAAACAAGCACTATGGATCTGTTCATTACAGAATGGGTCACTCTGAGCAAAGAAAGCAAACAGGAAAATTTAAAAAGCTGCTCAGAAGGAGCCGGCATGTCTTTAATTTCAGCCTACTTAAAAAAAAATCAAAGGGGTAAGGAGAAAATCATTTATAGCTCATCCTGGCAGGAAATCACAGACAAATCACTGCCTACATCTTGTCACCTCCAACCAACTCATACAGTGTCATCACAATCATCCAATGTGAGTTGAGAAATGACCGGAATGACAAAAGCTGCTTCTTCCATTTTGTGAAAGTCAATCCCCACGAACCTGAACCTCCACGCCTCTTTCGTCAAATTTGAAACTACCAAATAAAACAGACTTGTAAATCATACAGAAGTCCCTCTCGAGTATCAACATTTCCTTAGAAGGCGGCTTCATTTATTTTTCAGCCATGCATATTTAACAGTTCCTCTCACTCGGGGAAAACAGGCCACTTTATGGAAGTCATTCCAAGAATTCATCAGCACTGTCAGTGAACATGACAGCCAAATATTTCTATGTCAAAAATACACGAGCCCCCTAAAAAATGCGGTAAGAAAAACCGACCTAGGGATGATCAACGGTGCTCGAGACACGATGAAGTGAATAAGAGCGATCCTTACAAATGAAATCAGTCATTTCACGCGTTCATTCACATGTGGTGGAGTTTCTCTTTCGACAAGAACAACAACTTGTTATCCCCTAAACGCCATACAGGCAATCTCCTCTCAGTGCACTGTCAAATTTCATCATTAGAGTTCAACACTTTGTTGCCTAGATTAAAGCGCGAAAAGGCAGATAACAAAAAACCCCAACAACAAACATGCACCACATGGTTTCTGAAGGCATTACAATTCTCTGCATTACGCTGCAACTCGCCCAGCTTAATCCTATCTGACAATCAAATCTAATACAAACTCTAACCAGGAAAGTTACAGCGAGACTCTGGCAAAATAATGCATTTGTAGCTTTTATTTTTATGTGTAATGAATGATAAATTTCAGAACAGACGAAAGGCAAGAAAACAATAACAAAAAAGAGATCTTTGGTAGACTACCATGAAAGCCCGAGTTCAAAGAAATATGGACTTGCGGCGTATTGCATCATGTGGGGGCACACCACCGAGTCATCTGCCACAGAGCTCATTCCAGACAAACCTGCAGCAGAGTGTGTGCAACAAAACAGAAAGATTCATTGATCTTTTTTTTTCTTCTCTCCATCACCTCATTTAGACAAAAAAAAAAAAATCTCCAGAGTGATATTTATGGGACATAAATAAGAAGTAGACAAATCTAATTTATTTCAGGGTCACTTCCATCAGCTCCCAGAGCCAGTGCAATCAATGTCACTGAGATCTCTGCTCCCCTTAAAGTAAAAAGAGAATAAGTAAAAACAAAAATCTCCATAACTGCCATCATAAGCTTCAGAAGATCTACGTGGCTGTATCATAAAGGCCTAATTTAGACTGTTTTTCTAAGCGAGAGCTGCATGAACAAACCCACCGACTGCCACATGACCTCCGCAAAGAACTAAAACACAGGGTGTTTTCCCTCAGCGCAGCCATAATGATACATTGCTATTTATGTTCCGGCAGCTGGTGGGTGGCTGTGCTGAAAAGTCACTCAGTCTGCCTCCTTTATTTGCCCCCCGAATCTTGTAAGGCACCGCGAGGTTCAGTTTTATGTGAATGCCTCTGTTAGTTAGGATGTAAATTCCTTTTTACAAGCTGAGTGATGGCATAAACAGTTTTTTGAGCTGCGAATATAAAAATCTTGATCATGTAAATAAATTCTGCATGTAGGCTCGTGCGCCTAATGCCGCTCTTTGCTGCGTGTTTAATGATCAGCCTAGCAGTGGGACTATCGGCTGCTGAACTTAATGGGAAGGGCAGAGTTGAAAGGAGAGCTGTAATGATTAGGGGAATAACGTATAATTCATTTCCATCATTCAGTCTACTTACACAGCTGGTTCCAGTTTGTGAGAATTTGCTGCTTTGTCATATAATATTTAAGATTTCCATTTAAGATGCCACCTCTGAGTGTGAAAAGTGTGACAGGTGTCTTTATTTTGTTCTCCGTACAAGCTACAGGCAATAATTGAGGCTCCGCAGGTGTACTTTGTGACGGGAATATCAATATTCACCCCCCGGTTTATCACTTAAACATTAAAGATTTAAGAGCTTTGGTGTTTTCTGTATCTACAAGATAAATATTTGCAGGCACTTCCTGTCTTTATTTATTAAAGATCAATGTCCACACATGATGGGTCACCGTGTTGTTCTCCTCAGTCGATCTTTGTACTCCGCTGCCAAGGGCACAGCTCAGTGTAACGCACGCAGCACAGAACAGTTGGAACGCTGGGCACATGATGAGAAGTTAGATATGCTTTCTTTAGGCATTAAATACCGCACGCAATCAAAGGTGAAATTAGCACTTTCTGGTTTATTAAATCCCACAGAGGGAGTCATTTGATTATTCTGCTCCTCCACTAGTGCTTCTTACCACTGTCACACCTCAAACTACAAATTAATTTGTTTAAAATGCAAAAAAGGTTGCACCTCATTTTCTCCCAGATTTCTTCAAGACAGGCGAAAGAGCTCGCAGTACTGCAAAAGTCTGAGAACCATCGCTTGATTTTCGGCCGCTTCGCCTCCCTCCCGTCGCTGCAACGCTCTTTCGACACATCCAGTGTAAGTATTTACATTTTTGTGATTCCTTTCCTACAAAAGCGCAGCAGAAATGTGGCACTTCTCCACAGATAATTAATTGTGAAATAAAGTGGTTGTAGGATGAGATGTGTGAAGAATCTCCAGGTGTAAGGATATTCTTAAAGTGGCTCATAACAGTGAATATCAAAGAATACGAGGCCTGTGTGGGGAAATAAAATCTTCCTAAAGTTATTCTCCCATTCTACGGTGCAATATAAAGGGCTGAAAAGATGTGGTTCTATCATATTCTGTGGTCTCAGACTCATGTAGAGAATGTCAATTGTTTTCTATGTGAGAAGAGGTAATGCCCCAGAGAGGAAGAAAACAGAACAAACAGGCATCTTTAAATATATTAAACTCTTTAAAAAACAATTTATTTAACACATGTTAATACATCCATATCATATACAATACAATAACAGCCTTATTTTTGAGAACTAGTAGGAATAGATACATCCAGATAAACCGCCTAATAGAGTAGAGTCAATCAAAGTGTACATCATGTTTGCCAACAATTCCAAAATACAAATCACCAGCCACTTTATTGGGTATACCTGTTCAACTGCTCTTCAGTGCAAATGTCTAATCAGCCGCTCACATGGAGGCAACAGCAGGCAACAGTAACTCAAATAGCCCCTTGTTACAACCAAGGTGTGCAGAAGAGCATTTCTGAATGAACAACAAGGTGAATCTTTAAGCAGACAGGCCACAGCAACAGAAGACCACAATGGGCATCACTCCTTCCAGCTAAAACTGGAAACAGAGTCCACAATTTGCACTGGCTCACCAAAATTTAAAAACACTTCCTGGTATGATTATTCTCGGTTCTGCTACACAACAGCAATTTGGCATAGATAACATGAAAGCGTGGATCCATCCGGTCTTATATCAACAATTTATGCTGGTACAATGATGTGATGGTCTGGGGGTTGTTTTCTTGGGCCACTTTGGGCCTCTTTGCAAGAACTAAGCATTGTTTAAATGCCACAACCTGCTTGCTAACCGTGTCCATCCCTTTATGACCCCAACTTTTGATGGCTGCTTCCAACAGGTCCCAAAGCTCACATCATCTCAAACTGGTTTCTTGAACATGACAGCGAGTTCAGTGTACTCAAATGGCCTCCACAGTCACCAGATCTCAATTCAACAGAGCACCAGAATGTTTTCAACACCTTGTTGTATCTATGCCACAAGGCAAAAGGTGGCAGCCCTAACAAGTATACCCAATAAAGTGGCCAGTGAGTGTATATTCAGTTTAACTTTAAGCAAAAGAAAAGTGTCAAATTCCAACTTATGAGAAGAGGCAACGTTTGGCATTTTTGCTTAAGAATAAAGCTCAGTTACCTCATCTAATATTTGCAACATTTCTCCAGAAATGAAAAGCTTTGGCCAGTAATTTCCTCATACCATGCACAAACTGAAAGCCAGATAAGCCTCTGTCAAACATTATCAAAGTACATTAAACAGCTTGTCTAGGTTCAGTATTGATTTCCAGCAGTTCTCAGAGTAAACCTTATCTGTGCCTCTGAACACTGGCTTGCGTGCACTGTTCAGTTGTGTTCAACTTGACGGGGCCGAGCTGTTAGAGAAGACAAAAACAATGCTTAGGCTGCTGAAGCAGGAAAAAGTTTCCTCTTTTTCATCTGCAAATTAACCATTGACAAGATCCAAATCGGTAACCTTAATTAACTGAAGCTGCTGTGCACTAAAGGCTGAACCACCTGGCTGTCAAACAGGGAACATGGCGAGAAACAGACTACTCTGAGCGCAAGTTTGTGCCAAAACGTGTCTTTTTCAATACAATATTCTAATTGATATCGTCTGAATGGACTGCTAAGCACTGACTGTACACACCTGGCCTCAAGGGCATCATCTTCATCTCATTTTAATTGCATTTGCAATGAGGAAAGAAATAAACCAGCTTTAACAAATTAAATCTGGATGATTTTGATCATTTACTTAAAAGTGTGGTAATATTATCAGCAAACTGTATCTTTCGTGTCAAAAGTAAAAACTCACTTGTGTTAAATTATTATTTATTGGAAAATGATCAAAGATGCATTATGCAAAGCGATTGTGGAAGAAGATGATATAAATTCACCATGTGGGAGTCACGATTATGTACTTCCCCATAGAGCTGCGCAGTCTCCATTTTCTTTATTGTGTTTTTCCCATGTAAAATTGATTTTTGGTTTTCCCTCATAATTTCCATATAATGGAAATGGGAAGCTCTGCTTGGAATTTTTTTTCCTGATGTACAGTACTAATCTTGTTTCCAGAGTGGCAATAATGATGGTAGAAATGCTCTGTAAATGACACAGTATTACACATAAATAACAAAACGGATTTTATTCACTTTTATTAACTTTGTACATTATAATAAATAGTGAATTTTGTGTTATTACTACTCACTTCCTGTCTCATCCAGATTGATCAACCACTGGAACACTTTTAGAGGAAGAATGAGAGAAAATATGAAAATAATATTACTTGACGAATGCTCAGCAGAGCTTACATTTGCTTTAATGTCCTGAATAGTACATCTATACACGTACAGGCTACACCAGCTCCAACAACCAGCTTTATTTTACCTTGTAAGCTACAGTCCAAGTCGCTTACTTTTTACTATAGCTGTGAATACTCAATAATAATTGAGTGGAAAAGCTTGAAAAAGACATAAAAATATACAACATTGAAATAAGTGGGTAAAAAAGAGAACTGAAAAGCTTTTATGTTATGGAGCATAATGATTACACATTTTATTAATGTAATAATGATATTCAGTTCCCAGTTTTAGTTCAGTTCCTCAAACCATTTCCAAACTTTCTAGCAGCCCAGTAAAATGTCCTACTTATTAACATATGGCGTTTCTGAGGAAGAAAAAAGAAGGGCAGTCAGGCACTGTAATTTTAAACGGCCTCTGTCGTCATAGGGTCTCATCACACACTCACAAAAGCTGCTTGAAGAATTCCTAAGATATCATTTAAGTTTTTAAAGGTCATACAGTTTGATAATTCACGCTCCACAACCTGGTGACAGATGTGATCAGGTCATGTACTTTCACTTGAGCTTAGGTCTGACCCAGAAAATTGGGCTGAGAATATTCATGTGAGTGTCCTTGGAGGATTCCAGAGACTCTCTCTTTCATGACCGTCATACGACCCCTCCTGTAGCACACATGGGCAAAGTGCCACACCATACTGTAAAAATGCTTCCAGATGGCCTCCATATCCTCCTACTGCCTGACTCTGTGGTTACGGGTTAACTGGGTGACGCCCACTCCGAGTGTATTCACAGTGATTGTAGCCGGTTTCTGTTTAGGCACACACAAAACAGTGCAGTCAGGCTCCCAGGAAAAAAAAAAAAAAACAAAGAAAACCAGAGGACAAAGTCCTTTGCTTGCATTTTCTCTACATACAAATAGACATATACAGTGGCCATTGTGTTAGCTCTGATTTAACTGATGTTTAATTTGTTCCACTGGCAGCTCTGGTTGTGTCCTTCAGCCACACTGACACTAGCACCAGTTATCAGAACATATGAGTCATGCATAGGCATCTTATTTTGCAGCGATCTCTGAAATCTTCATTCAAACGATGCTTTGAATAACTGCTGTTCTGAAGGTAAGAGTCTTTGATAACCATCTGGATGAAAAAAGAAAGTATTCTGCCTGTTACTCGCACACACACACACATACAGAGGTAAATAAATGAAAATATTCTTCTCACTTTTCTTAACGTACAATCCTTTTTATAGTCTTTTATGTTCATCATATTTTTCCATAATGGCCGTTTGATAAATTTGTATTCATTATCTCTTTGATGGTACTTTTTCAATCGGTGGAGTCAAATTGCCTTCATACGGATAAGCAACACAAAGGAAAACAATCCACTGCTTGAACTCATTGTTTTGCTCATTTCTTTACTTCTATATTTTATTAAGCAACTGCTAATCCAAGCCATACATTTCCAACTCCCACTGTTTCATTTGAGAGCTTCAAACTGGTGACACATGAATGCCTTGGACTGGAGAAAAAAAAGCTTAGTTAATGCAGCGCCTTTGTCCAAAAAGAGACTGAAAAAATACTGCAGCGAGTAATTGAGCAAGAAGGAGCAGCCACACAAACCTACTCACGCAGTCCGAAATATACATTGAGATGGGAGTTTTAATTATTATCTTTATTTAAACAATTTTGTTACGAGTAAGCTAGGCTTCAGTTCAATTCAACTTCAACTTCATATAGGGCGAAAACACAAAAACAGTCATCTCAAGTGCTTTATATTGTGAGGTAAAGACCCTACAATCAAAACACAAACACAATCCTCTTCTGCTGTATTTTTCTGCTAACATTAACAGATGTGAATCAGCTAGGACTATATTATCTAGATTATCACTGTCACTGAAATCTGCCAACCTGTAAATTTGTATTGAAATAACCTTTGGAATGCAAGTGGATACAAAGTTATACTAATCTCATGATCAAAGCTTGACTACCAATAGAAGCGAAGATATAATGGGGTGGTAAAAACAAGGTACCAAGGCAAACAGAGATTGCAATGTCTACTACTGATCAACTGTCAGATATCAAGCAAATATATGTACAAGCGGCTTAAAGTCACATTCACACAGGAAGTAACTAGCAGAACATAAGGGAAGCAGAGGCTGTAGAAAGGCAATGACATTCAGCGACTTTGTCGAAATAACCAGTGGTGACGTGAAGTAGGCGGGTCCTGAATTCATCCTTTCTCAATTCCAAGGCAAGATATTGGATGGACTACCAATGAGAGTGAAGAATACTGTTGATTAACATATGGTAGGATGGTAAATAATTAGTTACCCAGGCAACTGGAGCCTGGAATGTCTGATAGCGACCAAAAGTCATCTACAAAATAATGTACAACGTACAAATCGCTACCTGCCTGTAACAAGGAAGCTGGTGGACAAATTATGTAACATCAATACTAAGAACATTTTTGAAGGTTGTATCTCCCATCTCTTCTTTTCTTTTTTAAATATATCGGCGATTATAAATGCTGATTCCGATATGGCGGCAAATGGCTAATAATGGCCGACATATTGGTTGAAATATGGAATATGTGTATCATTTAAAAGTGAAGTAAAACAACAAAATATTGAAAAAGACACTTACTCTGTGGCTCTGGCCTTACTGTCAAACGTCAGCTTGACCCCCTTCACAACACAGCACAACCTAATTAGATGGGCTGTAGTACGTGCAGTGTTGGGGAGTAACGGAATACATGTACCGCCGTTACGTATTCAGAATACAAAATATGAGTAACTGTATTCCGTTACAGTTACCGTTTAAAAAGGTGGTATTCAGAATACAGTTACTTTGTTGAAATAAATGGAATACACAGCGGTACTTCCCTGTTTCATATTGTCGCGGGTCAGGACTGTTTGGGTTTGTTTGACAGCTATGTTCTGTTGTTCCAGGCGGCAGCGTTACGGTTGCCATGGTTACAGGGTGACGCTCTCTCTCTGCGTGTTTCCTGGGTGAGAGAGCGCTTTTTTGTTGTTGTTGTTGTGCTAAGCTAAAAGGCAGAATGCTACAGGCATGGCCCTAAAGCATGTAGCCTGATGGGCAGTGTAGTCCGTGCTGCAGGGAGAATGGACTACCATACCCGTTATGTGTCTGTGAGCGAGGGAGGGAGAGAAAGGAAAAGTCCGAGCTGTCACGGAGCAAAAGCGGGAGCTGGAAGCATGTAAATATAATAATAACCACAGCAGCCAAGAAGAGTGCCTGACGAGCCCAGCTGTAAGTAAGCTATTAAGACTCAACTGTACACTGTGTTCGTGTTTTCCTCCGGAAAAAATAAGTTCCGTTGGAGAAGCCTTTCAACGCCTCTCTCTCTGTCTCCGCCAAGCAAAGTTGACCCAGACAACAAAGTAAAGCTAGTTTTGCTACCAGCCCGACACGAACCCGACGTATTAGCCAGAGGTCCCTTTACTACGTTTGAGCCGCGGACCTTCAGTAACAGTAATAAATCACAGCAATAGGACATTCATGTAGTTGTAAACAGCATGATAATATATTAAGTATTCCAAAGTATTCAGAATACGTTACTCTCATTGAGTAACGTAACGGAATACGTTACAGAATACATTTTGGGGCATGTATTCAGTATTCTGTAGTGGAATACATTTTAAAAGTAATCTTCCCAACACTGAGTACGTGTGATTAACTTTGTAAAGTCTTTTCAAAGTAAAAGCCATCTGAAGAATCAAATATTGATTCGTGACCATTTTTTCTGTCTTGTTTTGAAAAAATAATTACTGAAAACCAAACTTCTGTATCCTGGTAGCTGGTTACAGCCATGCGTGAGCTTGAGTATTAAACTGTTTAGAAGCCAAATATCAAATGCTATTTTTGAAGAACACATCAAATTTTGCTAGTTAGTATAGAAAAGTGGAACTCTGAGGTTGCACCTCACCATAAGAAGGTTTTCTAGTTCAAACTTGGCAGGCAGGTGTGGTAGTGTTCTGTGTCTGCATTGGTTCTGTCAGGGAACTCCTCACAAAATCCAAAGAAATCCTACGTTAATTAAAGGTTCCAAATTGTCTGTAGGTGTGAAAGTTCCCATCAACAACATCTCTGTGTTAGCTCAACAATGGACCTATCCAATGCGTACACCTTCCCTCACCCAATCTAATGGACAATTTAGGAAAACAGATGGACTGACCTTGGAATTTCAGAAATAATATATTTTTTGTGCCATTATTTTTATTAGTGTTTCAAGAACAGCCGAAGCAAGAGAACATAATTTGTCCGAATATCTGAACAGTAAACAATAATCTTAATAATGTTAATATTCAAATAGAAATATGAACATTAACACAGTAATGAAACTGATAAATATATGCAGTCAGTATGCATGGCACATTGGCACATTGTGTGCGTGTGTGTGTACATCTAGATAATTCTCTGTTAGTGTACATTATTGTGCAGTGGGACATGTTATTGTAGGATGACGCATATTAAATAGCAAGTTCTGTCCTGTCTCTTTGTCCTAACACAGGTTATTAAGCTCTTTGAAAATTGAAATTATGAAGCTGAACTTCCCCCTTATTGCGCTGAATGTTTTACCTTGGTAAGAAAATAAACTGTAGTTATTCTTTCACAGATGGAATATTTTTAATCCAGATGGTTGGAAGAGGTTATATACTCCCACAGTACATGTTTAACGAGTTTTTCGAAGATCACACTGAATTTATTTTTTTGTAAATCCAATGTTTTTGTCCCTGAAACAAATAGCTGAACTGAATTTTTTTAAAATGATTAAAGTGATGCTTTAAGCACATGCTTTAAGAGCACCTTAGCAGCACACTACTCAGTTATTGCACGTTTCTTTTCCCTTCTGTTTCGTGTCAAACTCACTGCTGTGCCAAAAAAAGCAACACAAAAACTTATTCATCATTACTTGTTAATTAAAACTTCAGCTGATCTGTCATAAGGACTGTGTGGGTGCGATTGGATCAGGCTTTGTGCAGCGGTCCAGTAATGTGAGGAAACAACCCAACAACCCTCTCTTCATATGTAGTTTGCTAAATCCTGATTGGCGCATGAAAGTATGTGACGTCACGTTTTTCCAAGAGCCCGGAAAAGTGTGTTTTATGTAGCTGTTATAATAATAATAAAGTGCGAAGCCCAGACATTTTTATTTTAATCAACTTAGAGCAGTTATCGAGCTGCTGTACTGTCTACCTGCGTTTCACAGAATGAAAGGCAATTTGTCACATTTTCAATGATGCACTTAGTGCTGTATTTCAAAAACAGAGCGAGCAGGAAGGATGTCAGAATAAACAAAACAAATCAGGCCTAATTGTATCTAAAATTAGATAACTGTAAGACAAGAGGATTTGTAATAGTGAGGGAGGCAGCGGATGAAAGCGTAAATCAAGTCAAGATCAGGAAGAGGTGAGTAACAAAGCCCTGCCAAGCTTTACTGTTTTAGAAAAAAAAAAAACCCTCACCTCAAGGTTACAAGCAGCCATGCTATGTGCAGCAAATGAAATACTCAAGGAAGACATAAGTCTCATTAAGGCCCATAAAGGACATCCCTAATAAAATCCTCAGTCTGACATGCAAGAGCTCTCCAGTGATGGCTGATTAATTGCTGGTGCAAATGAAAGCATGAGAGGGAGCCGGGGCTCTGTGGCTGTAATTTATCCTCTCCTGTCCTGTCTTGTCCTCACAGCCTGGGGAGATTGCCCAGGAAGACAGGAGACAGAGAGTGGGTGGCTGGTTTGGAGGGGCAAGGGAGGGTATCAGCTTCATATTATGTGGAGGAAAACATGTTTAGGTGGCCAGTGAGATCATTTGTTTAGATTGCTTCAGTTATAACAAGCTGTATGTGATGACATCTGGGTGTTTGGATGGGGAGAAAAATTCCCCGAGCAGGTCAGACTGATAATGATGACTGCAACATGTTCTGTGAAGAAATATGGTGGCAGCAAAGATGACCCAAAATATATTCTCGGCAGTCATACATCAAGTAAAGACTGGGCTACTTTATGACAGCTTGCTCTGTAATCCATCAATAATACAATCTCGATGATTCTCAGTCAGAATATATATTTCATCATCTCCTTTTGTCAGATCTGTGTTTATGATTTATAGAGAGGTTCCCAATGCCAAGAGGGCGTACTTGTCAAACATATGGCTAATGAGTGAGTCATTATTTCCATAAAATGCTTTGATGCGTTGCCTTTGATTATCTCTAAATCAGACCAAAGCGGATTAATCAGTGGTATGGGTAGCTTTAAGAATAGCCCATGATATATGTGGCTGCCTCAGTCGAGGTCATAAGACAGACATGGGGGTCCAAGGACAATCTGGGCCAGGATAATGTCCAGCTGAGGCCAGAAACACCTGCCCTCTAACTGTAATAAGTGGCTGTGTCACACAAAGAGGAGTGAAGAAAGAAACAAAGAAAAGAGGTTAGAGGAAAAAAAGGAAGAGTAATGAGGAGTGGCAAAAAAGCACCATGGACTGAGATTCCTGCAGTCCCACCTGGTTTAATTCACACTCTACGTATGAGAAAAAATTTGTTGTCTTTAACAAAAAAATAATTGGCATCACACACTTCCTCAGTGTTACTACTGAGATCCACAGTTAGTAGTGAAAACGTAATTTCTCTTCCCGCAGTTAGAAGCTGGCAACAAGACTTTTTTTTTTTTTTTTGATTGTGATTTAAAGTCAGACTATTTCAAGCAGAAATGAGGATTCTGCTACTTGGGTTATTCCACAGTTTTATTGATTGTCAAAATGACAAATGTTCACATAAGCAGCTTAAACGTGATATCAACTCAAAGTATATAGTCTGCAATATTCCATGTTTTGTTACTGTCAGTAAAAACCATTTGGTTTTATTAAGTGTTTTAATATTTTTCCTCCCTTGTCTGTGGCTCGCCCTTTTCACACTGATGACATAATTACAATGACAAAAAAATTCGCAAATAATCAATATCATTTGCCTAATGAAAGGGCTCTGTAATTTCCAAAAAGAAAAAAAACCTACCTCACAGAGAGGTAGCAAGAATTTGTTAGGGGTTCATTCAAACTGCTAATTAATACATCTTTTAAATATTTGTGTAAAAAATGTAGCTGTTAAACAAAATCAATTCTCTGCATTTCTTAGACTAATTAATAGTAATAAATATGTTAAATTAGGTTACAGAGACAAATCTTGTTGATAGAATCCAATCGCCAATGAATGAGATGGGTTTTCCTTATAGACTAACTTTAAAACTCCTATTTTTAATTGCAGTAAAGTTGTTATTTTGTGGTTCTGAAAGAAGAAATTTTAAAAATGTTTTAATTGCAGATAGATCAGAAACATTTTTTAACAGAAAAGAGTAAAACATAATAAAACATCTGGATACCTTTTCACTTATTTGAGCTACCTTACTAAGTTCTGATGTACTAAATAGAGGAGATACTGGGCATTCCACTGATACCTCATGTGTTTGGGGGATATTGTATTATATTATACTGAGCTAATTTATTTACATCCACTTAACACTTATCCCATTCAGAGGTGGGGTACGCCCTGGACAGCTCGTCACAGAGGGACAACCAGCCATTCGCACTCACATTCCCACCTATTTAGAATCAGCAGTTAACCTAACCCATAAGTTGCATTCCTTTGGACTGACGGAGGAAGCCGGAGTACTCGGAGAGAACCCACGCAGACAGGGGGGGGGAATATATCACAGAAAGGCCTTGAACCAGATGGTGGATTTGCCCTTTCTACTGTCCTGGCTGTTTAGAAGTCCTGATTGTAAAATTCCAACAACTTTTGGTGCACACCAGTCCTCTCTCCCTCTTTCACCCTTATTTCCTTTTATCTCTCCACTGTCACCATCAACAAAAGACAAAAAATCCACCTAGTTTTCCTTTGAATCCTGCCTGTCTAGCAGTGTCATTATGTCAGCAATTAAGCTTGTGAGTGCATTATTATCACAATCAGAACAGCAGTTTTAATTGACAAAACTCCACACTCACATACACACACACACAAAAATGGTTTCCTAACTATGAACAATGGAGAGTTTACTCAGACTGTGTAAATGTGCCGACAGCTTGAGCTTTATCAGAATGACGTGCGGACGGACAGCAGCATCACAGTCGTGTTAGATTCCTGAGTTTAACAAACTGTTGCAAGCTGATTGAAGCCATGAAAAATTCAACTGGCCACATCACTGAAACAAGTTTCAAGGGCAAAAAAAAAAAAAAAAGAAAAAAAAAACCAACCTTAAACTCAACTGGCAGTTTAAGTGATGCTTAACTCACCAGCATGGAAGCAATAGCTTAATAACAGGAAACAGAAGCAACAAACGAGCAAAGGCTCGCTGCCAGACTCATTGTCACTGTCTGCCGGTGGTGCGCGCGCTGCTGCTCTAACAGGTGATATATCATGTGAACCATCATACAGCTGGATAGAGTGATGATGATTTAAAAGGCTCGGTGAGAGGAGACAGCTTGTCTGAGAGCCTTGTTTCAATGTGTCCGCAGTTAGATGCGATGTGTCTGAGAGTCACCTTCAAACGCAGCTCCTCCAGACTGAAGGCTTGATGGGCCTCATAAATACCAAACATAATTATGATCCAGCAGAAAACAAACCTCCATTTTTCAGGCCATTATGACAAGAGTAAGGATAAACCAAGTAGGTCTTTGCATATCTCCGCTGACTGATATGTCATTGCGATATGTTTTATACTCCACAATTATGCCATCGTGGATGCCTGATGGCCACACTGGCCTGGATTGGCAATAGGCGGCCTCGGAGTCAAGAGTGAGACGTTTTTCTGCAAATTGCGTGGGTGTTGATGACACAAGAGGTTATGAATATTCCAAAGTGACCTAGACAACACAAAGAGCGATGGCTGGAGACAAAAACAAACATGCAGTAGGTTTGTCTGACATGCTTGTGTGCCTAGAAAATCATTAAACACAATTATGCATAATCACCGGACAAAACATGTCACCCATCACACTAATAGTTTGTTTACTATGAATACATCATTTCAAACTTTACACGGTACATAAGCACAAGGTGACAGCATTTTGCTAATAATGACACTTACACTTACAATGTATTTTGAAAGACAGGTGCTCCCCTGAGGGTAAGCCAACTGTCATTCAACAGTTCATCAGCCATGGGCTCAATGTGTCATCCACGCAAAGTTTTCTACCTGTGCCGCTAATCACCGAATAATCGCGTCAAAGAGACAACAAATAAATCTTTATTCTGCAAGAGTGATGTTTGCTGTTTGAATAAATAACTCAAGTAACTTTTCAAAGACTTTTGGTTTTTAGTGTGTGACAAATGCTACCATCTCCAGGCTCCACTTCCTGTACAGATGCGGTTCCACCTATTATTATCACGGAAATATAAAAGTGGTATCAATCTTCTTATGCGAGCTTAAGCAAGACATGTCAAAAATAATTCTGCTTTATACTTATAACATATATATGTGTATAAAGTAAAAGAAATGTATCAATTTCATCAAGTCTGTGAGGATGCCTTTGTGTCAGATGATAATATGAATGAAAATACAAGGTTGCACTAAAAGAATCTTGTGACAAACTGTTGAAGATCGGTAATTACATCTGTGTGAAGGCTTCTGAAGTTGCATTTAATCAACAGAATTACATTTTGATCTATAAGGCACTACAAAACTGTGACTGATACTAAGGGTATGGTTTTGACCTTAAGTGAAGCACAGCAAAATGCTGTTTAATTCATTTTTTCCACGTGTGTCCCTGAACACACACTCCAACCTTGAAATTGGACACAGGGATGAAAAAATACATTCCCAGCTCTCACCACACACACACGCACACACACACACACACACATACAAAGTGAAGATGTGCATGAATGTGAGCATCATTTAATACATTGCCCTGAACCACAACCTTGACTGAAGTCACGGAACAGATAGCAATGGAAACACAACTTCTTTATTCTCTTCAGCATTCATCTCCTTTCCACTTTTCCGCTGCAACAAATGAAGAATGGACATGGGCATAATTTTTTACTCTTTATGGCCAAAATGGAATTTAAACCATGTCTGTAATTGATTGTAAAACTCAAATAGTACACATGAAAGCAATCAGAAGAGTCAGTAAAGGGGAAGAAGATACTTTTATGGGGACATTAAGATCAGTTTCCAACTAAAGTAAAGCTATGCAGGTTTTTTTAATGTGCCGCAGACAGTTACAAGAGATTGTTTAATTTTTAATTTTTAAGGTTTATTAGATTTGAAAGCTGCAGCGCTGTATCATTTGCTATAATAATGTACAATAAAAGGACCAAAATAGTAATCTAAAACATAAGCTTAGGTAAAAAGGTCCAACTGTAGGTCAAACCTAACCTTTGAGTAGGGGAGGGGACTGTGGTGCGGTGTTTAGCACTGTCGCCTCGTGACTGTGTGAGTTTCCTCCCACAGTTCAAAGACATGCATGTTAGGTTAATTGATGAATCTAAATTGGCTGTATATGGGGATGTGAGAGCGTGTGGTTTCCCTATCTGCTTTGTGTTAGGCCACCTTTCCATGGTTTATCGTGTCTTTGCTTTGATGGATGGATGGAGTTTGAAAAGATTCAAAAAGTGTCATAAATTAAATATCCAACCAGATATCTCCCATTCTGCTGTTAGAAAATGTACAGAAGAGTTTTTGCAGAACCCTGTGAAGTGAGCTATGGAACTATTGGATAAAAATACAATCATCACTTTGCCTAAATATCTTATAAAACATTTGCCAATTTTGTCTAAATTAGCACCTGAATTCTTGACTTGACTAAAAACAGATTTGTGAGGTCAGAGTGACCTTATTTACCAGCAGATTATAGTAAGTTCACCCTTGAATCCAAGTAAATATCTGACAGTATTTTCCTCAATGTTCTAGAGGTACTGTGCACTAGAGGGAGGTCCAGAGAAATATGGATGACTCTAAAACATAATGCCCAAGGCTATGGCTGTTCCTGTCACACAGTCCAGTCAGCAACCCTTTGGCAACCTCTAGTCAAAATGGTGGTGGCAGCATCATGCTCTGGGGGTGCTTCTCTTCCAGGGACGCTATCTGTCAACAACTATTAGTCATGGGAAAAGTGTGTGTTCCCTGAATCGTTGCTGGATGTTGCAGGCTATCGTCAAGTGAAATCAGTCGCAAAGAGCCTGGTCCACAGTCTTGCAAGAGGATTCCCGCTGTCACGCATGGTTTGGAGGTAACATGTTGAACTGTTTGCAAACAGTGAAAATTAGACGCTGAAACTGAGCTGGTTTTGCAAAGAAAAGCAAAGATTTCCTGTAGATTTCCATTAGTACCTACTGGCAGCGGATCCGATCAGGGGCCCCAGTTATTTATTTGTAAAAATGTTTGGAATCATGTATGTTCGCCACAGTTTTCAGGGTTTTCCATTAGGTCATAGTAGCTGGTACCAGATACTAAAATGGTTCCAAGAGATCCGAGCAGGTACTAAAATGTGACGTCGTCAGACTGCATGCCACCAATTGGCTGGTTAGTGGCGGCACTCGATGAGTCATGAAAGCATCTCTCAATGAATATCAAAATCACCATTTTTTAAGCCCGACAATGAGGGAAATGGCAACAAAAAAAGAACACAGGTACTAAAATGTGACGTCGTCCCATGCCACCAATTGGCTGGTTAGTGGCGGCACTCGATGAGTCATGAAAGCATCTCTCAATGAATATCAAAATCACCATTTTTTAAGCCCGACAATGAGGGAAATGGCAACAAAAAACAACACTGTGGTCCCCGAGTCTGAGAAAAAGACACGGACCGAACAGCATGTATATCGTTGTTTCAACATTCACCTTTGTTTTAGTGTTTGTGACGCATACTAATTACATTATGGGACGCTCTGCCTCGTTGCTATAACAACCGTTACACACATTAGGTGGTACTCAGTTGTGACGGAAAATCAGTCGATCCAATCCGAGTCGAGTCGTAGTGAGCCGTGGCAAGTCGACCAGAGTTGGTACAAATGGAAAAGGGGTTATAGTGGTCACAGACCTGGTTGCCAGTCATTGCTGAGATGTGCCTTAAATATGGGATAAGTAAAGCACTCTTTTAATGCCACTTTAAATATTAAGATATTCAGAACAAACACAGTTTGTTGACCTATGAGGCAACATACAGCTCAGTTTTTTCTATCATACATATTATTTTAATGTCTTTTAAAAAAGTGAAATGATTTAGTATGTAATTTCTGGACATGATTCAATAGGTTTTTAAGAATCAGAGATACTTCTTTAGTGTCTTTTCCATGTGTAAAGATTATTACATCATCTGCATATATTTGAATTAGTGCTGTCAGGGTTAGTCTCGCTCTGCGTTAACTTGCTAACGGAGATTTTACGCATTAATGCGGTTATGGCGTTAACGTCATTTTAACGAGATTAATGCTGACGGCACTAATTTGAATATTAACATTTTGTCACATATTGCATAGATCATTAAGGCGGTACCATCATTACTTCCTATGAGATAAATATGATTTGATGATCAATGATAGAACAACTTCTAGAAAAATTAAAAAGTGTCCATTTCAATAAAAGGAGCAGATGACTGACAGTGTTAAATGCTTTCTTTACAGTAACCATGCGAGTGTTTATATGCAGTAAACATTTAGCTTTTTCTGTTAAATGCTGTACTATATAAAGAATCGAAATTGGATTAGATGTAAATTGGATGTAAAGTGCTGCAGCCACGGTTTAGTTTATTAGTCAGTAACTCTGCTATCTTAGCTATAGCGGTTGGCCTTTTCGTTAATGAATTACTAATTCTGAATTCTATATCTTTTATTTTTGTCTTCAGAATAGTTTTACTAGTTCTTGTCAGTTTTTCCCCATTCTCCTTTGTCCCTTAAATTATCTGAATAAAAACATTTGTTTTGCCTTTCGTATGGTCTATTACTTTCTCCAGAATTTTTGTTGGTATGCAATAAGACCATTTTTAAGCAATCTGTCCCCATCTTTCATCAATTTCCTGCATTCATCATTTAGCCAGGGCAGAGTATTCCCTTTTCTTTTATTTTGATTCATCCTTCTAATGAAACACTTCATTAATTTTTACAAGAAATAAATCACACCCGCTGTCTATGCCCCCATCTGTAATCACTTCAATCCAATCAGTCCCTTGTAGAGCTTTTTCAAGGTTTTGCTGCTGGCTCTTGGGGACAGTTTCACATTTGGATGTACCTTTAAGTGATTTTATAGTTTTAAATGAATTTTAAAAATGCTTTTCGTGAGCTTATCTTCCAAACACCAATCTCAGAAAAGAAGCCCAGGAGCTCCATGTGCCAAACACTCACCATCAGGATTAGAAACCAATCAACCAAGACCGATCACACCACTAGAAGCAGTCCACAACACAACAAGTGTGCACAACAGCCCCAGCACCTCTACATCCCACAGCCTGCCCTGAAAACCACTGGGAAAGCAGACCAGAACACCGCCGGACCACCTGACAGAACAGCATCCACATCTCTGCCAGAAGCGACACTCTGAACATCAAATTGCAGCTCCACCACAGGTGACTGTATGACGTTCATGCTGATAATAGGTGGGTTTGAGCCTGGGTTGGGTTCTATATAACCAACCAGTATTATTAGTGACGCTGTTCAAATCTCAGACATAAATCATGTGCTTGTGGTTGTCTCCTTAGATCAGTGTTTCCCAACCACTGTGCCGTGGCACATAGGTGTGCCGTGAGAAATGATCAGGTGTGCTGTGGAAGATTACATTGTCTTCCACTAGAGGGCAGTACAACCACCTGCTCTAATTAAATGGGTTGCCAACTGCCAGTAAAACAGAAGAAGACGAAGAATAAATTACATAATAGTCAGGCCCTAACATGACTAGTGGTCAGGAGAAAGCAAAAAAGTGTGACCGTGTGATTTTTCTAATGTGAAACATGTGCGTGGCTCTAAACAGTTGGGAAACACTGCCTTAGATGGTACCTTGATATATCCACTGCTTAGAAACTTGGAAAACAAGGAGGTGTTGGCTTCTCAGATCCAGTTCTTCTTTTGTTTTTACAAAAGTGATGTGCTGACAGCAAAAATATTCTAGAAAATAAGTAATATTATAATCCAGTTTCATAATGCATAGGTAGCCATCTTGCCTCAACACTGCTGCCAGGAAATCACCAAGCAATCTCCAGGCCTGTGTCACCACATTTAATGCATTTTCATCAAGTAGTATTACAAAAGAGAGAGAGACACGATTTGAGAAAAAGGAATGCTTTCATGTCTTTTATCTAAATAGAATTTAAAAGCTGTTGTTCCGAGGGGTTAAAAATTTCAGCTCTTTCTACCCTAATATCTGCTGCTTCACCTCAAGCAAGGCTGCTTTCTGATGATTCAAATAATTCCAGCCCCTCTCCTCAAATGGAACATTTTGATGGATTATGCAGTGTCAACCTTCACCGCGCTGAACACATTTGAATAAATGTAGATTTGAGATTTACTGAAAGATGAGGCCAACATGTCAAAGTGATACACAACTGAATGCAAATGCTCTGACTTTGAAGCTCTAGCATTTCGAAAACACAGAGTGGAATTTTACAAACTTTTATGTGCCGAATCTAAAATCTTTTCTTTTTTTCTATGTTAATTAAATTTATTCAGGTTGTTGTCACACCACGTATTGGCGTATTCCACTGACAGGCAGTAATGAAGTTAATAGTGATTTGCCTGTGCTCTGACATCTATTGTATAAACTGTCTTCATTACAGGAAGGGTTTTCATTTGCCATCATATCATTAGAAATTCAAAGGAAAGAGTTTTAAATGTGAAGAGGTTCTGTTAAATTGGCCTGAACGTACGATATAAAAAGGCAGAAGGAAAGAAAAACTCATTTGCGCAAAACAGTGAGAAACAATCAGCATAAACCTTAGAAGATATGACATTTGGGTACAAGTGACAAAATGAAATCATGTACAACAATCCTATTACACATGTATGCCATTTGACAACCCTTAAGTCTACTGATATTTGAACCAGAATAATCCATGTTGTGCAGGTCCAGCCTATTTATTCATGCACAGATCGTGATTCTCTCAGGGTTGGGGAAATCAGCTTTTGCTTCAATACCGCTTTTGTCACACGCATACTTCCCTGCCCTCACTAACTACACTATCTCCCTGCCTGTTCAAGCAAAACTTTATGCTAAGTAAATCATTTACATCTCCCAAGCAGCCTATCTACATTTTCCAATAAAACCCTAAATTGATGGATGTCATCTTAGTGCTCACAGGCAATAACTCCTGCTGCTTCGAAATAACAATATGTTTTCGCTTTATGAGGTCTAGACATGCTATTCTTTTTAATGACATCCCTAGGCCAGTACTGTTTACATTTATTGATATCTGTTTTTAGACTGGAGCAACTCTGCCTTCCTTAGTGGTTTTCTGTACAGAGCTAAGTTTGATTTACGCTGACAACACAAAACTTTTCATTTGGTAAGTTTTGACCACAGAAAGAGGCTGTAAAAATATTTTGTTCATATTTTGTTCATATTCTTTTCTGAGATGCATTCTGTTGATGTTTTTTTTTTAAAGAGTTGAACTTAAAAAACAAAACCTCAAAAGTAATTGATTTTGCAATTTTACATGTTATGAAAATTAAATTAAACTTTAAAACTATAATATATATTTGCTAAAGCAACTGCTGGGCAGGTAGCTAAATTGCATATCAAGTGGAAGTAGTATAATCAATGAATATTTCTCATGTGGTTTCATATGCACATTGCTTGGGAGTCTTCCGTCATATTGGACATGACACACCCAGATGTTGTATTTGAAAGAATATGTAGTCCCGATTGATTGGACAGTCATTCACAAAGAAGGTGATCCAAGATAAACTTTCTTATGAACCCTTAGGTCACTAGCAAACTGCCAAGATCAACTGATCTTTGCAGGCAAGACACAGCAAACATTTGCTGTGCCTATAGAACTTGAAAAAATGCAACGCAAATTAGAACTGAAGAACATTCCCTTTCAAAGTAATAGATGTGCTTTAGCACTGCAAATGACATGTTTCAAACTTTTACTCCTAAAGCGAATGGTCTCCATTTCTAGTTTGTGTCACACTTTTAACAGTTTCGCTACCCGTCGGAGAGTACCTGCTAAATGTCTGTAGAGAAGACAGCATGTTCCACCTAAAGTACGAGTGAATGCGGCAACCTACTAGCAGCCAAATCAATTGCAAGAAGGTTTGGAAAACATACATTTTTTCCCCAAAATGTTTGCCAGGTCTAAAGTTCTGTGTGACTGGGGCTTCAGCAATCAATTTCCCAGCAACTACCAACAACCTCCAGAAAGCACTCACCAAACAGACAGGAATAAACCCTCCAGACCTGTAGGACTGCTGCGTTATCACTTGACTGTACATTATCACTATAGCTGTAGAAAGTAATGGACAAGTTAACATCACATGGTTGGCATGGTATAACTTCAAATGAGTTATACTGCATGTAAAGCTTGATACACAAGCTGAATTCTGTTTTTAATGAAATAATTTCACAGTTTTAAAAGTATACTTCTAGTTACTGTGCCAATCATCACCACCTTAAAGTAGAGCTAAGTTACAGCTAGCTAGCTAACCTTAGCCATAATGCTTGCTAACAGTAGGCTACTGGTTGCAAGAAATTACTGCCTTTTCAATGGACAACAGAGCAATGGAGGACGGTCTATTGTAGGAGTAACCTAACTTCAGTTCTCATCATTATTAATTTGGTCCTTTTTAAGCTTATTGGTGTGGCCCTCCACAACAGTCCCAGTTTGTCATGTAGTCCCTTGGGGAAATTAATTGTGTACTCCTGGTCTAGTGTACCTGTAAACACTACGTTTGTTATGGGTTTCTGAATGCTAATGAAAACATATTTATTAAACAGCTTCTTTCATGAGCCGAGTCTGACACGAACACAGAATTTTCTCTCAAATTGTAAACAGTTTTAGTGATTTCAGCTCTGAAATTTTGAGATCAATGGCATTTTTCGTGTTGCATTTCTGAAATGGGGAGGCTAGCACATAAAAACAGGACTGAATTAGACATAAGCTATTATCATGCATTATCAGTGAGCGCGTTAGCAGCTGATAACAATCAGGGTCAATCACATGAGCTCCTCTCATCTCTTTAAAAGCATTCCTCTCCCCATAGTGATGTACAATTTGGCAATGCTAGTGAGTTCAGAGGAGGTTCTCCCAAGAGGAAATTTATCATGTAAGGATGTGCAAGTGAAAAAAATGCAGCTAGCAAAATAAAGTGCCACAGGCGATGTTAAAATCCCAAATTTCCAACATGAATTAAATATGCAATTTAACATAATATAAACCAAATAATAGTGAACAACAAAAATGCAGTTTATTTTTTGTAATTTAGATTTTTCACTTGATTTATAGTTAAGGAACATTTAGTTAGATTTGGTTCTGTCTACAAGCAGCTAAGTCACCATTGCCAAACTGGGAATGGAAGTGTTTGTGGCAGCTCAAAGTGACAATTCCCGTAATGATTCTGTTTACGGCTCACAAATAATGATCCTGTGAACCCCTGTGCCATCAGAAAATAAGACAGCAAACTTTTGTGGCACGCACCCGGATGAAAACAGAGCCCAGAGTTCACAGGAAGGAAGGAAAAAGCATTTCCGTACAGTGCACACAGCTACCGAGCAACCATTGAAATGACTGATAGCTCTCACAAGAGAGGGAGCAACGCTGATGCTTACAAGGAAAAACAAAATCATAATATGACTGATAGACAAGATGACAGACAGACTAAACTTCAGTTTCTGCACACACAGGTTCACACAGTGTGCTACAATGTCCACATATTTTACTAGTTACTGCTTTGTCCAAAAACTAGATCATTAACGCACTTAAAAATAAAGGCAAATTAAGCGCAAGAGAGGTGTCGAACCTTTTTGTAAACAGTAGCTCCCCACTAATGAGTACTGGCATGTCTTCTCCCTCTCTGAAGAATGGAAAACCAATTGAAACGGGTTTAGAGAGGGCAGAAATTTCACAATGACCAATTAAATTCACAGTGTTTCAAAACTAGATGAGACCTGATTACACAAAAGAACATGAAAATCAAATATTACTTTAGTGAGAAGCAGACTTTGTTGTTTCTTCACCTTGCTAAAGTATGGAGTTCTGGTTGTAAGCTACAAAGCCATCCACAAAGACAAAGGTCCTTCTTTTCAAGAACTGCCACTAAAAAGTATGAATAGGTGCCACTTTGTTATTCTGCCTTTGAGCTGTCCTGTTGCCTCCATACATCTTCTTATCTGTTTTTATCGAGTGGCATATGAAAGTATGTAAAATGAACACTATGTAGTGCATACTGAAACATATAAAGGCAAACAAAACAACAAAAAGGCTACCTTTAGAATAAAGGGAATACATGATTGACATCTTGCTCCCATAAAAAAGACACCTAACGACCTCCAACGTATCCTCAATGATGAGTTTGAAACCTCAGTATATATCAATAAAAATGTGGGTTGACATCCATTAGGATAGTTTCCGGGTTTTCCAAGGGTAGCTGTATATAAGCGGACGTGAAATATGACAGAAACCATAACCTTCAAGGGTTAATCCTATAGGTTTGCTAGGAGTAAAGAGCTAAGCTATAACTTTACAACAATAAATGGCAAACATGGATAGAAAGTTGGGTCATTTGTTGTGGATTTGAATAAATGAAAGTTCTGCTTGTTAGTAATGGAAAAGGGAAACATTCAGTGGGTGTGCCCTCACACAAATAGACCCCCACCCCCCCAAAAAACTTCATCGCAAATTCAAAGCATTAAGACTGTGCACTTTGCGTATATTTATATATGCAAATATAACAGCTCTTCCATTTTTGCCAGAATTTGTACACTGGTGGAACAAAGAATAAAGTAGAGATGAAAGAATTAACTTGAGTGAAAATCTGACATGTGGAATCGGCTTATCTTGACAAATGAATAGCATTAATGAAGGTATGCTGCTTAGATCCATGTTCCTGGTTTTTTTTAAGCTGTAAAACTATTTGCAATATAAGTTGCACTTTTAATAGGAAAGTTATAGAGGGTTTGGAAGCAGTAACACAAGAACAAAACAAACATCAACACATAATGATAAAGCAAAAACATGCATTCTGGCTCCATTAAGGCCCCGCAGCTCATTAAGGGAGTCTCAAGATGGTGTAGACCCCACTGGGAAAACAGAAAACACCATACAGCCACATACTGAATGAAAAAAATCATAAACTAAATAATCATTACATGAATACAAAACGCATTAAAAAAAGTAAAATAAATAAATTGAAACTGAAATCTAAATTAACGAATTAAATTTCTTAAAATGTTTTGGAGGCTTTGGCTTCAACACGTTGGTCAGTTTGTTTTGTCCGTTAAAGCACAATCAGCAGTGTATATATTAAAAAATAATAATAATAATACTTCCATATATTCTGACAAGATCCCCAAAAACACTAACTGAACTGAAGCCCCAAACCATGACCCTCTGGTGTACCTCTCTCCTGACATCCCGTGTGTATACTTCATTTTTTAACCAAAGCATTGAAATTCGTATTCATCACTAAGACCTGTCTTATGGAGAGACACATCTTTGCTGGACTTTTTCCTATTTCTCAAGGACATGACTTTGAGATACTGCTCATCTGCTGTAGATAGATTTTTAGGCCTGACACCTCTTTTTCTTGTCCTATACTTGTCCAGTTTGTCCCATTTTTTTAAGAACACACCACGCACCATGTCGACATATGGCAAGTTTTCGGTTAATAGCTCTTTCGGAATCAACTTGTTGTTGCAAAAATACTATTTTCTGCCTGTCAAACTGTGTTATCCTTGACATTTTTCATAGATTCAACTAAAGAAACGGGTACAAATGAGTGTTTTTGTGACAGGCTGCTAGGAAGAAGGGCTTAAAGATACAATTTAAAAATGAGACTTTGATAAGTTGTTATGTGCAGACACAACACTGGTTCATCCTTTTAGTTAGGTGGCTTTTCTTAAGTTTAAATTAGTCATAGGTCAGTATTAGCAAAAAACAAAATAAAATTAGTGGCATTTATTTTTCAGTTAATTACTTTGATATTTTATCTTTATTTGACAGCCACTGGAGAGGTAGGGGAACTATGGAGTGAGCAACACAGCAGCATGACATCCAACATAGGTCCCTCATCTAGTAGAATAGTGCCAACAGCTTGCCAAAAACAGAGATATTTAACTTGTTTTTTCATTAATGCATTATTATTACATTTCAAATGGCCTCTGTCTAGTTTCATGTTTTTCATATAGCATATAGCCGACACCAACACCTCTGCACTCTTTCAAATTAACATGCACGTGGAGAGCAGCTATAATCCAGCACTGTCACAAAACAAGAGAAAACAGATACAAGGTGTTTCTTTCTGTTAGTTTGATTTTTAAATGGGAGCTTAGCATAACAGCGTATTTCCAGATGCGAATTTATCCTCTCTTCTCAGCTTTATTTCGTTTCACCACGTGTTTGGTGAAAAAATTTGCTGTTTGCAGACAAAGACAAGTGGAAAATAAACTCCCCCGTGTCTCTTTCTTTCTCCCTCTCTCTCTTTCTCACAAGCAGCAGTCGTGCTCTTGTGTTTGGACCACATAGTGTGCATTTTGGTGGGTGGATAGTGATACCCTAACTGAGTTCCCCACAAACTCTTCATCCGCTGCCCACTCTGCTATCAAATGCTGGCAAATATGCAGGGGAGGTAGAAGGTTGCCCGGTCCTATCATCTGGGAACCAGACTGTGGATGTATATATGTGGGATTCTCTTAGGCCACATATTAGGCCTCTTGGATTTTATTGATTGGTGACGGTATATATACTCAAGTGCCTCTAGTACTGTATGACTGAAACTAGTACATACAGGGTCTTTGAGAACTTTAAGCTAAGGCAAGATCATTTTATTTTAGGGAATCTTCACCAAGAATACATAAGTCACTAGATATAATAAGATGTTTTTTAGCACCACATACAGAATCTTTTTTGTTTAAAGCGAGTGTGCAACATGAATTTAATCGGGTTTTGTAGCGCAGCGATACTGATAAAGTATATTCAGTACAGTTGGTATACAGAAAGTCTTTATTGTTGAGGATGCTGTTGACGCGATCATTCGCACACAAAGAACACAAAGAAAAATTAAAACTAATTGTGTGAAACAGCTTGAAGAACTTTTCAAACAACACAAATTCTATTTTCAATCGTTGGACATGGATTTGATTCTGAAATAGAAAAGCTCCCATGCGTTAAGCTCACCATCTGAGCTTCAGGGCAGCTGATGGCTTAGTGGCTCGGGGTTAAATTTCCTTGTTAGCTACAAACAGACTGTTATTTGGAAGCCATTGGATCAAGCCCATATTTCCTTTCAAATACATTTACCTGTCATCTTAGATGTAAACAATGTGACTTTGAGTTTCCCCTTTCCATTAGCTCTATTGCCTCCCATGTCTCGCCGCAGTGCAATGACTCAAGTATGAAAAGTAATCAATAGGCTTCTGGTTTGGGTGAATGAGTCTTAGTGCTTGGTTTGCACAGTCTTGATCAGCCTGACAATGACAGATTATAGTGCTGTATCTGAGGGTAATTAAGATGGGTCTATCGTCACGCTGATAATTCAAGAGCATGATGCCCCAGAGGCTGGCAACACCAACCTGTCAGACAACAACTCACTTCTGAGTAAACAGCATCCGAATTTCACCTTGAGCAGCACTCACTTTATGGATTCTGCAACGACGATTAGCTCTTAGATTTTTATCCCTACTAAAGACTTACTTTCATCAGGTTAAACCAAGTGTATGTGAATATATATACATGCCTAATTATATTAAATTCAGATCACTTATTTAAAGGGGGCAGCCATCTATCTGTGCATCCATCCAAGTAGACTCTGGGGGCAACAGCCAGTCTGTCAAGGCTGGCTAATAATATGTATAATATTTCCACCAAGTAAGCGATGTTAACCCAACCCACAACCCCAGAACGAATGTTTCTGTTTAGAGCTGCTTAATGCTTTCAGTCAAAGGATGTATCTCTTCAATCAAAAGAAATCTTTTAAAAACTAATACCCAGCAGCTATAGAGACTAGATATGCATACAGAGTCAAAAATAGCCTTGCTTTGTTGAGAAATATCAAAATCTACTTACTGTGTTCTGTATGGTTCACTATTTCACTGGCTAATTTCTTGAATACTTTAATCAAATGTAACATCCCCAGTTTGTCTTTTATGGAGGCTTAAGCCTCCAAACTATGTCTTTGTGGATGGCACTACCTCATTGGAGTCTAAAAATGTCGCCTTGCTCTCGTCAGTCCAGTGGTGATTTTTGGTCTGGATTACACAAACAACCTGCAATATGTTAATCAGTGAACTTTAAAGGTGCTGGCTGATGTGTTTTTCTAGTCTTTATGCAAAGCTAAGGCGCCATATACATAAATAAGGCCAACAAATATTACAAATATTTATCACTGTCGCCAAGTGCAATACAGCAACAATGTTCAATCAGCAAACAGACCATTAAAATCAAGTCAGCCACACATCGTCAACATCTAACGTATATCAGGGGTATATGTTAGATGTTTTTTTCATCAGTTAAATGAATAAATCATTGAAAAAAAAATGCTGCCAAATATTCTGATTACCCACTTTATGAAGAAGGTCCCATTTTCTGGTTCATGCTTTTCAAAATAGATGATTTTCTGCTTTCTTCCACTTTGTAACATTTCATCGAATAACTAAACCATTTTCAAAAACAGCTGGGAAAGCAGCATTAAATTAAAAAAGAAATATTTTATGTGAAGCATAATTTTGGACTATATGTTCTCAGAATAAATCATATTCTGGGAATATGTCTGATTTCTTTAATACATGTTTGTTCTTTCCAGATGACATCACTGAGTAAATCAAATTAGGAAAACTATAAGGTGCAATGGTTGCAGTGTTAAAAAAAACTTGAAGTACTGAGGTATTCTAATGTTGTCCCTGTGTAAGGGAACAACACTTCATCGAGATTGCATAAATTCATTTGCAGGATGCCAACAAGAAAAGCAGGGACTGATTCCACAGGATGGTGCAAGGCAAGAGCTGTCCTTGTACTAATATGCTGGATATGCACGAGCTGACAATCCTTGATTTTTTCAATTTTACTATATTCTCAGAATAAAGTATGATAGCTGCAACAATTGTCTTTCTATTAGAAGAGTAGGATTTATTGATTAGTGAAATGTTTGCATTCTGCCAACACTGAGGAATAGTTGTATTTTTGATTTTGTAAAGCAGCGCTGCATTACTCCCACTTGTATGCTGCTGTTTACACTGGACTCTGAGCACACACTGGTTATTTTATCGGGCTCAGATCCACCCAAACAAGCCACAAGAGGAGAAAGAAAGGAGCTGCTCCATTCCTGATGTCTGAAATGCAACTAAGCTCTGCCAGAGGAAGAGAAATTCCTGCCTTCAGACTTCTAAATAACCTGCCATCAAGCCACAGTGGACAAAGTGGATAAAACTGGTCCAAGGAGGGGGGCGTGGGCAATATTTCCAAATGTGGAAACGTACTGATAAACTGACTCCGGGTCATTTTTCTTAGCAGATCAAACAAAATCTCCTCTTTTATAAGTTAAATACTGCAGCTACCAATTGGAAGCTTTTTCATTCCTATTCCAGCAGTGGATTAGAGGGAACTCGATAACTGAATTTATTGATTAGGGATGCAGTCTACTCTAAGAGAAAAAGTCCTTTCTCCTCCACATTGATCAACTGTTATTTAGTCCTAATGTTGTGAGTTATCATCTGTGCCATCCACCCTCGAGGTTCTCTCTTTGTTCAGTCCTTTTTGCCATGACTAATCTAAAGACAGCGCAATTTCTTAAAATATTATTTAAATAATTTGGGTTGCCCATAAGAAAAAGCATTCACGACCTGGATAATCATCAATAGAAAATCCTTGCCTATTTTGATCCCCCTTTTGGCTTAAGCAGTGCAGTTTTTGATGCTTAAACACTGAAATGAAATACATCATCTAATATTTTGTGAGAATCACAACTCAGATATTGAATATGACACATGGATGAGTGGACAAATTTTGCAGAATGGCCCTTTGGGTCCATTTGATCCGTGTAATTTCTGATAATGTGAAACGTCTCCCCAAAATCTGTCAAAATCCAGCAAGAGGACAAATGCAGGAGAGCCCAGCTTAGCTTGGTGGGTGCAAAATGTGAAATGCCATGATGGCCAATCGATTGCATGTCATGTTACATACTCATAATTTTTATAATGCTGTGCTACTCTCAACCATACCGAGGTTAAGAGCGAGTTTCAGCTCATTTTTGAGCTGTCCAGCCCACAAAGCAACTGTTTTGGTTGGCTCTCACCTCTCAAAAAATCCACATTCAAGATCAAAATGCAGACAGACACGGTCAGAGACTGCCTGATGAACATATTTGAGCATTTAGCAGCTAAAAAGCAACCAACAATGCAGCTATAAGAGAGGAACAATTGAGCTACAATAATTTTTTTTATAAAATAAAATCATGTTTATGCAGAAAAATAAAAAACTAAATGTTGACTACATTCAATATCTTTTATCATGTTTCAGAGTTTTTGTAGAATTTGTTTCTCATTTTCATGACTATTTATAATTTATTTCATGTGGCCTTCCTATTCATTTGATATTGAACATCTTTGAATCAGAGAGAGCCAGAAAATGTGAATTTACATAAAGTTACTGCCAAATCTTCAAATGTATATTCAACAAAGAGTGGCGTGCAGTTGCAACCGTGCAACAACAACCACCCCTCCTTGGCTACACAAAACCATGTGCAGTAGATGTTTAACTATAACACTGTGGAATCGCTGTAATTTAATAAACATCTCACTCAACGTGAGGCGGATATGTTAGTACAACAGCAACCAGTTAATGTCAAGTAGCGATCGCAGTAGATATTAGCATTGCCACTGTTTTAGATTGAATCATATTTCACTGTGGTAAATTCAGGGAAGGTTTAAAGGTGAATCTATTACACCGTTACTGGCATCTGTGAAGTTGTATTTGGCAAAATGAATAGTCATAACTGACACCACCAACCCAAACCTAACTTTAGCAAGCAATCAATCGTGTTTTGTGGAGGTTTTTTCATTGTTTGTTTATTTGTTTCTTTTTTATTACTTTAACGGTTATGGAGGGTTTCTACCCACTGGAGTTCTTCATTTCCAAAGTGCTGTGGTTTGACTGCTCCACGGCCTTAATGGTGGCTTGTAATTGCTCCATCACCCACACTAATGTGCACTCTATGCCCCTTTCAAAACAAAATCTTTGCATTTACTTTTTTTTTTTGGTCATTGTGGTCCTGATTGTCAGCGTCTAAGCATCGCAGCCAATAGAGTGAGGTCTCCCAGATCCAGGGAACAGAGAGAACAATGTCATATTCATAAGCAGAGACATCAGCACTCCTGCTCATTACCACAGCACTGTGAATGGAGGCTTCTGTCCCCACAATCATGAAAGAACCTGTCATCTGTCTGTTTCTCCTAATTGACTGTTTACTACATTTCAACACAGACAGACAGACACATTTTTGATCGGCCTCAGTTTGTCATTCAGTTGTACATAAATTCCTTACATAGAAGATCCACAGTTATTTTTTTTTTTTTGGTGGCAGGCTGAGGGGGGTGTTGGTAATAATAACTACACAACTCAGTGTGATGTATGTCTCCAGCAGTACCTCCTGTGACCTTGACAAAACAACCTGATAGAGCATTTACTTAAAGGTCCTGCTATAAAGTGTATGGACAAAAACCCTCATGCCCAGCACCCAGGGAGATACTTTTAAAGAGACGTTGGAGTCTTTCAGAAATTGAAAGGAATATAAAGTCAAGGATAGAAAGAGATTTTCAATTTTTCCCAACACGAACCTCCATAACCACCTTCTTTCTCTGTGTATATTGGCTGGCTTACAACAACACCTGACGTGAAAGGACAAGTGTTGAAGTGAAATCTGCCCATTTGCCTTGAGCTACAAGGACCCTCCGCACGTAGATTCATTTTATAAGCTCAAAGAGAGTGTGAAGTTTGATCGCGAGTGCACATTCACACACTCTGCCTTGCAGAGACTAGATAGAGATGGCTTTAACTGCATTTGATTTACAGATGAGCCCGTGCAATCTTTGCATTTTCACACAGCATATACAGTAGGAAGATGCAGCCTGGAAGTGTGATGTCCTCAGTGAAGTAATAAAACTCCAGTCTATATGATTTTCATTGTTGCAGCTCCTACAAGTGGCTACATTTCTTACATGCATCACCTGCCATTTTTCTGCCAGCCGCTCGCTTTCCAACAGTAAGATTAGCTGCCACCGCATAAAGTAGTGCCATGCATTATCCAGCAATTAGAGTGAGGCTTATTAAGCAGAGTTTAATGTAAATTTAATGAGCAATAAATTCAATTTCTTTAAATAGAAGAGAATATTATTGTTACAAATGATGTACTGTGGTGATCTCACCGTACAGGCCATGAAATACTTTGCAAGCGGGCACATATCAATGGGCCATTAAGTGCCGTATTACATTTATCCCGAAACACTGTACAGTACTGTAAGTGCTATTTTATAGAGATAGTCAAAAGAAGGCCACTTCAGTTTGCTACACAAATGGCACTAATGAACTGAGAGCTGAAACAGTTACTCAATTAATCGATTTGTGGATTCGCACAAAATTAATCTGCATCTACTTTGGTAATAAAGTAATTGTTTGAGGCGATTTTTGAGCACAAATGCCAAGCTTCACTGGGGAATTTGAGGCTTTTCTTTGTCTTCTGTGAAACTAAATTGCACATCTTCAAGCCTTAGACTTTTAGTCAGCCAAATAATGCAGTTTGATCGGGTTACCTTGGGCTTTGGAAGACTCGTGGACTATTGATTTAGATACTCTGGCAGTCAGTCAGTTGGTACCGAAGTACAATTTTTAGCTTTTTAATAAGCCAGTTATTTGGTATTTGTAGTTATTTCACAGAATTGTTTGAACATACAAAACCCTAAAATGAAATAGTGAGCTGTATTTATACACTACATATATATTCAAAAAAAGTAAATATATATATGAATAACATTTTACTGTTGTCTAACTGCAATGGTAAAATTTTCAAAATTACTAAAATGCAGGGAAATATTACACTGTGCAGGAAAAAAAATTAAAAGAGGATATTTTTATTCATTTTTTGATACTTGATCCTGTAGGGCTCAACAAAAATATGCAAAGTCAAATATGAATGTACTTCTTCGAGGCCCCAGCTTGCACTACTGGCACACACCAGCGGAAAAAAACGTGGGGAGCTCAACATTCGTATGATGACTGAAGAACTAAAACACTGCCACCCTCCAGAATCCAAAGAGACACAGAGAAATTGAGGGAAGAGCAGCACACCGCGAGCAGATTTCAGTAGGATCTGTTTCAAAGCCAAACCCCACCACAAGGAGCCAGAGACGAACGTCTTCAATCACTCACCGGGTCACATGCCAACTGGCAACCGAGAGTACCGTAACAACTGTATGTTTCCTTTTGTTTCTCCCAGACCCTTCCTTCAGCAGCACGTTGAGGCTTCATGACAGCTCGTATTGATCCCCTTCACCATCACTCAGTCCTGACGAATGACTTTAAACTGGCAATAAGTGGGATTATGCAACCTTCTGAAATTCAACCATCTGATCTGCTACAACAGGCCGAGCCCCAGGAGACGCAGGCAGAGAAATACTGCTAAACAGATACTTTGGTGAAATGCAAAGTCTGGGCATTTCATAACAGGATGCTGAGAAGCTCTTTAGCATTATCAGTGCTTCCCTTTTCACCTATCGCTATGCACATTTTGTGGTAGGAAACATCAAGTTAGGGAAACTATTCTCGTCTCACTAGTTCGAATCCACACGTTCTGGATCGTTTACACAGGGTTCGTACGCCTTTTTCAGGGTCAAATTCAAGCACTTTTTAAGCACTTTCAAGGTCCCTTTTCAAGCTTTTCCAGCCCCCGCCAAAAAAAAAAAAAAAGAAAGAAAAGAATGCATGTTTCAATTGCATCACCTCAGTAAGACCATGTGAAAAGACACCTTTGCTCCCCTTTTGTTAAGACACAGAAAATACCCCACATAAAAATACTGCAAAAGGAAACGTCCGCCTTATATACATAGTGTATAAACTCAAAATGCACATTTCACTTAAAAATTAAGATGTGAAATGTGAACAAATCAACTTGTTAGATATTCTTCTCCTGTTGAAAAAAAACAACAACAAAACAAAACAGAAATAAGTCTTCTCATCAGATATTGATGCTTCTTTCCTGTGTGACAAAAAATAGATGTTTGTTTGTTTGTTTTTAAGTTAATTCCAATAAAACTGTTTTATTGCTAACTACATTGCTGTCTGTATTATTGCTGAAGTCCTAAATGATCACCTTTAAAGTGTTTGTGCTAATAACATCATGTCAGACAGGCATGGAGAACAGCACTGACTGAGAGGCTTTGAACAGATCACATAGTTCAATTCAACATATAAGACTTTAAGAATGCACAAGCATCTACTTAAAATCTAATTTACATGTACATTTTTTAAAAATATGCACAAGTTTTGCAAACAACAAAGTTATATGGTACTATTTACCTAAAAGAAAAATGCAGCCAAGGCTCAGACGTTTTTATATAACCATTTAAAACTATTTACAGAACAATCAGGTGCTCTCGTCAAATAAGAAGGCACACAAATTATTTATGCAACTCCAAAAATAGTTTGTGTCACTGTAACACAGATGAGAACAGCACAGGGATAAACCTGCAGGTTTGACGGCAGGTGTGTCACCAGCGTTTACACTGTAACCTGCCTTTGGTGGCTTTTTTTGCAGCAACTGTGACGTTCACTAGTAGAACTGACACACACAACAAAAACTACACACTAACTACACAAGACAACACAAACGTCACAAATCTCTCACGTATCAAAACTCTCTCTCTGTCTTTTCGCTCACTCGCTCTCTCTCTCTTTTCGCCGGTCACTCCTAAAACTTCCCCTCTTCCCAAACGACCAAATTGCACATGTTGCCATATCATTTTTGATTGGTCGACATGGTACATTTTTCCACCAATAGGAAGGAGTGTTTTTCTTTTTCTTTTTCACTCACAAGCAAAGCGTCTTTGCTAGCGCTCTCCATAGAAAACGCCGTTTTTTACCGTTTCTTCCCGGAGTAAACGCCACTGTTTTATTAAAAACAAAAAACACCGGTTTTACGTGGCCTATCAACACAGTTTAAACACTGGTATATAGCTTGAAGTCCGCACGTTCGACCCAAGTTGAAATGGAGACTCTGGGTCGACCCCAGAGGGTTAATCAGAAAGCCTTAAGTTAGCTAGTTATGTATCGGGCTAATGTTTAAAGCTTTCACTTGAGTAAATTAACTCATATCACTGCTAAGTAATGTTAGCTAAGTTCACAGCATATTCCATAATAGCACTGCCATACTGCATCACACTCAGTGCATTTCAATCATTTCTCCAGCGAGTCTGGTAGCTAGCAAAATAATAATCATAATTTTTAAAAATTGCATGCGTAACGTACACGTACTGGAAAATTATTTACTAGGACTCACCTATCATGCGACTGGAGAGCGCAAACTCCGCCACTGTCGTTTTCCATCATACACTCATTTAAACAGCAACCTACAGGTATGTTAGCGCACTCATCCCCGACTGGCCGAGGAGGGGCGGGGACACACGTTGAAACAGACGCAAGGAAGCCCAGGCGGGAAATTTTGCTTTTACATTTTGCGACTCATTTTATTTCTCTATCTGATAAGAAAACTATTTAATCAGATAGTTATTTGTGGTGAATGAAATACAGTTACATTTTCAAGCACTTTCAAGCACCACATCTGAAATTCAAGCATTTTCCCAACCTTGAAAAGACAACATTAAAATTCAAGCATTTTCAAGGATTTCAAGCACCCGTACGAACCCTGTTTACAAAGAAAAATTGAAAGCTGTAAAAAGCAGAGTTTCCCCACTGCACACACACACACAGAGTTTGGGCCTTTTTTCTTTTGCGCCCAGCACTCACACATGGACAGCCAGAGAGCTGAATAACCTAGGGTCACATCCAACCCTTTCTCGCTTGGGGATTTTTACCTGAAAGAAGAGGTCACACGAGTTTCCTGTAATGCTGCAGCTCTCGGTGTACCGAGCTTGGGGTCGTTTCACATTCACGATGCATTATTTTATTCAGCTGAGAGGTTAATTAAATTAATGTGACAAGGAGACGCCAGACAATGCTGTAAATGTCATTTAACCGCTATTCAACACAGACTATAATAAATTCAACAACTGTGAAATGAAAGCCTCATAAGCAGTGAACTGGAAAAAAACACAATGTCTAAAACTTCCTTTGACTAGTAACCTCATTTTGGGAACACTCTTTACCACTTGGGCAAGCACAGGCATGCAGTGATTAGTTTCTGCAGACCTGTTGATGTGTGCTGCAGATGCCACTGTTCTACAGTATGGCTGCAATTTCTAAAAAATAAATAAAATAAGATAAACTGCTAAAAAAAAGGGGGGGGGGGGGGGGAGTCGCTCAAGTAATCTTCAAGTGTAAACCTGTCACTGCAACTGTTGCTTGCCATTTTAACAACCCGGGGATTGACAGCACAACATGTCCATCCTACCTCTGGGAGGGATTTAAAGTGGCTGCAAGCTGACATTTTAACCGCTTCACATGCGTCACATTGTCAGCGGATACGTTTTCCAGGGGAAAAAAAACACTGACGCATGCAACTCTGATGCAAACGCGGTGGAATAACGGGGAAATGATGGGACTGGGCACTGCAATAGCCACGCACATTTAGTTAGCCCTGGTTCGTGCAGTTACGCTGTGAAAAAACAAGAGTAACAAAGACATGACAGATTTACATTTCCCAGCGTCACTCACTGAGGGGAAAAGTGAAGACTGCGGACCGGGAACACACACGGTCAACAGCGGCTGCAGTTGTGCGGCCAGAGGACAATGTGCGAGACTAGAGCTGCAATGCGTGTTTTTCCTCCAAAGCGCACCTGAAGCCCAGACTTGGGAGATTTGTAGACACAGAGATGAGTTGGGACTGTGGAGGGTTATGCGGTATAAGCAAAGGATACGAGCGCGCTTCAGCCGTGCTCTCTCTATCCTCTCTCTCAAGGCACAAGAGTCGACCACGTTTCAGTGAGCAATTGCCTTGTACTTGCCCTGGGTCAAAATACTGTACGACCACTTCACTCGATTATCTCTGGCGATACTTTATCTCCGCCTGTCCTAACTGTGCAGCGCTGAGAATACTTTTTTCTAGCAGTCCTATCTGTAGCTGTGCTGCAGTAAAAACTCAGGACAGCACCCCTTTTAATCAGCGCTAAAATAAGCCCACACGATAAGCAGCCCAACAGTGTCGAGAAACGGCGTGAGTAATTTGGAGTCGACGGCACTATCGGAGAAATAGAAAGTGATGCTGAGATTTGGAGGGGAAGCTTGTGCGCATCTAGAGCGCAAACGCACCACAACTTCTCCCGGTACTCCTCGGGCTTTTGCTGTGGAAGGGCTATTTCTGCATTAGGTACGGACACACACGAGAAGCCCCACCAAAATAAAAACATACATACACCTACGAAAACACTTACCTTTCGGAAGAAACGCCGCTGAAATCACGAAAACAAAGAAAGAAATTGCGAGAGATCCGCTTCCCGTGATCGCCATGTTGGACACCTGCTTGAGACTGGCGGCGCTAAATCACCTAGAGACGGCCATGGGATGAAAATGTAGACACATGAGAGGCGGAGGGAGGGCTCAAGCAGGGAGCCCGCTATGATATTGGACTGCGTTGTGTTGCGATGACATGCAGGCCTATGAAACACTATAGGAATATTACAGTAATATCTGGAGACTTTACAGAAATGTAAAACAAACCCCAAACACGGAATCACCCGAAAGCCCAGCAGGAATATTGAAGGAATATTACAGTAATTCCACAGGAAGTGTAAAAAAGATGCAGGGAGGTGTGGTGATTTCACCATCGAGAACCACAGACACTTTATAGGATATTATAGTAATTTTCTTTTATGGTTATAGCTTTTTAGTTCATGTGAGTGAAACCAGTCTGTCCCCAGCTCGTTGCGCTTTGGCTTTATAGCTGAAGCACAAATAACTCTGAGGTAGAAGAAGCGTTTAGTTTCTTATTTTTTACGCAGCAGTTAGTCTAATAGAAGTTTAGAGTGATATTTGGTAAATGAATTGTGTATTCTTATATTTAGGCTACGATACACATCAATAAGTTAAAGGAGCAACTCGTACACATGGGTTTATAACGTATCCACAGGTTTTAACAGTTTGTCTGTGTTTGTGTGTGTGTTCAATAAAACGTGTGTTAAAAGGATCGCAACAACCTGTTTAATTAAAGGAATAATTAGTAAAGTTTGGTGAAACGCTGTTCTCAGAGGTTTTGCTTAATGCCTACTCAAAGAGCGCCCCCTTTTCTTTAACTCGTGTATTGCATTCTTTGGTTGTGGCAGTGGTGGCGTGCTCCTCGAAATGAGGAGAAAACATGTCAGAAATCACATCAGGGGTGATCATTTAAAAAATCTTGAGTTTTTGAATGGAAATGTAATATTGCAGATTATTAATAAGTGTGACCACCTGAACCCTCTCTTGTTCTCCTGCTCTATACTTTTTTCTTTTTTATATCATACCTCCTAATGTTTCAAGTCCCTCAAGTTATTCTCACCTGAAACATGGTACATGTGGACTATCTTGTGGGAATCACAGCGGTACAGAGAACTGTGCATGACGACGTTGAATCTCATTTCCCTTTTTCATTGTGTCAAAACAGCACAAAGGCTGCTAATTGCACAATCTATTCTCTGAGACTGCGTGTCAGTCCTCATTCCATGGATGAGTAGATAGCATTTAGAACTTCACTCTAATGCTGCAGCCGTCCCTATCACTACAGATTGAATTCCACACATCAAATTTATTTCAGATGTTATTATCTGTGGCAGCTTGCCAGTTCTGCCTGCCACTCACACAATGTCTCCACAAGGTGTTTTCTCCTCACAGCACTGGCCAGGCTGCTTTACTTTCTGACAGCATAGCATTGGTGGGCACCAGTCTGCAAAGTGCACCTGGTCGAGGCATGCTCAATAAGTCATAATTTCATATTTTTTACAGACCCCACCCCCACCCATTGGTTATAATTTGATTTGCAGCATGCCTCATGGTCCTTTCCACTTCATGTGCACCACAATAACCCACACCTCCAACTTTTGTTTTCTCTCCCTTTCTGTCTCTTTTCCTGTCTCTGTGATTCACTCGACTACTGCATGGCATTTCCTTTGCTCACGAGAATAGATGGGGTTCCAGGGTCTCTCTAGGAAGAGAAGCCCAGCGTTTCTGTCTCCCCGAGCAGGATGAATAATAAATGGGAATGGATCAGATGACTGAACTGCTTCATCTGGATCCTCTGTAGTAATGGCTAACCATAGATTCTCCCTGCTATGTGTGTACGTTGGTGTATGAGTATGTGTGTTACAAGACAAACGGTCATGCACAAACTGTTAAGCAGTTTATTTTTGAGATCTTGGATGTGGGCCGAATAGTGGTGGAGCCATTTAATTGGGCCGCCATCAGCATTTTCTATTTAAATTAGTGGAGAAACTGGTAATAAAAGATTTTCACCCAGGCCTCTTTCTCAGTTAATGTTTGATTAGAAATGCAATGGTTTTAAATTAAGATTTCTTTTTCCCCCTGGTATGAAATCAATCAAATTAACGGAAATTGAATTATTTGAGATGGTAATCTATTTAGGCAAAACCATTCACCATGAAAATGTTTTCCTCCTGTTGTGAAAGGAGGAATAATTGAATCAGACCCTTGTAAGTGACCCTGAATGGCTGAGCCAGAACAAGGTTTATTGAAATGAAATGTAGGTTTTCTTATGCTCAAGCCATATACGTGTACGTGAACATTCACACGTATGTTAGCACATACTGTAGGGGACTCTACAGTTGTATCATGCGTAACACAGCGGGCTAGAACACGGGAAGAATAATGGACTGTAATCATGCTCGAGGAAATGCGTGTTTGCAAGACTTTCTTCTGACCTATTATTCACCCAAAATTCACATTTACATGTCTTTAAACTTATTTTAGCACAACAGCATTTATAACCGAGGACAGGATTAGTGCAAATTTTAATTTCTTTTTTTTTTTATCCCCCCATAGCAAATTATTACAGGAAATGATACTCCAAATATATCAGGTCATCAATTCTTTATGCCTTTGAGGGATGAAACATGTGCGCTCAATTGGTTTCCTGTCTCGTTTTTTGTCACGCTAATATACACGTAACCACCTGTAAGTCATACTTGCTACAGGTAAATGTCAAAGGCAACACCAGATTGAACTGTGATGCAGTTACTTCCATTAATAATTAATCCTTTGAACGTAATTTGTGCTTTTTTGCTTTTTTACAGTAAACAAAAACACTTGCGTAAACGCATACACCACCCTATTCCATACATTTGTTTCTTCGAGGCTCCTGAATTCATCGTTCATTCAAATATGCGTAGCTGAATATGAACTGCATGCAGTAACGACCGCCATCATTCTCCCGTATAGAAAACTGGTAAACTGTTACACACATGCTACACATTTTATCAGCCGGTGCATGCACTGCCTGATAAAGGCAATTTTGCATCCACACACATACAGCAGGTGATTGTAATAAATCATGAGTCACGTGGTACCTTACAGAGGCTTAATGGTAATAAATTTGTCAGGATATAGTGTATGTCAAGTTGGCAGGGTAGGCCCGAGTTTGCCTCTCTTGTCTCTATATGTGTAGAAGAGAAATATTGTTTCAGTCGTCTCATTTATATAAGTCTGAACTCTGAAAGACTGCAGGGGCTTGCACACTGCACTTGTTTGGCTACTTCAACCTTTTTGGAGCTTGAAATGATCTCTTATTGCTTTATTCTCTATTTGTTTTGCCAGATATGGTCTATTTAATACGATATATTACACGTACCTTACTTTTGCTATATTCCTTAATCTTGTCCCAAATATGGTTTAGACAGTAAATTATGAATTGGTACATTACGTTTTCATATCATTTAGGTCGATTTCTCCAAGCTCGCGTACAAGTTTTAATCATCTATTAATCAAAGCAAATTATTTGCACACTATTGATTACTTGCAGCATCTGTTGCTTTAATTTAATTCAGCAGAACAAGCTTTAGTTGAAATTTTCCATGTTACTAACGTCCTAACAGTTTCAAGTTCTTTTAAACCTGCTCACTTGTTTCCACAAAACTGAAGCCATGGTGTCTAGATGTTACAGCTGACTGCATCTGGATCTTTTCAAAACAATATGTCATTTTTTTCTTTATTTAAAAAAAAAAACCCTGAGCTAATAAACCTTTCTATGCACCCCCTGGTTACTGCAGAAGGATCCCCTCTGGTAAAAGCACCCCTGGCTGAAAAACTGCCTAAGGCCCCTAATAAATGTTATATCCTACAAGCTGTTGAAAGTCATTTCCTTGTAAATTGGATTGAAGACATTTAAACTGATTATTTATCCCTGGCATAGAACATTATCCTACAATCATTTTATCATGATTATAGGTAGTAGACAGGCTCATAATCACAAAAAGAAGGAACTCAATGGGGATTATGAGCTTTTGTGCAACAATTACAACACAGATGCTAGCCGTAGAGAGCATTGTCTTCAAACAACTACAAATAATATATGTGAATAACAGGGGGGAAAAACAGAGCAAAGCTCTTTGGTTTCATGATGTATTGCTAGTTGCGCTTTACTGGAATTATTAGCACAGCTGGAGCACTTGGCTGAAAATACCCACATACAGTAGACTGAACAGAGTAATGCAGATCGAGGATCATTAGCATCAAACTGCCCATGTCTATTTCTGCCGGGAGCCAAACGGCTTGTGGCTACCTGCTGTTAATGAAGAATATCATGCCCCTAATTTTCCACATCTAACTCAAAGTCAAACTGATTATATAATGGTAGTGATTACATCACATTAACGCAGATGTATAGGTGCATTTTTAGCCATCAGAAACCACATCAAATTTGGTCATGAATGATTACAGCAAAACCAAGGAAATTTAAATGTTTACAGACTACGCTGTACTTAATTGTATAAATAGATTAACGTTTTACCAGGCTCAGGCAGTCAGTTGGAGGACATTACTTCATTTCCTCTAAATAGCATGAGGATTAGGACACATTCGCATATTAGTTAGTAACAAAAATCCCCCAAACTAAGCTTGTATCTCCAGTAATCCAGATCAGTGATTTCATGCATATGCTCAATTATAGCGTGGCGGCATCGACATTTGGAGAAACTACAGAAAACATAGGTTGAAGTCTGTGCTACTATCCTATAGCACCCAAAGGTAAACTTAAAGTTCATTATATGCTATATCCAAAGCAAATCAAGTCAGTATTTTCCCCAACCCTGTGCTACAGTTCCAGTCACTACAGTGCAAAATACACACTAAAGACCAACTAAAGAGCAAGAATCAGACCTCAGAAAATCCAATAAAATGCTTTAACCTTGACAGAGCATGCAGCAATCATCTGTAATCCTATTGGATACACAAATTAGTTTCTAAGACTATGCTTTCACACATCAAAATAATTTCATTTTTCAATTACTGAAATCAAAGAGACAATAATATGGCTTAGAAACATCCAAACACTTCTTAAATTGCAAATGATTTGAAGAAAGGCAAAGGTTATTATCTTGTAACCTCTCTCTGCAGAAAAAGAAATTCTCCAGAGTCCAACCCTTGACTCAGCTTAAAACAGCAGACCATTAGTTTTAAAAAGGACACTTTTTTCAGTTGAAAGAACATATCTTCATTTTTATTTCTTGTTTATATAGCTACAAAAGGATTTCAGGTGGATTTAAGAGGAGAGATCCCATCGATTACATTATCTGCTCCGCTGGCAATTTGGATTTCACCGACTGCTGTTGAAGAAATAACTGTTTGATCATATTAGCGCTTTAAGTGAACTCACAGAAAGCTCCTTGCAAAGCCTAATGTCTTTGATTAAAGACAAGGCTTCCACTCGGGGTCCATAAATGAACATGTCTACACTTGGCAATCGTTGCATCCTCTTCTTAGGAAAAATTACATGTTATTTGCAGCGCAAGCCCTATAAACAAGAAAAAAAAAGAAAGATGGTTTAATTAGATAGCTAGTGGCCTGTAAACTGTTAAGGGGGCTTTATAGTGTCCTAATTTCTATGTAAATTTTCATTGTTATTATAATACTACACTACAGTCTTGGGCTGTCTTTGTTATGCTGAGCAGGGCCAAAGGGAGACAGAATTACAGGTTTGGCTTTATTGATGTTTTTTAATGGAGTTACAATAGAGCTTTAATAGTAAAGAAACTTTTTTTTTTAAATGCACCTGATTATGACTATTTAGTATGCTGTACAAGTAGATACTTGCGATATGTGATTATTTTTCAGGTATTCTTGCTTGTTTGGGGTTATTTTTACCACAATTTTACATTCATAGCATAAGACAACTGTTGCATTTATTTACTTGTTTTTCTCAACTATACTTCTCTGAAGTGTCCTTGGTAAATAAACTGCCAAATACATATCAATACTCAAGCCCGTTTCAGTCATTTATCCTGTAAAGCTGCTGCTACTCCCCACGTTTCAAATCGGCTCGGTGTTGAAGACACAGCTCATCAAGTAACAGTCTTAGCAGATTAGATTACTTTTCCTTCCCTGTGTTTAAAAAGTTCCCTTATTTAATAAATGAATGGGAACTGTGGTATGAGAGTCTTTACAAAAACAGACAGGATTTCATCAGGTGTGAAAAGTAGTGCTTTAGCCAGGCTTAATTGGGTCTCCTCTCTCTCACTCTCTCTCTCTCTCCATGGGGTAAGTTTCACAGGGTCGGGTGGAACTTCATTTTTTCAAATCGTCCAATTTTGTTTCCTTTCTGTCTACATGGGGCAGCTGCAATTAACCAAAAGTCAGTCTGTGGTTGAGTATGTGCTGATGTATGCGTGTGCACTCACAGTTATAACCCTTTACAACACACAAGAATAGTTTATTTTTATTATGTATAATAATAAGAAGAATATATTTAGTTGGTAAATATATATCAAAAGATGTGTCCATCCATTCTCTTCCCCTTATCCAGTTCAGGGTTGCGAGGGGGAGTACCCCCTGTACAAGTAGCCACTCGGCTGCAGGCAACATTTGCTTATTTTTAATTTTTATAAAACTGAAACAGTCTCACAGTGCTGTTACAATTTCTTCTATTTCACAGTCCTTTTACCAATGCTCGACCAATTTGGATGTAAACTGAACAAGCACAAGCTTTTAATACACTGATCAGATGTTGGTTTGAATATTTATGTTCTAGCTGGTTAGTTAATTGATGTTTGTGCGCCAGTCACGCTGAGATATCTCATTGATTTTGATTGTGCGTGCAAATTAGTTTACATGAAGCCATACCGCTGGACTTCTAATGCGTCTGTGACGAGTTATTTACTCTACTAATCAGATTTCTGTTACAGCCTGCATGTCCCACTATAGCTTAAACAACAAGTCAATAAGACGATTTTAAGTGGTAGAAGTTCTGACTATGGGAATATAAGCCAGTGTTTTGCACCTCAGCTGGGTTTACTGATTTTTTTTTCAAAAAGAAAAGTTGGAGAAATAACCACAAAAAGGTGAAAGGAGTGAATTTTATCTATGAAGCAATTTAACCCATTTTATTTCCTCTAAAGTTGCCACGTCTCTTGGGTCTCGCGGTTGAGGATGATGGGCTCCAGTTAAGCATAAATTTTTAAATAAAATAAAATATTTTTTTTATGTAACACTCTAGTTTTCTAATCTATCTAATCTAAGCACTAAATTGAATCCCTTTGCTTCCCAAAGTATTTATTTTCACATCACAAAGTGTTGTATTCTGATCCCACCAAGGTAAGAACATGGCCTTTATCAGAACTGCTTTTCAAAATAAAAGTTTCTGAGATGATAGATAATAGCACAGTAACTAATCTGAAGGGGAATTGTCTTCCATTAAAATCATGTCAGGGTCATTGTTAACATACTGTGTACTATCCGCATTCAATGAACAGAGTGAAGCATGGTTCATGAGAATGAGGTCATTTAAATAAAAGACCCCAACCCTCACCACTGTAGCAGCTCAAATCCACACACTTAAAAATGGGCAGCCGAATAACAACAGGACGCCGAGGCGTGGAAGAGCTGCAGCCACACCGCTTTGCTCTGTTTGCAGTAAATCTCCAAACAGGTAGCCATAGCGCTACAGTTGTCTCTCCATAGGCAGAGCCCGGCAGTCTTGTGTGTCATTAGGCCTGTGGTGCATTGCGCAGAGGCGAGTGGCAAATACTGTAAGCAAAGAGGATCCACACCAGTGACCACACCGATGTAAGGGCAGTGAAATGAGTCAGTCCCCTTGACTGAAGAACAGAGGGCAGATAGTTGTGTTGCATGCTGTACGCGATGAGTAGCCTCCACGGGTGAATGGCCTCATTTTAATGTGTATGTATAAGCAAATACTGACTGTGGAGACTGCATGAGTTCTGTGAGGCCTCTTTGAAAAAAACCTGGATGATGACAACCTAGAACAGGGTTATAAAACTGTAACAGCCCCTCGGCACGCTGCAATAAACCAAACAGAAAATCATTGTTTAAAAAAAAAAAACAGAAAGAAAAAAGAGGCCATGTTTGATTTTAAATACTTTGCAAGAAGGCAATGTAGTTGGTGTCATCTACTGTTTTACACACTTAATTATTCCAATCACAGGCAGTGTAGAATGATGGCTTGTGTTTACAAAGTGACCCTAATTATCAAAATATTTCATTAGCAACATGCAGTGTCCTAGTATGTTGGCCTCGTAATGTTTGTCATGTCTGCAGAATAAACACATGTGAGGTCTATCAGAATAATATCATGCATAATGCTCCAGTCTTTGACTGTGTAAACACTAATTAATCACTTTAAAATTGCTCTAACATGTTGTCTCACTAGCTGTTGTTTCAAGACATCACAATGAATACATGAGCCAATTAAGAAGAAGGACCTAGTGACAAATATTTTTTTAATGTGCTTCTTTATCTGGCAAATATTGTACTTTCTGAATGTTGGCGAGAAATGTACAGATATACAGTACAAATCTGAAAGTTGCACAGTCTAAAAACAATATAAATAACTCTGATGCATTTGTTTCAAAGAATGAAAAAAGGAACACATTTTTAAAGTCTTTCCTCCCATTTGAAAGAAGGTTTTTTGTGAAGTTCTAACTTCAAACATCAAAGCTTCCCTGTTTTATATATTCTATATTCCAAAAAGAACCTCTGCTTTAAAAAAAATCCACACTGAATTATCCATAAACTTTGAAAATTGATGGTTTATTGCTTGATATAATACTGTGCATGCTCTTAGTCTCAAAACAATAACCTCTTTCCCAAAGCAGAAAATAAAACTAAAAGTCTTGAGCAGACATAAAGGGGATGCTTTGCACTGAAATGGTGAGCCTCACCACCTTTTCTGCTGCACTCTCATCCTCTGATTGTCTACAGATAGCGTCTTACTCATCTTCACCCTGACCTTTGGTTTAATGTCTCCTACTTGGATGTCTCGTGACAAGCTTTCAAGGCGAGACAAAGTAGTGGATGATGTGGACATGAGCTAACTTTTTCTACACTGTCTTACTTCCTGTGACACAATGGTTTGTGCTGTATAACAATCCAACTGAATAACACCTTTTACATTTTTTGGCTTGATAAAGCAGCCTGCTTTATGAGAGATACACTATTTCACTTTGCTGCTTTAGCAGATTTAATTTCCGGTGACTATACGCTCGTGGGCTACTTAATTAGGCGCACCTGTTCAACTGTTCTTTAATACAAATATCTAATCAGCCAATCACAAAGCAACAACTCAATCCTGACATGACCAAGGTGACCTGGTGAAGTTCAAACTGAGCATCAGAATGAAGAAGGAAGGTGATTTGAATGTGACATGATTGTTGATACCAATATTTCTGAATATTTTAGAAACTGATGATCTGCTGCGGTTTTTCCCTCACAACCATCTCTGGGGTTTCCAGAGAATGGTCCAAAAAAAAGGAAGAAAATATCTAGTGAGTGGTAGTTCGCTCGGTGAAAATGCCTTGTTGATGTCAGAGAATGGTCAAACTGTTTTAAACTGATAGGAACTGAACTGAAATACTTTTTTTTCAACCAATGTATTCAGAAGAGCATCTCTAAACAACACGTCGAACCTTGAAGCAGGTAGGCTGACCGTGCTGGATGCCATGCTGTCAGATAAGAACAGGAAACTGAGGCTAAGACTTGCACAGATTAATCAAAATTGGACAAAAGCAGATAGGAAACACTTTGCCTGGTGTAATAAATCTCGATTTCTGCCGTGATATTTGGACGGTATGTCCAGAATTTTGGTGTAAACTTAAAGGCATGGCATCAGTTCACATTGCTGGCGGTGATGGTGTAATGGTGTGGGGGATATTTTCTTGGCACATATTGGACTCATTAGTAGCAACTGGGCATCATTTAAATGCCACAGCCTACCTGATTATTGTGGCTGGTCCGACCTGACCTGCACTCAAACGGCCTCAACAGTCACCGGAACAGGAGACTCAGGTCGTGCTCGACAAATCTGAAGCAACTGTGATGCTGTCGTGTGGATATGACCCAAATCTTTGAGAAATGTTTTTAGAAGCAGCTAACAAAGGTGGCAAAATGAGGTTCAACCTGGCATCTAATAAAGTGGTTAATGAGTGTATAATCAGTGTTTATATATAGTTCATATCATAAACATACCACAAAGACAGATATTTAGTTGGTTTCTAATTGCTAAAAGGCAGGGAAACTGTGCACTGTAATTATGTAGTTTAATAACATGAAACCACTCGTGTTCAGCATAAGCACACTACAAGCACATATAGAGTTTTGTACTTTGCTGACATGGAAGCAGCAGCCATCAGCTGCTCTGTGTGTTGTGGTGGGCTTTGCTATAGAATTTGACATGACAGCTGTGCAGAGACAAGACTCACAGAGACAATAATAATATGCAAATGTTTATTAGTCATAATGCTGACCATGTTCACCAGCTTCTATCTGTATTCTCACATTGCAAAATGCACTTTACAATACACCAGTACTGAACTGGTGATGGGCTCGTGGATCTCTTTCCTGGGTTTACTGGCACCTTAAAGCACCCTCACTTTGTAAGCTTCATTCACCCATTCACACATGCAGTCATTCAGTGCTTTACTCTATATACAGCAGATGCAGAATTTTACTCAAACCTCATACCGGTTGCGTGGGACAGTTTTTTAGAAATCTGAGAATCTGAATGACCGTACAAATGATGGATTTTGTGGCCATTTATGTGATCGCTGGCATCTGTTCTGGGTATGTTAAACCTTTTGCCTGGTGGAGTACTTAAGAAAGCAGCTCAACATAGTTTTAAGGATTAATCATGTTGGAGCCATAAATGCCTGTTTAATTTCATGGCAGTCAATCTAATAGCTGTTTCTGGATCAAACCGATGGGCAACCAACATGCTGGCATCTATAAAGGTACAGTTTTAACATGCCTAAACGCAACTTAACTTAGATTACTTTGCTACTTTTAGCCACAGTACTCCTTTCTTGTCTTCTGGTTGAAAATATGATGAAAGCTTTGTTCCTGATATTGTTCCCTTAAGGTCCCTGGATGAGGAGAACATGAGCTAACCTAGTGTAATCTAGACTAAGTCGGAAAATGGAATTGAATTAAATATGTTGTTTTCTCTAGAGTGGAACTTAATAAAACCCATCACAGTAGCTCACAGGCCATCAGTGAGTGTTAAGGAGTGGATGTGTTTGATTTTATATTTCCTTTGGGTGAGATAACAGGTCACTGTGAGAAGCAGTGATGAAGCATGACCATATTATTCCCTCCAGAAATGTGGTTGATTGATATGCCATTTACCTAAAGACTGCCATAGAACCTTCCTTTTAATACTGCTATGTAAAAGACACTTTATGTGTAACTAAACTACATGTGTTAAGTTAAATGAGAGAAGAAATTTTGTGAAAAATGTTAGCAACAAATGACTCATTCTTATATTATTATACCCCAGACACCCTACAAAAGCTCTTAAGCTCTCACAAGTATTTGTTCACTGTACTCAGATGAACTGCAACTTATTTTTGTGAGAAATACTTTGACATTTACTAAAGTGACTACTAAAAAAATCACTCTAACAAAAAAGGTAAATACTTACACTCAGGCTGTAACCTGTGATTAAAAACGTTAACACTTTATTCAGGTCATTTTGAAGGACGATTTTGACCATTTAGGAAATATTCACTCTTTTTAATCAAGAGTTTGATGACTAGATCCACACTACTGTGTCTGTACAGCAAATATGAAGCTGTTAGGAGTTGGACAGCAGCTCAGTTTCGCAGACTAGGGGAAAAATGCCCTCAAGCAGAGCCAAGCCAGCTGTTTCCCTTCTGTTTCCAGTCTTTATGTTTAGCTAGGCTACTGCACTCTTGGCTTCTATTTACCGTCCAAACATGGAAATGATATAGATCTTCCTTAAGTTGTCAAGTACAAAAATAGCCCAGGAAGTTCAGGGTGTTATTCACACTTGGGTCAAAGAAACTGGTGTATTTCAGAAGTATAGCAGCAAACCATGTGTGGAGCATGTGTGAAGCATGGGGACAAGCCTTATCTGCTAACTGCTGCAGAGACCTGGGTTCTCTCATAATGATTTAACATGATCTCAGTATTCAATATGAGGTATGTTAACTAAATGTCAAAATAAGTATAATTGACTTGCCAAATGTTTCAGCGCTGTATTACTTCAATGTCACATGAACGAAATTGGAATAATATCATTCTGAATGTCTTATATCAAAAGAGTTACTTTGGCTGCTCATTCATCCATTACAAAGGTGCTTACAGCAGACTGCAGGTATTAATACTTAGCCTGAATGGCTGAATACCGTCTAATATAAGATATCCTTATTAAAATACATCCAAGTCTACAATCCAGCACCTGCCTATTCAACAGTCACATGCTGTTCATTAAGTCTCCCTTTTTTCTGTCAGTCATATCTCACCCTGGCCATTGCTCAGCTGGGGATATGAGTGATAAGAGCAACATCATGGGTCTTTTCAATTAGTTTCTGAGATGAAAAATGTATAATCCTCAACCTTCATGCCAGGATGCTTCCCCAGATTACAACACAATCTGTATTAATCATAAAATTTATGAACAAGAAGTCTGTGCTTGGATAACGCTGCCAGTCATATTGTCTGGCTCCGGGCACTGATAAATACTCATGCACAAGCATAACAGAAACAATTAGGGGTTGAAGTGTGTGTTTATGTTCTACTTGTTGTACTCTTTTATGTGAGACACACAATACTAAAAAAAAAAGATTCATAGCATTTTCAGCCTTGGGGGATGCTGGCTAAACATCCGTCTGAAATAAGATGCTGATTGTTTGAGTGCTAATTAATATTCACCGCATGTGGCTAAAATTTAAAGTAACTTGAACACTGCGCAAAATACACATCTCTCTGGACGTCTGCATTGAAGACCTCTATTATTCTAGTATTTCCTCGTTAATGTCACCTCAAGCACGAGGTCCGAGACAAAAACACACTGAGATAAGAAGCAACCATACTGCATCTGGAAGCTGCTAGAAGCACACATACATAGAGGTTCATATAACCTCAATTTTAAATCCCCGACTTTAGTTGTACAAATTTTAATTGAATTTTACAATTAAATACAGCAGTTTGACCCTTTCACCAACACATTTTGCAGCTGGAACAGCAGTGGTGGCTACAAGACACTGTTTGCTAGATTGTTCAAGGAAAGGGCTGCTGTAGTGCATTTCTTCCTAATAACTCAGTAAAATCCAAACATACATAAAGGATACTCGTAATTTTGGACTGATGGAGGAAAAAAAAGTCTTAACAAATGTAGGAATTGCACAGTTTGATTTGGTGATTGGGGAGCTGCACGGGGGACTGTGCCGTCTCCATTCCTGTTCACCTTGCACACCTCAGGCTTTCAGTGCAACTCCAGGGCGTGCCACCTACAGAAACACTCTGACATTTCTGCAGGGGTTGGATGTATTAACAATGAGCACCAGGAGTATAGAGCAGTAGTGGATGAATTTGTGGGGCAGTCTGAGAGCAATCATCTGCTTTAAAATGTGAATAAAGCTACGCAACCCATGTCTCTCCTGAGACAAGATGTCGATGCGATGGAGGACTAAAGGTACTTGGGTATCTTCGTCAGCATCAATGAGCACGCTCTGTATCCTGAGGAAACTGAGATCTTTCAGTGTGTGTATCAAAATGTTTATGATTTTTTAGCATTCAGTTGTGGTGATAGCAGTGTGCTTTGCTGTTCCTCTGCTGTATGAAGTGGTGAATTAGTGATACAAACAAACTGAAGAAAGTGATTAGGAAGGCTGGCGTCGTGATTGGCTGCAAACTGGATGCTTTGGAAGGAGGAAGTCACTGAGCAAACTGTTACCCATCATGGCTAATCCTTATAATCCTCTGCAGCATTTACTGGGCAAACAGCAAAACTTATTATTTTTATTAGTAGTAGTAGTAAAAGCAGTTTCAGTAGTATTAGTAATACTACTCGTAGTATTATATTAAACAGGAATTGATAATAGCTAATAGTCATGTTGTCAGTGATGTTAATTGCCAAAATGGAACCATGTAGGTTAAAAACATCACATCTCGAGCATGTTTATGCTTGTTTATACACCTCTAAGTGTAAGGGGAGCTTTACCTGAGGGAAGCCAATTTTCACTCTCCTTTCCAAAGTCTCCTTTCTATAACTGGAGTTTAAAAGAAGTACTACTTCAAAGCAGTGATGACTTTTTTGTTTTGTTTTGTTTTGGACAAATTCCTCAAGGTGTCAATCTGTCTGATGTCGGCCTTAGTCACATATCTCCTTGCTTACACTGTACGAAGTGGATGAGCAAACATTGCATCATGCATTTCTACCCCAGTGGTGACAAGTACCTGAGTGTTTGCCACAATGCAATGACATACTGCAATGAAGTGCTGTCAGACCCAGTTACACACCCAGATATACTGTAATCCCTTTGTTTCCTTCTTTTGCAGCAATAAACATGACAGGTGCTTTCGCAGAGCTTTACCGAGGCTTTACAGAGAACACAAAGATGTAAAATAATGAAAAATAAGACAAATTTGAATGAACCTAAAAGTAAAGGCTTGAATTTTGGTCATACACCACAAAGGACAAGATGGGCTTTTTTCTTTTGTTTGTTTGGCTTAACAGAAGGCTTGCAAATAGGACATGGGTTAAAAGTCTGAGTCTCTCCAGCTTGAAGATTGAGTTTTGAGAGATCCAAAAACATGTTAAAAATTGTTAATGCATGCCAAACACTTCTTTTTACTCATGTAGAAAACATGGGATGTTAAACTAGGGCTAGCTATTATATGCACAGATCAGCTCCTTACAGCATCACCGCTATTTAAGTTGTCTTCTTATTTGTAACAAGGGTAAATGTCACATCATACTGATCTGACATTTAACAAGTGGACTGTGGCTCCTCAGGTTGTGGCCTGTAACGTGACAGCTCATATAACCTTGAGAGAGTTGTCTCTTCAGTCGGGATGGGTTTTATCTTCTTTTTTTTCACGAAAAAGGAGACGCTCGCGAGAGTGATGGGCACCACAAAACCATGCAACATCTAAATTTAGGCCCGTCAAATGGACTATTTTTTCCACTTGACATAAATCATGTCACTCTTTGTTCCATTGTGTATTAACCATGAGTCAAATGTAACTATCTCGCACAAAGCAGCAAATAAGATAGTTCTGTCTTCCCCTCTTGTGATGAATTGAATTAGGCTGAAGCGACACGCATATGAACGTTGTCTGAGTTCTGACAAAAATTAGGAGAGAAGTGAGCGACTCAGTAATTTCAGCACGCAGCATCACCACATGAGACTGGTAAAAGGGTTATGTATTGACTAGCTAGTGCAGGGATCATTTATTTCTTTATTTCTTTATTTTTTCTAATTTAATGAGGGAAATCAATTTAAAGAATTGACAGCAGAGTTAATTGAGAAGTATATGTTCTAACTGTTTTTTATTGTGGAAATAGGGGAGGGGGGGGGCTAAAAAATATCCACTCTGTGAAAGTTAATGGGCCAGGTGGATACACACAGACTGCCAAGCCATCACGTAATTAATTGGCAACCCAGCATTTGCATTCCTGCTTCCTCTCTGTCAAAACTGGACATGACCATGACATAAGGATATTTTGCACTGCGAAACAGGGTACAAATGACGAACAGAGCAGAATATCAAAACAAGAGGCTGGCATCATTATGTACTGCTTGTCTTGACTGATGCTCTTTTATTGATTCTCATTTCATCACAAGATAACAAGAAACAAACAGTCTAATTCTTCAAAAGACGTGTCCAAGCTTTCAGGCCATGTTTCTATTATACTGAAAATGCAAACTAAGGATTGTGATCATACACAATATGTGCCGGATAACACGTTAATTAGGTTAGCTTTAGAGGTGCTGTAGGTGGATTTTGTTACCTTTTGACAAATCCTTATAGCTGCTTGCAGTCTTAATGTTAAGCTAACCAGCTGCTGGCTGTAGCTTCATATTTGGCATGCAGACACCAGTGAGGTATTGAGCTTCTCTCAGCAATAAAACAAATGAGCATATATCCAACCACCCACCCAAATGTCTACATTTTCCTTTAAAAGATTTCTTTCCGTTTTCATCTGGGCATGTTTAGTCTCCTCAAACTTTTTTTTTTTTTTTTTTTTAGATACTTGGAGGTTAATCGATTTTCCTCTCATCTAGCACCAGCTATACCAGAACTGCCCACATTTTGACCCCACTCTCTTTTGTATAGTCTCATCCACTTATTAAACCCTGTCTGGATGCAGACTATTGGAACAGTATGGGAAGATGATTTATATCTCAAAATAGCAGAGGGTGTTCGGGTTGATTTAGGTGCTTTTCCATCTCTGCTTGGATGAGGCTACCACAGTGTAAGATTTTTTTTTCATGGATATCACTTAAATAAGGTCATGCTGTTGAGTATATATCTCTTAGAGATTCATCCTGCCTGAGACAGATGTTGTCAATCTTCTTTTCCATCAGAATGAAATCAGACTGAAAAACGTATACAGCTCAAACATTATTTTTGCCAAGCACAAATTCACCAGGCTCACTAGCATATAATTAATTAATCTATTTTTGATTTTTCTAAGCCCACACAATAATTTGACATACAGCTGAAAGGGCATGAGATCATTTTAGAAATATGAAGTTATTTCAAATAAAATTTTCCTGCCATTTCAAATCATATTTTAATCAATGGCCAAACTTTACATCACTATTATTTGTTTTGTCGCTGGTGCTGTGCACTTCATATTTGCTGTGCACACTCACTTGCCACTTTATTAGATTTGTTCAGCTGATTGTTTACAAAAAATCTAATCAGGTAACCTCTGGGTGAAAATGCATTGTTGATGTCAGAGATCAAAGAGGACCAGACTGCTTCAAAAATGATAGAAAGGTAACAATACCTCAAATAACCACCAAGGTACGCAAAGAAGATCTCTGAATCCACATTCAAACTAACATATAGGCTTCTGACAGGGTCAGAATCTGAAAACATGGATCCATCCTGCCTTCTATCAACAGTTCAGGCTGCTTTTGGTGTAATGGTGTGGAGATATTTCCTTGGCATGTATTGGGCAAGCATTGTTTAAACACAAAACATCCTACCTGAGTATTACTGATGACCAAGTCCATCCTTAAATACAGTGAAGCCATCGACTAATGGCTGCTTCCTGCCAGGGCTCAGATCATCTCCAACTGGTTTCTTGAACATGACACTGAGTTTACTGTACACAGGCAGCCTCTACAGTTACCGGAACAGGAGATTGTGGTTGTGCAGCCAACAAATGCAGAAACTGTAATGCTGTCATTTCAGTATGGCCCAGATCTCTGAGCAATGTTCTCAGCAACTTGTTGAATCCCTGCTATGAAGAATTAAGGAAGGCAGAAGGTGATCCAGCCTGGTACCTATTAAAGTGGTTGGTGAACGTATAATTTAGTCCTATCATAAACATACCGTGAAGAAAGACATTTAGTTTTTAGCTAAATAGCTAAAAAAAAATGTACATGGTAGTTTATGTAGTTTAAAACATGAATACACTGTTCAGTAGTTCAGTAGAAGCACACAACAAGCACATATAGAAGTGATTACTTTCTTGACATGGGAGCATCAGCCATCACCTGCTCTGTGTGGCTGTGGTGGGCTTTACCATAAAACTTGACATGACAGCTGTACTACCGACAGACTCACAGAGACAATGTTAAGATGCAAATCTGTGTTATCTTTATGATATTTTCCTGGCACACTTTGGGTCCCTTGGTAACAACTAAACATTGTTTAAATGCCATAAGCCTACTTGAGTATTATTGCTGACCATGTCCATCCCTTTATGACCACAGTGTACACAACATCCGATGACTGTACTCAAAAGGCCTCCACAGTCACAGATCTCATTTAGGATGTAGTGGACTAGGAGAATCACATCATGGATGTGTAGCTGACAAATCTGCCATAACTGTGTGATGCAATAATTTTAATATGGGCCAAAATCTCTGAGGAATGTTTGTTTGTTAAATCTAAGCACACAGATGAAGTAAGGGCCAACCCAGCACCAGTTCTGTACCTAATAAAGTGTCCGGTGAATGTATATTTCTTTTTGCTAAACATAAGATTGCTTTTATTTTATTTTATTCATCAGCTGTTTTTTCTCTTATTTATTATATTTCTGTGTTAATTTGAAATTAAATTTCATTAAGACCAATTTTGACCTAAATGAATAAATACTAAACAAAGATAATCTGCTCAAATATGCATGTCATTCAAATTTATACATTTAACATAACTTAGAGAGACTTAAATGGAATTCAGAGATACACTAGTGCATGACCTTATCTTTAAGCAGAGTTTATAAGACTGCAAGAAAGCCTGCAGTGCTCCACCTCCCTCACACTATATGATGGAAGGTGTAATGAAGAATGGCATGAAAAATGTATGGAATCACCTCAAAGATAGCATATGCTTTCATGACTTCAAATATTTCTTTGATGTCAGGGTTTTGCAGGTTTTTTTCTCAATTGCTTTGACAGCATTAAATTCTCACAACATTTTTGAAGTTCTCAGCTCTGAAGGTGCATCTCCCAGAATACTTCATGCAGGCAGCAAAACACTGCAGATAACTTGCAAAAAGCTGTAACTTATCCAAAGTCCTTAATTCATTTAGCAAAATGAAGTGTTTGTGTCAATGAGTGAGTCATTGCCACTAAAATGACAAGTTCCTTTAGCAGTGTGTAAACCAGGGTGGTCAAAATATTTTGATATTTTGTCAGGATGACGGTGGACAACAAAAGTGTGTTCCCCATCTTCTCACTTCCTGACAGTCTTGTCCTACATGTTTACACTGACACTGAATACCTGCATATAAACTAAGAGACTGTTTGAGCAAATTATTTTTCATTCCATTTTATTGAGCAGGACAAAAAAATCTGTGGTGTATTTCACATAACACAAACATTTAGATAATCAGAAAAGAAGCACAGTGGAAACAAATTAGAATGACTTATTACTGTGTAATTGTATCTTACAGAAATAAAACAGTGCTGAGAATACCTGGGCCTGCTGTATGCTTGACCACAGACTTTGATCAGACTCAGCAGTAGTAGCAGGGAAAGAAAGTGTCCCATTCATTCACTCTTCTACACTCTTCTTCTACTTGCCTACTTCATTAAGTACACCATTGGGTTTGATTCCCTTTTGCCTTGAGATATGCTTTATTATTCTTTGCTGGATAGACTCAGCAAAGAGCTGGAAAGGTTCTTCAGATATTTTGGTCCATATTAACATGATAGCATCACGCTGATCTTGCTGAACATTCATGATGCCAATCACCCATTCCACCACATCCCAAAGGTGCTCTATTGGATTGAGATCTGGTGACTGTGAAGACATCGAGTACCTTGTTCATGGTTAGAAGAAGCCATCAGAGGATGGGTACACTGTGGTCATAAAGAGATGGACATGGCCAAGAACAAAAAGGCTAAGGGTACATCCTTCACCATCTTTCAGTGCTGTGATTGAAGGCATTCCCCAACTGTCTGCGAATGGTACTCATAGCCATGGATCAATGGTCATGACAGTTTGCATAATGATCATAAAACTGACCTCAAGGCCCATTGTTAGTAAGTGGTGCTTGTTTCGATCATTATGCATTTGTACTGTTTATAAGGTTGGGGAAATATGCAGTCAGCTGTGAAGAAGTCACTTGGATGAGCGACGAAAAGATTTCTCCCACTGGAAACGCTGCGTCCGGATGAACAGAATGAACTTTTTAGGATCACCCACACTATTACACCAACAGTAGCAGCTGGATCTGGGAGGATAGTTTCATGCTATCATGGTGTTTATGCCAAATTCTGAAATCTAGACTCATCAGAGTCATCATCAATCGTCTATTTTCAAGTTTGGCCATTCTTTTCTGAACCATAACATTAACATTTTTGCCCACAGAACTGCTGCTTACTGGGTATTTCAGTATTAACGGTTTCTGAAATACTTGGACCAGCCAATCCGGCACCAACAACCATGTTCTATGTTTAAAGTCACTTAAATCACTGTTCTTCCACATTCCGATGTTCAGTTTGATCTTCAGCAGGTCATCTTGACTGTGTCTGCCTGTTAAAATGCAATTAGATACTACTACAGGTATCCGTAATGATGAGGCCAGTAAGTGTATATTCCGCTGTCTTCTCCTTGTTACACCCCCACATTCCTATAATCCTCCTCTTCACAGATAAGCCTTTGCCAACACAAATGTTTGTCTGAGCACTCGCCTTGTTCACAAATAGCTGTAACTCAATTGCACTTAAAGTTTTTCTCAGTTGCATTGGCCCAATTCCTGAATGATGCTTGAATTTTACGAAACAATATGTGAAATCCTTCAACAAGGTCATTTTGTGCATATTGGAAAGAACGTTTCACATTCTTTGCAAGCGTTTGTAAATGTTGTACACACGAAAAGAAATGACTAAGTGCAGTTCTTTTGCTTTGCAAAGTAAAATATGAAACACTCTCGGGATTGTTAGAGTATTCATTTTGATACACAGCAGCAAGTAATTCTTCTATTCTTTTATTCTCAGAAAAATAACAGTGTTGTACAGTAAGCGTTCATTGTCAGTGAGATTGCTTAGGACAAGACCTTTAGGAAATTAGAAGATGCTCTGGCAGGTAGCTCCATGCCCTCCTGGGTTTTAAATGCACCTTAGAACACACATACATCAACACTACATATGAGCGGGTGGAGGAGGTTTGAGTCTTCCTACACCCCGTTCTCTGCGGCCTGCTGGAGCGGGGGCTAGGAGGAGGAGTTGGCCGTCCGACTGGGGTCTGAAATGTGGGGCCTCCCTGCTGCTGCGGAGTCGGGCGGTCTGCTTCTCCCCACCGCAGGGAAAAGGGTAACACCACCTGGGTCTGGTGCAGTTTCCCCCTCCAGGGGCAGGGGTACCTAGACCCGGGGCTTAGATGTACGTTTGGGGAGTGTGATTGTGTGTACAGTGTCTCTCTATGTCTGTCTCCACGTTGGGTGAGTGTTGAGTAATTGTATATGAGAGCATGAGGGTGGGAATAGATGTTTGTATCTGTGTGTGCCTGTTTGTCTGTGTCTATATGTCAGGTTGGGTATCAGACGCCACCTCTCTGGGGACATCTCAGGCCCTCCAAGGTTTGAGGCCCATCTCCCCCACCACTTCCCCTGCCGGTGGCAGACGCCCTCAGACATCGGTGCGTTGGTGGTTCTTTGTGTCCGGGGTGGCGCCCAGGTACCCACCGGCTCACTCCTTGGCGGCTGCTTATCGGGCATGGAGCCTGGGGCTCGCTCGGGCCACTGGGATGGGTGCCCTTGGCCTCTCGGCCCGGGCTCGGTCACTCAGGCACAGCTGGCTGCCGGGCGGAGCTCACGGGCACGCCACTGCAGCCCCCCCCTGGCTTCTGCTCGCGGCTGCTGAGTGACCCCTCATCTGGGACTCTCCTCAGCTCTTTCTGGGATAGTGCATGCTGCCCTCTGTTGGTCTTCCTTGGTCTCTTGTGTTCTGGGGGCCTCTGGATGTCTGGAGTTTTGATCTCCTCCATACCTGCTTCATGCCCTGGAGGACGGGGCAGTGGCCCCCCACACCCTCTAGCAGATCATTACATGAAGGAACCTTTTAAAAACAAAGCGTTCATGCTCACAGGTGTACACACGGGTGATCACACACAAACTACACCCTTTTGGCTCCTACCTCAAAGCACACTGTGTGCTGTCGATCTTACGTGCTGCACAATAATGTTTAATATTTAGTATTTACTGTCATATTCCCATATATCATTGTGATCTTGTTTATTACTCTCGTTTTCTTCTGCTTGCTTTCTTTTTCTTTCTCAACAGGTGATCCAGGTGATCGATATATGTATTTTTGTCTGCTTATTCTGTTGGTTTTGTTTTTGCCCTTTTCCCCATCCCTCTTCTCAGGTTTTTTTTTTTTTTTTTTTTTCCTTTCCTCTTTCTTTCTCCCTTTCTTTCCACCAGTCAAGTCTGTCCCGTATTCAGCAAGTGAAAATAAAATAAACAATAAAGGTGAATCAAATGGACCATTACGGCAAGGCTGGGATGGTCCATTTGTAAAGTAAACCGTTGGGCATCTTTCTTCGCCTTTAGACAATAATTCTGATGGCAAAAGAACCAAACGGGACAGGTTAAAAAAAAAAAAAAAAAAAAAAAAGGAAATTAGAAGATGAGGAGAACATTCCACTGTCTGTCTGACAAAATCTCCAAATATTTTGATCAGCGTGGTTTACAAAACGTCAGAAGAACTTTTAGTTTTTGTGGCAATCATTTATTAATGCAAAAACAAAAAAAAAACTGAAAGAAATGAAAGTTAAGATGGTTGGAAGGGTGTGAACTGTGAAAGGGGTCAAAGGAAACATGCAACAGGCAACATTTCTTTGTTCTTATCTTTCTCACACGATCAATAGAAGTGAAAGGGGAAACATTTTAAACACCTCCCCTTCAAAGTCCAACTTATTCTGTTTGAAGTCGGTATTGTAGTACTTAAAACAAGTGAGAGTGTGTCGGTATCTACGCTCAGGTCCTCATAGACTTGAAGAAATGCTATATTTTACACAGCACACATGAAGAAATTCTAAATATGTCTACATCAAATGCTTTCCAGTGATAAGAAAAGCTTACTGTATGCTTATGATAATGTGGTATTACAATAAAACTGTGCTTTAATGGAAAGAAAGAGCTAGTACAGACTATTAGAAGCATTAAACACATTATGAAACTAATGAGAACACCACTTTTGTCACTTGAGTTCCAGAGTTGTTAGCAACTTTGAGTCAAGACGCATCGCTTAAATTTAGATGTGGCCAGAATGTTATGTTTTTAGTTTATTTACCTTTCAGCACTACTACAGTTTCATAATCATGCATATCCTGGAACAATGCCAAATATTTTTTTCTTTACCTATATCACAAATTTAATTTCCGAAATGCACTCTCATTTAGAAGTCTGCACACTGCAGGAGACTGATGATCTCTTGTATCTCTCAGTTCAGTACCTTGTAGCAGTCACTTTGTTTGAGCTCTGTGCCACATGACCTCTGAGCTGCTTTCAGTTGTGCTGAAGTTGAACTTTATGGAGCTTTCTGGTAAAGCCAAGACACAGCCGGGTCTGTATCCTACTGAAATACACAATCGGGGAGTGCGAAGAGCCTCTGAGTATCCTGAATACCTCTGGCTGAAAATGATTTTACAAGCCCATATCAGTGTGTGTTCCTGCCTTGTAGCTTGGTTCCAGACAGGTGCTGCATGCTCCAGCACTGGCCACACATAGCCTGTGAAGATGAAAACTCTCCAGTAGAGGCAAAGCAGAAAGCTTCGTGTTGGCTGAGGTCAACATTTTGATGTCATTCACCCTCAACTTATCCTGTATGGTTATATTGTGGAGTCTTTACCTTGCTAAAAAAAAAAAAAACACCTTGAGGGAATTGTTGCTATGAATTGGTGCTGTATAAATAAAACTGAATTAAATGAAACTGAACTGAGACTCCCAGGATCTTTCAATAGAAAGAGTCAACAGAGCTGCTGTTTTTCCCAGGTAATAGTTTATATTCCTTTGGGCTGAGCTTCATTCTGTGTTCTTCCATGTCCAGGCCTTGCAGGGTCTGTTGCAGACTATGGGATAACTGCCTGCCAGAATAATATCATCCACATTTTTCCAGTGGTCACTTCCATTCTGTTAATCGTTGCTAAAAAGATGATAGGCCCTGGTACAACTATTTTCAGATATGGGGTATTTCCAACTGGAGAGGTGTCCCTGGTAGTGCACTTTTTGACAGTGGTCTGTTATAATGCTGCAGATCCATGAAATTAGGCCTGCTCTCACTTCAAGATCGAGGAGGCATTGTACTGTCCCTGTGTGATCTAGAGCATCAAAGACCTTGGCAAAATGTGTTGTAATTAGAGTGCATACTGAGCTCCTAACATCACAGGATCTATATACTATATGATTTTGCTGACATCTCTTAAAAAAGAAATGAAATTTATCAGAAGCAAAAATGCTAATTTTTCATTCACTTTTTCAAAGCTGATAGCCTCTGAGACTAGTGCCATCCTCATACATCCAGTTGTCTTTTTGTTTTGTTTTTTTGTTTTTTTTTGTTTATGTTTACCTTATCTTCTTGGTTTGCTGGAACAACACCCACAGAGCAATTGCTCAGGTGTCCCGGACCCACAGTAGTCCCTAAAGCTCCTGATTTCCATTTCATTTGGGTTTATTGAATTGTATTAAATCCATATTTTAATAAGAGAAACAGAACTATAATAGTTTTTCCATCCTTTGTCTTGTCTTGTCTATTTTTTAGTGGGTTTATTTCTTGTTTTTATGTGATTTCTTAATTATTTTTAAATATATTTAGGTAATTAACACAGATTAGAATTATTTAAAAATTATTATTATTTTATTTTAGAAGAATCAGCATAAACTACTAACAATCTTTAGTTTATTATGCTATTATCTATCTATCTATCTATATATATATCTATCTATCTATCTATATCTATCTATATATCTATTATCTATCTATCTATGTATCTATCTATCTATATATACATATATATGTATATATATGTGTGTGTGTGTGTGTGTGTGTGTGTGTGTGTGTGTGTATAACATATGATATATGATATATAAGTTATGATTTCATACTGTACTCACATTTGAACGCATTTGTTTTTGAATATAAACAATTAATTGATTTTTTTGACAATTTTGCAGTAAAAGCCACTTGAATTGTTTATTAATTACCAGATTTTCCCTCAAAATGTTTTCTGCCAATCGACTAATCAGCTAAACACTTTATCTCGGTATGGGTTGAAAAAGAAATGTTTGCCCAGGCTCAGGTAAAAACAATTAGACAGAATAAGACTAGCTGTTTCCCACTGATTTGAGCCTATTAGCTGAGGTAAATGGTAAGTGGCTGCAGCCATTAAAGTTAGACTAATCTTCATATCGCCCCTTCTTTTGATGATAGTAAATAGGGATGTTTTTCAACTATCCCCCAATTAAGTGTTACTACTTAAAATTTGGGGGTAATGTCTGTGTAACAACAGTAGATTTTGAAGGGGGACTCTACAGAAACCTTTCTGTTTCTGTTACCAAGCACTGGTTTTTAAATCCTGGCTCTCTTGCAGATTACATTCTTTCCTTTTCACTGATTTTGTGTTCTATACCTCCACGTGTCAGTTTTCCAAATAGATTTCCTAACGTTGTGCAATTGCTTTTCAGCGCTATGTTGAATTTGAACTTAGTTCTCTTTTAGTCAGTGCCTGACTGTGTTTAGCTCACACCTTATTTTGGCATCAATCTAAAGGCACATTCAAAACCCCACTGAAGTTATAGTAGGAGCTGGAGCCAACGAACCGTGGCAGAGTTAACTTCCAGGTTGGCTTGCAGGATAATAGCCCGGCTGGACTCAAGTACCTTGTCGAGGCCATAACACTAGTCACATAAACACTGCACAATGGGGAAAAAAGGGGGGGAAATGTTAAACTAAGACTACATGGGCAGACACACACAAGCCTAGATCTATTTGTGGGGCTTAATAACAGCAGTACGCCCAAAATATGAAACAACACACAGAGTGAAGATAACACACTGCATTTAATGTATAGCACTAAAATTCAGTGTGTGTGTGTGTGTGTGTGTGTGTGTGTGCGCATTCAGTCCAACAGCTGCTTTTAGATCCAGATGTACCACTAAGTTTCAGGCATAGTCAGTCATATCTCCAGTGATAAATGCAAACAATCTTCTTTTTTTTCAATCAAGACGCATTTTATGCATCTCATCTTTTTTAATTCAGCATTTTTTTTAAATTTTCAGTATTGCAGAGAGAATGTTGAAGGCAGTTTGATGACAGAGAGCAGTGTTCTATCCAAGGGTTTGAAATGGGGTTTGAGTATGTTAGAGGCTTGTCATACATCTTGAGTGAAATCCAAAGTGACAGGCTTCCTGAAAGACCGAAGATCTGATGCAAACTGTCACTGCACATTATAGAAGCTGGTGCATGCTAAGCTCGGTTTACAGCATGTTTGGGCTGTCTGCAGTGTGAGTCTCAAAATTACACTGTTACTCTGATCGTTAATAAGTTTGTATAAGTAACGACTAGAGCATTTGGGGAGGAGGCTGTTTGCTTGCGTTTTGATGGATTTATAACACTATACGGTGATTTGCCACCTGTTCAGTTGGAACATCTGTGTTGAACTCATTTCCCGTCATTATCAGATTGCAATTTTGGTGTATTTCTGGGTTCTGTTACAATAATTTGTCTGTTATTGTGGTGTAGCAATGAGGCGTAGTAACCGTGCATGTGCGCGTGTTTTGAAGGTGATGGGAAAGAAAACCATTTAGCATGTCACATATGGTCAGTGAATTTTCATGTTCGGATTCACTTGTCAGATGTCATTAAATGGTGACGTTTAACACAAATAGTGAAGGTTTTGTGGAATTGTTTCCACCAATTTGTTTTTTAGAAATAAAAACAAGGGGCTGAGGGCAGGGGGCGCATTCAAAAACATGAGCCAAAAGCATAAGAACAACCTAAAGATCCGGATAAGAGAACTACTTTTATTTGGTATTGCACACCCCGTGATACACTGATGCATGCGGTCTAGTCTACTGCTGCTTCCAATTCGGATTTAATTAAATATACCTTCACAGTGTGCAGAAACAAAGAAATTTGTGAAAAACAGGGGAAAATATGAAAAAACAAATAGAAAAAAATAGATGCAATTTGCTGAGCTCTGCAGGTGCGACATTTTTTTTAGAATAACCAAGGGAGAGAATTTGCTTGAAACCAACATAGGAAACAAAAAAGAAAAACAATCAATCAAACATGAACCATATCAGATTCAGTACATATCACTGCAGTTGTTTTTGTCTGTGAGGCAAACCTCCCATCCAGCTGGAGGGTTGGGTCATAGTTAGTTAGGTTTACAGCCAGAAACAATGGATGCAGAACGAAAATCTATTATCTACTTTTTTTCCCAAATTGCACCTCTTTACAGCGCAAAAGTAATCAACATTAGTTATCATTCATTCTTAATTGCCTTTGTACAGTGTCCACACATGAATTATACAGTAAGCAACAGAATTTGTTGAGGCAGATTTACAGAAGAGGTATACTGCCCCCAAATGTCAGAAAGACCAAATTACATGCTCAGGATTTTCTCAGGTTTTATTTCAGTGCTGTAATCTTTTTACATCCCTAGATGGCAGCAGATATCTAATATGTATTTTTAAATAACATTTCGTTTTTCAGCTTGAGAATTAGTTTGTTTTTTTTAGGCTAAAACACTTTAAGGCTCAAAACAAATTATTTATGTCTTACAGCATTTAAATGTGTCTCAATTAGGATCCCACATTTTGTGATGTTCAGATGTTTGACTCTTATTTTATTTCTTTATTTATTCCCTAAAGTAAATGTTAGAAAAAGGTGTTGTGGTCACAGAATGTAGTTTCTTACAATGTGAGTTATGCTAACGAGGTAGAAACGAAATGCCGTCACTGGACTGGCAGGAAAAAACACTAGACTATGAGAGGAACTATGCCCGCTTTGTACTTGGCGATGATGAAACTTGGTTAGAGCATTGCAATGACATCTGGCAATGACACTTAATGTCTACAGTGGTGACAGAAGGCTTGCAGTTTGAATCTGTTCAAAGAAGAATGAAATCTTTATGATGGGCAAGCTGCATGGGAGTGGACACAGCATCCTTTTTTCCTGTTACATAATGAATATGCATATGGCTTAGTCTGTGTCTGTCTATGTGTGCACTGATGTGTGTGGTTGTATGTGAGCTTAGTCAGACTCCTCCAGATTTCTGCCTACGCAGATTAATATCTGCAGTTCACAAAGGAGCCCTGTGTGCCTTGCAGGACAGACTTTCAGGACAATGAGTCCACTGTGTGACAACACCATCTCTCACTGAAGCTAACTGATACGCACCCTTTAGTTCTGAGATTATAGGAAGCACAATCTTTCTGCACTAAAGGTGATAATTGAATGACAGCACTTCCCAGGTTTTCTCAAGGCTTTTCAGAGATTCATTCCTCTGCACTGCAGAACATTCAACTAGAAAAGCCAATAGTGTTGCTTTGACACCTGTACCTCTGCTTTTGGTCTGCTTTCAGTGTAGGCAGCCAGTTTACAGCTCAAAACCACAGGATTTTTTAAAAAGTATATATGATTTATAATGGTCTAAGGAAAGTGCTGTTGGTTATAACAACAAATCCTGATTGAAGTCTGCTGCTTTCACAGGCCATGATGCTGTATTTCTACAAGCCTGCCTGATCCACAGCGTGTTTTTGTTCTCCTCCGTCTGAACCACACAGTAATTGAATATGATCCTGAGAGAAAAAGCCGAGGCTCGGTGGGAAGAAGAAGGCGGTTTTAAAATAATGCTGTCCCGGAATGGTGGATTCCCAGTTTATCTCATTAGTCACGCTGATGTCCACAGAACATGTCGTCCACCTCCCTGCGGAAATGACCTCTTGTTACATTCCCCTAAAAGTCCAGGGGATGCGGGGAGGTAACAAAAAATGTCCTTGTTGGAAAAAAAGAAGACAAAGAGGCAAGATTTGGATGCCTGTTAGTCAGGAGGTAGTAGGGGTCATCTAAAAATCAAAAGGTTAGTTTGCATGTAAAAATATCCCTTTGGCAAGATACTGGACTCTGACTTGCACCAATGTAGTCACTGTAGTGTAAATGTGCAAATGTTAGATTAAAAGCACGTAGGCTTACAAAAAGGTGTGAATGGGTGTATAAAGGCTTGGAGTAAAAGAGTGCTCAAAAGCACTATATAATTACCATTCCGTTTACCAGTAAAGTAAAGCTTTTTATTTAATAATGAGAGCCAAGCTACCATCATCATCAAAAGAAAGAAAACATAAGTTGGTCACAAAACAAAAGAGTAAGTTAAATAGGTTAAACCACCACCAACAACCTCCTCTCCAGAGAGCAGGAGTGAGCAGCCACGACACACCAAAAGGCTCTCTGGCACTGGAGCTTTGGAGCTCACCTCTCTCTGGCCTAATTGCTGAGTAGAATCAGCGGCGGGGAAGGGTGGCACCTGAGGCTGGAGCGAGAACAAGGCACACTTGCTAGGGGAAAATCACAGCAGGGCTAGGGCTGTAACACCTCTGCTTTTCTCTCATGACCCAGAAACCAATGTCCATATCAGTACTGAATGTTGTCTTCTGTTACAGTAGTGGAGGAGGTAATTGAAGCTATTTTAAAACCTCCTACAGTAGAGACTGTCCACGTGGATCATCTACTGGAGGCTAGATAGATAGATAGATAGATAGATAGATAGATAGATAGATAGATAGATAGATAGATAGATAGATAGATAGATAGATAGATAGATAGATAGATAGATAGATAGATAGATCATACACTAGTATGGTTCAAAAATGGAAAAAATAGATGTAAAGTGCTCCACATGTGTGTGTCTATGTAGGTGTGAGTTCAAGAGAGTCCGTGTGTGGTCATGGCTCACATGGGTGAAGAGGATGAGAAGAGGCGGGAGAGAGAAAAAGTGAGAGAGACTGTAAAAGGGAGGGACAGAAAAAAGAAAAAAAATACCCCCTCACAGGCCGGTGTGTAATGAAACATATGTTTTGCGTTGGAGAGAGATGTGTGTGCATGTAAGCGTGAATCGTGTTTTTGAAATGACTGTGTATTTAATCCTACGCTTCTCTGTGTAAAAGTGAGGAGAATGAAGCACAGTATCAAAGTTTAAGCATGTACAGTCTTATACTACTACTATTAATACTACTACTACTACTACTATTACTACTGTATGCTTTTTAGCATGAGAGATGAAAACGTAATAGGTCTTGACATGGTTTAGAGGGGGATTCTGGGTAATTTGAGTAGATAAAAGAGCACGTTATGGGCGCATTACTGCAAACAGACAGCATATTTCAGTTTAACAAAAATGGAGTTGATAGCTCGGTGGGAACACAGGAGCACATTTTTTTTTACCAAATGATTTTTTTATGAGGAAGATCAGGACATGTGGCAGTTCATGGTATGGTGCCACGCAGAAGATGAGAGGAATGCGGAGTTAAAAGCACGACACTGTTAATGCTGGGCAGATTATTCAGATGGCATGGTTTTGTTTGTTCTCTTCAGACTAATTGAAAATAATGTCTCCGGTTAAGCATTTTAATTAATTAACACCAAGGAATTTAGCTGACTGAACCTATGAGATCTCATAATCGTAAATAATTACTCAGCCAGTAGATTTCTCCATTTAAAAAGAAACCACTTGAAGATTTCTTGGGAATTCATACGCTACTGAGCTCCTATGTTAACAAGATAACCTAAAAATAAAAACCCAAACTCCACGCCCACCCTCCTTCACAAGTTGCTTCTTAGTTGATGGAAAGAGCAAAGCAGGAGGGAGTGAAAATTCTGAGGCCGGACTCCCAGTGGTGGTATGTTTGGAGGGAATTGCTTGTAAAAGGGTGGGTTAAGGCAAATATGCCAGATATGACCACAGTGCAATTTCAGTGAGCCCACAGATTGATTTGGGTTTATTACACTGTGGCCAACTGCATGTCTTTGCTGGCCAGCAGTGAAAATAAAAAGCAAAGTGCTCATGGCTACCGATCGTCCCTGCTGTGCAAGCAAACAGGCATCTCTTACCCTGCATCACACTCAGGTGGCATTCACTTTACAACCTATATAAACGTCTTCTGTGTAAGGCTCCCTTTGGTCATTGGTGGGGGTCACCTGTGGGGTGAGTAGTACTTCAAATATGTCAAAGCAAATGCCTGTGGTTTGACGTGCACCATTTCAAATATGTTGTGACTCAAAACAGAGTTGAAAGAGATCCAAATGATCAATATTTTGCTGTAAATTATAAGCTAATGTGTATAACACTGTAATTAGTTTATCTGGTGCACAAGATATCAGTGGTGTTGTCACCACAGTTGTACTACAGGCCCTATTATTTCTGTGAATAGCGGGCTGGGTTTAATAAAGACCAGAGGAGTCGCAGTTCGACAGATGGATTTAATAATTCTCCACCAAAATTATATTTGTGGCAGTGTGATAAAAGCTTTGAAACTGCATTTGGACTAACATGAAGGAAAATAAACTTTTCAAGAAGCAAAACTGATTCGGAGAAAAGAGGGAAAAAACATTTGAAAGTCTTCTTTTGGTGTGCAGTCAAAATACAATAGTTTATAATAAACGGTGTCTCTTTAATGATTAATAAATCCTTAACTAATGCAGCAGTAGCAAATTGGGCATTCACATGTTGTGAAATTCCTACTGACTGATGCTTTTTCTTTGTATTTCATAATTAGCCTATGCAATTACAGATGTTGGCAATCAGTTAATGGTTGTGTAGTTAATGAATTTTAGTTTAGATTCTCTACAGCCTTTTTTATGTACCATGATTACAGTCAAAGGGAAATTTCAATTCCTTACAAGTAAGGTTGCAAAATATGGTGATGACTTTGGCTTTAATATGGACAACTTACAATAGTAAGACATAACTATCACAATATCCTAGTCTCAAGCATTTTTTAAATTTTGTTTTTATAATTATTATTTTTGTTATCTGCCCTGTCCAGAGTTAAAATATATTCAGTTTGCTATCAAATAAGACTGGCAAAAGCAGAAAATCCTTGCGCATAGCAAGCTGCAAAAGAATTCAATTATTTGAATTCAATAAAATTAATTTGTAATAACTGACCAACAACCATCTTTCCCTAAAGCAATGTAAAACTAAAAGAAAACCTTAAAGTTATTAATTACAATTGCTTATAAAGGGTGCCTTGTTATGTATCTTACCGTAGGGGGGGACACCATTGTGTTGTTGCCAATATAAAACAAATACACTAAACAGCTTTGCATTTCACAATTTTGTTTGCTTTACCATATTTTGAAACAATCTTATATAAGCCATATTTTAACGTTAATTTTTTATTGTTATGATTATTTGCGGCTTTTCCCCTGCTTCCCTTTGATACCCACGCACTAGTTACAGGAGGTGCTTTATTCCGGCTCTGCGGAGTAATTCAAGTGTGTGAGAAGGCTCCGCTTGTCAGTCAGACTTTGAACTGTGCACTGGCGCTCATCGCTGCTAATCTCTGACCGCTGCTTGTCATCAACAACGCTGCCGCTGACACTTATTCCCGACGAGCTCAGTTCTGTAGATTAGGATGAACAGTCGCTAACAGAGGCAGGAAACCCGAGGGCAATACCGTAGGGACCGAGCGGAGATTAAACGTTAGCTACACCGTTTAACGTTCACGTTACTCGGGAGTTGCGATGGTCCAAGCAAGGGATATTTTTTTAGCCTTGCTTCTCGTGAGCTGTACAGGTAAGGACAAAATCTCATATTTGAACTAAAGTCCTCGCTTTTAAGACAGACATGTTTTATTGGTGTTTTCCCGTGAATCTCCTTCTATTTCCACCCTTTAAAAAAAAAAAATTATGACCAGGACCGCAGGCATCTCCTCGCCACCTCCGCCCGCAGGCACTCATTTAGCAGGTGCGACGGTAACGGTACTGCGACTGCTGCTAATTAGCTCACTGACGAGCTGTTTATTTATTTTCTCTTATAAGTAAAAACAGCTTAAAGCTGGTAGCTGCTAATGTGTTACACACTCCCATACATTCAGAGGGGGAGCTTCACTTTGCGTGACCAGCCTGCTCGCTGACTTCGCATAATTTTACATTGAATAAAATATGATACCGAAGAAGAAGAAGAGCCTTTAAATTTATGTTGGAGTGGATAGGAGCAGCATGAGAAAGGGGATTTGCAGGGGTGGCATGCATTTCTCTGCATTTGTAGTCGTGTTGATGTGGGCCGTTCTCTCAGCTTGGATGGGACGTGTTTGTTGTTGATGGGGAGTGATGCTGGGCTCCCTGTGTTTGTAGACACACACACACACACACACACACACACACTGAATCACAGGCTTCTGGGTTGACTCACGGCATCTCAGTTAAAGGTATAATCTGCATAAAAAATAAAACGCATTTTGGCAGGTACCTCCTCATGTGTACAGGTGCGATGGTAGCATTGAGAAGACGATGATGACTGGATGAAGTGCATGGACAGTCTGTGAGGGACAGTGTTTGGTCTCTCTGGCACACTGATGCATAGCAAGCACAACTTCTACTCTGAATCATCTGTTATGTAATCAGATGCCATGATAAAGGCTTTGAAATGAGATCCTCTAAGTTGGTAAAATGTGTCGTTATGTAAGTGTAATTGAGGGAGTTTTGTGTGAAATTACATTTTAATAACATCTGCCCGCCCCCCCTTTTTATTAACCTTAGTAATTTCACACGTGAGGTGCTTATGTATGAAGTAGTACTCTTAGCTACCCTCACACGGGCTCAGGATTTTCGTGGGATAGCCTTTTAATCCTTTATGTGCAATCCAGTATGTGCAGGGGTGTTCCTCCATCAGGAGAGGAAAACGCAGAGGGAGTGGAGCTCTCCCTGCACTGTAATGGCAAACTCTCTTGTATGTATTACAAAATATTAGGTAAAATAATAATAAGACCTCGATTGCTGGATTAAATTTTCTCTTGTAGAATCATTTGAAATTGGAGGAGTTAGTATTTTTATGATGTAATGGAGCAAGTATTTATGTTAACTTCTTAGCATATTTGAATTCAGTAGTTGAGGTAAATGTAGACTTGTGGACTTCCTCTTGACTCCGTTTTCAACTTTAGAAAACCTATTTTATAACAGGAGAGTTCAGCCAATCACGCATCCTTTTCATACCTCATCAGGAGAAGCAACAAATTCCATTTTGGTGGTGTAGTGGGTTAAACAGAGGTCCTTTCACCCAAGAGAGCTGCGTTTAGATCTGCATCATTCTGTGAAAATCATAATGACAGTAATTTTGGTCAGTATTAAGCTCATGATTACTTAACACAATTGGACAGATTTTGTAGAAGCAGTGTATTAGAAAAAACTTCTCTTTTATTGAAATTGATTTCCTTAAAACTTATTATAATTAAGTGACAGATTTATCTGTCATTCCATTTTCCTCTGCTTCAGGGGGCTGTCCCAGCTTTCATAGTAGAAGCTGCATGGTATACCCTGGACAGTTCACCAATCTATCACAAGACAAAACCGACTAACTAGATATATAAATGTGAAATTAACCAAATCTGTCACTCTCTCATGGGGAGTAAATTTTGGTTTGACTGAGAGGCCAAGGGGCTGTGCTGAAAGGCAAAATAAGAAAGCACAATAACTGTAATTGTTGAAAGCCAAAAATTAAACTTCAGTTAATTGCACAGTCCTAGTTGCAGTGCTAGTGAAGTGAAAAATCAGTGTTTTTGCATTGTTTTTGATGTCCTTACCTTTGCTAGTGTTTTTTCTGGTGGGAGGAGCTTAGGATCATCCACAGAATAAAACAATGGAAGTAGATTCTGGGTGTGAAAAAGGAAGCAGACACAGACGTGCCTTAAACCTATATTCTTTTAAATGGCCACCAGTGGGTGGTTGCAAAAACACTTGCGGTCCTATTCACGTTCCTTAGGTGACATCATAAGCACATTGCGCAGAGCTGTCCCCTGTATCGGACAACTCTTTTCTTTGGCACAAGAGAAAATCTAATCAAGCGGTCAGTTTCCTGTCATTTTACCCTACAATTGTCTAATGCATGCAAGAGAGTTTGCCATTACGGAGCAGGCAGGGCTCCACTCCTTCTGTTTTCCTCTTATGATGGAGGAACACCCTTGCACATACTGGATTGCACATAAAGCATTACAAGGCTATCCCACAAAAATCCTGAGCCTGTGTGAGGGTAGCTAAGATTACTTCTTCTTGACATGACCTTCGACACTCTGCTCAAATAGTCATTGTTTACATACAGATTATCTCTTTTTTTGTGCTTACCAAAAAGCTCCTTGTGATTGCTTTGTTTGCAGCAGGTTGCTGCAGTCAACTGTAGTTTGTATAGAACATGTTGACTTGTCTGCAAACACTCACTAATTACTACCCAAGTGCTGTTAAACTTGAATGAACTTCAAGAAATGGAGAATGTTCATCTTCAGAGTAAAAGTTGTGCCTCAGTGCTGCAAACAACACGTTTCAAAACTCACATCATATACTTTGAAGGCTAGTGTTTGCAGACAAGTCCACGTCTTCCACACAAACTACAGTTGACTGTAGTAATCTGCTAGCAAATCGGTCGAGTAATACATAATTCTTCTACCTTGTGACTGATGGTCTCCATCATGAGCACCAATTGGTCTTTAGGCCTGTGTGACTGAGACTTTACTCACTCGACCCTGAAGCATCACACATCCAAAATAGAAAACAAGTTATTGTCACATGGTTAGACAAGGAAAGACCTCGGTAGAACTCTATTGGAAAATGTTCCTAGACTTAACCTCCGTACAAACTGATGGGTTTCTGGTCTCATGAGCTCATTTTGGATCATTTTCAATGAAAAATAGTCCAAAGACTTAGTCATGCTATCTTTCAGAGAAAAGGATTATCCAGGCTATTCTCATTGACTAATGACTTAGCCAATGACTCTGCAGTTTCATAGTCTGATCCGCCCACTTCAAAACTCCAGCACGGTGAAGATGAATATGTTCATCTCAAGGCTTCACAAACCAATGGGTGATGCCACAGGAGCTTCACCCATCTTTTATACTGTCTGTGCTTAGAATAGAGGGGAAACGAGAGTAATACTTTTTTCATTTTATTTTCACATTTCTGCATAGTGTATTTTAGTTAGTCAGACGCAGATTCAACTTCAGAAAAACAGAGTAATGAAATGATAGTGTTAGATGAACTAAAAAACGTTCTTAACATTTTAATAATATGTGAATAACTAAAGCAGCTTTAAACTCTGGAAGTCTCTCTTCTGCCTAATAGAGAATATTTGTATTTGTATTATTCAGTCTAGCCAAGGCTGATAAAATAATGTCTGAGATCATATAATAGTTAATCTGGAGGTTAAGTTTTGGTAATTAAACAATTGTATTGATGTTACAGACTGCTTAAGGTTGCAACAAAAAAGTGAGTAATTTATGATTTAACTAGTTTATTTACAAAAAGACGTGGGTGACTGAGCACTAAGTATGTTGAGACAGCCCAAGTCTCTGCCATTTGGAGGAGAAAGACTATGCAGGTACGCTTCTTATTGAGGTTTCTCATATGATGCTGGCTGTCACTGGGTGAAATCGACTGAAAAGAAGGAGCTGCACCAAAAACCTCCTAGTGATTGCTTTTTTTTGCTAGCAGATTCCCATGGTTGCCTGTGGTTTTTCATGTTTGTCTGCAAATACTAACCATTAGCCGAGCTACTCTAGTCACTTCAAAGTGAATGTTGTGGCTTTTATGTTGACTGCAGTGCTGAGGGAAAACTTATACCTTTAAGGTGTCGCACTTTTCACAATTTCACTAGAGCTTGTAGAGTACAGTGTTTCTATCAAAGTTTCTATCTTCCATTTAAACTAGGACTACAGCAATATGCTAATGACCAAAGAAATTCTATGAGATTTTCGCTAATCAGTTGGGAAATACGTCCTTCACTGACTGACTGGTAGGCTCCACTGTCTCCACTGTCCAAAATAGTGAAGAAGTTATCACGTGTCTGCAAAACCTCAGTAGGATGCTGGCAAAATGAATTCCTGTGTGATCTTGTGAATCCTGTAAGAATTTAATTATCATGCAATGTAAGGTTTATATTAACAGTGATGGGTTGATAGGCCCTAAAACGTGTTGTATGTGTGTATTATTAAAGTAAATAATTGTGATTCTGCTGCCTGAAATTTGATTTTATTTGGGAAATAAACTTGTCAGATTTGGACAAACTATGTAATATTGATATTGTTTCTAAAAACCTTCCCCTCAGACATCTTTGGCATTTTTCATGGCGTAAATATTTTGGCCTCATTTTAAGGTAATTTATGTCAGCCAAGCCAATTAATTGGTTAGATGGACAGTTTGGGGTTTGGTTTTGGTTCTGGTTCAGATCCTCATGCTAAGCTGGTAATTCACATCTCAACAGAGTTATGCACAACAGTGGATAATGTAGAGTTATTACAGCTACGTTAAATATGGATATAACAGTTACAGGGTGCATGCTTTTCACTTCTTATTTTCCACTTCATTGCACTGATAATCATGGTCTATATTCAGTGTATCTGAGTGTAAACTGTCATAATTTCATGATTTATGACTCATAAACTAGTCACATTCTCACATAACTCATATGGCATCACAGAAGCAAAAAATATTTTTTAAATTTCTTTCATTAAATGATAAAAAACGGAACTTTAAAATGGCACTTTTGAACTTCGAGCAGTTACATGTAAGTCAAAGAAAATCTTAATCTTTTTACAGATGATTATATGGTGTAGTTGCAGTATTAGTGACTGAACTGAGATTGGGGAAGGATTAACCCTCTTCTCTATCTCTTTCCCACTCCTGATGGCTGCATGCTCAATGGGCCCGTTGAGCTGCCTGACATGATTATTAATTGATCCTCTTTGAACTGATAACTGGGATATGGAATCATTTCAGAAAATGAAACATAGCCTCGGAACTTAAAGTGAGAGAATTTACGGAGAATTGGGCAAGATAAGAGATGACTTCCCAGTGTCCTCAATGTGTGAAACTGATGAATGAACTCCAAATCTGCAGTTTGACCCAGCAGTTTGGATCCTTTGACTATGCAAACATGCCCCTCTGGTTTACAGTAGGATTGTTTCACTTAGCTTGTGTTACATCATCAGTCAGATCATGTGGAAATTATGACGTCGCTCCATGCTGCACCATACAAAGCAAGATGGAACGATAGACGTCTCCAGGCTGATTACAAAAGCTCCAGACTTCTGACTTCGCTTCATGAGGGAAAAAGTCCAATAGTTCCATCTTAATAAAGCCAGTAGATTGTGGCACATTGTGTACTGGCAGCACTGTTTGCCATATTGAGATGTTATTTGGGACGTCCACTAAAATAGATTTCCCTCCCCCAAAACACACACTACAGTCACCTACATGACTACAACCAATCATTTTACCAAAATTATATAACCCCACTGAGAACAGAGGCCTTAACAGTTTGTCTCTGGCCTAATACAACCTTTTGTATCTTGGTTCAGCATAGGTATACCTTGCACAAAGACGATAGTTGCATACACTCAGGACTCCAGCTCTTTTTGTTATTGTGAAAGTTTCTTTTTTGATCTTGTCTGATATAATATTTAGAATTTCAAAATAATTGTCTTCAAATTGTTTGTGTTGCCAGCTAGCGTCAGTCATTTGCTGATGTTAAAAGACAGAAAAGGATGTTATTCAAGCTCAAATGAAAAAATATTTGACTTTTTTTTTTGGATAACTAAATTTAACAATTATCTAAATGTCTATTTTGATAAATTCATCTTTTTTGGGGACATTATATAGGGCTGCTTGACTGCCCTATGTAATGTCCCCAACATATTAAACCAAATGTCTTTGATTGGCTGTGACCAGACAAGATTAGAAATTAGTATTTCAGAGGGACAGCATGGGTTGAGCAGTTTGTAAACAAAGTTAAAGAGGCAAGTTTGAGATGGTTTGGACATGTGCAGAGGAGGGATAGTGGATATATTGGAGGAAGGATGTTGACTATGGAGCTGCCAGGGAAGAGAAGGAAGTGAAGGAGGACATGCAAGGCATTGGTGTGACAGAAGAAGATGCTAGGGATAGAGTGAGATGCAGGCATATGTCTGCTGTGGACCAGCCAAAAGACAAAGAAGATCAAAGCAAATGTATTTGTGTCCAGGGTTATCATTTATTAATTAAAACTGCAATAGGAATGCTAGTGTAATGTGTATCTGCAGACTTTACTAAACCTACTAAACTTTTGACTTCGAGTGTCAAGGCAATCTCTGCAAAATTGTGTTAAGTGTTGGATTTGAAGGAAATCTATCTGAGAAATCCAGCCAGCCACAGTGGATAAAAGGCTAAGCCCATATCTTATCACCTCTAGTTTCGGTTATTTTTGTTTTGTCTTATCAAATAACTTAACCTGCCATCATATGAGTGTCCACTGACAGTCTACTGCTAAGCTTTAGAGGATGTTTATTGAACCCGAATTTGTTTCGCTATGTAACAGATTATGGAGACAAACAGCTATTGCAGTGGGAACAGTTTCTGGGAGACAGTTGTCAGGTATTCATTTTTCAAGTGTTTTATTTGTTGAGACGTTCAATTTCGAAAATTTATTATATTATTTTAACTGTTAAACAGTCCATGATGCCCATTCCCTTACTCAGTAGCTCTGATACCTCTCACACATCATTTTTAACATTCTCATGGAATCTAAGGTTTTCATCCAGAATTAGGATGAAGCAGCAAGGGAGGGGGGGTGACTGTGTTTTTATTCAAGCCAGGACTGCTTGACTCTTTGGTGATGGGGACTGGATTAGACAGATCCGGGTCTGAGAGAGTTGAGGAGATTCAGTGCCTAAGGACGTTAAAAAAGATAGCATTACACGTGCATGTTACCCTGTGAGATACTGTAGGAGGAACATAAACATCCTTTCCTAAGGGTGTGCTCACAGAAGACTCACAGGCTGTGGGCTTAGTTTTTATTTATTTATTTTTCTTTTTGAGTGATTAGCTTCTGCTGGGGTACAGATCTTGTGGCATTCCTGGGAGGTTTGACTTAATATATCTGGGATTAATATTAATCAAATTTAATTTAAAAGTATGAAACAGGTTAAAGTAAACTGAACAGAGTGGCCTGGGAGGCAAGCTGGGTTTGCCTTCTTTTTAATGTATATGAGCAGTAAAAATCTGCTTCAGACACTGCTAAACATTAGAGTAACTTCAGACTGTTCCAGCTTCTCTCAGATATAGACATGCTAATATCTCAGCACTTGCATGAAATTAGGGCAATGTGTCCTTGTCATTCATTGAATTAACAGAACACAGTATCCCGGTGGACATGTAACCCTAAACTCGCAAACCTTTAGGCATTATTCTCTCTTCTTTGAAGTTTTCCCTTTGTGGAATTTTCAAAATTTGGAGTATCAGTTATCTACTTGGAGTAGGCAAGTCAATTTAATGCTCTAATTCCATCCAGTGTTTTAAGGAAGATATGTTATAATTAAATGTTTGCAAACAGTTAAGGTTGTCAGTGGGTATAATGGAACTGATGAAAACCGCTAGTACTGTTTTACCAAAGTTGACCAGTTCCCCTTATCTATTTAAATACTTGATGCACTTTCAAAATGTGTCACCTTTTCTCTCCAGGCTATTCACCCTTAAATAAAGACTTATTTCGCTTTGCTTAGGATGATATGAAGTGAGTACCTGCTGGCTCTGTTTGGCCTTTCTGTGCCCTATTTGGCAGTTAGAGAAGCCAGGAGAGACAGCACTCCTGTGACCCAAACTAAATCATCACAGCCTCGTCTGTGGCCCATGTGGCCCCCTGAAATAAGAGATGGGCTTACAATCATGTCATGTCTGTGCTGGGAGGAACTGTGTCCCACTTTACATGAGATGCAGATGAGCCTCCTCAGCTTGAGCTTACGGAGTCTTATCAAGCTTACAGTATGTCTGATTTAAGAAAATGGGTGTCTCATCTTTCCATAATAAAGTAACATGCTGTTGGCTAGGATTTGGCTCTCAACTTCTTTTGTGTAGCGTGAAGGGAAGCAGTGTGTGCGTCTTCTCGTGCATCCATGCACATCGTGGTGCATTCATTACCGAAACACTGTAGGATGCATCACCATGCATAAAGCCGGGAAAATTTGGATTGCTATGCCCTAGGCTTTCTTTTGATTCAGTCACTAAAGTGTGTCACCCTCTCTAACATTATACTCCTCTACAGGGTTAGTCATTGCCTGGCAACTTAAAGATACCTCTGTTTCTCCCAGTCTTGACATGTGGTAATATAATTATGGAAAAAATCCATCATAGTGGTACCACTAGAGGTTTCTACTAGTGCAGAAAGATGAAAAATGTAGTCTTAACATTTAAAATCTTTTAAATACTGTAAAATTGTGCATTTCGTGTTTTTGATGTTTGACCATTTATATATATTAAAAAATGTCAAAGAATCTGCTAGCTTAATCAGTGAAAGTTAGAGGGCTAATGGTCACCTCCTGCTTGAAGGACTTCTGGAAAATTGTAAAGTAAGTTATCCAAGCTAGAGCTGCCCTGCTCAAGACAGAAAATCAACTTGCAATTGCTTTTCTGGATGGCTGCTACACACAGTTAGCTGGAGACAATGCAAAATCGTAAATGAAAAAAGACAAATTCGAGAGTAGATACAAAGAAATCACCATATTATTAGAGAACCAGAAGGCTAACACTTTATTCTCCAACCTACCCTGTGTTTTAAAACTTTAATAGTAATAAAAAAAGCTAGTGAGCCATTACAACTAGATTTTGAATGTCAACCAAAAGAACAAGACGAGATTGACATTTATGTGAAACTAGGTTACATGGAATTCGATTCTACTCTGAACAGGGCACACGCCTACTTCATCAATGTAAGACACTTTTCTCCATTTTAAAGTTTTTCATCGACTTTTCTGTGCTAAAGATGAATCATGACCTGAAATGAGCCCCCTGTGTACCATGCAAAATAGAACCCAAATTTAGACTTTTTCAAAAACTTTTGACTCAAGGCCACTTTCCAGTTATTTACACTAATAGCAGTACTTCAAATAGCAGTTGAAGAACTAATCTTAGAACATATAGCTTAAGTTATGTATGTATAATAGCTAGATCACTAATTCTTCTAAAGTGGAAGGATGCAACACCACCCACCCATATTCAGCTGGATCAGAGATCAGTTGCAGAGTAACTCTAAAGGGGCTCCATTGACTCAAAAATCTGTTGCTATGAATATAGATTAAATGTGCTGTAATACAATTTACCTGTTATACCCAGTCATTTGTAGTAAAATATTGTATGTGGTGTTTTGTAATGAAATAATAAAGCAGATTTTCTTATCCCTCTGCATTTCATTATCAATAATAGTATACCTTCTGTATACCCTATTTTCAATCTTTATCTATATTTTTGTGCTTGTCTTAGTGTAGAAGCAAAATGCCTTAAAAAAATCTATCACTGAACTAGTGCAGTGACACTCATTCAGGAGAAAAAAAAAAGCTAATTAGATCACAGTAAGAAGGCTCTATCTCCAGGGGGGCATTAGCAGCTATAGCTATATCTGATCCATTCAACATGCAGGATCCACTTTGAAATAATGACAGTGAGTTCACAGACAAGCATTACTCCGTAAACCTACAGAAAATAAACAGTCACAAAACTATACAGTGTTAAAACCCCGTGTAATGGTTTTACATGTGGGAGGGGTTATGTGATGTAATCCATACATGTGGAAAACCGGGCATGTTGAGAATTTTTAATATAATGATAAACAAATGACCTTTAGAATTTGCATAAAAATCAATAACCTTGTATTTAAAATTACTTTATGCATTTTCATAATAATCACCTTTTTGTAGATTTATTAGCCTGTAGCCACAGGGATGAGTTAAATGTCATATTATTGTCAAGTTAATTATATTTTATGGGTAAATGTTTCAGTATTAGGATTTTAAGAGCATTAGAAGAGAGGAAAATTTAGAAAGTGATATCACTGGGGCTGGTAATTAACCTCATTTGATTCTCATTCATGCAGAGCAATCTTAAAATTATGTAATGGATATGCCCAAAGATAGAGAGAAACCTACATGGCAACATGGACCCTATTTTTAATTTTTAGCAGAACTTTTTTAGCTCCTAGAACTGTACTGACATGGTAAAAAAAAGTGTTCATTTTGATTCTAATATGTAATATTTACAGATAATTTCTGATCAGTTTACTTGATTACTTGATTCTGATTGTATTGTTGTGTGATAATTGGCTTTCTGCTTTATTTCTAGCTGTGGGAAAACCACTGTGGACTGTTTTGGCAATTCCTCCTATTGAAATTTGAGCGGGATGAAGATTTTACACTATACAGTCTGAGATCTTAACGTCCACTTCGACCTTTTGTTATTTTGACACTGGATGCAGGCCCGTGGTCGTTGATCTCAATGAATAACTGATGCTAAGAAAACTATACCATGTCTCTGTATTTGCTTTCTTACTGCTTGTGCTCTACTGCCATGCATTTTCATATTTTTCACCATTTGACAGACACTTCACTTCAAATTGAGGTGTTTAACTTCTAACTGAAATGCTTTCCGCTATGTTTCCTCTAACAGGGAGTCGCAACAACCCTTTTTCCCCAACAGAGTAGCTTCACTAGGAGTGTGTAGCACATGAAGAGGTTCACCCTATTTACCACAGACCCCAACCGTTTTCACTCACACTGTAACTAATCAAATGTAACCACAGAAGTTTGGGTGTGGAAGCAATTTTCTGAAGCTGTTAAAGGCCATTTTATTTTGTTTTTATTGGGAGCACTGGATTCCTGACATTAACTGGCAGTGTTATGGTCAGCTTAACAGAACGCTTTGTGGAATTCCTAAACCTGGCACCCACACCCATTGGTTAGGAGTTGCAGCTGGAAAACTCAGTTGTCCATCTGAGTCAGAGACCACTGGAGTGCTACAGTGACAGGGTGCAGGTGATGGATGGGAGGTGATCTGAAATGCTGAAGGCTGTTTAGATATTGTTGGGCTCTCTAGGACCAGTACACCATCACATCTCCATTTCTGGGTTGTTGTTAGTCCACCACGTTACTGGAGTTGAGTCTTTCCAAAACTGTGTTTTACCGTGCTGGAGATTGACATCACTTGCATTAAGAGGAACAACTCCTAATTAAGAACTCGCTGTTGAAGGCTGTAGTTATACTGATAGTCTGTTCCTGCAAAAAATAATAGTGTTTGTTTTTTTCCAGAAAGGTAGAGAGCTACATATAGTCATAGATTTTTTTTTTTTCCATTCATTGATCTTGCGTGCTGTGTTAAAACACTTACAATATAATGGTAGGGTAAACTCTGCCCACATAATGTTCTGCCAGTAATTCCACATCAGTCTTCTGGTTGTGGACATTGATATGGATGCTTCTGGATAGTGAGTCTGACATTTATTGACAAACCTAGGAGAAAACTAAGAACCTCTACATAGCTCTGGAAATTCCATCTTTATATTTTTTGCAATAAAATTATCAACCTAAAAGTTGAATCACACATTAATAGATAGACATGCAGCTCTTGTAAATATTTGGTGCCCTAAAATAGACAAGTGCTGATGACTCATAACTCATGAAATTTCACTTTAAATCTTGACAAATAGTTTTTTATGTTTTGAACATTACTGATCAAGCAGTGACATTAAACTGTCTGAGTACTAACCCATCAAGAAACACTTGGTAGTATTTGTTTAGTGCTGGTTCACTGATATCATATTAAAGTACCATTGCTCAAAAACTAAATGAAAAAAAAAGCCATTACACTTCATCATTTTCTTCATTTAATATAAATTAATCATAAAAAATGAGCTGCAGATAAAGAGTAGTTGACAAATTAGAAAACAGTTCTTCACCCAAGAGACAATTGATATGATAGATCCTATATAGAATTATTAAATAATTAAAATATGTCCTCTTTATTACTTTATTGATAGGCAATATTTTTATTGTTATTAGCAGTGCTTCTAAATATCCAAAATCCAAAAAATGATACCTAGTTACAGCAGAAAAGAGTAGTTAAAAAAATCAACCAGTAATCAATAAAGCTTACCACTTGATTTACCCAAGTAATGTTTGCTACTAAAATGCAGTATCCAAACAAAATTTGTATAATACAGAGCTTTCTTTGAACCTAACTTTTTTCTCTTTTTAATGCCGTGCTGTGAGCTTGGCATCTTGTCTTGCTTGTCTGTCTTGCTCTGTTTTACCCTGTCTCTCACACTGCTCCCTAAAGGATCCCCACTCAGTATGACTCATTGACTTCCACTGGCTGAAAGCTGTCTTGCTCTCTTTGCCAGCAGAAGCCGGATGTGTCATGAACCCCATCGTGCATCTTTTCCATAGATGCCACAGCAGATGAAAATTGCTCTGAAGCAAATAATCTCACAACACCAGTCACGGTGACCAAGCCAGAGTGGGGGCGGGTCATCTATGCATCCTTAATATGTTTGAAACTGGGAGTAAAACATGAAAACCGCCAATAAGAACCATTCCCATCTTCCCAAGTTTATCTTTATAGTTTTAGTATTGTATTAAATGCTACTGTGCTTTTGGTTGTGATTATAAAGCTGCAGTATAGACCAGCTCAAAACAACTGCTATTCAGGGTTGTGCTCAAATGTTAACAGTCCCTTAAAATGGTGTTTATTTATGCAACCCAAACCCTGTTAGATTTTTATGGTGGTGTATTCCTCAGAGCGTATTTTTGATATTTCGTCTTTGTCAAGCTAAATACATTTTGAAGCAATGGGAGACTGGCACAACAAACAAATCAGAACATGTTTTATTTTTCACATTTGCATTTCTTATTAATGACCATTATTGCAGTGAATAATAATCTAAAAAAAAGAAAAAAGAAAGCACATGTGTGATGAGGCTGCATGTATGCTGTTAGCAAACAGTAATCATCCCCTGTATCCTCAGTGGCATACTAGTGACTTGAGTGCATATTCCCAGTGGAGATTCCTTCACAACACCCACCATTAGTGGAAAGAGGAATATGCCCGTGAAGGACTGTTCTCTACCTTATGACAGCACATGGCTGCTTTCTCTGCATGAGTGGCTGCAATAACGGTTAAAACACATTTTGACTGAACAGGGTCAGGGCTCTGTTTCACTAGTAGTGCTGCCACCATGCTGAAACATTAAGTATTATTGACATCAGCTGCTGTGGCATTCTGAACACTGGTGTGAGTGAACCATATTGGTAAAGATGTGTATACAGTTGTTTGTGTGCATTAGGTTTATTGATGTGAAGAGGCTGAGTCAAATAAACAAGTACCCCTGTCATTTTTTTGTATTATGACCTTGAGTATTATGTTGCAATACTTAAACTATTCAGTCTTTCATTTCCATTTACTGGACCTTTAGGCACTGTGTTTGTTGGCATTCAGTATAAAAGTACTTTAAAAGGTTTATGCTGATCCACTGATCCAGCTGTCTAGCTATTCATATGAACAAAAAAGTGGTTTTAGTCATATATTCTGAGGATCTTTCTTAAACAATGATGTAACAGTTACATCAGTTAATGCCTATCACAGAACATAGCAATGGCTATGTACAGCATACAGTCAGTGTTTTTTTCCATACTTTCTCTTACAAATCAACAATTAATTAAAGAAATAACAGTTATTCTTTTAGTATTGCCTTGTGTGCAGCATTGAAATTCTTTTGCAACATGAGGCATCGTGATTGCAGGGCTCTATCACAGAGCTGTTGTGTTGCTTTAGGTTTTTTGGTGGTTTTTCAGTGATAGGTTGACAGATTTTCCCACAATTCCAGGATGCTGTGGGCTGAGGCAACTGTGGTTACTCTGCTAGTGTCTCGTTTGAATAGCCAGCGGACAGTGGCCACCATAAACAAGCTGGAGCTACACAGGGGTAAAAATGTATGCTGTTGTCACTTACATAATTATTGGTCTCAGGCTGATCTGTGTGTTGTGCAAATTATGAGAGCATACAGAAATAATCAGGAGGCTCAGAAGAGCAGTAAAAACCATGAATACATTTATTATTGACAATACGTGATAAGGTAAGTCATCATACTTCTAAAGGGTCCACCAAAACAGACTTATTTTTAGCCTTTCCAAACACTAAAATCTCACCATATGGATGAGTCAACAGAAAAATCCATTAAAATGTGCACTTTTAATGGGGTGTGACAGCATTACTGTGCCTTCAGTACACTAATACCTGCAGATTACACCCACAGAGTACTACAATAAACTTAAAAAAAAATGTGTCACCACTGCATTACACATGGAATCAGGGGTGATTTAGTTGTGTTCTTGCAGAATCTCACAGAGGTTGTGGGATTTTGCATCCTCTGTGTTGCAAATAAATGGTTTTGAAGCAATTACATGCAAACAGTTGCAGCTTTCATGCCTCTATTTAACTTGTTGAATAATATCTCACAGTGCTAGAGGAGGAGTAAAAGTAAGAGAGGTCTTAAATTAAGTAACTTGTAGAACCTCCTCCTTGATTTAAAAAAAAACCCCTATATTATTGTGTCTTTGGTACTATATTGTGAATATGTGGGGTCTCCTTACATGATTGTAATAAATTATTTCAGTCGGATTTTTTTTCTTTTGGAACATTTGTGTCTGAGACATTTTCAACATGACTTACATGAAAACTTTTATTTAATATATCCCCTCACTTGGGAATGACCTGAGTTTCTCAAAGGAAAAAAAAGAAGACTTAAACTGACTTCCTCAGATGACTTACATTTCCGACTTCTGAATTTCCCAGGCTTTTTACTGCTGACAAATGTATTCTGTTAGCGCAGCTCACAGGCTTTGTAACAGAACATTGAATGAACTACAGCTCGAACGTGCAGCGTATACTGCCTTCGTTCTACCTCGGGCTGAATTTAATGAATTGTAAGCTGGGAAACTGAATCTGTACCAATCAGGTAGCTTGACTGGTTTTTATAATTTGAAGGTCAACCAAATGAAATGCACCGGTAACTATCCATAACAAATCATGGCAAATATAGTGATTTTTCTTTTTTTATACATGTCATCAGCATAACTACCTTGAAATACATTTCCACTGATAATGAAATAAAAAGCATGATAATGAAAACACTCACGTATCAAGTGCCCTAGTACATGTATAATAACAAGGTATTAAAGGATATAAAAGGCATTGTGTTGCTAATAGTTGTAAAAAATTCTAGCGCCTAGATTAATGGCAGTGAAAGTGTTCCCTCTTTGTGGACGTCTCTGGAGATCCTAGCTCTTAGAAACAGGGAAGTTAACTCTCTGGAGGCTAGCCCTGTCCCAGTGTCTATTTTTATAGTCCAGTCTCTGATTGGCCAAGAAGGTGTGTATGTGTGGAAGCTAATGTTGTGTCATAAGGTGCCTCTGTGCCATCTGTCGCCCTCAGTGGAACCATCGTGTAGCCCGACCACGCCTTGTCAGTCTGTCTCAAAGAATGCAGAACACAACCTTGGGCTTTCCTTGCTCTCTTTTACTGACAGCTATACCGCAAAAATGATGGAGATGCTTCTAAAGAAGAAAACTCAGAGAAATAAAAACCTTTTTGAAGTGAAAAATAACCTTTTTTTTTGTTGTTCATTTGAGAAGATATATGTAGTGCGATGAAGTGAATTGAATGTTAATACAAATGTTTTTTTCAAATGTGTGTTAGCTCTTTGGATTTGTACAGAAAGGAATGCCTGATGTTAAATGCCAACAGTAACCATGGACAGATTTCTTAGCAGGTGTAGTAACAGGTTGTTCATGAGTCACTGCTTGTCTAGTCTATGTGTAGAATATGAACTTGTCTGACTATAAGTGTTAAATAACTGAATCACAACATTTGTGTTACAGACTTGGCGGACCGAAAGATAACACAAAACAGATGACTTTATCACGCTGCGTGATCGTCACTTGTCATAACTGTCTTTTCTGCCTAAACCTGAACCTTTCCATCAACTTGTTCAGCTTTTGCATGAACAAGCACACCTGTGTCTAAAAACTCTTAACTGGTGTTGCCTATCCTCATGCTGCATGACAACATCGCTAATTAGTCAGCCACTGGAAATATTTTGGAAGAGGATGGCAGTGTTGCTTAAGAATGCTAATGGCCTGCTGTTATGGCTTAGCACAATTAGATGTGGCATGGATTAATGAGGGACATCGGGAATGGCCTTGAATAACACATAGCATTCTACTGGAGTACAACCGTGTCCTTGTCACAAAGCACTTTACAACTTCAGAGAAGTCAGAATCTGCGATAAGAATTCTAACCATGACCCTGGGCAGGACTGGACAATTAAAATAATTTTATTTTCAATTACCATTCTGGCTTCCAACGATTATGAAAAGATAATTGAGATAAAGCGATTATTGTGCAGCATTCCTCTGGCAATGATGCTCTTGTATTGAATTATAAATATAGCTTTCCAGTTTTCTTTATAGTGGTGGATTTTGCCCAAACTAATAGGGTTCAGGTGCTATTGTTATTTTTATTTATTTCATTTTGGATTTTTGCTATACTCAAACAACCTCAAGAGCCCAAAATATAAAAGGTATGCTGATAAATGTCTTTTGTTGTTATATAAATATGTATTACTTTTAAGGTCAAGAATCTGTTTTGACTCTTCCTGTCACTGTATTTCCTGTGGCTGCTGTGTTTTTTAACCATATGAACATACATATTAGTTAACAGAAGAGCCCTGTTATTGTCCCTAACCAAGGTACCCACTTCAGCAATTGGTCCCAAGTGTCTTAGATCGGAGGACAAATTTTTTCAACAAAAACTATAAAGTCTATTGTTTTTAATTTGTTAAAAAAATGAGGGTCTTTGTCATCATTCTTGTGTTGTAATATACAGGGTTTTATTCAGATACTGCAACCAGGAGGCCATTTTTTCAGTTTTTTTATACACATCGGCCATGTGAACTGAACTGAAGACTGTGGAGGCTGATTAGTAAGATGGCGAGAGATCCTATGCATATGGATTGTATAAGAGGAGGAAACATGCTGCAAAAATCTGGTGTTGCAGGAAGCTGTTGACAGCTTGGTTTAGTATTTTGAGATAACACATTAAATGAAATCAAAATAGGGTTATTACACAGGGTTTCTAACTGCAGTAAATAAGTTGAAATTTAACATACAAAACAAGTATTTTAAACCCCATTTGACAGTATAAAATAAGCTTCTACTGTATGTAATATTTCTCTTTTCTTAAAATATTATTTCATCAGTTTAATTATGTTCGACTGATTATGGAACATTACTTTCTACTTTACTTTTCACTCTGCCGTGCTGCTGTTTCTTCTTTCCTTACAATCTTCACGCTTGGTGTGAGTGAGCCGTAACACAAACCCACTCATTTTGAGTGCTGCTTCATGTTCTGGAACAATTGAAGAACATGGTGAAAAAGTCAGTAATCTGTTGAACAGGTAAACGCTTTGATTTCAAGCTTGGTCACTTAGTTATGTATTCATCATGCAGTCTGTTTGGTCATCTTTAAAGTGGTGTTTGGCTGGTTAATCATATTGTCAAGTGGGAAATAACAGCTTAGCATTTTTTTTGTAGAGCCAGCATTTAAAACAGCTCATCAGAAACCTGTTTGATACACAGCCACTGTTTTGCTTTGGTTTGATTGGCTTAGAGTGGAGAAAGTGTTCACTGGTCAGCAGGGACATAATCTGAGGACAGGAGAAGGCAGCTGAGGCATCATCGTCTTGGCCACTGTGGTGGTTGACCCTTGTTTATTTACTGGCAAAGACAAATTTTACTGGCATTTGATACTTGGCAGGTGTTTGAGACTCTGTATAGAAGGCGGGACATTGCTATGTGATTGACTGCTGGTGGGTGATGTCCAAATGCTCAGCTGCAGCCAACTGTTTCCATGCCAGCAAGCGAAGCGAAAGAGGCGGCCACGATGAACATTGTCCAGTATTTGTCTGGTCGTGCGATAGGTTTGGACTCCTGGCGAGAGGTTTTTTCCACCTGCTATCAGCTAGCTCATGTGATTGTCCTCCTCAGCTCTGTAACCTTGATGGAGACATGCTCATGCCAGTTTTTATTTTCATTAGTGCTTTAATCCAATTACTGTGTGGTCTGCCCTAATCTCTGAGGGGTTTGCAACACCTCCCTCCGTTCATAGATAACTCCAGAAGTGGCTGCACACACTGTGTCATCCTACACAACATAATGAGCACTCAAGTGCTGCTCTGCCTCTCTGCCCTGCCCCTGGCTCTGTCTGGCTGTATCCGAAATGGTGCATTCCCTCCTATTGATCCTCTTCCTGGTGGAGTCACAGGCAGGCTTATCCGGCTCGTCCCAGCTTGTCTGCTTTCTCAATGGACACACAGAGGGAGCTGTGTGCATGTGCCAGGCTTCGGGGTTCTGTGTAGTCACAGGCATCTTGTGGCTGAGTGGTCATTTTGGCTCCCTCCGTCCAGTCCTCCTACCCTCCCAGTTAGCCCTTTTTTCCCCTCTTTGTTGTTACATTAATTATTAGAGATGTATGAAAATCTGCCCATTTAGCACAGCCTTAGAGTTTTTTATTCTGCTAAACCTTAATGGCTTTGACTCAAGTAGCAAGCAGAGTGGTTGCTTTGTGGGCTGTTTCAGGGGAGTATGTCGTGACTAGCACCATCAGGGAAGTCACAGGAGAAACACTGTAATGATTAATCTGTAAGGACGAGTGTTTCTTTTTTTCTTTTTTTTCAGTGACAGACAGTGATGGTTAACATTTCAGTCATTGTTCATGTTACACAGGCTCCCTATTCTTGCCACGGAGGATTCAAACTGTAAATAAAAATTCCTTGCAGAGTCTCCAGTATTCAGCCTCCAAGAATCTTTCCATTTCACTGATTATGCATGTCTGTTTTAGACATAGTGACAGACTGCTCTCTCTCAGTCCTTGCACAGGTTGTACAGCTCTGCTGGAGCTCTAAGCTGGATGAAAATCAAACTCGGATTTTGGGCATAATTATGTTTTTTTCACAGGATCATGTATCTGTTTGTTTGAGATGACAAAACATGTTTATTATGGATTGTTTTGGTTTGCTTTTCTAGAATTGTCTTTTTTTTTTTTTTGATAGGCCACAATTAATCTGTTTTTTTTAAAGCTTTTTCTCACCTAATTTTTAAGTGTCCCTGACAGCACAATGTCTACATTGTCTCCGTGGCCTTGTATCCAACCTTCTAAATACTGATTCATTACAGGAGCACGCAGTATGGCATGATGGGTCACAGGCGCTCAGCTCTCCGCCTCCCTGGGCTTTTGTTGTGTGGTGCACAGCTGAGGCAGATGCTGAGGGGCACTCACACTAAATTGCCTGAATGAGGGCAAATTTCTCTTGGCCACTGAAGTGGACTGCACCGTAGCTCACTGAGTCACAGCTTATCTTCAGCACAGAGAGGAAACGGGATGCAGCTCAGAGAGGCATATGGCCAGTACAGAAAGAGAGAGATCATTTAAACTCATATGTTGGCTTCCATTCGATGTTAAAGATCTCACAGCACCATGGCAATGTTTACCACAGCACAAATTATTATATGAGTTTTGTCCTTAATTTTTTTTCCGCAGACTGTAAAATGAATTTGAAAGTGTCATGTCTGGGAGCGTGTTACACTCAAGTGTAAACCTGGAAAAATAACTTCCCAAATTGAATTTTGCTCATGAATACAGTCGATGAAAATTGAAAAACTGAACCAGCGCACTGAAGCATCACATTATTCCACATTTGCCTAGATCTGTACTTGACACATTTTAATTTTGCAGAGATCAACACGAAAAAGGTCCGTGTTTTAGTTTTAAAAACTAAAAAAAATTGAATTGTCATATTTATATAGTTGACTTTAAAGCTGTATTTAAGGTAAATCCTTTTTCATAGTGAGGGACATATGCTACAGTACACAGATATTTTCAGCCTATGACAATATGATAAAGATGATATGAGATAAAATATGCATTATATTAGAATACTTCAATATCACAGCCAAAAACCTTTCAAGCAGCCACTCTTTAACAAGAGATAAAAATCTGAATCATCTCCTCTGTGGCAGCTCAGCTTCTGCTGCCTCAGCCTCTTATTTTAATGTGTTCTGCCCTATTATATAACACATAAATATGATGATTACGTCAGTATTCCAAGTGATATTTTCCACTTTCATTTTTTAACACCTAAGATTCACATAATATAAATCCTGTTTTCTGCAGGCTGTGATTGGAGAATATTTAAATTTTCTGATATAATTTATTATTTATAAATTATGAAAAAGAAATTAAGATGATTTGAAAGATAAGCCTTATTCTGTGTTATAGATGCTACAGAAAGATCTTGCATTAAAAGTTGAAAGCTTTGAAATGGATCCACATAATTAGGAACCAGTCATATTTCTGTGCTAGGGGTTCCTTTTGGGTTGACTCATAAACATTTCTTTTAGAGCTAATGAACAGTGACTGTAAGCTGCTAGCCATCTGTTATTCAGTCTTATAGTTGAAAAGTAATGCACAAATGAGAGGCCCCAACTGTCTAAAGCCTTGCAGATATCGATGCCTGAGACTGGAGATATAATAAGGCAAGCACCAGCTGAGCCTTTGCTCTTTAGACATCCAGTAGTTTTATTGAATGGTACTGTATAGAGTGTTGAATTTATAGCTCTGTACAGTATGTAGTTAGCTGGTAGAGACATTCAAGCCTACTACCACCAACAGCTCAACCACTGAAGGCAGCCACGGTGATCAGCTGAAATTGTGTGTTCGTTGTTTTGACAGCCTCTTCAATGTAAATAGTCACTCCTCTGAGGCTGCACTGCTGCCTCCAATCAGAGAAGGAGAGAGAGAGGGAGAGAGCGGCGGGCAAGCAGTGATGTCAAAGTAAGGGGAGAAGGGAGCGGGGAAACACGTTTCCATAGCAACTGGTAGAAATGAGTATAACTGTGGTTGAGAGGCATGAGCGGCAAGCAAATACTCACTATTTCCTTAAAACTAGTAAGTTCTGAAACTGAGCACTTAAAAAGCAACTCACAGATTGGTGACCTCAGTGAATAAATGTAGAGAAATATGAGGCAATAAGATTAACATAGCATTAAGCATTAGCAATAAGATTTAACAGAAAAAAATGTGTTTCTATGCATGAAAATGACAGTTATAGTTGTTTTTTTAACAATTGAATTAGCATCTTTTGACACAGTGTGAGATGGGGAGAGTATTACCTGAGTTTCTTTGTAGTTACTTATATGGTAAAGCTATTAGCAAACCAAAAGAACATTTATGTTTTACGAGATACTAATTTGTTTTCAAAGCACTATGTTACTGCTAGTTCACGTTAGGGTTGCTTCTTATTATTTAAATTGTGATATCAACTGATTGGAAAGTTATCAGGCATTAAAATGCAGACTTAAACCACAGTTTGTGTTTCTGTTAAGTCGAATCTCTGACCATTGCTCCCACCTGCACCTGTACAATAAGCTTCTCCTGAAAGTTAAAGTGAAGCAGCTGCTTGCACTCAAGGAACCATACCAAGCTATCAGCATCCCACAGTCCTGACTACAAAATCCCATCCAGAACTCCATCTTATCTGGAGGAATGTAAGCCTTCTCTCTAAAATGAGTGCTGCACTCAATTTTTTTTTTCCTGTGACAGACACAGCACAGGAGTCCTGCTGCTTGACCTGCACAAAACAACCATGTATGAAAAAAGCTCCATCCCGCTTCCTGTCAGGAAAGCTGTGGGCATGATATTCTGTACAAACAATAACTCATCATGATAAAATTTGCAAAAACAAATCAGTTAAAATAAAATGTCTTGCAAAATGTACAAAATGATGTATTGGCTATTTGAAGATGCCTTTCCGATAAATATTTTTTTTAATTAAAAGTTAAATTATTTTGGTGTTTAAGGCTTAGACTGTTCATTTAAAACTGGAATCCCAGTGCTACATTTTCTAAGATTAAATGTTTCCCATCCCTTTTTTTTGTAATTAGACGGTTTTCTTGATACCAGTATGAATTAGGAATCAAAATGTGTTTGGAAGTTTTGAGTCTGTGTCTGCTGCACTGTGAAACCGACCAATTCTCAAGTCAAATGTTGAAATGCATATATTATTGTCATTTCACAATGGCTTGCTAGCTGTAATTTGTGCATTGTAATAAATAAATCTGGTTATGGTTTGCTTAAGTGACAAATGCATTAGTTGAGTTTTGTACTTGTAATAACAAATCAACACCATAAATTGGCCTAAGTTTGTAAATCATTGGCAGCTTTTTTAGCTTGTTGGCATGGGACAAATCATCACTAAACATGGATGAGTCAGCCTCTTTCAATATATTATAAACACACTGGCACCATTACTGAGCAAGAGGCTCTTGATTTCTGGAGACAGCTGAATTATAGAATCATTTGCTTTCCGGTTATTTAGAAGCTGCCAATTAAATGCTCTTTGACAGTGAGGCAGTGGCGCACGCATTCTTATTTGTGTGTCCCTGCTGAAAAGCCAAATATGAATAATATAAATTTTAGTAATGTATTATGAGCTTCCTTGCCCTCATGGCAAGTACACCATTTATTTGAAGGGCACGTTCAATCTTTTGTTTGGTTTAGACCACAGATAGTAAGCTGATGTTTATTACTGTGACTGTCGGTTTGGCAGGCTTAAAGTTTAAGTGTTGGAATGTGTGTGCATTTTTTACGCTGGCAGAATAGATGATGAGCATAATCCCATATGGCAAGTGAGGCGAGTCACGGCTTGGGTCGAGGCTTACTACAACATCCGACAGCCTAGGCTTCAGCACCCGGAGTGTTCTAAGATAACTACAGAGGCCAGAAGAAAAAGGCCAGACTCTGCATAATTTTTTTTTTTTTTATCCATATGTTGTACTTGCCCTTCACATCTTACCAGCTACTTCCAAAATAACAGTGTATTCCTGTGGGAAATTTAGATTTAAGATACAAGCTATGCTAGAAAAGATAGGTTTAAGCTACATGAGGCTATTAAAGGTCCTCCAGCTGCAGCCACTGATTGCTGTAACCCCGGGACATCAATGTACATAATTTTCATTCATGAAATCCTACCCTTCCATTACCGTTGTTACATACAAACGCTTGTACACACGTGCGAGCACATGTGCATGAAAATGTGCATGTGCTTTAGTATAATACCCTATGGCTATTCTGAATAAATGGCAAACATGATCCTTAAATAGAAACTCATACACAGAAATGATAGCAGAGTGTCAAGAAGGATTTTTACTGCCATTTCTGGTCCCCAAACTACAGCTATACTCAGATAGATGGCAAAACATGTTTTGCATTTTCCAGCATCATGCTGTGATCTGCATTGAGAAGCAGCAAATAAATAAACTATGTAACTGATGATATATTACCAATAATAATTTCGTTTTTATACATGTTAGTATGAATTTAATGAGATTCCTCCAAGACTAAAACACTACTGTGTGGTTGATGACCTACAGAGTCATGAATTATTGACACTGCAAGCTGTCTCCTATAGTCATAATCAGCCTGCATCCAAATATGACATTGCCCAGAGCTACAGAAAATGTTACATCACAAATGAACTGCTAATGTCAGGAGCATTGTTATTGTTTGGATGCAGAAGAAACAGACAAACATTGCTAGTGTAATGTAATTTTGACTGTTTTTCACTCCTCATAATTTGTTTGTCGTTATTTCATTTAAGTAAGACTTTAATTTGCAGGTTAGATTTTGGGTGAGACAAGCAATCTTAAACCATTTGTTGGCAGCTGATTTTTAAATTCCAACCAGATTCTGTTTTAGTCACCAACAGCTATTATTTACAGTAATTATCCTTTTTTTTTAACAGTTTGTCTGTTTCTTGAGTCAGATTATAAATTGAATTTTCTTTGAATACTTCCTGACAACCTTGCATTGTAACTTAGTGTTCCTGGGTTGTTCATTGCATCATAGGCGGACACGTTCAGGTTGATTTGGATGAGGCCCTCCCCAGTGGGACTTTTTGTGTTCATTTTATGTAAAAGCAATTGAATGCCAAGTTGAACTGCAGGGAAATTACATGTTTCTTCAGAACTAGGTCATTCTTTTCTACTTGAATTGTTTATTTCTCTGTAGGTCTCTCATCCAGTCTATTGCTGGGTGCCTTAACGGCTAGGAAACATAGCACAGGTTTGTGTATGGTACTGCTATATGAATGCAAGTTTTATGAGCCTAAGGTAAGGTTTGGCAATTAGTAGTAAATAGCACCTTCTGATACTCTTCAGGCTATCTTCTGCTATCCTCATTTTTAGGTCATTGTTCCAGCATCAGTATTCAAGAGCCATACTCCCATACATTCCCTGTAGATTGTTAAAGTTTAATTCTTATTGTTTGTGTTTTATGATTAGCTGTTTACAGTTAAAACAGTGCAACTATATCTAATATGATAAGGAATAATAAGGAGGCAATGGATCTAAAAAGTTACTGTGCATTTACATTCTTTGATTTCGTGCATTAAATTTTGTTTTGAAACTGTACAAACATTTGTTGTCCCTTGGGCAAAGATGTTTGGGGGTAAACCAATTTAGTTTTGTTTTTGGATGCTTTATTATGGCTTAGTTTGAACAGAGGCTGTGCAGAGGGAATGAAGATTTTGGAAGATATCGGGGCCTTAACACACAAAAAAATAGGACGTCATTTATATGTCTCTGTTGAATCTATATGTAGAGCCTTCAATATAGTTATGTATTGGCTGCATTTATTCTTGGGCATGGTGTGCCTGTGTTGGTCTCCAATTTTGCTGCAAAACACGTGAGGGTTTCTCTCTTTGAATTGGTCTGTTCTCTTCCAGTCAGTTTGACAAGTGGCTGCAGGACAGTAGCAAATGGGTCAGTAACAGTCATTAGAGGCTTTGTTGAGACGATGTGTAGTCAAATTTATTGGCAGATGCATATGAGGTTATGTCTTAGGTTTCAGAAGGATTTGTGGATGTGATGCACCTGCAACTAAGAGTTACTGCAGAAGTATATGTATTGTTTTTGGCCTCATAGTTCACTCTCTTTGTACTGTGAATATGCTAAACTAATGAAGCTGGGTTTTTTTTTAAATACTGTGCTTGTGGTGTAACAGATGAAAGTATTTTCCCCACAGTTTTCTGTTTTCTTCTTTTTGTTTGATCTTGTCTTTACTAAAGCCCAAAAAATGTCCAAAGAACCCATACAGCATTTTTCTTGGAGACTCTAAAGTTGGGTAATCAGCTCAGTGTTTGGCTTTTCCTCCATCATGCTTCCTTGTTGCAGAGGGGTGTGGTGGAGTCACATGACAACACATGTGGCGGTATGTTTTAAAAGGTATATATACTCCCATATATACATGGGAGGCGTATTAACAGAATTTAGAACAATAAAACGAAATAACCAACATTGGCAAGATCACATTGATTAGAGGTGAATACCGTTTTGCTTTATTTTCAATTAATTGCCCAGATGTACTGGCAGTTACCTGATAGCAACATTAGCCATCTGTTATCATTAGCCATTAGTTATCATTAAGGTATCTGCTAGCATCTGTGGCAGATAATAAAATGACAGTAATGTGTGAGCTTGGAAGCAAACTTGGCAGCTCTGATAGTCTGTAACATTGAAAGACAGTGTTGATTTAACAGGACAACACACAATTATGTCTAAAAAGTGTTATGTTTCCCTTGAAGCTGAGAAAAATCTACTAGCAAGTAGACAACACCAGTGGCACTCTATCTTACCAAAGTCACAAGAAACACAGCCTCACATAACCTAAAAATTACCTATCTAAAAAAAATCTAAAAAAAAAAAGAAATCTGTGCTATGAAGTATTTTTCTGGTAATTGGTATTGAGTTTGAATTTCTAGTATGAAAACAACCTGTAATACAGTACATACAGAGAAGTTTCATCATCTGAAGGCTGTGACTGTTCAAAAAATTGTCTATCCAGCAGTTGAGTCATTTCAGTCTGGACCGTTTAGATTAGGTAGATTAACCAACTGGCAGACCATAACTGCCACTCCTGGAAATATGCTACAAGTAATGCTGTAAATACTCTTAAGGTAGGGAATTAAGAAATATCACAGTTATTGGTAAACCATGCTTGAAATGTATGCTACAGGCAAAAATAATTTTCCTGCTTACTCTTATCTACAGTTCTACTCCTTTAAGTTCTTTGATATGGCGATCCAGTCTAAGCTTACTTCAGTTGTTTACCAGGGATTCAGACAGTGTTTCGTATTAATTACCTATAGTGTGGCCGCTCGCTAATCTAATTTGCGCCACCATAGTTTCATAATGAAACAGAAAATATTTACACTCTTTTCATATTAATATGAAAAGCATATTTCACTCCCTGTAAGCTATTTACTGCAGCCAAGAGCCTGCATTCAAAATGTTTGCAATATTTGTTTTCCCATACAATCTGATAGTGTGGGAAATGCATGCATATTAAATTTCTAGACCACAAATTTGCTTCTCTTCAATTTTGCCACCCTCTGCTTTGAAAGAGTTTTTGCCCTTTAACAAGACGAACTACAGTAGCTTGTTAGCCTCACTAATATATGAAAAGTGAGCTGCTCGTTGGAGAGCAATTACCCTGTCTTCATAACTCTCAGCGAAGAAGAGCAACGGTTCTGCCTTCAATCTGAGAGAACCAATTAGTGCTTGGCCTACAGAACAATTCCATTTGGAAAACTCTCAGACGGTGCAGGTGTGTTGCTACTGTAGTTTAATACCCTACAGAACAAGGAAAAACAACGTTTGTTGAGTGGAAGGGAAGAGGATATGGGATCATGTGATAAAATTTCCCTTTGGGACTTGAATGTCAGCCTGCTCGGAGGATATGAAAGTGGTTTTGCATTGTTGATTTTAATAGGAAAAGCAGCATTGTGAAGTATACTAACAGGCTTTAGAGCCGGGCTCACTGCTTTGTGACTTCGTGACAATAATTCAGCCCATACAGTTGGGAGAGTTAGATGAAAAGTATACGTCATTTCTGTCACTACTCACCAAGTTTCTTTCTATTAGCAGTTTAACAGTTATCATTACTTAGCATGTTTTCAGTGATCCTGCAGCCTTTACATATCTATTTTATAATAGAGTACACTGTATATTCTGAGTTTGTTTTTTACTGTGCCACTTTTAACTCTCTCCTGAGCGAATTCTCAAAGTGGTCTTACTGTTAGATTTCAGGGGCAAGTAAATGCACAGAGAACATTGCCATTTTACTCAGTGTGCTTAGTGCTAGATGCTAATGATGTTAGTTACTGTGACATTCCTGCTTTGTAATGTAAAATCACCAGCTGCCCCACATCCTACCCCTCTGCATAATGGCCACTTCACCTCCCTAATCCTAATAGTAGATCTTCTCTCCTCTTATCTAAAGGAGCTTAGTCCACTCAACCTTTGCTGGACCATTTTCTGTATTAAGCGTCCTATAATGGACTTATCACATTAGTCCTTTAAAAACATTTTCCGCAGCCAAATTATGGTATAATTATTATATTTTGCTTTTCCTTATCCCCTCGTTTCATTATAGCTTCAGCCATTTTTATGTCATGGATGCATGCATGGATGTTTTTGCCTATGTTGTTTTGTCTGGGTTGAAAACTATTGTTTACGCAAAAAACGTTTCAGACACTGAATGTGATAATGGGCTGTACAAATAAACTTCTCTTGACTTGAATAATTATCACTGGCGTGCCTCCTCTGCAAATTAGTTGCCTGTTTGTTTGACTAAATAAATAAATAGAAACTGTTCTCATTCCTCAGTCCAATTAAAACTAAATTCATAAACCTTTTCCATAAAATTAGCATAACATTATTTTTATTAGACACTTGTATTTAAAAAGAATGACAAGAGTGTTGATGTCAGGATTTTATGTTCCATCACTTTGAATATCAAATCCTTCTGATAAAAGTGAAATAACAGGCACATTTAAAAATACAACTGTAAGACAACTGAATAATTGTATTTTCATTAATACGACATAGTACCAGTCACTGGAAAAAATAGCAAACATTTTCTTTCCTCATATCAGTAATTACATTGATTTTAAGTTTGGGTAAAGAGCTGAAGGGATTTATAGATCGACAGTTGATCTATTAAGCAAATATATCCAGAATTTCTGGCATCCTCCTCTCAAATAAAGCAAAAATATAAACACACATGTGTTAGCTTAGCATTGGAGTAGTTGCTTATATTTCACATATTTATTTACAGTTTATTGGGTAAGTTTAAAGGAAGGAATTGTGCAGATTTACTTAAAAAATTAGAATCTGATTTAAAGTCTTGTTAAATTAAAAACAAAAAACAAAATCTGCACTGTGCTTCTTTTTGTTGCTTTTTTAGAAACAAAACCTAACATGTATACCTTGCTGGTATGGCCAATGACAAGCACCAAAAAATGTACAACTTTAGAAGACATTTAAGGAAAATACTACATGTATTGATTTCTTTGGTCAATAATTTAGGTTCCCAATTGTAATACACATTGTAACCCCCTGGACTGAAGTCTTGGCTGCTGTTCTCAATTTACCTGAACAATGATTATTTAATTTCAAACTGCAGCCTTCTTAGAAATTTATATATTTAAATATCTATCTATCTTTCTGTGACTATATGAAGTTAAATATATATATGTATATGTAGGTGCATCTGATAAGCCAAATTTCTGTAATACTTAAGGACTTCTTCCTTCTGTATTTTATGGTGACTCAAACAGAATTCTGTTGCAGATGCAACGGCCGTTTGGTGACCGTCAAGTTACATAAATGAACATAATACAACAATGTTGTTGGGTTTTGTTTAATCCCTTTAACCCTGAACTCTTTCACCTTGAACTGTACTTCACATTTGAGGGGATGTGTCACTTTTGTGGAAAGACCTGAAACAAATAGACTAAAATAAAATCAATTATTACCTGTTTGCTCCACAAGTTGACAATATAGAAATAATTCTACCAGTTTGCTCCAGACATCTTTTTTTTTAACTGACTGTGCTATTTTCCCGTGTCAATCGATGCCCCTATGGAGACCTTCTTGCCTTGACCTTTAGTTTGGTACACAGCCACACAGTCTTGCTCATGCATGATATAGAGTGGGATTTCAGGTCAATCTCGACACCGTTCTTAATCATCCACTGGAACCCTGAGTGCCCCCTTGGGAGGTTCTGCAGGAAACAAGTCACACTTTGTTCTAATTAAGTACAAAATGTTTCAGGGCATCATTCTCTCTGTCAGATAATACAAATCTCTTTTTCATCCAATCTTTGATGAAGTGCAGGCTATCACTGAGAGACATTACATTCATCTTGCCAGACGACGTCATTTCTAAAAATTAAATAGTCTTTTAAAAATAATTCATCTCAAGGTACACTGGGAGCACAGCACTGGTTCCAGCTGCTGAATTTTAGCTGAATATTTGCATTGCCGTGTTGATGTTATTTCTCTTGATAGGACAGGAGGACTGGAGGCAACAGAGGAAAAGGAAATGTCCATATTTTTGGTGACATGGCTGCTAGGGCCAAAACTGGTGTTGTTGTTGTTTTCTGAATGTGCATGTTAATTGATTTTATTGTTTGTACTCCATTTTCAGTTTCGGTAAAAAATATGGATGAATGTACAAGGGTAATATCAGGTTTATGTGGCAGAAAACTGAAGCATATTCCTTAAAGTGCAGTAAAATGTAGATGGATGCTGGCTCCAGCAAGTCTTTGGATCCTTTCCAGCACAACCCCACCCTTGGGGTTAGCAGTATTTTCATTGTGGGCCTTTTTAAAAAAACAACAACATTCCTTTATTAATAACTTTATATTTAGTTATTGGGCTTTAAATAGAGGTACTGTATCCTTCTCCAATCAGGTTTGAAGTGCCCTCCACCACCCTAAGATGGCTGCAGACAAAATTTGAGGCTTAAAAACAGTGACAGTAAAAGCACAGTAAACAAACTGTTGAGTGACGTCATGATCGCTATATCCAATTTTCATGTGCAATTTTCTGATTTTTCTTCAATTTCTCTTGCTTCTTAGAGGCAAGAGACAACAAGAGACTGCTCCAGAAATGCATGCAAGGAACAAATACGAGCTTAAGGAATCTTAATGTTTTCTATTATTTTAAATCTTTAAATTTAAAGTTGTACCAGCTGTTAATCAACTAGAGTAAAACCATATAGAAAAAAAGTCCAGTTTAGCAGGAAATAAGATATACACTCAATTGTTGCTCTTAACATGAGCAAATCAAAGACCTTAAAATATATTTTTAAAGAACCCCACAGTCGTATTTCTGATTACCTGCAGGTGATTGCTTCTGCCTTTGCATATAGATGGAACACATTGATATGCAGACATTTGCGCGTCTAATTAGCCTGTTTCCTGTTTTAATAATTGTTCCATCTCAGTGTTGAAACATTGTTAAGCATTCTTAATCAGTGCTTCACTTAGTGAGTTGATTCTAATTTTGTATTGTATGTTTGTTTTATTGTTGCAGTTTCATTGGAAGTACAGATCACACCAACCCACGGTGAGATTAGTCTTGGAGAGTCCAAATTCTTTGTGTGTGAAGGTAAGTTTATCAAAATGTTCCAAGTTTTATATATATATATTTTAAACTTTTTTTTTAAAAAAACTGCACCTTAACAGTTCACCCACTTTTTAGACTGTTTTGCAAAAAATTGTATAAAGTGGTTAAACTAGACAAAACATAGCAGAGGTCTGTGTTTCTGTTGGAATCAGTTCTTAACAAAAAGTCTTCCCCATGTGTTAGGTGTATGGATAGATATGCATGGATATTTGTGGTATAAATACACAGTATCGCTTGATCAGCCACACTTCCTCTTCTGCAGGATTAAAGTGGACAACTACACCCCCCTTCATTTTGTATGTTAAGTGGTTTTCCGGTTACTTGAATGTGTATCATACATTCATCAATCAGTCATCAAGGAATGATGAGATTAAGTGTCCTTTTGTTTTTGGTTTGTTTGTTTAGCATCAAACCTTGAAAATATAAAATTTTCTGATGTCTTAGTTACTAGACACAGCTACAATGCATAAACCACACGCTTCATTCCTTGCAGGAGCATGAACCACCTACAATATACAGTCTGTGGGCAGTGGCTGACTGCTCTGATTTGAAATGTGTTACCCTATAGATAACTGTTTCTTATGTACTGCTCTGTTCTGTCTGTTGTCTTAGTTGTAGGCGTTGCCAAGCACATAGACTGGTTTGGACCAAGCGGGGACAGGATAGAGCCGAACAGACAAGACACAACAGTAACCCGTAACGATGAGTCATCTTCCACCCTCACGCTGTATAAAGCCGGGACGGAAAGTGCTGGGACATACAAGTGTGTCGCTACCAATGGAGACCAGCAAGCAGAGTCAACAGTCAAAGTGAAGATATTCCGTAAGTACCCCCCCCCCCCCCCGCCCCACCCCACGGTATACGGTACACACTCCAAATTACTGAGTGGTGTGAACACAGAAGAAAAAGAATCCTGCTCATTGAACTCATAGTATTTTATTGACTGCTCAAGGGCAACACATTATTCTTTCTTTTCAAGTGAGGATGGATTTTTCATCAGTTCAATAAACGGTCGGAAGACCATTAGAAGGCTGCTTAATGATCCTGTCTGTTGTGCAGTTCTTGTGAGTAATGGATTTTATTTTCCATGAATGCCAAGCATCAGCAATTGTCCGTCAGAGATGAAATTATTTTCCAAACAGAACTTTTCTGTTATTTCAGGGCCTGTTTCAGATTGTTATTAGAAGTGGTCACCCATATTAACAGCGATGCACAATGTTGTGCACAGAAGTATACAAAACAATCGCAACTTCCTGTGAATGAACATTTCTACAGTACAAGCAGCAGTTTGCATAGTTAGTTCAGTGCTACAGCTTGCAAACCATATAAGTGATAACTTATAACTGCTTTTGCCCCATGCAGATGGCCAGTTTCACAGGAGCAGACTTTACATTTAAACTTTTACCGACCATTTCAAGAAATGAGCTGCGCATTACAGCTAAATGGCTTCATATGTTAAGCCTTGATGAGACTTCTCTATAGCTTTCCAGTTCGGAATCCAATTCTGTCACGTGTGTCCTGCTGAAGTCTGTAAGGTAGCAGTTCTGCTTCTTTCTAAAAGGCTCCCAGCAAATTCCATTAGCCAGTCAGTTTTAGAAATGGCTTGGCTAGATATTGCTTCAGTTCTGGTAACTTGAGCCAGGGGAGCTTGTTTAAGGTGATAATAAAGTGAATTAGATTTTTGGTAAAAATGTTAAGCATTTCTTCATTTTATGATCATTTTCAGTTGTGATTTATTAACATAGCGAGCACTACTATTAAAGATAGTGTTTCACTAAAAACATAGTGCCATAACAGGGCAATCATAGAGAGTGAAAGAGCTTTAATGAACCTCGTTATATCACTGAGTGAAAAATGTGCTTGTTTTTTTTTATTCCAGAAAAAATCACCTTTCAAAACGCGCCCTCACCCCAAGAGTTTACTGAAGGAGACAATGCCAACATTGTTTGTGATGTTGTTAGTTCACCTCCACCCACTGTCCTCTGGAAATATAAAGGAGCAAAAATACAAATGGAAAAAGATGGTAAGTTTACGAACAATGCAGAATTTACATTTCAGTTTGCTTTCAGTTGATTATAACACAGAACATTTCTAGGTGAACAAGTTTCATAATTAATGAGGAGGGAATAAGATGATTTCAGCCATACTGACCATTAGATCTCAGCATGTTATAGCTTGCTTTTTTGTTTTTGTTTGTTTTGTTTGTTAGCCATGAGAGAATTTCGATGGCTGCAGTTTGGTGAATCAAAATGTGAGATGACCCCAACATTATCAAGATGTAGCTCAGAGTGATATTGTAGTGTTGCACTTGTGTTAACAGCCAAAATAAAACAAAAACAGATTATAAGGCAAAATGGAAACTGTAGTGAAAATGCACTACATAATCAAAACACACAACCAACGAAATACGAGCTACTTAATAATATATATATGCATATACAGATCCTGGTGTCGGAGTCATAAAATGACTCATCCACTGCTTTTGTTGCCATTCTTCTCCGGGATTTACCCTGTGCTTTGAAAGGGAAAAATTAATTTGATTTTGAATTTGAAAATACAATTGACTCTCTGTTGTTCACCCTTGACACTGAGCAGTATAATAATGTGTACGGCAGTGTTATTGCTCACTGAAAAATAATAACATGCGCTTATGTGTGGGTTGCAATAGTATTTTTGATTATTATGTGACTACATTTATACGGTTCACATTTTATCCCAGACTGAAGGAGTTCATGTGGGCTTTGCTTAGATTCTCTTCTCTTTTTCTGGAGCTCGTAAAATGATTGTTGGATATATGGCCTCAAATTTGATATTAAGGTAATATCAAATGAAGTTTTTGTCACCAAACATTTCAGTGACTAAGATGTTTGTGTTAAGATGTTTAAGTTAAACAAAGTCTTTATAGTGTAGTTGATTCAGATAGGAGTTTTCTTTTTTGATGCCTTACTCACTTCTTTGCCAACAGCTGTTTATCATCCAGCATTTACTGCTGTTATTAACTTGCCAAATATGCACACCTGAAGATGTATTAACTTTTGCTTCCTTCCAGTTCGGTTTAAAGTACTGAACAACAATCACCTTCAAATCCGTGGCATAAAGAAGACTGATGAGGGCTTGTATACCTGCGAGGGTCGCCTGATGGCGCGCGGCGAGATTGATCTGCGTGTCATCAAGGTCGTTGTGAATGGTTAGCGACCCTCTCTTCCCCGCACGCTTTTTCCTCTTCCTTTTTGTTCTTGTCTGAATATTTTGTGTGTGGCAGGTGTCCCGTGATGCTTAAATAAGCTGTAGATCCTTAGAGGCGACCAGGCTCAACATCAATGTGGAAACAGTTGCCCAGAGCAACCGTGTATCAAAGATGTTTCATGCTAATGAAGTCTGTTTCCTGTAACTTCTGAGCCTAGCAAATGAGTGTGCCTAAAATAAGTATTTTGAATTTGTCACTGCTTCTGTTTCTGGTTTTCCTCTCACTTGCTGTCTTTATATCTAGAGCTATACTATATTCTGCATATGTGTCTACCTATTTTATTTTTCCCTTTGTACCTTAGTGCTCCCGACAATCAGGATATGGCAGTCAGAGGTAAATGCTACAGCAGACGTTTTGCAGCCTGCCATCCTAAATTGTGCTGTTGATGGTTATCCTGAACCCATGGTGACCTGGACAAGGTAAACCTAATAATGTTGCATGTGCTCTAAGTACAGTAAATACCTTTTTGTTATTGTTATTGTTGTTTTCTGGCATTTGCATCTTTGTACATTGATGTGATTTATACTCGTAGATCACTTTTTGCCTTCAGAGCTGTCTTAATCCTTTGTGGAATAGTTTCAATAAACATTCCTCAGTTTTGGTCCATACTGACATGATGGGGGCACACAGTTGCTGCAGATTTGTCAGCTATACATTTATGATGTGACTCTCTCGTTCCATCACATCCTGAAGGTGTGAACTCATTGTCATTTTCAAAAAAAATTCAGGTAGTTTGTGGTTTTTAAATAATACTCATTTGGTACTAAGGAGCCAAGCGTGTGCAAAGTAAATATTCCCACATCTATTAGATCATCACCATCAGCCTAAACCGTTTATACATTTCAGGAAGGATACTTGTTTTTGTGTTGTTTACATCAATTTGTGGCTCTACAATCTAAATGCTGAAGCAATAAATGAGGCTCATCAGACCAATCGACATTTTGGCAATCTCCTATTCTAGTTTCCTGTTCTTAGCTGGCTGGAGTGACACCGGTGCGGCCTTCTGCTGCTGTGGCTCATCTACTTGAAGTTTTGATGTGTTCTGCATTTAATGCATGTGTCTTTTTATTTGGATTACTTACTTTTGTGTCAGCTTGAAGCAGTCTGACCATTCTCCTCTGGCGTCAACAAGGCATTTCACCCAACAAACTCCCACTCACTGGATATTTTCTCTTTTTTGGAGCATTGTTTGTAAACCCTAGAGTTGGTTGTGTGGGAAAATCCCAGATCAGCAGTTTCTGAAATAGTCACACCAGCCTGCTTAATACCAACAACCATGCCACATTTGGAGTCACTTAAATGACCTTTCTTCACCATTCTGAGCTCAGTTTGAGCTGCAGCAGGTCATCTTGTTGATGTCTGTATGCTTAAATGTAGTCGCTGGTGCCATGTGATTGACTATTTGGATATTTGTGCTAATGAAAAGTTGAACAGAAGTACCTAACAAAGTGGCAGGTGAGTGTAGGATGACTTGTAAAGATTAATTATTTTCTTATGTTAGTTAGTAATTTAAACCCTGTTAAAGTTTAATTAACTGATTTGTTTCATTTTATATAACTTACCTAATAGCATAAGCAGCTACATCAGATAAATGCGGACAAATGTCCACATCGGCAACCTTGGATGCTGTGCTAACATTAGCTAATAAACATTAAACAAAAAGCAAAGTTGATAATTATGGAAGTGTCATCGGTTTTACATGTAGCACGTTATGGGGTTACATACTTGCATGTAAAAAATTTTATGGTAATTCTTTTAATAATTATTGACACATTTCATTCTGAACAAAAGTACATTTTTATCTGCAATCAAATAGATATTTCTGTCTGAACTGCACTGAATGGGGGAATAACCAACTGCCAGACCAACATTTCAATTCATAGAACCATTTCGTTAAAATCATGGGTGTCGGCTCTGTAAAGGCAATTGTTGTAAACACCACAAATGACTTACACGTGGCGTCAGGAGAGATAAAAGCTGGCAGCAACAGACTAATGAGGCAGGGCTAATCAAAAATAATGAGTTGCATAGTTTGTATGTGTACTGACCAAATATCAGCTTGTATCATCTTGAAAATAAGTGAATATAATTTCTTCTTTTTGAGTTTTTTTTTCCATTGATCTTTTTTAACTAAAACGACTCATTTCCAATTAAATTTTTTCCTGCGTTAGAAGAGGCAATCGCACACTTTTCAACCCTTCCCCTATCACTAACCTGTAGTTCGAATAGCCCACTAAATATAGGCTGCTGGGTGCCTTGCTTTCAGAGAAAAGCTATATGATAATCCTTTATTGTATTGAATTTCCCATCCAGTACTTGTCTAAATAAAGACTTTAGCATGCAGTTTTCCCAACAGTCAAATTAAAACCCTGTCTCCATGAAAATATCCATACAGTAATGTGACAGGAATGCTACTGGCTCTACGCACTATCTCAGTCCAGCCTAGAGGTCCAAGTAACTATTATGTGCATGCAGGGCACTCTAGGTTATTTGGGATGCTCTACTAACTGATTTATTCATTGCAGTAGGATACTTAATCACAGGATATCAAAGGAGCATGTAAACAGTGAAACATGAAGACTAGCATGAGAACAATAGCCACATTATTCTGTGCCTATCAATGGCTCCATTCAGAGCCATTGATAGGCTTCTGCTTTGTTAAACTGTTCCTGTTCATCTGTTAACTCGGCACAAACTTAGATCCAGGGTCACAAAGAGCAGACAGTTCAGGAGCCAAAAGTTGGCCTTTTTATAATTTATACTCTACTAGGACAGAATAAAAATACATGAGACGTTTTTGTTGAATTGAATGTAGACAACAAATGTCAAAAGGACTGCCAAAGAAAAATATCATTATGCTTTTTTAACATTGTAATTTCACTTTGTAATTTGGTGATCATAAAACTACTATTGGTCTGTCTTTAGATGTACATAACTAGATTTTTTTTAGATGGAAGGATGATGAAATTTGAAATCCTGGTAAAAGTAAATCTCGGAACATGTTGCAGCTGAAGAAGAGTGCTTAAATTTGTGTGGATAAATGGATACAGGCTTTAACAGTCACCTTTTCTACAGGAACGAAGTGAACCTTGAGGCAGGAGAGAAGTACAGCTTTAATGAAGATGGCTCAGAAATGACGATAATGGATGTTACCAAACTGGATGAAGGAGAGTACACCTGCATTGCCAAGAACAAGGCTGGAGAAACTGAAAAGGAACTCAGTCTGAAAGTGTTTGGTAAGACAGATTGTTTTGTATATTTACATGAACGAAAGTGGAATTATAAAATGCTCCAAGTGTGTGGGAATGAGGTATATGTGTATGTAGGTGGGAGAAGAACAATAGTACGGTTTTGTGTCTGTTTTCTTAGGCATTCAAAATACGGTGTGTCGGTGTGGGTTGTGATTGTTTCATGTTGGGATGGAGCCTAAGGATTTAGAGAGCAAGCCAAGTGGGATGAGCTCAGCTGAAATCTCTAAAGTCCTTTTTTTCCCCTTTGTTTTTGCCCACTAGGTTTTCTTGTCACTTCAAAGTGACCATAATTTAAAGCCCAATTATAGTATCAGTGCCAGTCTTTTGGTACCATATCAGTGAAATAGCTGAGGGAGTTTATTTTTCAAATCAAGAGAAGTGGCAATTGCTCGAATCTTTAGAGTTGGTAAATGACTGTCGTATGTTGCCATCATTTAAGACATTATTTTGTGAAATATTTCCACAAAGCTCTGGTTTCTTTACTTCTGTGTAGCAAAAGCTACAATCCTGTGTTTTCTGGCACAGGATCTTTCTTAGAGCAAGTTGTATGTAGTAACCCCAAAAAGTTGATTTGTTTATCTGGACGTAGCATTTTCGGTGGGAGAAGGTCCAGGTAAACAGATTTCCTCACCTGGATGATCCATCGAAACATTGAATTTAGTAAAGTGTCTGGAACTGAAAACTCAGTTCAATCAGTTCTGAGTATATTCTAGAAAGCCATCGTCAGTGATGCTCCAATACCAAGATTTACCATTTACAGTGGGTCAATAAAGAGCAGAGCCTCCATGTTAATCCACTGGACCAAGAATTATGAATGTGTTTCAATGTAGACCATGCCATTCATCAAAAAACAAAAACAAAAACACATGTGGGGGAAAAAAAGAGTCATTTTAATTAGCTTGAACTTGAATAACTTGAATTTTTATTAGATGAAGCTGGAATCCAACCCAGTTTTTACATCAGAATTAATTATCTAGTAAATCTAATTATTCAGCCGTAACCTGACGGGGACAAAAGCAGGTGGCAGAAATTGAAGACAAACATATGAATCAAACAGATAAGAATTTGTTTACTTGCGGATCTGATATTAGTTAGACACACTAAGTATGCTTTTACTGATAAATTTGTCAGTTATGTTCAGACTTTGTACCCTTCAGTATGTTTCTTGATAGAATTTAATGACTGCATTTCAACATGTCAACATATTTCAACGTAAATTGTAATCAGAATACAATCAGTATGTCAGTAGCCTTTAAAATGTTCCTTTAAACTGCATTTAGTTCAGTGTTAAAGTCATTTCAGGCTCATTTTCACTCAAATATTCACATCAGCTCTATGACAGACATCTTTTCATCAGTGAGATAGATTACACTATGACAAATGATTGATGAATGATCAGTATATTATGTGTCTAAAGCTTTATACAAATATGGTTTATTTAAAGCATGATTGCTCCAGTAACATACCGTAAATGTTTTAGTGCAGGGGAATTGACTGACAACCTCACAGCTGCCTTAATGTCCACAGAGTCACAGAGTTAGAAAGATGTAACCATAGATTTTATTCTAAGCTGATAATAAATCACTGATCATAAATCTGGTCATTTTAAGCACAGAAAATAATGAACTGATGAACTGGGATTTAAATATTTGTAAAAACATAAATGCTCTAAATACTAAGGACAGACTACAGACCTGCAGTCTGCTCTGGTATGCTCTTTAAAAGTGACTTTAAGAATGAGGAAATGAGATTAAGTGTCAGTCAGCTGGTTCAGATGTAGTGGGAGGGAGAAATCAGAGAGAATCTCAAAGTTTGTTGAAGAAAACTTTTCAGTGAGCAGGTTAGATTCATGGTGTCCGTTACTGAGTCACATTTGAATTTGTTTTTTTTCTAGAACAGAAAACCCAGCGTTTCCCTCATCTCTTGGTTAACAGACTCAGTTTTTTCCAAACCTGGCTTCTGGAGTAGATCCCTGGAAATATGTGTATGTGTTAGCCAGAAGGAGGTCTAGTCAGGTTCTCTGAATACTAAGGACAGATGCTTCAGTGCTTAGCTGAAGATACAGTAGACCATCCTAAGTGAAAAGAAATGAGATCATGTTGAAACACTGAATGTTCACAAAAAACAACTTGCTTGATAAATGGCACAGATCATCAGACTGCGATTTCCATTTCATTCATGTCGTGCTAACATGTATAAAGATTTCTTTCGGTTCTTCAAAAAACGTGTGCACAGGCAAATTTACAACCTCCTTTTGGGCATTGCTGTATTCCCAGCTCTTAGGATTCTCATTTGTCAATTTCATTTAAAGTATGCAGCAATGATAATAAAGGTAAAAATTAAACGTGGCCCATCTCTTCACTAAGCGTAGAAAATAAGGGCTGAAAGCAGGTTATACAACATTTCTTGATACAACAATACATCTTTTTTATCTTTTATGTTGTTTTAGTGTAACACTAAGAGGCGTGGGAGCACTGCAGTTTCAAAGTCCTGTGTATGATCTGTACATATGGTTTTTGACAATAAGGCTAACTTTGGCTTTGGCTTGACATTTTTTGGTTCATTTCTTAGAGATAGTGTAATTTCATCCTAAATTCTCTATCGTATCTTTTCTCAACCTTGTGACATTTTCCATCTAGGTCAAGAAAAAGCAATTGCATAGAAATTAATTATTTTAACTATTCAACCACTGCGCTAGCCTACTGGGAGGTTGGGCTAGGTCATCAGCTAATACAGCTAATCTGGGTCTTACAGCCTATAAAAGTTGGCCTCTGTCTCTCTTTCATCCACCTGGATTCAGTCGTCCTTTTAAAATGCTAGACATGTTATTTGTAAAGCTGTAAATCCACAGATGAACACTAATACGTGTGCCAGAACAGGTGCAAGGGTGAAATACAAGCAATAGAGGGCAAGCTACCCAATCCAATTTACTAACTACTCTCAACATTAGTCTTCAGGCAGATACTGGTCATGGCTACTTATGCACTGATTCCACCAGAGCCCCAAGCCTTTCCTTTCACCCATGTTCTCCATCAAATTCACCCGAAAACAACACCCTTCTTGGTCTCCTTTTTATATCAGCTGTTTAACATAAAACTGAAGTGTACTTATACCAAGTTACCAAAACCAGTCTAACTTTATGGTATGCTTTTATGCAACATACAACCTTAATCTAAGAATATTAGAAAATCAGTTTTGTAAGCCTTTGGAAATTGGAATACATAGAATGATTTTAGCCAAGCAAATAGCATGACTCCTTAAAATTTCTGAACGTAAATGTTTTTATGATAAAATATTGGGATGGATCAGGCTTTAAATAGCTCATGCAGTCTGTTTAAAAAGCTATGATCTGAATCATGCTGACTGCCTTTTGACAGTCGTGGCTGTAAGTACAAGTTCTTAAATGCTGCTTCTTTGTTCATTTAATAATTATCAGTTGAGATCATAGCAGTTAAAACCAAGTCGCAGTTGTTTTCTTAGGCGGCAGGTTACAAATTATATTCACGATCCTGTCTGGGGCTGTGCTTTTTCAGCATATTGCATAATCCATGCATTCATCCTTTTTGGAGTGGAATAGAAAAGATGGGAGCACGAGGTAATGCTCAACTGATTCAGAAACAGCACTTCCGTTTGCTCTGCTCATGTCACCGTTGCGGCACCCTGCTGTGCTTTCAGGTTAACTCGAGTGTAGTGTAACTTGACAGTTGTCTCCAATGTAAACAAAAATGAAAGCCGGTTCCTTTGAGATAGGCTAAATAAGTTATTACACAAATTACGTTTGGAAGCACACATGGTTATCTCAGCGTAACTGCTGCTGGGACTGGGAAAGCTTAAATACAGTTTTACTGCCATAAAAATCCCCCTTACCTGTCAACTACTGATCCTCATCCCCTCTTTGAACTCATTTCAAATCTAGAGTTTCTCTTGTGCTTATAATACTCGTGCTGCTGTACCACCTGGCTGCCTTGTTTTATGGAGCAGGTGTGATGACGTTGGGTTTTTGTTTTACAGTCAAACCTAACATCACATACATCATAAACCAGACTGCTACCGAGATGGAAGAACAGGTAACCCTGACTTGCGAGGCATCAGGGGACCCAACTCCCACCATTACCTGGAGCTACGGAGGTCATGTCTTCACAGAAGGAGAGCAGGTAAAATGATAACAGGGAGGCGAGGGAACAGTAGTAGCAAAATACTTATGTATCCTAGGCACTCAATCCTGGTCCTTGAGTGCCAGTGTCCTGTATGCATTTTTCCTTCTGGAGTTAATGAACTGCACCTGGTGCAAAGTAGTCTGATATAGTCTGTGTCCCAGTTGCATACTATAAATATATTCTAACCCCTATGTTTTTAATTTTTTTCTATGTTATTAAGAGAAAATGACATAACAAAAAATTAGCAATGAATAAAACTAATAAGAAAAACGATAATGCCCAAAGACACCTATTTCCTTTACAGTTTGCAGTTTTATTCTATTTCTTTGTGCCTGAAGTTTGACTGATCTTTTTAATGCATCTGTTCCTCTGTGTACAAAATGGAAAAAGTACATTGTTTTTTACTATACCTTATTGTGGGTGATGTGAAATTGGGACACACTGGAGTTGTACCCACAAGGGAGAAACACAAACCTGCAGGACACCGGTGTCTCGAGGAGAAGAATTGAATATCTTTAACCTAAACTGAAGTGGTATATTGATTACTTGCATGTGGGGGAATCAGCTTGCAGTTTCATTGCAGAATGCCCCCAACAAGGTTTACGCACTGCTAATTATTTACCCTAAATTAGCAGTTCCTTTGAGATGGCCCAGTGGATCTCCTGTAATTAGCTCAATTATAGTCAGTCAGTAATATGGAGTACACTCAGATTTGACTTGAGATTTTTCAAATGTCACGAAAATCAGCAACAGAAACCTAATTATAACATTCCCAGAAAAGGCATGTTAATTAAGACAATAATTAAACTTTGCCCGCTTTCTATTGTATTTGCTTGAACGAGCACTTGAACGATCAAGTGTTTGTTTAGTACTTTCAATCACTATTTCCATTATTCTTCTCATGCCAGTGATTGAAAAGTTTTTTGATTTATATGAAATTGTTATTTGTCTATACTCTGCTGCCATCTTTTAAATTTGTTTTGGCTCTGCACTGGTCAAGAGCCAGCTTCTTACCCTCCATTACATCCTGATACTCCAGTTTGTTCTCTTGGATATATCTTCTGCATTACTCCATGTGCAAACCATCAAAAGCAGTGAATACTTGATTGGTATTCTCATACATCTATGTCCCACCTGGCCTGACTCTCCAAGGCCTTGGTGTGTTGCTACAGTTGGGAGGTAATGAGGAGGAAAATGCTTGAGCCTAATGCTTCTAGCTCATAGAGAAATTCTTGAGCCAGTCCATTACATGCGCTACATTTTTTTCCTACAGGCACATCTAAACAGGATCTATCAGGTAGGAAAAATCCGCGTGGCACAGAAATGTAGTGGAGTAGTGTTGTAAAATTTGCCTCCAGATATGACAAAAACTCCCACTGAAATCAAATCATCCCTTTTTATTGAAAATTTCCCAGCTGCTTCTTGAAAAACCCCAAGGAATGATCTCATCAGAGTTCATGAAATTGATTTGACTGCCGCATGCTTTCCAAATATTGCCTGGAAACCTCAACTGTTCTCGGGATAGCAAGTGCGCAGAGCTTATCTCACGAGATCAGTTGAAAATTTGGTTAATAAGATAATAAAAGGGAAATGCCATTTCTGTGTCGCTTTTTCCTGATCATTTCACACTTTCAATCACAGCATGAGGTCGCTTGGATTCAAGCCCGGTTCAGTCTGTCTGTCATCTCCATCAGATTGTAGATTGTCTAACACTTATGTCAGTGTCACTTCAAAGTTTGAGGGTAAAAGTGCTCCACCTAAAGTCTATCTTTTGGGTATCAAACATTTACACCCTGCAGGCAAAGGTAAAATATGACTGAAACTAGAGCTGGGCGATATAAGATTTTTTCATATCACAATATGTTTTTTTCATTTCAGGCGATAACGATATATATCACGATATAAGCCAAATAACTATATTTGAAATAATCAGCAGCTTGTTTGGATTTAAATATTTATTTCCCATAATAAGTTCAACAGGGCAGATGTACTTAAGGAACATGAGACTTTTTCAGATAAATAAAGGCAAATATTGCTAACTACACAAAGGGCAGCGGCTAAAGCGTTTAAGTTTCAAAATAGAACAAACAAAACAGACCACTAAATTGTCAATTCCACTTAGAAACAAAATATTAATTCTAAAAAAATAAATCTTAGGTCGTTTTACAGAAGAACAGACAAAATTGACTAACTTTTGTCAATATCAAATAAACTGAGAACTAAAAGGAAATTCTCAATCTCTCCTTGTTGTATAGCTTAGCTTTTCAAACAGTTTTAACAGTTACTTTAGACAAAAGCCGAATGACGAATTAGCGCTTTCAGTCAGAGATTGAGCATGCACCGCTTTATTGTATTTCCAGACTTGCTTTCGGCACAAGTCTTTTGTCAGACTTGAAATAGCCGAAATACCTTCACACTACGAAACTTGTATGGCCTTTCCGTTCGACAATCTCTCCGGCATTGGAACCATCATCTGTTTTCTCTTCGATAACCTTCGCTCACGCTCTCGGTTGATTTTTCTCTAGTCAGCAAACTCATTTCCTCCATTACCCGGGCGGCACGGCAGCTGGCTGCTTCCCAAACAAATACACATGTGCGGCTTGGCACTTGTGCTGTACATAACAAGTCACGTGACGTGACGCTGCGGCTGTGATTGGTTTGGTTCTGCGCTACTCAATTTGGATTGGCTGTTCTTTTTTTTTTTTTTTAAGAGAGCAAGAGAGATGAGGCCTATCGCAATAGTTTAATTTTTCTATCGAGAAAAAGTTATTTCGCAATACATATCGTTATCGTTCTATCGCCCAGCTCTAACTGAAACATAATAATCATAGAACTGCAGGAAGAGATTTAATGGGCATGTTTTCAACAGTGAAAACGGGTCACTTTTGGAGTCCCTTGCAACTGAGCAGACTGCAGCAGCTGCTCACTTTGAAAGTAGAAGATTTTACAGCCACCTGTCAAACCACCAGATTGTTTGATATTTAAAAATATACTTTCAGTGGAGCCTCACTCACAAGTGCAAAACACACTGTCACCATATGACGCACATCATGACCCCCTTTTTTTTTTTTGTACCTACACAGATTGACGTACATGAATGCACCATCAAGTAACGATTCTTACTTCTGTCCTATTACCCAATGTTGAGCAACATTTTGTTTTGTAGAACAAATTTCCACCCTGCTTTACATCAGCTTCCACTTTTGTCAGTGACAGGACAGCTTGTATTGTGGTCTTGAGGCTTACATCCCACAGTTTGACCACAGTCATGCTATACTGTAGCAGTGTAGATTGACTCTACAGGTGCAGGGCAGAATAAATAAATAACACACATAGGAAACAATGGGCTATAATAGGCATTACCCACAAATTTTGCACTGTGTAGACATGACACATGTCGTGATGGCCAGCTGCACAATGGTGGCAGTGTGTTTTGGGGTGCCGCCTATGGTATGCTTTTATATGTGGTGTCTGTTCACAGCCGTCTTCAAAGAAATGATTAGCAGCCTTACCGAATCACGTAGATGCATACTGGTTAGATTTTCCCTCGTAGTTGTGATTCTGAGCAGGGGAAATCATTTCTATGGTGGGCTTTCAATGAATGGGAAACGGCTGCTAATTGTTTAATTGTCTTGTTTTATTTGTTCATCTGATGTCCGTCCGCCATGCTATCTGTAATCATCACAACAGCTGCATTTCATCTAGGATGAGTGTGACAAATGACACGACATTCATTTGGGGTGAACATGGTGAATTGAAAAAGGACGTAAAGGGAAGCATTTTTCTGTTAATAATGTGAGATTTTTGTATTTGTCAGAAAACCGGTACAGATGTAGATTTGTGGTGGTGATGAAAGGACAGAATTAATTAGCAGTTTATTCTAATGTGTTTTCAGCTTCTCAGCTCCCTAGTTTATCTGCTGCTTTCATTTCTTTCTTTCTTTTTTAAAATCATTGCTCATATCAGATTTTTATGCAAAAGGAATGCAGTTTAGTTTATACAAATAAGGCTTCTGATCACCTTTGATTCACAGTATGACAATGACAATACACAACACAGCTAAACAATTAAGTGAGTAATCGGCTTTAGATAGTGCTTCAGTTTACTATTTTTCATCTGAGTGGAGCTATAACTGTTCATAGTTCAATGCTCAGATTGATTGTAATAAAAAAGCTACTTATTTTGAAGAAATAAAAACAGCCTCAGAAGCCAATTATGGGAAGACATTTCTAAATGTTTTCTTTAAAGTTTGAGTACATTGAAAACCCTTTAAAAGCATGTCTTACAGGGTTATTAAAGATGCAGATTAAACAGATGAGGTTTGTGTTTATATTGAATGGCACCTTCCAAATAATGTCTTACCCTGAGGTAACAGATATGTTAGAGAATCTTTGCAAAGCTCACATTCTTGAAAACATAAAAAACCATGTCCATGTTTATTCGTGTGGCATTTTTGCCTGCTAACTGCCACATCTGGATCACTGTGATAACATGGATCTTATTAAAACGATGTATGTATTACATGACCTGCATGCCCTACGAAACCAAGGTGGTCTATGTGAAGGCTGAAGTATTCTGAGCTAGATCAGTTATTCATTGTGTTCTCACAATCTTTGTCTGGCTTTGTTTGAATTTGTTCCCAGTCTACTCTGGTCTTGGGTTTTAAAGGTTAACCTTAAAGAGAGACTAATTCATTCTGAATAACCCCTTACTCAAAGTCTAAAGTGTTGGCACACAAAAGCATTGTTCGTTAACTGCGCGCGAGTAAGGGGGAACACAATGTGAGGATTGAGGAAGATTACTGTATCGCACAATAGAGAACTGTAGTATTGTACATGAAAAAGAGAGAATAAAAGGAGTATGTTCAAAAAGTCTTGTGGGTGTATTCCCGCTTAGTTGTGCTTCAAATTTAAATTGGAGCTCATCAGGGGATAGTTTTGTTTTTGTTTATACAGCTATTAAAGTTAAGTGTTTATATATTTATTTGAAAACTTTCATCAATTTTACATGTGGTATTTGTTTCCTTCAGCCCTTTGAATGCATTCGCTCAAGTCGCTGTAGATAAGTGTGTCGGTTTAATAACTGAAAATGTAAATGGACTATTTATCCATGCTTTGTACATTATCTACATAATGAATATTTTGCTTATTTGAATACATATTAAATGTTGTGCTCCATGCAGACTTTCAAGCAGAATTTATTGGAAAATATTCTGGACTATACAGAAGGAAGTTGCAGGGAAATATGAGTAATTATAAAACCTAAAAGCACATTAAAGTTTGTAGTTGATTGGGTATCAGCATTTTATAGTGTTTGAAGTGTTTCTCTTTTTTGTAAGGAGATAAATCTGTATTAAAAGACCTTCTCTGTCTAAAATTCGTAGTCTCAAATAGAGGTTTAAAACATTAAAAGCTAAAAAAAGGGTGTTAAATTAAAAACCAAAACAATGAGATGCTTTGTTATTTAATGTTTTGTGGCAGCAGTGCAGGCAGAGCATCTGAAACAGGCGTACTTCAAGTGTTGCATGCTAATGCAAAGAGAGCACTGTTTTCTCCAAACACAAAAGGCTACTCATTTACAGCATGCTGGCTGGCTCAGTAGTGATGTGATGCAAGAATGTCTTCACTAACTAAAATGCTTGTCAGTTTTCTGTGATGTACTGCAAAGGTTCTGAGGCTCAGCATTTAATGACAAGGAAGGAAACTAAACTGAGAATATGCATAATCATGACTTTTCATCCGGGGTTCAGTCAGTGAATGAAGCAGTTCTTTATATTTATGTGTTTGTGTTAGTATGTCTGCTTTTTTATCCTCTTCACACTGACATCCAATTCATGTCAGAACAAAGAGCGGGGATAATTCTCTATGGAAGGGAGGAACAATGGGCTGGAAAAATGATAAGTCCCAAGGGAGCCATCACCATATTGTTCTTCGCGTTTGCTCGGAGAAGTGATTCTGTTACGGCGTCTTCTGTTTTGCACGCATGCATCCGCCGCTGTTCATTGTCCTTTTGTCTTAAACAAACACCTGTCACAGATATGACAGCAATACTTGTCAGCTCACTTACTGCAGAGGCAGCGCCGCAGACGAGGATGTGAATGAGGTGGTTATGTTCCACACTGTTAGGTTGCTTGTTTTAATTGGGCTACTGCTCTTTCCCAGTACTGATGATATGCAGCCAACTGCTGCTTGTAATGATGTAGGGTGCACAGTGTATGTTATTGTGCCAGTAGGGGAGTTAAACTGCTCTTAAGAAAGGGCTGAATTTATATTCATGCAGTAAGCTTCGGACATGACTCTTCTAATAAGAATTTTATTGCCTCCTCTTTCTACCTTCGGTATTGGCTTTATTTTTCACCGCTAAGGAGGATTAACGTTCATCAGTGATATTACTACTTAACCATTATAAAACAAGATGAATTCAACCACACCATATGTCCTTTTGCAGTGATTGTGAGGGGACAATATAGGGGTGATTTTTAGATGTGAACATTGATGGTTTGAGTCACTTTTTTTGCCCTACAGTGATACCACCATTTGCTTTCATTTACTTGACTTTTCTTGCAATTGCGCCTGATGAAATGGCTGTTTCTCATTTTCCTTGTTAAGCTTCAAAATTGTTTCACTGCGTAGGCCATCACATCTCATTGTCATGCTTAACATTTTCCTCAGCATCATAAAATCCACACAGCATGCTGTCCAAAAAAGCTTTCTGTTTTGTAAAGTCGGGCTTTGCAGTCTCTTGTGATTTAATGTGGCATGATGTCAGCCATGTTACTTAGGTGTGACTTTTTATGTGCTTTGGTGTAAAATTAATTCTTTATTTCATTCGATGTGTTACTGACCAACATGTCGATGATAATCATTTGTTTATCTAGATGAAGATGATTTTTTTCTTCTTCCTTTATTAGACTATAAAGCGGTCGTTTTCTAAAATGTATGTGCATATATTTGGTATTATGCTGGGATAGCTAAAAAACAGTACTCTGAATATTTAAATGGTATTGTTTTGGTCAGTTCGTAAAGCTTCAGTGCATTTATTCTTATAACACAAAAAACTGAATATTTTAAAAGTCCACATCTAACAAGGAGAAAGCCATTATAGTTTTTATAGCTTAGAAAATTCAGTATTCATCATGCAAATCACATTTCCTGGCTGTTTTAAGGCTATTTTTGAGTAGAATCAAAGCATATCAGTGACAAAGGAGAAAAACAAGAACTTCATTTGAAAGCATAGTGTAAGTAACAATGAGCAGAACATTGGACTTTCAAAATTACTTAAAAAGGCCACCTGTAGGCCGAGATTTATTTCCAGGTCTCACATGGTGTGGAGGACGAGCTCGAGCAAATTGCTTATTTGAACCTCCTTCATTGCTTATTGAGATATCAAGCAAGTGTTGTTAGAGGGCTTGATTGACTAGCGTACTAACTTGCTTCTCGATGTTGGGAGGGCTTTTTTATATTCATAGATATAGATAAAATTCCATTCTTTTGCGCTCCCATTATTGCTTCAGCCTTCAGAAATGGATTGTGAGGCGATAATTGCTGTATTACCCAAGGAGACATTACTCTGTTGTTACAGCGTACCAGACTCACCTCTTCCTGATGAACCAATAACCTTATTATCACGAAGCATTTGTGCTATCACGATGCCAAAAGACTTACTTCACGTACAGGCAGGCACAGACTGTAAACATCCCCACAAAATTTCCCTTTCAAAAGAAACTCCTGTCCTCATAAAATAGGCTTCCCTTGAGAGAACATCTAAAGCATACATCTCATTATGTCTGCAGACTCTTAATTTAGTAAATTCAGACATTCAGCTCAGGTACTTTAGATGCATAAAAAATAAACTAGTCATTTAACTGGCATGCAGTGTGCAACATCCCAGCTTTGACAGGATGAGGATTGCTTTCTAAGAATTGCTCTGCCTTTTTGTTTGTTGTCTCTCTGTCTTCTACAGGCATCATGGACTCGGCCTGAGCAACACAAGGTATTCTAAATGCATGACTTTTTCCTACACCCATCCATCTTTCATGTCAGGGGAATCTAGTTCAATTCTGGATGGATGCAGATCAACATTCTTGATCAAATAAGGTTGGGGGAGAGCATAAGCTCTGAGAAGCAGTAGGAAAACAGGACAGTGCAAGTCTGTGTTTCTTTGCTCTCCGTGTTCCTTAAATTTCTTAACACATTGCAGCCTATTTCAGTCTTTTTTTCTTGTCTTTCTTCTGACCTTTTACCTGTCATGCCTGGACATCAGCAAAAGCGTTTTATTACGCGCATGACAGCTACAGTTATACCATGTGCTCAACTTGTCTTCTGCAGAAATAGATTTTGTTCCTCAGATCTCTCTGTCCCCCCACCCACACATCCTGTCCACCGCTAAATCTTAATTATAACTTCAAAGTATACTTTTGACATTAGTGTATACAGTAGTTTAATTTGAACATGGCTAAATATGTATGTAGGAGGAAATAAAAGCTGCCTTTGTGCAGCAACAGAGTATGAGAACAAGCGACTGTTTTTGAAAGAAAGCGAAAATTGGCAGTAAGTGAAAGAGCTGCCCACATAAGCTTTTCTCCAATATACAGCACTTCCCTATAGAATGTGTTTTACACACGAGAAAACTGGTGACAAAAAGAATGGATTCAGAATCTTGAAGAGAAGTGATCGCTCACACAAAGCAGTGCCTTGTTGATCAGCCCATCTCTGTTTTAGGAGCAAGATCAGATATTAGGGTTGCCATTTCTATTTTTACTTCAGTGCCATTTGACAAGATATGAATGTGTATTCTTAGACCATTCGGTTCCCTAAATAGCCATGCTGTTTTATTTTTACATTGCAGGAAGCACTGGACATCAAGAGAATTGGTCTTTTCCTTTTACTCCTTCTGCTAATAGGTTTAAGAAGGGGTGTTTCTAACAGTCGGCATTAATTATTCGGTCGTGACAGCTGTTGATATTTGATTACGATTGTCAGCTGATATGCATTCATTAATAGCACCTGCAGAAAGTGTGGAATAAAAAATCTCACCCACCTCACCACAGGAGGGGAGGAAGAGCCTTTCTCATCAGGCACATGCTGACAGTAATTGCTCAGTTTGTGTATAACTATGATTTACACATGGATGCACTTGGATTTTTGTGCATCTGCAATAATAAGCTGTTGAATTTGTGAATTGGAACACTTTTACCTTGAAAATCTGAGCAAAATGAATCATCTGAACATTTATATTAATGATCTGCTGATTATATTTAAATTAGGCAACCCAAAAAGCTCAAACAGCGTATCCTAGTTGCTCGAGTTTTCCATTTTTTTAAAAGACTGATGATCTCAGCAAGTTCCACTGCTGAACACATGCATTACTTAAAAGACAGAGTTACGCCTCCCTTTTTTAATATATATAAGAGGAGTATTTTAGTTAAATGTGGGCACTCATATCTGAGCAGCATATTTGTGGTTTCAGGTCACAAATGGAATGGTTTACATTAATGGAAAAGGCAATCACTTTGAATTACTCACTTCACATTTTCACTCACTTCACATAATTATATTGTTTTAAAAGTTCACCTGTGCTCTGAATTGATAAGTGCGCATCTCTCTCAAAGACATCCCTTTATAAATTGTACAGTGTGGGGGGGTGGGGTGAGGGTGAGGAGCCATGTTTGTTGCAAAGGCGTAGGAAGCTTAGTGTTCATTTGACAAGCCTCAGAAGGGAAGGTGATTTTGTACTGTGGGCTGTTTAATATTTGGTGAGACATGAGTTTAACATGTCTTCAATGCAATCTCAATTTTATGCCCTGATGCTCCCTCTGTGTCTCTTCTGTTGGTACAGCAGAGCAGAAGAATCTGTGGGAGAGCTCTGCTGTCAGTTTGGTTTTATTACAGGAGCGCACATGCGAAAGTCTTCATTTTCTCATAGACGTGCGAAATGGTTTTATGCCTTTTTATGCAAGGAGCACAAAATTCAGCACGGATGTTTCCAGTAGACAGCTACTCTGGTGCACTATGAATTTATACTGAAAATATATTGTCATAAAAAATGCATGAATCACAATATTAAGTTGCATGAAGGCATACATTTTCTTTGCTAAATAACAATATTCATGATGGGTTTCATATAGGAAAAAAGAGGCTGTAGCTCTGGAGAAACTGCTCATACTTTATCATAAAATAATGACACAAAAAAGGATTCCATATTGGAGTCACCTCACTTACTATGACACATAGCTGTGCATAGTGTGGCATGTTGCACAGACGCAGGAGTCAGAAACAGAACCACAGGGGTCGAGTGAGAATGCTTCCTGCACAGGGGTCACAATACAAGGGTAGCGTGTTATGTAAGTGTCTCCCTGGTCCTGCTACCCGCTATGCATAATGAATGCCCCAGACATGCTTTGTCTATTGAAATTGAATACAAACTAACAAGGGTTTCTCTTACATGGCTGCCCAGGCTGGGCCCTAATTCAATATGTGTAAAAGCATTCGGCTATTGTTTTGCCTGTAGCTTGGATCAAAGCCATGAAAGCAACCAAAAGGGAGGCTCAAATATTCAGCCCTGCAGCACCTTGTTAAAGGAATAATTCACAAAAATGCTGCAACATACTGTGTAAGAGCTTTGTACTAAAACATGTATAAGTACCAAATCCATAGAGTTTGTGAATAATCTTTAATTATGCTAGATATTATAGATAGGTTCAGTAAAAACATCTGTCAAAAGACAATAATGTCCAGAGTTTGTTCGAAATATTATAATAATAACAACATAACAGGGAAAATGGATCATTGAAAGGGGAAATTCAGCCTGTCTGAAACTTTACACTCTAGCAGTTAAGTGTCACATGGCAACAACAACCACAACAACACAAAGTTGTTGACCCTGTTTGGAAGCTACTCATGTTTGGATGCTGTAACACCGCATATCAAGTTAATGAAACCAGGTTTACAGAGGGAAGTGCATTTACACATCTCATTAGCCAGCTGTCTGTTATTATTTGAGTGGTTTCAGATGCTTTGTGACTTGGCGTGTGCTTCCTCTTCCTCACTGACACTGGAGCTGGATATAGGTTCAGAGAGTTCTGCAACCTAATACAGTCCACAACACCACAACATTTTATTTTTAAGTAATCAACTTAAAGAAATAAAATGTTGTGGAGTGACACTAAATCCAGTGTCTTTAGTGTAAAAGTGCAAGCACTGCACGTAAGGTAATGCTCTGTCTACCAGTATGCATCAGCATATTTCACAAGTTGGTAAGCCCTGTGTGTGAAAAGCCCTAGATGGTTTCTAATGCCTTCTGACATCAATTATTGAAAAGCTCCCCTGCACTGTCAACTGGGTCCTTATGTCTCCGCAGCTTTACAGAGCAGTCTGTGCCTGTTTCATTCTTTCAGTTGCTGTTCTTTTCTGTAAAAGTGGACTTTAAATACTTTTTTTCAAGGTCACATGTTTCTGCATAATTGTATTCTTTATGTAAATGTGCATTATATCTATTTATAAGAACTGATCTAACTAGTTTCTTTTTCCTAAACAAATCCATTTTTTACTTCCATTTAGAGCCCGGATGGAAATGTAGTGGTGAGGAGTCACGCTCGTGTGTCCTCCCTCACTCTGAAGTATGTCAAGTATACAGATGCTGGTCAGTACCTGTGCACAGCACACAGCGCCATCGGAGAGGATTATCAAACAGCATATATGGAGGTCCGCTGTAAGTGTTTCCCTCTGTCTCTATACAAGTGTTTAGCCCTACAAAATGAGTACACTCATGCTCTAGTCATTAAAAAAATAGCACTGCAAGTCACTATCACTATTTATAACTGGACTGTTAAATAACACCTGAAATGGATTGACAGGTTGAATCCGTTTTTATTTCCTAGATACTCCTAAGATAAATGGTACAGTGGCAGTGTATACCTGGGAGGGGAATCCTGCCAATATCAGCTGTGAGGTCAAGGCTCATCCCAGTGATGTCTCTATTGTGTGGCTGAGAGACGGGTTGCAGCTCCCCAACTCAAATACCACCAACATTAAGATCTTCAGAACTCCCTCAGCCAGCTACCTGCAGGTACGAACACCCGTGTCACACCATGACTTAATCCCTCTTTCTATCTCTCTAATGAATGTACATATACACACAGCGTGCACAAACACACACTCTGAACCCCATGTGTCATCAAGATTTCATGAGCACAGACTTGAAGTGTAGGGTTTTCTTTCAGCTTCATTGTTGGAAAAAAAAATCTCATGAATAATTCAGCAGCAGGAGAGCTCACAGCAACAAATAAAAATAGGCTACTCTAATGGACAAACAAAAAGGTCACCTTCAGTGTTTGACACACAAGTTAGTTCAGTTTTGGTACACTGCCCTTCATATATTTACTGCTTTATTTTTTTTTTTTCCCCCTCCAGATAACCCCGAGTCTGAAAATGACTTTGGAAGCTATAACTGCACTGCTTCAAATGAGATGGGCACAGAGTCCAAGGAGTTCCTGCTCATTCAGGCTGGTCAGTGGCAATGTCGTGATTCAAAATCCATTCTTACTTTGCATTTATAGTGTTTGTGCCAATATTTTCAGCATAATTAAAATTTGAAAATAAAAAACAAGCAGCCTTATGCGTGATCGTGATTCAGTAACAGCTTAAAAATGATCAGTAGGTAAATTTCATTAGATCACATAGTTCAGGTTTTTTAAGGCTTCGGGAACACATTTTTTTGTTATCCATGATCAAATCGCATTAGACCAAAACATCCACCACGACGTGAGATTACACAGATCAGTGTTTGTATCGATGGATGATAAATTGATTAAGATGAAAAGGATGTGTAACCTACATGATAATGTAATGTTCCCTCTGGTTATTCTACAACTAAACTTTACCTCTACCTCTTACCACTAACATTGCACTGTTTGCAATATAAAGTAAAAGACTTTTTTTATATTAAGGTATAGCATTTTATTGTAACATGGACCTATACCATAGACTTCCCAGACAAATGTACCATTAGGCAAATGGAACAGAGAGCAGAGAGATAATGCCACTCTTAAGCCACAATCAGAAGTGAATTAATTGAAAACACTACATTGTTCACTCAGAGCCGAACATGGGCAACCACAGTAATTACAGTGTGCCTTTTAATTTAGAAGATCAAAGTGATGCAATACAAAACTACTCACACGAGTTTGAGTTCAGAACAGCCACCATTATTCAGATGTGGACAATCACAGTAGGTTAAATACTTTTAAATAATGTAATTTTCTCTTAAATAAGCCTTTTATTGGTGGCTGAAGCAAAGTAAACCTTTTTTTAACAAAGGCGGACTGTAAATGAAGAACTAATTGTCTAATCATTGTGTACATCACAGGATGGATCCTTTTTTATTTTCTAAACTTTAATCAAAGTACAATTACAAAAGTCTTTGAACTAGTTTTTGCATATTCTTCAGTTTTAATATTTACTTTAAATTTAAAGATTAAGCTTTGCTTAACTCACTGCAAGGTCTTTGAATCCATGAAATCTCCTTTTTCAATTTAAAGTTTTATCAAACTCAACAGTCTCTCAAAACTTTTGGTCTTTTCAAACATCCAACCAGGCACTTACTGTTTTTTTAGTGGCTTTCTTTGTGGAGTTATCATCTTTAGGGCTGACTTGGGAACGGCTCGTTCTTGAATCTGTTGATCATAAAGAGCGTTTAAATGTTTTTTCCTGCCTTTTATTTTCTGAAACGATGTCAATAGTGTACAGAATTCAGTAGAAGAGAACCAGACTTACTGTCACGAAGATGTTGCGAAGATGAAGCGGTTTTTAGATGCATTGTGGGGCCATTAGGAGTCGTGGGCTCATTCTGTTACTCTAATGGAACAATGGAGTCTGACAATGCTGGTGTGTTGCAATCTTAGTTTTTATTGTAACTGCACTGATTTTTTTCCCCCTCACAGAGGTTCCGTCAGCTCCATCCATCGTGGAGGTGAGGCCATTCTCCACCACAGCACTGATCCAGTTTCAGGAGCCTGAATCCACTGGAGGCGTTCCTGTCCTCAAATATAGAGCTCAGTGGAGGATGCGTGGCAGAGGCAGCTGGGTGCAGAAAGTCTACGAAGTCCAAGATGGTAATAACACAGAAACATGATTGTGATGTTTGTTTGTTCTTTAATGTCTAACTACATTTTTTTAAATACTCAAGTACAATTCAAAATAGATAGATAGAAATGCATATTAATGTTAAAAATGTTAATTAGATTTTTCACATTTTGTTAAATCATATCAGAAAAGATGACCTGTATTAAAGGAAGGAAGGTTTGCATTCAGCAGCTTTTTGTTTTATAACCAAAGTGATTAAAAGGCTGTGTGAACGTAATTTCTTTTCTTTTTTGACAAATATCTCCATATATGCACTAAAATGTAATTTAGTTGAGTTGTTGATACCCTCGACACAGAAACACGGCTTGGTCATGATGTCACTAAAGGGAGAGCAGCCAAACTAGGTCATGTATGACAAAATAAATTTGGATCCCTACAGTTGTTTGGACACATACTGTAAGACGTTGAAAATATTTATTTAAATAAAAATGACAGCCTTATACGGCCTCATTATTATTTTGATATCACAGATCAGGATAAAACAGTCCAGCTCCGACTGGCATATTAGTGCCATAACAGAAACTGATGCACAAGAATCAACTGCTATCAGCCAAATCTATTAAATTTACAGCACATTTTAAGTGAAACAGTGGGAGAGAGGTAGGAGACAGTCTTGTAGTTCACACTTTGTCTGGCTTTGTGCTGACCACTGCCAGTAGAACCGAAGAAACTGCACCAGCTGTCAGTCTCACGCAGTCCTGGTTTAGACGTCTCATGTGAAACTCAATTATATCGTCTGGAACACCCTCATGTCTGCACTTACAGCCTTGTTTTTTGTTACAGATACAGCAGTGGGTCTTCACCTGCACGGTGAAGGCAGGAAAGTCTTTTGTGTTTCCTGTAGAAACATGATAATTCAAAATGATGAAATCATGAAATTAAGGTCAGACTAGGAAAACCGACCAACTCACCGTACAGACATAGCAAAGACTACACAGTGCACATCTCTGCCCTGTACAATGTGGTAGGACAGAGTTTTAAGAGCAGTGGTAATAATGGCTCCTTTCCTCTGGTTTTTGTTTCCCCTAAATGTCTCCTAGAAAGTAAAATACAAAGTTTAATGATTATTTATAAGAAATAAGGATGAATTTTGTTTATTGTTTTTTTAAAAAGTAACTTACAAGTCGCCCCTTATGAAATGAATTAACACGGAAGTGTACATAAAAGCAATATAATTTATATAAAAAGCATGATCAAAAGTAATCATCATCCCAAAAGGGATCATTACATTTAAGCTGACAGTGCAAGATATAAAACAGCTGTCACTTCCATTTCTGTGTTTGTCTGGTTTTAGACCAACTCTAAATATATTCATCAGTTTTTCAAACATTGTTGGAATGAAATGCGAATTGAGCTAATCGGTGTTTGCTTGGGCAGGAATTAATTATGCATATATTGTTGGAACAGGAGATGCGTTTGTTTTAGTGCTCACCAAAATGATCAAGGTGTTTTCAACTGGGATTGCACTGCATCTGCTGTTGTAACAGGCTCCATCGGTGAGGTAACGATCACAGGCCTGAAGCCAGACACGAGCTACGAAGTGAAGTTGTCAGCCGTCAACGGCAAGGGTGAAGGTGAAAGCTGCAACGCTGCGTTCTTGAAGACGGAGCCTGTTCGTAAGTGGCACATGTTACAGTTTACAGCACGCTGTAAAGCTTTTAGTATACCTCTCTGACCTCTTGTCTTCACAAACATATTACCTTCAGTCTCTCTATAAAAACTCGCTGAAGAGTCGGTCCTAAGACTGTTTGGAAGATGTCACAAAAGCTTTCACCTGTCTCCTTTCATTCCATGTTTGTCTTTTTAAAACAGCTTTTCCGTCTCTACGAAGCAGCTCTCTGACCTTCTTGGTTTTATTTGATTTTTCTAGTTTATGAAATACTTATGCCATAACCAAATCTTTAAAGCCAGATTGCTTGTTTTTACATATAGAATTAAATACTGATTTCATCACATAGGTATCATATAGAGCCATCTGCACAGTTGCTTCAGATATCCTGTTTTAAAGCCATGTTTCAAGCCCATCATGTCATTATATTGACTTGCAAACCCTGAAGTGTGATTTCATCCTTCTGTAGAAGCCAGCGATGCAGTGAAACCTCAACACATTATTTAGTTTTTAGCGCCCTCTGTTGTTTGGCAATGGATGTTTTTTGAGGGAGTGCTGGTATGATTAATAGATTGTCTGTGTACTGATCATCTCTCATCCTATTTTATCATTTTTAATCATTGATTTTTTTTCATCCATTTGCTCTTCTGTCTGTTGTATTCATCAGGCCACACTTACAAAAGTAAGTGATTCATTTAAAATGCATTAATAAAAACATTAAAAAGATAGCTTTATAGTTGTGTATATATATTGCTATTAAATTATGTTGTTATTGAATGGCAAAGGCAAAAGTTGGCCTTAAACCCCTCCTCTTTTTTTTTAGAACTAAGATCATAATTAAAGGCCAGATCATTAAAATTTTGTCCTATTTTGTCGTAGTAATTGATAAAACTGAACAAATGTCATATAAGTTTGCTGAAATATCAAATGTGATAGAGGTTTGCTGAAATATTTACATAAAATACCGTCAAAAAACATCACTTCAAGCTACCTTTTTAGACAGTAAAGTGGCCTTTCATTTTCATGGAGGCTGGCTCTGTCTCCCTACTTTAAATGTGGCAATCATTTCCTAAAATGATTTGTTTTTCTTCCTTTCTGGAGCCATCTGACAGAAATGTGTCTTCCTGAATTCTTCAGTGAAGTGTTATTAGAGATTCAGGTGGTCATTTGTGCAGACAAGTGATTCTGATTGCCTTTCTTCTCTTTTATGTCCCTAGACGGCATTTTTCATTTTTTCACTGAAGACACAGGTTTGTTCTGTAGTGGGGATAATAGAAGATTAGTTTTTACTGCTGTAGCCGTTTCTTACCCAACAGGATAACCCATCACCCCTACTGATTAGCAGTGTTTGTAATCCCGCTTAAGTATTTCAAAAGGTGTATCGTTTTAGAGAAACTGTGACCTATTATGTCATGGCCATCAATGCAAACTCCTCCGTCTGTTACATAGACCGATTAGGTTTTTAATTTTACTTGCATCCCATGAGTTTACAGCTGATTTATCCCATTAGTATTAATATAATTTTGATGTGCAGCATGTGAATTAATTGGCTTAATGCAAGTATGAGGAATCCGAGCCAAATCTCTGCATTTCAAAAGCTGCACATTTTCTCTCTGGCTTCAGCTGTTTGGTGTAGTTTGGGAATGTTTACACTCGGATTAGGCCCATCAGCAGTGATTAATCAGTTAGCTGCAAATTGTCGAGAGCATAAAGCCGCTAGATGTCTTCTGCACTTTTCTCATTTAGAACCCAAACAGAGGAATCCCTGTGCAGTTTGTCAGCATGTGTAGCTGTGATTTATTATCTTTCAGTATTGGTTTGTCTCTGGGTCACTTCAGTTTTCTATCCTCGACCTGTACCTGTGTTTTGTTGTCTGTTATGCCTTTCATGCTCTTCCTCCTCTTTCAACCACTCACATGTGTCATTTTATGTCTCTGCGACTGTTATTTGGCTTGCATGTTGCTGACGATTCCCTCCACTCTGCAGAAGGTAACTTTCTGTTGCAGATTCCTGACAGATTCCTGATTCCTAACTTGAACTAAAGAATTCAGCAAATAAAACAGCACATAGTTTGCTTCTGCTGTCGTGTAACACATTAATCAGTCATCTAGACATTTGCCTGAGCAAGATAAATGTAAACGTAGAGAATGAGAATGTATTTATTGTTTAAATAACAGTCAGCAGTGTTTACTGTTAGCTTCACTTACATAGTATTGATAGCCTGTCACCTGAGGGATGTTACCTCCTTACTTATAGGATGTGTTGCTATAAATCAAGTGTAATAAACATAGTCAGTATCTTCCAGCCATCCCACAAAATACTCCTCCTTGCAGCAGGCTTGCTGGTATATATTTTCTATATTTTTTTAAATCATATTTAACCTGAGGCTTGAACAGCTTAACATTAACTGACTTTATCTAATCCTGAATGCTAACCACTGTGCACATCTTTCTCGTTACCTGTTTGTAAGTGCATTAAACTTTAGAGCTTCAATAGTTTGTTGATTAATCAAATATCTGAGACAAAACAAATCAGCAGCCACGTTCAGTGTTCCAGCTCATCACATTTGAATGTCTTTTGAGATTTCTGTGACAGTAAACTGAAATTCAGAGTTTTGGACTGTTGTTTAGGCAAGATATTTGACTTTACCTTATACTTTGGGAACTTGTGAGAGACACTTTTCCTGAAATTTAGACTGCTTGTTGCCAGAAATACAGGATTAATTGTTTACTTCTCTCGTAGCTCATAGCTGATGATTTGGCTCCACTTAGTAACCCTGGATCAAACACTAGAATATTTTTAGGTCACTGAAATCAGTCTGTAGTTCTATTTTGAGAAATTGGAAAAATGATATATGGGTACTGTGGCAGAACTCAATAGTTTAAGTTGTAAAATAAACAAATGACGTCTAGTTTTCATTACATATCAGGTAGCCTATATGTGATGCTAATGCATAAAGTCAGTGGTCTCATTTGATGCAGAATATTTTATTTTTGTCATCTATCTGGAAAAATTTGGACCTTTTTGCACACAAAAAAGTCAGAGTTCAGCTGCCCCCCAGGACCTCCACCCTGTCAGCAATGGAGACAAAAAGATGTCAGAAAAATACATTTGAATAAATTAAAATTATATTGACTACATTTTTATTAGACTTAATTGGTGTTTGTTATGTAATCAATGTTTAATAGATAAATGATTACAGGTTTAAGACAGACAAGACATATGTTAGTATAATTCTGTGCAAGTTGCATGCCAGTAGGTACAACTATACAACAATTAAAGACAAACCCTGTTATTGTGCTGGAACTTGGCAATCTTGTATACGTATTCTTAGTTAATGATAAATAACTCTTTAGCCTGAAGCCTGGTGTGACACTGGTGCGATGTCCATCAGTAATTCTTTATGCCAATTGAATGTCACTCAGCAACAGCAGCAACGCACAGCAACTCTGATGAATCAGATAAGCATGTGGCTGTGTGTCATTCACGAATTAGTAACACAAACCACCCTGAGGCGAGCGTTTAAGGGCAGTTAAGTGACCTAAAAGGTCAACAGCAAGGAGAGCATCCAATATCAAATTTTGGACTCTAATGAAAGTTTTCTTTTTTCTTTATTTCAAAATGTAAAAGTGGACTGATAGAGCTGCCTCTTTCAAAGAAATAACCCTCTAGCTCGCTGCACCTCTTGAAATGAGCCATTAAATGACCTCCATCTTGCTCCTGTGTCCCTGTAGGGAATCCTAATCCTCCTAAACTTGAAGGAGCACTTCAACGTAAAGGCAACTCCCTCAGAGTCAGCTGGATCAAGCAGGATGATGGTGGCTCTCCCATCTTACATTATCTTATCCGTTATAAACCAGTGAGTATGGGGATTAAAGAGCAATTGCTCCTTCTCAGCTAAGGCACCTGCTTTGATAATTGATTTAATCATTTAAGTAAAACGATGAAATATTCTCTGAACATTTGCTGCTTTACATAGTCTTAAGATTGATTTTTTTTGTGGGTTTTAGAATGTCATGTGCGTTTTACGCCATTTTATATGCTAAAAATTTTATCAGTAACTCTTGATCAAGTACTTAATCATCAGTGAAAGCAATAATTTAGTTGCAGCGCTAATAATGATTCTACCAAATCCTTGTAGTTTCAAAAGCACTGCAAAAAAGTTTAATTCTGTGATTTTCAAGCTGTTTTTAGGGCTGAAATTGTTATTTAATACCTGATTTGTTGACAGAAAATGGAAAAACAGTAGCTATTCTCATAATGAATAAATTATTTTTTGGCCAAACAGACACAAATTTTGATTGCGCAGAGCTCTTACAGGTGTTTTTGGAGCAATTTGAAAACATGCTTAAAAATTTCACCTTCACAAGACCAAATAAAGTTCCAACCCTGAATGCATGCACTGTATTTATCTGTGTCTCCTTAGGTGCAGTCACCAGAGTGGAAACCAGAAATCCGGCTGCCCAGTGTCAGTGATCACATCGTTCTCAGTGGGTTAGACTGGGACACAGAGTACAACATCTATGTGGTGGCAGAGAATCAGAAGGGCAAGTCTCAGCCAGCAACCATTTCCTTCAGGACTTCTTCAGAGCCAGAGGCCATCCCAGGTACGGTACCTCCCCCCGGTCACTCACACTAAAGTGGAACTAAACAGCCAGAAAACTGAGGAGCCAAACTCAAACCTGAAAACCAGAGCAACTTGTTCTATTTTTAAATCTGGAGCGCTGACGGGTGAATGACAACTAAATAAATCTATAGAAAAAATAAATAGATTTCGTGGACGGCGGTGAGCCAAAAATGATTTTCCGGCTGAATTTTCTCACTTTAAAGTTTTGACAGCCCTCACTAAATGAGCTTGAGTTTGTGCTTGCAGATCTGGCACACACACAGAGGATAAAATGATCTCCTCTCAATGTCTGTAGTTTTGTTTACCATTAATGTGGATAGTTTGTCTCTGTCTGGTTGGAGCTTTTCAAATGACCCTCAGTAACCGCTGATTAACATGTATGTTGAAGTCTTAACTGCAGCTGAAGGTTCTTTACTAACCGTGCCGAAACCTACACAGCCTGTCAAATTCTCTTTAGGTGATAGACACACTTGAGTACCTCACTGAAACATCACAGCAGGCCATTATGTTTCCTCTCACTTTTTTCCTAATTCATTCTCCAAACTAAAGCATTTTCCACTCACCCACCACTGAGTCACCATCTAGTCGATGTGGTGTAGTTTTCCTCTTTTGTGCTGTGCTTTTGCTTTGATGTGTTGCTGTTTTTTCCCCTTTTTCAATACAAAAAATCAGTTTCTTCTTCTTTTTTTTTCCACTTTTGGTTTTCAGACCTGACACATTTTCACTTTCTCTCTTCCTCTGTTTTCCCCGCCCTTCTCTTTTTCTCCCCCTCTTTGTTATGTTTCATTTCTCCCCTTCTTCCTTTATTATCTTTCCCCCTTCTCTCTTTATCCCCTCTTTCTCTCTCAATGTTCCTGCTCTCTTGCCTGGTCCTGGACATTGGTGTGGTGGACCACGTGAACATTTTCGTCCCGACCTGTGTGCATTTTGGTGTGGTCTGGGTTGTGCTGTCCCCACCCACAGCCACTCAGGGCTGCTCATCTGTGACATACACTTTGGTATCACTCATCATGTCCCTCATCACTGTTCTCCTGCTCTCATAGTTTTCGTGGGGAAATTCACACCATTACTGTAGAGGAGAGCTTGCCTTCTCTCTGGCCTGGCTGTCTTTCTGGACACTTTCACTCACTTACAACAGACTTTGTCCATGACAGATGTGTCTCTGTTATGGGTGAGGAAAAGAGTGCTGTGTTGTTTCAGAACAGACCAGACAGACGTGTTGAACCAAAGGCAGTGGAAATCCTCCACCTCCCACAGTTTCATACTGCTCAGCATTAGCACTGCTAGTCATCAGCACTAGACAAGAGAGACAGAGAAGAGTGCCAGTTTACAGTGATGAACAATAGTAGATTTTTTCCAAGTAGCATTAGAACAGAGTGAAGGCTGACTGCTGGACCTGTGTGTTTACCTAAGCACTGTATTATATTGTTTAATAGCTCACAAAATTCTGCATAATGTAAAGGTTTGTAATATTAACGTTTACACAATTAAGGACATAAAATGGGGAAACAATTGTTTATATTGGCACAGACTGACAAGCCACCTAAAGAATGATCAAACAACAACTTATTTTTATGCAGACTACTAAGATAAATGTCCAGATATTCCTCCAGCATGTAATGTTTCGCAAGTGTCATCAGCAATAGTCATTTTTATACGTACGTAATTGGGATGATTTACTCAGATGTATAGATCTTGTTTACATGTTAATTACCTGTAGAGTTAAATGTATATTTTAGAGAAATTTCTGCTAAATCAAAGTGGATATTACCCAAACAATGAAAATACATCACTGCTTTTAAATCTGGGAAAAGCCTGACATTCATTTTCTGTGCACAGATTATTCCACATGTCTGGGTAACTAGCAGCACACTATATGCTTTGGTTTGCTCTTCTTTCTACTACCAAATAAATGGGTTGAATATATATTTATACTTTTCGTTTTTTTCGAGCACAGCTTCATGCATATAAAATCTTCAGTAAGCCTCATATTTAACAATGAAGTCATATAAATAATTAAAGTCTGACAGCACAGTCGATACAAACAACACACAGCATCTAAAGTCGTGCTGAGCCATCTAGAACCTATCAGTGCTCGTAGCAGGTGAGTTGTTTCTGTTTTATGGAAGTATTTGTGGTTACAGTAGCACGTCAGCACTATATTTAGTTGTTCGTAGTTTCTGTAAAAGTGTATCCTGCTACGTTAGTTCAGCGCCCTCCCTTTTCTCATCTCTTGTGTGGCAGATTTAAGTGAAGAGTCTCCGCTCTCCATGGGCATCATGCTCTGGGCAGGAATCCTCGTTGTAGTATTTGTACTCCTGCTCCTGGCTGTGGATGTCACCTGTTACTTTGTTAACAAATGTGGCCTCATCATGTGTCTCTGCGGCAAGTCAGCCACGGGGACCAAAGGACACAACTTAGAGGAAGGCAAGGCAGCCTTCATGTGAGTATCAGACTGTATATTTACATATATTTACATACATGTTGTCTGGCTCTTTTAAACTGATGTATTTTATGGCACACATATGATGTCTAATTTATGTTCAAAGTTAGAAATGTGGAACCAGAGAGATTGTTTCAACTCCGCTTATGAATATCTTCATTTTAAGACTGGATCAGATGATTGGATCTCTCACATGGGTAATGTGAGATGGTTATATACAGCTTACTCTGCACCAAACAACAACCGGACTGAGCAACTAGCTAGTGGAAAAGGTAGACTGTATATAAAAGACCGATGTAGCTTTTGGTTCTTAAAAGCAAAGCCAACATTGATTCAAGTGCTTTAAATCTGTGTTATTTTCAGTAGCCAGCAGGATAAGTGATCTGTTACTAAAAGAAGTCTTTGTAGAGGTAAATGGGAAAACTTTTGGCTCTTATTCTTTGTGACCTCAGTCAACAGTTCCTACTTTGAAGTTTTGTTACTTCATTTACAAAAGGGTGGTTTCAGGGTGACTGTGTCCACATTTTCTGTAATGTCTATGGGTGAGCATAGAGGAGCTAAAGACACATCAGGAGTTGGTGGAGAATAAAACGGCTAAACGCAGAGTTAATATCGGATATAACAGTCAGACAACCTGACACAAGCACTCTCACCATATCAGCTTTATAAAGTGATTATTAGGGCTGTGTCAGATCATATCATAATGCCATTGCTATAGCAACGCATGCTTATGTTCCCTAGTATGCTCAACAAAAAGACAAACCAAGTCATGTCAGACAGCCACAGCCACCTCTGCCTCCAATAAACATTTAGTTCAAAAGGAGCTACTTCAACATCCTCCAGCAAAGCACTTTGCAAAATGGTTAAGGTACACATAGCAACCTTGTTGTTTCATTACTTGAGGTAAAAATGCAGGAAATCATGCTAGGAGAAGATACAAGCAGCTGGTGATGTATGGCACAGTCACTATTTAAAGTCTGTATAACAGGAAGAGCAAATGGTGGATAAAAATGTCTGATGTGGTTACATGTTTGGCCAATTCAAACACTGGAAAAAGGAGGCTTTAAGCAACTGGTAAAAACCTCAACCTAACTTATAAAATCCCAGATAGAAAATAATTTTCAGTTTTGTTGTAAGCAGGTCTGTGTGTAATAAGAAAGACAAAATTAAGAAGATTCTTTGTAGAAATGTGATGTGTTTGAGGGTTTTATTTATCTTCCAATTAACCTTTTGTTTGCATTTTAAATAAGCCGACCTCAGCTTAGAATAACTGGCCTTCCCACATTTCCCATAAGGCCTTTCAGGAATGAACTCTGAAGATTATTAAGAATTTTAGCTGAAGGTTTTATTTTATTTTTGTGCTGCTATATCTAGATATATCAAGGGAAGCTTGTGTAATTAAACAATAACTGAGATTGCCTCTTGAGCAAAATAAACATGTATTACAATGTCTAACCAGTCAGTATCTGAAGTACAGCAAGAATACATGAATCAATAAAATGGCCCCATAGGTAAGATGAAATTTTCCTTCAATGAAACAGATGAGGATGTTCGATTTAAGCGCAGCACTGAATGGATGCTTTCATGTGTACAAAACGGCAGTCGTTTTGAATCATTCTGAGTAGGATGTTGCATTACGTATTGGATTGTTACATTTCATGAGTGCGATTCCACGAAAGCACAGCCAGATGGATGACTTGACATTACTTTGTAAGCTTGAAAATAGATGATCACTGTGGGCCGTCTGCTGCTTTTGAATCATCCTTTCTTACTGCCCGCTTGGCCAAAAACAACAGCTTAGCAAGATTGTCTGTGTCTTACAGGAAAGATGAGTCCAAAGAGCCAATAGTGGAAGTCAGAACAGAGGATGAGTGCTCAGCCAATCATAACGCAGCAGGACCCATAGAGCCGAATGAAACCACACCTCTCACAGAGCCAGAGTAAGTAAACGCTGACAGGCGGCACACAGCCTTTTTACCGCTCTGAGCTGTTGTACACTGCACTCCACTTTAAAGAATAATGAATTTATTCAACAGGATATAATTTGACGCTTTACATTATTTAAAAAGTTGAGGTCATTCTTGAGTGGAGTCCATTGGACTGTGTTGCTTTTCTGTTTTTATTCCCTAACCAGAGGGATTGCTGTATTTTGTGTTTCTTCTCCAGCCTTTGGAGATTTTCTGTCTCATTGTATGAAGGTTGAAGCAATACCAGTCAAATAAACACAAAGGCTTTAGTCCTCTCGAGTGTGGTCAACTCATGAAGCCATTTGACAATTTCAGCAAGCCATCTCATATCAGCAGTCTGGAAAAAAGTAGATTATGCAGTATGAGATTGCCACTGGTACTGTTTAACCCTAATAGGTGGTTCTTTGTGGTGCTGTAGTTTCCTGCAGGAAGGCTGGTGCCTTTTTTTACTACAGTAGTTTTCCTAGTCAGTGTACTCCATGTTGGTGTGTGTATGGGATGTATCCTTTGATGTCCACTCACAGCATGATGCCCTCTTTTTCTTCTTCTTTCTTTTTCTCACTAGGCTTAAAAGTTGCTGTATTTTGTGTTCCTTTTAGTTGCTTTGTCTATGTTTGTGTGAATTTCTAAAGCCAACTAATCCCTCTGCATGCTCTCGTCCGGGCCACCCCTCCTCTTGTCACAGTCACCCTGGTGTCTAGTCTGTGTGTCTCTGTTCTCTCCCTGCTCTCTCAGGAAGGCGGCTTACACTGCTGCTCTGGCACTGGACACCCTCTCCTCCGTAGCCACCAACTCTGACACAGCCACTGCAACAATTGATCCCGCTCAGGACAGCCCCTCTAGTGAGACCACTACCCTCACTTGTAGCCTGTCCACCCCGGCCAACGAACCCTCACCCACCCCAGTCCTGGCTCCGGCCCCGACTCCAGAATCGAACACGGCCCCGCCACCCCCCCTCGTCTCCACAGCTGCTGTTGAAGCTAAAATGGCCCCGCTAATAGAACAGAGAGGAAGAGACGCCCCAGAAGAACAGGAGAAATTAAACACTCCTCCTTGCACTCCTGAACAGATCAAACCTCAAAAATCTGGGACGCCAATACCACCGAAGCGTAGACACTCTCCTAAACTTGCTGCTCTGAATGCTAAAAGTAGTCCCCCTGTTTCTCCTCTGGCTGTCTCTCCTGTATCTTCCTCTCCCACTTTAGACAACAGGAAACCTGCTCCAAGCCCACCAGTCACTAAACCTCCCACACAGCCAAACACTGTAGCCTTAAATCCAGAGCCACCAGTACAAACTGCCTCATGTCTAGCAACTACTGCCCCTGCACCAGACCCAGATTCAAAACCTACAGCCCCAGATTCCAGTGGGCGTAGCCTTACTGCCTTCAACAAAGACAAAACTGTTGATCAAACTGCTGACAGTACCACGCCCACTGCCAGAGTTGCTACTACTAGTTCTCCTGCAGTGATCCACGGTGTTTTTGAAGACCTGGATGCTGTAAACCCTGGTTCTCTAGTTTCAGGCATTCCCTCACCTTTACCTGTTACTCCTATTCCTTCCAATCCTGTCCCTGTGAATCTTGAGGCGTTGCCATCGAACAACCTTCTTACATCAGCGTCAGACACATATGACTTACTGACCCCTGACATGGGGCCCAAAAATGCAGATTTAGACTTAGAGATGATAAACGGGACAGAAAGACCCTCCATGCCCCCGCAGACCTCATTAGCTTAGACAGCCCGCCAGCTGCCCCCTCTCTACCCAATGGAGACGAAGCAGACCCCCCCTCAGGCCCAGTTCTACAGCCATCAGAGACTCTGGCCAAGACTGCTCCTCCTGTCAACGATGAGTACGGCTCCCTCTAGAGGTTTATCTGTGTGTGTGAGTGTGTGCGTGTGTGTGTGTGTGTGTGTGTGTGTGTAACTTGTATACCCATTCATTCACCACCGCATCTTGCCATTGACCACACAATATATAAAATATTGTAATGGTAAATTGTGGTAATGATAATAAGATAGTTATTAGTACAATGTTGTGGATAGAGAAGTGATATGATGCTTTTGTTTTGTTTGTGACCGTTCTCCATTGTGGGGTCTCTATCTTTGCAACATTCACCACAAACGTAGTTAAACCATTTTCAAGACAAGAAGCTCGTTACATAAGTATGGAAATTTTACATGCCATTCATAAGTCTAGGTGTGTTCCTGGTGAGTGACTTAAACTGAGACAATAAGATCATTCTCACGTACAGGTCAGAAAACTAATAAATGAGGTTAAACACTCTGTACACGAAATACTGCGTATGTTTAAGTCATTTCAAACCATTATTCAAATTCTTCAGTGATTAGATTTGATCTTAAATGTCACTGAAAAGCCATTGTGTTACATCTTTGATTGCACACGTCATGCTAGTTTTCTCAGGTTAGTAGAGCTAGCACCGGCAGTTTTCTCACATTGCAGGTGAATGTCTACACACCACTTGTGGTGATCAAGTGGGTTTTACCCAGTTTACTCTAACACGGCTTACATACAGTCATTCACTGTCTAGATCACTGGGCTGAAGGGTGTCTTATGCCCAACTACATACCATTCTGGACACAACAGTTAACTGGCATTGTAAATTATTGAAATATAAATTATTAGTTCAGTGAGTTAGTATTGCTGGAGCCAACTAGCGAGGGCCACAGCTCTTAAACATCTGTTGAACTAGTTTTGCACACTGTTAGTTACCATGACAACATGACGTCCCTAACTCAAGCCTCATATGATTCCTGTAAAAAGAACCCAACTGGTTAGGCCAGTGTTGAGCTGTTGAGGTGAGTCTTCATGTATCAACATAATAGTTAAAATGAAATTTATAGTAAACTGAATATTTTTTAGGTTTTGAAGAATTTAGGAAGCGATGAAATAACCTTGAGTGTTAGGGAACTTTGACCTTTTACAGGAGGAATAAATAATCAAGAAAATAAATACAAGTGAATGGAGTGATGCAGCCTTTAAAATCCCGTAAACAGATCTGGTGTCTTCCTCAGTGTGCTTTCATTCGTGCCGTCTTATTGACGTCTCCGTGGTTTTTAAAACTTCTTCTGGCATGCTTCCCTTCAGAAGTGAAGAAAGCTCATGCCTCACATCCCACAATTTTTAGCAATCGCTGAAAATAAAATCAGCTTTAATTTGCAAAATAACGGCCAGTAAGTCATTATTGTTCTACAGCAATCGTATTAAGTTGCAGACAAAAGAAACACTTAAATCCAACTTATACGTTGTAAAATCAGTCACTGATTATGTCTGTCAGGAGAACAAAAAACATGACTTTCCATCTCTACGGCTCCACTACTCGAGTACCTGAGCGTTGCTCTCATGTCTGAATAAAGTCACAATAAGCAGTTAAGTAAAAGCCGTCAATTTAACAGCAGTGTTACATGTCTGCAATGGACCTTTGTTAATCACCACAATGTTTAGTCTCAGGCTGTTATTATATGCCTCTGAGTGTTACATAAGTTCTCACTAACTCTACAGCTTCTAACTGTGGTGTTTCTGTGCTCTGAGCAACTAGAAACTGTGCTAATTGCTTTAAAGATGAAAATGGACATCACATACCACAAGCCCAGGGCTAATTTCTCGTCCTACCATTGTCTCTCTGTAGTAGAACTAAAGCGATTAATAGCTGATATTTGCCGTTTCAGTTTAGGCATGCTAGTCGTTACAGGACGAGGTGTATGGGTATGCCATTATCTGTTTATTTTATCTGACTGTTGTCAAGGTGGTGAAGAGATATGTAAGAAGATATCTAAATATGGTGTCTTCTTACATATTGGGTGAAGATGTCATTGAGAATAAATGGTTTAAACTGTGTTCAAACAAAGTGTTTGTTTGCTCAGATATTTTCTGTTCTCTTGCCTGAGATGTCCCGATTTCTAATTTTGAACTTTGTCTCTTTCCCGCTGCAGGAAGATTTTTTCTGATGAGAAGGGCAAACTTGAGGAGGGAGGCTTACCAAACACCCTGATCTCTGCAGAACACAACAGTGTCATACAGACAAATACAGCCGAGAGCAAAGCATGATGGGCCGGGGACATCCCAGCCCTATCCAAAACATTTTGCAGCAGCAGCATCGAGCAAGAAACACTGCAGGAGTTTTGATTTCCAGTGCCCTTATCTCCACATTCAAAACAACACGCGTGTCGATTGGTTAGAACGCACTTTGACTGTGCTTTCATTTCTGCTCTCATTCATGAAATGTTTACTACACCCAAGGAGTTTATCTGTAGGTCATAAGAGATTTATTTTATTTTTTTATTATTATTTTATTTAACCAGTCAGGAAGATTAAGAACAATCTCTAATTATACAGATCACTTATACATATATATATATATATATATAAATATAAAAAATTAGACTCTACTTTCTATTGTGCTTATAGTTTGGACTGCAATTGCGCAAAAGTATTGGATTCTTATGAGAAATGTAAATGTAAAAGAACAACTGACTATAGAAATTATTTTTCTTATTTTTATGTTCTAATGTTCAAATGTAAAAGTTTTTTTTCAGCATTTTTTTAAGTTTGACTTCTTTTGTGGGCTAGTCTCATTAAATAGCTTGTTCTGCATGTCTGACCTGCAATCGGTTGTGAAGTTTTGTTTACAAGGTTTACTGTTTCACTTCGTCTGCTACGGGGATGTTTAATCACTCGCAGATATGCTGGCATTGATTAAACATACACTGGAGTTCGGCCTTTGGATTATAGCCATTTTTTATGGTTATATGAAATCCAGGATTAACCCACAGCCAGCTGCAGGGGGAAAAGAGGCTGAGAGAATCCCACAAGTACACGATGTGCATGATTTGATCTGATTTAGACTGTTTCTGGATCAAATTTATTCAGTCTGTCACTGCCTTACCAGATTGGTAGTTTAAAAATTCATTAATAAATGTATTTGATTTAGAGAAAAAAAAGGCGACTCCTTGAACACTAACAGTCACAGACCAAAAAAAAAAAAAAGGCAGCACAGCTGCTGATTCTCAGCCGCTGGTTGAAGAACTGTGGATCAAGCGAATGTCTTGTGATCTCGAGCTAAATTTATTTGTTTGGGGGACGACTATGAGAGCTGTAGTTCTTCCTCCCATTTACGCAGATCAAAGGTCTGGCTTCATAGTTTTGAGTTGTGCATTTGAAGCAAAAAAATAAAAAATTTAAAAAAGGAAATTTAAAAAAGCGTTTTTTGTACTATTTAAAAACTACAAAGATTTATTTTCTGTTCCTGCCTGCAAGCTTGTGCACTGTGCCTGTGTGTCAATAGATTGTCTTGTCATCAGTTTCTATGATAATCTGCATAGCTTCGTTGTGAGAGATTTAGCCTATTCTTTTTATTTGATGTATTATTAGAAGAAAAAGTACGATAAATGGACTAATGTGGTCATTATAACACGTGTAGTGTATGAAACTGTCCGTCTCTGGTCACAGCACCATATTATTGCCAGCTGTAGTGAAGGAAGGCATTTCGAGCCTCGGCATGAATTCAGTCAGTACATCATAACGTATAACTACAAGGCAGATAGACATGCCCGTGTTTGTATGGGGGCAAATAGTGCTCATATTGATTTAATGAGTGTTACCTTTGGGGCTTGTTCTGGCATAATTATACACATTGCTTTTATTTTTTTCCCCCCAGTTGTTATTCAAGTGTTCTGTAATGTGATCTCTGAAATTCTTTTTTTTAGTTTTTGTCTTTTTGTACAAAAATCACTCACCAAGAGCGACTGCTTGACGATACCATTGGCAGGAAGCAAGGTGGTCCACCTAAGACAGACGATCATACTTTTTTTCGTACCATCACAAAAATCAGATACAGTTTTAAAGTTGGACTAAAAGAAAAGCTTTACTCTCCTTGTACTCCAGTGCTGTCACCAGACCACCTTGCTCTCTCGCCTCTGGATGCTCCTTTTGGTTTTATTGGGTCAAACTCAGAAAATATCTGTTGTGTACAGTCTGAGTGCTAACCCATTTACAAAATAAAATGGTTTCCAAATCTAATTTAGTCCTGTCCCATTTTGTCATTGCTTTTATTCACTTTTCCGTTCTTATTTTTTCCAGCACAACTTGAATCCGGAGCGTGCAGTGACAGATTTCTAACAGTAGATGGCACAAAGCACCCACTTTTCGGAACCCCTCTTGGTTTCGCCATGTCATAGAAACACAGGACGATTTAGAAAGGTTACAGTGCAAACAGGTTATGTTAGCGCTGGAAGTCCCTCGGGCTAATGCTTCGGATGGATGGGGGAACAAGTAAACACGTGTTACGTAACGCACGCTTGTGCAGGAATAAAGTTAGTACTTCCAGTCTGGAGTGTTGGACAAAACTATGTACCAGTGAGGGCTTGATATTTTCGGCTCCCCTCAGTACCTCTGATGTGACATGAACCAGTGTTGTGTCAACAGAGTGTCAACAACCACAGCGACCCGGTATGGCATCCAGTTTCAGGAGCCATACCGACCCACTGTCCCCTCTTAGGCAGTTTCATCCCCCCTCCGCCTCCCCCGAGTGCCCTGTGCGCACGAATCAGGCTGATGCGTAAACGCACTGAATTAATCAGAGTGTGCTTCTTATTTCAGGACAACAAACTAGTCCTCCGCCTGTAGCCTGTCACTAGTTCCGAAACGCTGTAGATGTCTCTGACCGCAGCCTTGACGGAGAGCCGAGGAGCAGAGGGCGATCACACCGAGCCGTGACGTCGGCCCGGCGATGATTTGCAGCCGGTAAAGTCAGCAACGAGCAGCGTTGTGGAGACAGGAAGTTAGACGGTGGGATCTTCAAAGTTAAACTGCAAGAAAACAGGCGCGTACTCAGTGTGAAAGTGATTTTTATTTATTTTGTATAGAAAGATTTAATTATATTCATGCAGGGTTATGGAAATCACGTTGAGCGCCCTTTAGAGAGACCAAACCTCAACCTGCTGTCAAACAGATATTTTAATCAAGCTGTGCATACGGCAAAGACACACCGTTTACTTCTCACCGTGTATGAAGTAACCCATTTCTTTATTCATGCCACAAGCTGACATACTTTCAAACTTACATTATTTCCAGTGCCGCTGGCCAATAAAGATTCCGTTCATTTAACCTGTAATCTACGTCATCTGCATTTGTGTAAGCCACCAGCAGGACCATTTAAAAGTTGCAGCTGGTCCAGGTGAATAAAATCATATGTTAATATATGTAAATTAGGAGGTATATATATGCAGGGCCGTAAATAGAATGGCTTTTCCAACTCAAATGTATAGAAGTCCAGATATTTCTGAGACTTCCAAGGTAAAATCATTGATTAATTGGCTAATGGGATACACAGTTACTCTGGGATACTCTGTTCAGTACAGGGAATAAAAGAATCGGGTTTAATAATAGGCATTGGATGGATTTTTTACCCCCATCTATCGTTGTCTCATATTTTACCTTTAAAAGAGAGAGATGCACAGGAAAAGCACAAAAGGAGGGTAAAGGATGACTTAATCAAAACTCCTCAGTCAGATGCAAACTAGGAGCGCTGGGGAAACACGTTGCATATCTTAAAGCACTAAATCACCAGGATGCAACAGATTCAGTGGCCTAAACACAAGAGCATATTTGCAGGCCAGTTTTTCCATTTCATTTACTGAAATACTAAAAACTAAAGTACACCGGTTTACAAGTTGGGTAAAGTAACCTTGTGGCTGGCAAAAAAACGAAGAAGAAGCAAAGCCTCCATATAAGAATCGCATTCTTTCTTTGTCTTCAAATATAAAATTATATTCTCTAAGTTTGTTACAAAATATTTGGATTATCTGCATAAAGCGCTGATATACATAAGTGTAACCATTACTCAGTGTCTACCTTTGTTTCCACGTGAAGGCTTAGAGTTAAACCCAGGAATTTGAGTAAAATAGGCTAAATCATCTAATACTGATCAAAATATGTTGATGTATGTGTCAGTATTTAGGAATAAATGCACAGAATATTTGTGATATAATCAAATGAAACTAACCTTTATAATTTCCTTCATTTAGTGCCGTTTTTCCAGGAGTGTCATTCTGCAACGATCTACAAAGACATGAATACTAACGATTTTAACTCACACTAAGTGCTTTCTACACGCATTCAGATAACTTTGTCCCGCTTACTGCGATCATAGTGTTGGTTCTTAAAACAATTTATTTCTTAAGTTAGTTACAGCATGTTGGAAACAATGTATAAACGTCACACAGTCACTACTGTTGTAATTATAACCTGATAATAACAATAGTCAGATCAACAGTTATTAATCACATCGCTCTGGCCGTCGTTTTATTTTGAAAATTCTTCTCGGCAGTCTCGCTTTCCCCCTGCTGGTTTGACTGTCGTGGCTGGGTGATGATTTGCTTACTTAGAGCAGGACTGAGTTTGGAGCGGGTACTGTGAAATGTGTAAGCATGATACTGCCTGGATAATCAGCGGAGGACATTAGGAGACGGAGGTAAGAACAGCTCTGACAGCCGCCACTCTTTATTCTTTCCACTGTTGATTTCTGTCAGGTGATTCAGCTCCGATGAACTACTTTTGAGACCTCCTCATCTTAATTATTAACACTGAACAATAATGCCAGCTTTGTGGCTCCTTGATATAATTTCGATTCGCCGCAACCATGTGGAAATCCACTTAAGTTTAGTCCGCGCACTGCTTTAGGATTTTCCAAACTTGAATGAGCTCAGACTGTATCGCACGCTGTTCACTCCACTGTGATGCACTCTGGACTATTTTAGACTAATTGGGTCTTTTATTTTCGAACCCGTCGCGTCCCCTGAAATGAAAAGCGCGCAGGGAGGGTTAATTTCTCGCAATGTGTTTGGATAATCAGGTGGATTTGTGCGTCTGCACCTGATGCGCTCTGATGTTGCGGTTAGTTGAGGATGCAGCCCGTCAGCATCACTCGAGGTGCCGTTGAGTGGTCCGACTACACAAAACATCAAACAGGGATTATACAGACACTCATTCAGCCGTTTGGATGTATAGAAAAAAAATCCATGCATGCGCGGATTGCGCTTTATTTTCGTGCTTTGCCAGTTTGGTAACTTACTCAGGTTTTTGTTTTTCTTTTCTTTCTTTCTTTCTTTTTTTTAAGCAGAGCGCTTAATTGTAACACATCTAATCATGAACGTGCGCCGCCTAAATGAACTAATCAACCCTTGAAGGGCTTTGTTAATAGCAGGCCTACCTGTTGAAGGAATGGATGAATGTGTGAGGAGCTTGATAAATTGAACCGTCACCTCTCAGTATGCAGACGTTATTACAGCGACGTGACCGCTCTCAGTGAGACCTCAGACTAATCACCTGCAGTGGAAACTGTTGCTTTGCGCTCATCGACCTGTTGTCTCCCTTTGGTATTTTTTAAATGCATGTAGGGTGCATCAAATAAAATATTTAAAGAAATCACATAGGGGGGTCGAGGGTTTGCTTTTCACTTTATATAATATTCATTAATATCATTTTAAGTTGCTTTTAACTGGTGTGTTTCCTGGAGTATAATCATCTGCCTTTTGCATCACACTGTACATGAAATGGGCTCTAATAGTCTTCCATCTTCATTCTTCCACCCCAAAACGCAGACCTACAGCGAACTGAAAGCAAAGCAGGCAGGACAGCCACACCTCATGCGTGGGCTCAGCAAAGGTCCGAGTGGATAGGGGTCTGACAAACATGGGTGTTCTTCAACTCCACAATCCCACTCACTCCAGCACGCTCCTGCAGCGGGCTAATCAGATGCGTCTGACCGGCACCCTGTGTGATGTCATTATCACAGTGGATGGCCAAGAGTTTCCAGCGCACCGCACCGTCCTGGCCTGCACTAGCAAAATGTTCGAGATCTTGTTCCACCGCAGCAGCCTGCGCTACGCCCTGGACTTCCTGTCCCCCAAGACTTTTCAGCAGATCCTAGAGTACGCCTACACCGCCTCGCTCCAGGCCACAGCTGAGGACTTGGACGACTTGCTGTATGCTGCAGAGATTCTGGAGATCGAGTACCTGGAGGAGCAGTGCCTGAAGGTGCTGGAGACCATCCAGGCAGAGGAGAGTGAGGAAGTGGCCGTCAGGAATCACAGCTCCGGAGATCACAGTGACCATGGCCGGGCCAGGCACTGGAGGCAAATGCTGATGTCCAAGAAGCATTCCATACAGGATGGACCCAACCACACCAGTCCCACAGCTCTACACCACCTGGCACTGTACCACATGACTGAGAGGAGCTCTCCTGGCCCAGAGCCTGAAGCAGCTCCTGAATCGAGCCCCAAGCAGGACACAGTGGTAGACATGGAGAACTCCCAGAAGGCTCAGCACAGCGGTGTAGAGTTAGCCCAGGATTCATCTCACGAACCTCCCAGAAGTATAAAATCAGAGCGCATGCAGGTGGACGATGCCAACAGCTACGAGGGCAGATCCTCCAGTGCAGGGGAGGGAAGCTGCATGTCAGACCAGCCTAGAGACGAAGGCCCGGGGACGCCCCTGAGAGGTAGCGTCATCACCAGTGCTCGAGAGCTGCACACAGGCCCCGAGGATGGAGGACAAATGGCAGGAAACACTCTTGACTGTTTTCCCGGGATCTCTGAGAAACACCTGGCCTCCATATACTCTGTGCCATCCAACCACACAGGGGAGGGCATGCCAGTGTCTGTTTCTGTGGCCCCAACCCTGGGTGTGCCACTAGACCCGAGAACCTACAGCGGCCTGCTGCACCAAGGTTTGCTGCACAGGGAGCTCCTGAGCAGGCTTGGCCAGTTTGCAGCAGGGATGAGGCACGAGGCCCCAGCTCAAGGCCAGCAGTGTTGTGGCGAATGTGGGCTCCAGCTGCATAGCCGGCAGGCCGCGGAGCAGCACAGGTAACACGCACAAAACAACCATTAACACCAATTTGTGCTGTTTATTTTTAATCTGGCTTGTTTTAACTAATGTAAAATGAAATAATATATTTTAAAAACGCCAGGCTCAATAGCTAATAGTCACAAAATATTTTGTTGTATTATGTGCTGAAGAAACACTGCTACACTCTCCTGCGGCTCAACATTTTCACTGACAGTCGTGCGTTACCTTTAATAAAAGATGGAGGAGACGGGCGTGCAGGTGGATCTGTGCTTATTGTGATAATGAATGATTATGCTAGACACGTGTCTCTTAAATTTAACCTTTCTACGTCTTCGAGATTTTTTCCCCCTCTCTCAGTGAATATAATGTGAGTCAAAAGCTTGAAACAGCATCGGAGAATTTGTTCATTTATTCTCAGGGACACCTGCGCTCGTGTCTTAACAGTGAGACGTGTCGGCAACTTTTGAATCGGGTCTCTGTGAGGGGTTTGATATAAAGAGGCCTTGGTGTCGCAAAATGCTGTCATTTACAAAGCCTCATTTTCTAAATTCTGTTTGATTATCTGTGCAGAAGTGCGCTTCACACAACAGTCTGTCTCCCAGGCTATTTGATATGCATTCCTTTGCATCAGCAGACAGGATCCTCTCAGCAGGGACCGGGCTGGACGCTTCAGCAACATGATGGATAACTCCTGCTTCACGACTCGGCTCTGTTGTTTTGTTGTTGTTTTTTTTATTGTTCTTGTTTATTTTTACCCCAGTTATTAGCTTGTCCTTTTGTCATTGTACACAAAAAATTAACCAGATCGATGACAGCTCTCATTAACTTGATTGCAGATGCTTCCAATTGTGCATGCTCGTCAGCGTTTGATTCATCATCAGTCGGTAGAAACAAGACAGTTTGCAGTCCTAATGTGCAGCTAACCCATGATTAGGATCGCAGTGTTTCCCTGTTCATGCCCGTGGCTGACATTTCAGCCTCACTCCAGAACTCTGTTGAAACGATGCATCCTGTGGGATATTTAGTGATGCGCACAGCTTACTCACGGAGACAGGCTCATGTCCGCAGGTTCAAGGAGCTGCGGTGGTGGCACTGCTTGAGGATGTAATGAAGTTGCTGTAGGTCTGTAACCAGGTCACTGAGCATACACCTGGCCTGCAGATTGACATTTTCTGGTGTTGTTCAGGAGGCATCTCCTGGCACAGTTTTAGTATGAAACACTTCAGAAAAAGAAATCAATTTGGTTTGAATGATTAAAATAAATAAACAATTGGGAAATATATACCATTAAAAAAAAATCAGCAGCCTTGAGGCTGAAATTATAAAATGAACAGTTCAGTGTTCCAGTAACTTTTCAAGGTTACTAAACAGCCGCTAAAATCAAATTAAAAGCCTGTTTTGCATGTTTGAGGACAGCTCCTCTTTTCAATATTCCAAAATTAATTAACTTCAAATAATTTATTGGTTTTGTTTCAATGACAGTGAAATGAGGGCAGGAAGATGTGGAATGAATTCAAAATCAAACGCAACAGTTGTTCGCAGCTGGACACAGACTTTAAAACATTATGATTACACGGTCAGTGCCTTTAACCCCTGACCCCCCACCCCCACTCCCAGACCAGCAGGACACAAAGTCCACCCCTTTCATTGCATTTGGAGCCCAACAGTTACTTATTCTTTTAGGGCAGAAGCTGATATTGACATTTAACCATATATGGTATGATTTAAAACATAACAACGAATAAACTAAAAAGTCACAAAATCATTTTTTTAAAGTCTTGTAATTTGGTCTTCCAAGTATTTCAAACCCAGTCAGTGAATGTCGGCGACTCGTAGCAGTGACAGCTGAAAAAGCTAATAGTGATGCGAAGTGGGCGGGTGCCAAGCTAAAGTGAGTTCAGCTTTGAAGCGAGTGATTAAAGTGACGACCAGTGGGAATGCAGAACGCTGATGATTGGCATATGACATATGCAGAAGTGCAGGAGCCACACAAAAAAATGGGACTGCTGTGGAGGGCCGCACCAATAAGCTTTTAAAGAGATTCTTGTGTGGCCCCTTGGGAAAATTAATTACCCACCTCTGTAATTAAGGGGTCATCTATGCAACTAAATGACAAAAATGTCAGCTACATATTGATGCACAGTGAGTGAAGTTAGTTTCAAATGCGATTGGAACTTAAAATAATATTATACTTCCTATTATAAATGCAGAATGCCAGTTATTTTGAATTGGAAGATATTTTTCTATTAATGTACTTCTCTCTATTTAATATGAAAACCACTGATGCTACTCTGCAACATGTGCTGCAGACCTCGCTGTAAGCAATTGTATTGGACACTTTTTCTAAACTACCTCAAACATCTTTTTTTAAAGCATATTAACAAATATTAGGAAGCATCTGCCAAAAATCAAAGATTGTAATATAACTGCATATATCTCAGACTGCTTGAGCACCAGGATGTCCTAAATACAATCTAAAGGAATCTAGTATGAACAGAAGCTGGTCAGATTTGAAACTACATGGAGTATTTCTGGGCCTGCAGCTCTAAAAGGATTCCTTTTTGTTCCTGACGGCATTAATGTTGATTTCATCTAAATTAAATGACATCTTAAGTCTCATTTATTATGACCACAGTGTGTGTTTAACCACAGACTTTTTAGGCCATTTGCTCTGCTGTTGGCGGGGTGATCCAAGGATAACAGTACAGATGCCTTGCATGCTTGGATGTGTGTGATATGATATGATAGGTTTTGCTGCCGGCGGAGCTTTAGCGAATCATCTTCTTTTCTCCTTTTCATTGCAGTTACAGGAGGAGTGTATGCGTGTGCATATTATGTCGGGATGCGAGTTTGAGTGCATGTGCTCTGTCTGCGTCTGTGTGTGTGTGCGCGCGCCTTAGTCTGAGTGGGTTTGCGTGTGTGCCCAGTGTCTTGCAGTGCTGGCGGGTGGAGGCACGCGTATGTTTGCGCTCTGAAATTAGCCAGATATCCTATTGTCTGTGTTCTTTTAGCGTTCATGCGTTGTGATTCACAACTCCAAGGGCCTCTTACGCTAATGATGCTGCATTCAGCGAGGGATTCTTGCCGGAATTAAAACATGCTCCTCTTGTTACAATGATGCTTCTAGGTTTGGGAGACCTTAATAAAAGTGTCTCGAATCTGCGGCTTTTTTGCTTTATCAAAAGTGCATTCTCGCTCCGTTTCTTGTACCCGTTAACACGCTCACATTAGTGTTTGTCTTTCCACAGGAGGCTCCATAATGAGGAGAAGGGCAATGGCTGTGAATACTGTGGCAAACACTTCCAGGACAGCATGCGGCTCAGGATGCACATGCTGTCTCACACAGGTACTTAGTAACTCTCACACTCTCATCTCAGAGCATTCAGAGCTGATCAACCCTCTTGATACAGTAGTGCAGCTTTTCAAATGCACCTGTTCATGCTACAACCCCCCACCCCCCACCCCTCCCCATGCCGGTTAGTGCTGCTCCGAATACTTGGATCATGCTTTCTTTTCCATGCTTAGGTCTATGCACGTCTCCCTCCCTCTCTTCTCTCCGTCTCCCTCTCTAGTCTCTCTCAGTTTGAATCGTTTCTGTGTTTTTTCGGAGACTCTGGCAGCTCGCCAGCTCTGCCCCTTCTGAGTGATGACATCATCAGCTGCCGGCAGGCCTGGGTGTTCTGCCAGTGTTCCGAAGCGTGTGTGATGGCTCGCTCGCAGATGTGTGTCCAGGAACACACTGTACCCAAATGCAGACTTAATCAGACCTGACTGCTCTCCCAGCTACTTTATCCAAAATAGAGAGAGAGGAGGGGCGGGGAGTTTGGGGGGGGGGGGGGGATCAGGGACTAAAAATGAAACTAAAACAGAAACCTCAGTTGGAATATGTGTACAGACAAGGCAAAGTCCCTGTCCTCTCCGCCTGCTCTATGAGGATTGTTTTGGAATGACATCCTGCTGACGGATGAGAGAAAGAATCTGCTTCTTTAAACTTCACCTGATCCCCCTCCCTTTTTTTGTTCCTCCTCTTTTATACCCTCTGGATAACCCTAAACACACATATTGTCTTGCATTACCCCGACCACCACAACGCGCTTTGATTTTCAATTCGCAGCGACATCCGTAACAGCAGCACCTTTAACCTAATTTGAATTTTTTGCATAAACTCTCCCCATCCCAATGTGTCAACCTATAATACTACAGAAAAAAAAAAAAGAGAGAGAGATGTGGATCTCATTTCTTTGTCACTGTGTATTTCGGTATAGCAGCCTTAGATCCCGCTGGTTGCTAAGGAGCGAGTGCTCCACTGCTCTAATGGGCTGATTTGGTATTCAGCTCGATGCTGGCTCTTATTTTGGTATGCCAGACAAAGTGTTTTGATGGAGGACGATTGCAGCCGCGTCTGGAGACAGTTTGATGGTTTATGGATGAGAGCACACTCCGTGCCTTTGACTGCACAAGACAATGCACTATGTTCTCTTCTTCCCTTATCACACAATCTCACACAACACAACACACCACACTGGACAGCGTCACACAACATCAGGATCGCAAATGCTGCTTTAGTGTTACTACTAAACAACACTACTCTCAAGCAAGTTTTATTTTTATGCCGTGTAACAAAACGCACTATTCCAAAACAGTAACAGTTTGTTTTCAAAAATTGTTGTTTTTAGAAATGAACAGATTGGGGCTCTCTTTTTTTTTTTGGTATTTGTGTGCAGCACTGGGAACAGTGGCAGAGTGTCTCTGTATAGTGGCATCGTAAGAGTTGAAAGAGGACCACATTTAGGCTGTAGCGCTCAGAGTTCCCAAAGCTTGTGGGTGTTTTAATGAGTCATTTTAACTTCATTTAAAGCCAGCTGAGCAGAAAATAGATCAGTGAATGAGCCCTGGGCCAGTATGGATCTGCAACCGATTTACATCTCTGTGAGAGCCAACCCACATCCAAACAGCTGTGTGTGAGAGAAAGAGAAAGAGCGAGCGTGTGCATGTGTGCGTATGTGCATATCTGTCTTATTTGTCTGTCTGTGCAGGTGTGAGGTGAGTGCAGAACAAGGATTGAACGTTTCTGCTGGCAGCGTGCATACTTGTCTCTCTCATGTCTTCATCAGAATAGACAAGGGCATTCCAAAGGTGAACTGGGAACTGTAGTTACAGTGTATGCGGTGGGATTCGGGGTGTTGACTCTGAAGTGTTTTTTTTGATAAAGGGATGTGCCGCAGGCGGGAAGCGTCTGCTGTAGAGAGAACACCCAGTCCTTCTGTGGCCTCTCAGGCATACAGTCTGCTCACTGTTCAGAGACTGATAACAGGGCACGGTAAATAAAACTCTTCAGCTCTGCTCTTTTTTTTCTTTTTCTTTTTTTCGAGAAGAAGGGCCATTGCACCCTGTCTGGTGCTTTTGTTTGTCCCCAGTTGTGTTTTTACGGCGCTTTCCACTGCTCCATTGTACTCCGCGCATTTGCTTCCTTGTGTTAACACCTGAAAAGCACAAGTGTGTGACAAACAAGGCTCTTTGCTGACTTTTCAAACAGCGTCTCTTTGTTCCCCCCCTCTCGTTGCTTTTCTCCAAAGTCCTCTTTAAATGTGAAATTAACTGACTTAGTCTGCAATTACAAACACATGTTTGTGTTCAGGTCTGATCAAAATACGCTCTTTTGAATTTGATTTTGTCTACAGCTCCTGCAGAGGCGCTCGTGTGTGATCAGTGCGGAGCGACATTCTCCTCAGAGGATGCTCTGGAAGCCCACAGGCAAACACACACAGGTACTTTACAAACATGTGTGCATGCTTTCTCAACGCGCACGCATGCACACACGCACGCACACACAATGTTTAACCTGGACAGCATGCATTGAGCTGTTGAGTAAGCCGTGACTACGGGACTCGTGATCATGGTCTAAACTGGCTTGTCATGCTGGCTGGGTTAAACTGTTCCTGTCATGATGCTCCATAATTTATCAACAGGGAGGTGGGAGGCCCTCTCACATATCACCCACTAATATCTCCTGGCATCCAGACCCACTGCATGCCACTTTGCCACAGCAGTAGCTTTACAGCACCAGCATTACAGTTTCACAGACATACTATCCTCACCTCCCTCATGACAGCGGCTGTGAAATTATTTACCTCACGCCCACACACTCAACAGCAGGCCAGACACCTTTTTGTGATTTTTCAGTGATCTCAAACCAGGCAAAATGTTTGCATTACATACTCTTCTTGTTCAGCGAGTGTCTGGCATTAACATTTGGCACCAAGATGAGTCAAAGTATTTTTTTAAATAGTTATATTTCTGGCTGACTGGCTGCACAAACCTGGATGGTGATTTGCAATCTGGACTCTCGTAGTTTGGAAAAACATGCCCGGGGAGCCGAAGTCGTTATCAACGTTAGAAAGTGCTTCACAGAGGGGGGAAAAAAGGAAAAAGGAGGAGATAAAAATGACAAACAACACAAGTGTCCAACTGATTAAATAAAACGCAGTAAAAATCAAGCGAGAGATAAACCAGATGTTGTCTAAGTGCAGTACTTTTCTTAGTAAATTGGTATTTTTCTTTTTGATTAAGACAGTTCTAAAAGGTTTATCGGTTGTCGGTAATGAATGCATCATTTTTCCATCCGCCTAAATTCGACTTTATTGCCCAACAGTTTTGTTGTCAGATGGCACATACATGTATCCCTGACAGTGTCCGAATCCACACCTTTTCTGCTACTGTCAGAGAAAGGTGATAACCCTCTCAGGAGCACTGGCACGTAACTGTAACTCCAGGTGGCACACAGAGTATGAATAGTTAATGGATGTGGACATGGAGGGGTGTTAACGATGCCCAGAAGTTTCTACCCTCATCTCCCTGAGTTGTAAACATCCAGAGCTCGGTTTCAGCTTGGCACTGTATCCAGAGCAGGGTGCAGGAGGGCATTACTCTCTTATTTTGTCATGATCTCAGCTTGGTCCGCTGTGACGCATGACCCTTTTTACTGACTCTTATTGTGGCATTCGTCATGAGCTACAGGTAATTCAATCAGTTGTGCCGAGGTTATGCAAGGAAATTTTCCAAATCACTGCAGAGACTCGCATTTTGTAAATCACCTGGTTTTTATTTCTTCTTCTTCTAAAAAAAACCCCCCAAAACAAAACAAAAAAGATAGAGACACAGTGCCGAGCGTGCAGCCTCTGCTTTAATTTGCCATGTGGCATAACCAGTTAGCCAAATGAGTTTCCTCTTAGCAGATTAACACTTGTCAGACCTCAGCAGCTGCAGCACTGCCGTCCACCTCTTCTCCAGAGGGTAAATAATTCTGCTTTTGGGAGACCTTACTCTGTGGCAATTTGGCTGATTTGGCCGCAAGACTAGTTTACAGTGAAAGTCTTTAGCCACTTTTATATGTCAGAGGTGAATGGCCCTGGGTTGCTGAAGTTAGAGATCAAAGAGAGCAGGGGGTTGTGGTGGAGAGGGTTAGGGGTGGGTTGAACTGTGAGAAGGGAAGGGGGTAGGGGGTATGTGAGGACTTCCTGAGGGCAGGAGGATTGCTGCTGGTGTTGGATGCCAGGACACGGAGGAAAACAACATCATGTGCTGCTGTTTACTCCTCACCACAGCACTGTCATAGTCTCCTCTGACCTACTTGTCAGTGCCCAAAATAAAAGAATGGATCTGTCTCCGAATTGCTCTCACAACAAAGGGGTTTGTTTCATCATGGCAAGTAAGGGCTCTGGGGCACCTAGCTTTCCATTTTGGAAAACCCAAGACTCATAGCTTATCTCCACCATGCACAGAAATCGACTGTATGTCCTTCAAACTGTGCTGGCTGACCATTTTGCCACCTTGCCTTGCCTACAGAAAAAAGGCCATAAGAGTGCTGTCTTTGTGTACTCACAGCAGCTGCACTGTTTCCACACATTACAGGCTGCTTCATCAAGTGAATAATATTACCTTCTGTCCAAACCCTAATTAAACAGTCCTGTAGTCTGTTCAGATACAGCCCAGGCTTTCTAATGCATCCCTCTTAATGCAGACCTTTTAGCTCGCCTAATTGCGTGTCCGTCATCATACTGCACCCTCCTGTTAATACCCAGTTGTAATTCGCATAAGCCTTAAACTGAACTGAACTGCGCTCTGTTTGGCCATTATGTCCCCCCCCCAGTATTTATTTTCCCTGACTGTTACCACACACACACACACACACAAAAAAAAAACGCCCCGAGCTGCCCTGCCATTTCATGTAAAGTGAAATACAGTAGCTATAGATAATATAGCAAACGTTCTAGGAACAGAGGCGAATGAATCAGTGTGTGACCTCAATGAACCGGTCCGTGGAATGGTGGTTAAACACGAGCAACGTATCTCTTGTTGCATTAATTATTGAGTCGGTTGTTCCTCACTCGGGTAGATTAGCAGTCTACTGATGAGGGCCCGGGGTTGTTTAAGGTACTGTACTGTTGCTCTACATGGAGCTGTCCGCATGAACACGTACAGTAGCCTGAACGCACAGGGTCATGTGAGGTCCAGCACATAGCCCGCCTGGCTGTGTATGTTTAACAGGGTGATAGCAGTGTGCCGGCAGACGGCGAGCAGGGCCCGAGGACGTAGTTGAAAGTGCCTTTACACTGCATACTAGTGGACGTGAACAGCATTGATGTTAATATTGTAAACTGTGAAATCTGCTGTTGTTTTGATAGCAGCAGGTGATTTGTTCAGCTCTGACTCGGCTGTCATTCACAATTTGCCGAAACAAATGCCTTAATGGATCGAATTCTGAAAGCGTCTATTAAAATAATGCCGGTTATTTGTGACCGATGCTGTTAAAATGAAGTCTACGGCATATTTCAGCAAACAGAGAAAGGACATTTTTCACGGTTCGACCAGTGTAATCTGTAGGCTCAGGACACTGAAGTTAAGATTAACACAGAAGAAATTATACAGCTTTGCGGTCATCACTGATACAATCTCTTGTCCAATTTGCCGTGGGTTTACTCCCAGAATCTCAGGGTGGGAAAACTTTTGTTTGCTGCTTGAAAAGAAACAGGCTGCGCTTATTTGTGAATGAAGGGATTAGCTTGAACACTTCACCCCAACAAGGACCATGATCCTATCTGGTTGCCTAGACACATGGTTTTGTTTCTTAGGCAGCGTGAGAGAGTGGCTGGCTCCCACCTCAGTTGGACTGAATAAGTGGCAGATGCATGAAGGCAGACTATGTTAAATCACACGAGCATACACATCGGCTTCATGGAGATATGCTGAAATCGCATAACAACCCCAAACTGTCCTCAATTACTAACCTAATTGTGCATTAGATGAGCAGCTTAGTCACATAACGCACACAGTAAATGTTTAGATTTTCTGCCTCGTAGCAGAATTGCTTAAAAGTAAATCATTATTCCCACTGTTAAAGCTCCCGCCCACTAAACACAATGCTCAGTCAACGCTCCAGCCTTTGAGAAATGCTATTGATTACGTGGTCTTTAGCCCATTGAGGGCCATAGGTCAGGGGGTCATCCTGTGCCTTAAAGCCTAAAGTCCAAACCCATTGTCTGGTTAAGGGTGAGAAAGCAGGGGGCAGTGACGGCGAACTTTAGGGCTTATTCTCTCATAAAGAATCTCCCCTGCATTTATTACCAAAGCTTACTGGAAAACTCTACGACCGCAAAACCTTTTTCGTTTCAAAAGTTAACAGAGCGCAGTGAGGCAAAATGCCACCACTAACGCATACAAACACTTCCTCGCCTCCAAAGGTTTTTGTTTACACTTCAAGACATTATTTGGTATTTTTATTTTCAGCGTCGCTTGCGCAGAATAAAACCGAAAACGACTGCTGAGCTGTTGTCACTGCGTGTCAGCCCGAGATCAAGGGTTGAGATTCTTGTGACAGAAGAGTTGTCATATTCCTTTTCTCAAGTTTCAGTATTGTCGGTGACAGAAAGATCAGGATGTACATCTGTGAGTGTCTGCGAGTGTGTCAGGGAGTCACGGTTTACCTCCACAGAGAAACTAGGATGTAAAACTTCTGGAGCAGACAGGGGTGGGGAAAAAAGGAAAATATGCAAGCTGCACCGAAACAGGCGTTTAAAATATATGACGGTTAATAACGAGAGAGTAGAGGGAGGATAATTAAAGTAGCTTTGAAGTATCTACAAGGTGGATAATATGCTGCTCAGTTGGTTGAGGGCTCTGCTCTGCCTGCAGCTACAGTAACGCGGACACATTGGAACAGAAAGCGCTCCCCCTGCTGGTTGAAAGAATTTACTGCTAGCTGGTTAAAGTGGAGGAAGGCTTCACATCTCGGGGTCATTCAGAGACTGCATTTTCTGCTTCTTAAGTGTTTTTAACCATTTTGGATAGATCATTATCCAGACTATACTGTTACACAGCGCAGAGCAAAAGCAGCATTCGTTAGGTATGACTCAGGGAGAAAGTGAAGCTGGTTAGCCAGTGAAAGGATTTCCTGTATGGTCAGCGGATAAGGGGAGTGGGGAGGGCGCAGGGGCATTGAGACTGGAGGGTCTTTTGTCTACAACTAAAATATTGTGATCCATGTGTGAGAAAGGGCCTTGGTCATTAGGCGACAACATAAAGACAGGGATTGTAGGAGTTGCATGAGGAGCCTATGACTAATGGGCTTGGTCAATGAGGGCCTGAACCTCATTGTGTGCCCTTTGTGGAAAAGAGCACAGGCTAAAGCCTCTGAACAGGTGCAGCTCATTCCATCAGATCGGCTCCCTGCAGGACGTTTAAGATCGGGGAATGCCTTTCATCTCGTCTTATTTCCGTTAATGATTATGAACGATCGGTTCTATTAAGTTTTGTTTTGGGGTGAAATTTCAGAACATTTGAGAGAGAGAGAAAAAAAAAACCAGGAAGCTGAGGCTTTCTTTATTTAAGCTAAACTGCAGTCATCCATGAAATGTTAAAGTGTCTTTCATTGTTTGAGCAAACTGTGATACAGCGGATGAGCAAACAATACTCAGCCAACGTTTTTGATTTATCCCTGAAAAAATGTGAATATGCTTGATTTGTTTCTTTTTCTTTCTCCTTTGAACAGGCTTGTCTTTAACTTGATTGAACCTAAAGCAAGTGTCTGACACTCTTCCCTCTTAGTATGAGTGTGCTGTATCCCTTTCCCTGCGTTAATTCCAATTTAATTGCCAGTTGCCTCAAGGCACTTCAATAACAGTAACAAATGATTTGATTTAGTGGACCTCATCAGACTGCATTTTAAATGCGACACAGCAACCCCACTTGAATTCCAATGAAGTGCTGGCACAGTCCTCTGTTTACTAATGATCCTCCGCTGGAGATGTCTGATTGAATCTGAGTCAGGAGCAATGGGACCTGCTAGCATTGTAAATGATCTGCAACCTGTGCAGACAGAGAAATAAGGACCTCATAATCTCACATTAAAGCCTCACTCTCCAGGACATGCACATTACGTCCGATGCCACTGATTAACCAGTCCCTCACCGGTGCACATATGAATTTTGCATCAGTGTGAATGTCACAATGGAGCGTGCTGGCGTACACATCCTGTAGATCAAATGTTGACTGTATGACAGCCAATGGATCTTCTTCACATAGCCATTTTGACTTAAACTAGCCTGCCAGCGACTCCCTATCTGTATTCCTCTCCACACTCTGTGCAACAGGAAAGCAGCCCCAAAGAGATGCCAGGTCACACACAGGATTAAACTGGATTGTGTTTTTTCCTGCAGTCCTGCCTTTAATGGCTTGATATCACTACTTAACATTCTGCACAGAGCGCATAGTGTAGGCATCATTTAGGGTGGAGCTACTATCAGCTGCTCTTTGAGCACAGAGACAGAGGACTTCACAGGCTGTAGCTGACTCCTGATGGGGAATGAAGAGAATAATTACACATCTAACACACCAGGAAGGAGCCATTGATTGTGTGATTGGCATGCTCTGCATTGTGTGGGAAATTCTTAAAGAAAACAATGACTTTCATGGTTTAAAATAGAACGTATAAAGACTCACAGCTGAAAGTGCCTCTGGGCTTTTAGGGGAGTTAGTTTAGGTAGAGGCACTTGCTCTTTGAAAGAAGCTTTTCCCTCAGAGGACTCACACAAAGTTGAAGTGACCCAGTTTCCCCACTTAAGGCCCTGTCTGTGTATGGTACTGAAATAACTGTGCGTCTGTGTCTTGCGCGTTCTCCAGGGACTGACATGGCGGTGTTCTGTCTGCTGTGTGCAAAGCGCTTCCAGACCCAGAAGGCCCTGCAGCAGCACATGGAGGCCCATGCAGGCATGCACAGCTACATCTGTAGCCACTGCGAGCGCCCCTTTCCCAGCCACACTACCCTCAAAAGGCACTTGCGCTCACACACGGGTAAGAGACGGATCATTTGTACTATCCTCATTATTCACAGTGTCAGCTGCCGTCATAAAACGCGAACATGTCGGTGTCAGGCACATGCATACGTTAAGGAGGAGACGAGAGACAGCTGTATTTATTTTGGTATATGGGTTAATTTCCTGGGGTTATTGGCTTTAAGGTTTTAGTCAGTTTGCATGCATCCTCTCCCACCCTCCTTCCCTCTCTATAAGATGACTCACCTCGGCGATGACAGCACTGTACCGTTATGGCCGGTGCATATTTTGGGCAATTTCATCCTGTTTATATTTTGGGTTCTTAGACAGCCTTCGGGCCTCTGCAATTCACGGCTGTCAGTTCTAGTGTGGTTCACCCAAAATGATAGAGGAAACCCAAATAAATATTGAAGGAAAAGCAAATGGAAATGACTTGTCTGTGTGTTCTACCAAGGGTGAGTCTTAGTGCCGCAGGAGACGGAGAGATATTTACTGAAAAGATGTCCCCCTTTCTTCTTTTACCTTAAATAACACTCCCAGCTGTCAGGACGGCTTGATGTCTAGACAGGAGAAATACATAATTGATGTGAAGAGACAGAAGTGAAGGGAGTTTTGGCCATGGCAGCGTATCTTGTTTGTATGCCATTCTGCTTGGAAGTAACATTTTGTAAATGTCATCTGCTCCACAGTGGGGTGGGGGATTGGGGAGAATCGGCCTGTAATGAGGAGAGCAATGTATCCTCTGACTTGGCTGTTGCTGTGGACACTGAGATAATGAGGCACATAGGTCATTGGAGATGAGTCAAACCCTCAGCCTAGGAGAGAAATAGATTAACTACAGTATAGAGAACAGAGCAGCACATGCCTGGAGGACTTTTATTAGCTATTAGCCGACAGCCAAGAGGAGTGTCCTCGTGTCATAACATTAGCAACGTCTGAAAGAACATCATTTCCCATGTTTGCTATGCACGTGTGGAAAGGCCTCTGTGACTATTTGACCTATGCAGCTACATATGCGGCGTGCCGTGTCGAGCCAAGGATAAAGTTAGCCTTTAATGCTTCTCACGATAATGGGCTGTGTTGGTGTTGTGGCTGCTGCCGCTGTTGTGACACGATTGTGCTTTCAGGCGATCACCCGTTTGAGTGTGAATTCTGCGGGAGCTGTTTCAGAGATGACGGCACGCTGAGGGGCCATAAACGCATCCACACGGGAGAGAAGCCTTACGAGTGCAATGGCTGCGGGAAGAGGTTCAGCCTGAAACACCAGCTAGAGACACATTACCGCGTACACACAGGTAAGAGCTCAGAGAGGAGCGCATGTCCTTCAGGTGGATCCACAGAAAAGTCCAGCAATCACCTGTATTATCGACACACCAAAACTCTCTTACTAGACATGGATACACCGCAGTGTTGCACTTGGTGTTACAGTGACCAGGGCCAACATTTTCATTTATTGGGACATTTACCATGCTGCTGCTGCTGCCGTTTGTATAATTCATTGTGTAGAAATCGTCCCCCACAAAAGCAGTATTTTACTCCTTTATGAGTCACGCTTACTAAAATCTACAGTGCCCTGCTATCTGTATGCTGGAAAATCACTGTTAAGACTCTTTAGTGGGAATGCCTGCCATAGAAAGGGCAGGAACGTATTGATTTAGACTAATGCATTTAAGGTTTTGGCCTTAAAAATAAATAAAATACAGCATTTCTTCTACAGCTAACAATGTGCTCTGCCAAAATTTCATTTCTTTTAGGAAGGAAACAAGTTTAATCATTTGATCATTAGTTATCTTGTACTTTAAGGAATGGCCGCTTTTTATTTTTATGTGATTTTATATTAATCACATAAATTAATCACGTCCCTCTTTTAAGACAGAAAGAAAATTTCTTTTGGATGCTGACAGACTCATTTTAAAACCTTCAAAGCCAATTGTATCATATTTAATACATGAGTTTTGAGAGTTTTTGAGTACTAGATTATCAGTAAGTTTTTTTTCCTTCACCCATTTTTAAGCAACAAATTACAAAAAATACCAGATGTAGCAAATATAATACAAATTAAAACTAATATATGCAAATTAATATTTAATTTCTTTAAAAAAAATTATCAGAAGGTTTAATAACCAATTCATTAAAAAAAGAAAGATATTGCCAGTATTATTTCACGGCTCAGGGTTTGAAATGTTAATATCAAATTCAGGTCTAACCCTAGAGCACCGACATACAAACACACCTCTGAAAGTGCAGTGGCCTAAACTAGGAGGCGAGTCCCATCTCATCTGGCTGCAGGTCTACAAGGTTAATGCCGTATTGTTGAATTTTTCAGGTGAGAAGCCATTTGAGTGTAAGCTCTGTCACCAACGGTCAAGAGACTACTCGGCTATGATCAAGCACCTGCGCACTCACAACGGAGCGTCTCCGTACCAGTGCACCATCTGCCAGGACTTCTGCCCCAGCCTGGCTGCCATGCAGAAGCACATGAAGGGCCACAAACCCGAGGAGGTGCCGGCGGATTGGAGGATAGAAAAGACTTACCTGTATGTCTGTTATGTCTGAGCAGGACTTGGACTCCAAGCACAGTCTGACTGGCGCTCGCACACACTCACATGCACACAGTCACTGTTGGATGAAAACCTGTGTTGCTGGTTTGAAATGTTTCTGTAAGGGTTTTTGAAAGAGTTTGAATTCTTGTTGGGTGAACTGGGAAGTGTATTACGGAGAGATGTCGCTCAAAGAGATACTGAGTTGGTTTTATTTGTTTTTTCCTGACAATTAGATGTGCAAGCACGAAAACAGATGGGCGTACACGTTAGGGCTGCAACCAATGTTCATCATCAGTCAGGTTATTTTTACTCTAAAAGGAAAAAGAAAGGGCAGAAGAAGTCACATTTTGTTGACAAGCTGAATTCTTCAAAGATATTTGCCCAAAAAAAGTCCAATAAATATTGCAAGATTAATCGATTATCACATTTTTGACAGTTTCCTGATGACTTAACTGTTTTAGCCCTGACGTGCCCAAACATGCAGACACACACCGTCTCCCTCGCACACAAGTTTTGATAATCACTGTATCTCTAATGGATCCACTGTGGTTAAAATCAATGCCACAATGGCTGTGACTGCTGACCTGTATGTGTAGCAGGAGCATTTTGACTGATTGCTAAACCATCAGACAACCCGAGTTATTGTCTATGATTGTGCAGTAGATGTTGAAAATAATTCCACGAAGGCTTGATTGGCTGAACTTTGCAACATTTTCTCTCCTAATTTCCTGTGACTGCTTTGGGGGTTTTTGTTTTTTCTCCCGCTGTTGGATTTTTATTTGAGTTGTTTATTTTCTGCATGTTTTACTTGAATGGCTGCCACGTTTTGACCTCATAAGCTTGATCTCTTTAATTGCCTTGTCTTTCTTGCAGTGGGTGTTATTGTTTCAGGGGGGGGGGGCGAATAAACTCAACTCACAATTTGAGTTTCTCTTGTAATAAGGTTGTGCTATTTATACGTTGTTTATTTGTTACCAAATATGTGCTGGTTTTCATCAGACGGTCCGTGTCTCTTGGGATGATTTCTAGTAGAGCAAGCTCTACCTCTCCTCACTTTTCACTGTTTTAAATCCACTGCAAATTATTCATCCATCAGCCGTTTTCAGTTCGTTTGGGTTTTTTTTAGAATTCATCATAACTTACATGGTCAAAAAGTGTGTAAAAAATGCCTCAACACGGCTTTCTGTGTAGTTTTTTTATTAAAAAAATCCTTTAAGGAACAGTTTATCCAAAAATCAAATGTAGGTATTTTTCCTCTGGTCTGTAGTGCTGTTTATTCATCTGGTGCGAGTCGCCCAGTTTTTATAGAGATGCTTGTCTTCTCTTGATTATGATGGAATCAAATGGTACAGAGACTGACCCGGTTACTTTAAAAGAAACAAGACCCCAAAACTCTGTTGTGAGCAATTTCATGTAGGGACTATTTACTCTGTAGTTTCTGTAATCGCTAACCAAAAGAAGCATGCAGGTAGCTAACATTACAGCTCAGCCACAAGCATGAGCCTGTTGTGATGCCGTCTGATATGATTGCCGTGTGGAATAGTTGATATATGAAAAGATTTTGAGCTTTTTGTGTTTTGGTTGATTTTATTTGCATATTGAGATTATGATTTCTATTTACTTTGATGAATTTCAAGAGAAGGACGACATCTCCAAACAGCGTTGTCTTCTCAAACTGGGCGGCTCCCACTAAAACTAAACAAACAAGTGGCACTAACTGCCAGAAAATCTGATTTTTTGTTGTGAACTGTCCCTTAAACTATATATAGATGTCTTATAAAAATCACAGAATCAGAATTTTCTTGGAGAAAACTGAAGAAAACACGAAAAGTAGTTTTTTGTTTGTTTTTTAAACAAAACACAAAAAGAAAATTCTGACACTGAATTACTATGAGCAGGTTATTGTCAGTTGTAGTGTAGCTGTAATGTAAAATCTGTCATGGTATGTTATTCCCTTATGTGAGCCTAACACGGGCCTTATAGATTTAAACATGTTGTATTTTTGTATTACAGTAATTTGCTATCTGTTTACATTTGGTATGATTTGAGAAAAAAAGAAAACATCTTAATGTGTGTGTTTTATAAGTCTCTGATTTGATTAAGATCCCTCCCTTGTGCCTCTTTTATAAGTAGAGCATTGATGTGCTTGAGTACATGGGTCTGTGCTATTGGTAGTTGTTTCTGGGTGTTTGTTTATTGTTACTCAATTAAAGATAGACTGCCATGTAGATCCACTTTGTCTGAACATTGCAACTGGAAGCAACATACTGTGATAGTGGCTGATACTCTGATGCAAGTTCCAAGCAATTTTTGATGTAAAAAAAAGTACACGCTTGTCTCAAATTGTTCCCTTCAAAGTGACAATGGACTGACATCTTTGGATGAAAACAGTGTGTATAGCAAATCTTGGCATCTGTGGGCATTACCAATGCCTTCTTAAGTAGCCAACAACACTCAGTGCCATGAAAACACATTCACTGTATCTATTCTACATGAACATGCACTATAAATGGATTTTCCTCGGTGGACCAAAAGAAATAGAGCACTTTTGTTTGAAAAGGATTTTTTTTTCTTTGATCTTTCTATGTTGTGATAATACAGCTGTCTTTTATTTGATGTGTCCTAGAAGGATGTGATTAGCATTGTTTAGATTATGTCAATGTCTGTCTACCTCAGGGCCAGATCAAAGCTCGACCTGGTATCCAATCAGGGTTGTTCTTCTTGCCATGTGTGCAGTAAAATCCCTCTTCATTACAGCTTTGTAACACAGTGTGTGAAAGTGTTTTCTCCGTGTGGATTCAGGCACAACTCTGTATGCGTCAGTGTTCAGTGGCATGGTTAAAAAAAGAATAAAACAGTTTACTATTTTATGCATCACGTCTCATTTGCCTGTTGTTTCTGCCGTCTGTGTGCGCTCGTAAAGTCTGACTGGCAGCGGTTCCCAGCCTATTTGCTCTTTACAAAAAAAAAAAAAAAAATGGAAGAAAAAGAGGGGTGATTTGAATTCATTTTACACATTAACAGAATTGTTTTCTTTGAAGTTAAGAAGCAGTGTCTACACTGGTAACTGATGGACTACTCTATTTGAGTTTAGTTTAGGTTTTTATTGCAGATTCCACTATTTTGTAGCAGAAAGGACGGCATTTCACACACACACACACACACACACAAAGAAAGGATCAAATTGTTCATTTCATGCTTTGTTGATGCATATGTTTTAAGCACAGCAGTAGTGTTTCTCCGTAATGTAAAAAAACCTGACAAAATGTGGAAAAACTTGTGAATATGGACGTTTACAGAGTGAAATTTTACTTCTTTACTTTTCAGCTCAATCTTGTGCAGCAGTTTTAATATTCTGGCCCAGCGGGGCAGCATGTGGCTCATGAACAGACACGATTTAATACATTTATTTGACTACAACTTTTGGTTGGAACAAACTTTTGGTTGGGTTGGTTTGGCTTAAACATGGGTGACAAATTAAAGGAATAAACAGAGGTCATAAGCTGTTGGGCTGTTACACGCTGTCAGAAAGTCATAAGTGCATGCTATATTTCTGGTTTTCTGCTAGGGGGATCTTTCTTCATGCAAACACTTCTGCTTCGCCAGTTTAGGATCGTGGGAGCATTGGAGCCCAGCTGAGGTAGGGCGAGAAGCAGGGTACACCCTGGACAGACAACCATTTACTGTCACAGGCAACGAGGCTAATCACTACACCGCCGTGCGTCCCGGGATGAAACATCATCATTGCAAAATATGTTCCCTCACCTAGTTTTTAGTGCACAGTACTAGGGAGTGCTGTGTGTCAAACCAAAAATATCTCACAAGGTGTTCAAGTGAGTCAAGCTTGGGTAATATCAGCTGGGGCATTGTAATCCTAGAAACAACCAGTTTCATGAGTTTTATGAAAGTGTGAAGATCATCAAACAAATTTTCACCATTTAAGCGTACCCACAGCTAACCATTTTATTCATTTAACATTTCAAATGTTTGTTTATTATTTTTGCTAATTGGTTTCATGTTACATCACATGCAGCTAGTGGTGTTAAAATGCTACAGATCAGCTGAGCTTTAATTTTCAAGTACTCTCACATATCCCTTGGGAATTACTGCAGCATGGTCTCTCCTCTCTCTCTCTCTCTCTCTCCAGTCTCTGATGTCCTAATTCAACCCTCTGAACGTTTCAGTTTTCAGCACAGTTACAGAGCCCGGGCTACCATCTACGCTGAGACAATGCTGCTGATCCCTCTTAACGGTTTATTGGCTCCTGCCACAAACTTTCACAGTCTCAAGCTGTTTATAGAGTTTATATATCATCTGGACTACTTGCAAACAGCTGGAGTCACTCCAGGCCCTGTGGTGACCTCCGATGGCGCTCCGCCAGAGCCACAGCTGGCCTGTGTTTCATCCCAGATGTGAAAGACGTCCATATATCAGGTCTGCACAGCACGGTGAAAATGCGACCTCATAATTAAAGGTACTGGCAGAATTTACTGTACATTTCTCTGGGTTTTTTTTCTGCTCGCCTGATGGTTTGGGGCTTAACAGGTTACCGTGCCAATGTTCCTCAGTTTCTCATAAAGTTCCCTCTGAGTAGGCTGTGAATGTTTTATTGTGTAATCTATTTTAAAGCTATATGACTTCAATCCGGTCAGCTAAATTCCAGCTTGCAGTGTTTACTGTTCCACTCTATAATGATCACAACACTCTTATTTTCTAGTGCTCTGCGTTTTTTCAGCTCACTCAGGGATATTTTAAGTTTCATATAAGCTACAGTACATTGCGGTGTTCATTACTTTCCACTGACTAGAGGAAACCTTAGGATGTGTATGTATATTACTGATGAAATAAAGATACATGTTATACAGTGTTTCTTTGGTTTGTTTTTCTGGTGAAAGAATTTCATCTGATGGATATCTCAATCTTAATTCAGGCTAAAGAGTAATCATAACTCTCTTTAACTTAACTGCTCACTTATTGTAGACATACAGACCAGTTTATAAGTATTTGGGCTAACTATCTTGTTCTTTTTCTTGGGCTCTGATTGTCAGTGCATTCAGTTTGAAGGTACCATGTTCAAGCTTTAATCGGAGTTTATATCCATCTACAGTCATGTGAAAAGGACAGTCTTCACGTGACTCTGTGAAGTCTCTGTGAAGCACTCTCAATGATTTCATAGGAATTAAGACTGTAAGCAGCATCCAGGTGCTGATGACTGGTCACCAGCAAGTGTGACCACCTCTATAAAAGCAGACTTTTGACAGTTTGCTGGTCTGGAGCACCTAGGAGTGGGTTAACACAATGCATCAATATTCTCAGCAGTGGACATCTCAGCAAATTCTCTATAAAAATAACACAACGGCTCAGCCGAGGTTTGCAAAGTTACATCTGAACAAACCAGGAGACTTCTGGAACAATGTCCTTTAGACTGAGAAGACCAAAGTGGTGATCTTTGACCATAACGCACAGCAACACTTTGGCAAAAGCAAACACAGCATATCAGCACAAACACCTCAGATGTAAAGCAGAGCATTATTCAGGCTTGTTTTGCAGCCATGGCACCTTGCACGCATTAAGTCGACCATGAAGTCCTCTGTACACCAAAATATTCTAGAGTCAAATATGAAGCAGTCTGTCCAACAGCTAAAGCTTGTCCCAAGCGAGTCGCACAACAACACAATGAAAAAGAAAAGAATCAAGGTCTTGCAATGTCCCAGCCAAAGTTCAAACTTCAGCCTGATTGAAGCACTTTGGCTGCAAACTTCAAGGCTGTAAGAAGAGTGGCTCAAAATTCATCCACGGCAACGTGAGAAAATGATAAAGTCATACAGAAAACGATTACTTCAAGTTATTGCTGCTAAAGGTGGTTCTGCAAGCTACTGAATGATGTTGTGTGCTTAGTTTTTCACAGGACTGCAGACAGTCCTCTGTAAAAAGAACTGTGTGGGATAGCAAATTGAACGGTAGTGCAGTGGTTAGCCAGAGGCCTTTTCCAGAGAACTTTACATATTCTTCCTGTGCCTGTTTCCTCAGGCCAAAGACATGCATGTTAGGATAAATGATGATTCCAAATCGGTAGTGAGGGTGAGTGAATTATTGTGTCTCTCTTTGTGGTAGCCCTGTCATGGACTGGCAACCCGTCAACAAGAAATAGCTTTCAAACTGTAACCGTTTCAGCCTTTATCTTTTATGGCAGGAGATCTGGATATTGTGTTTTATGTAGTGTGATAGTTGCATTTGCGTCTTTGCCTATTAAAATCATTACATTGTCTGCTATTCTTTTGGTCAAGGCTCTCTTTTAAAAAAAAACAGATTTTTTATCTAATCACTAAGATAAATAAATCTTATGATATTAATAAACTGTTTTCTCTGGTGATGCTCTTCCAGGGTTTCTATTTTCATCTCGTGCTAACTGTTGGGTCTTTCTGCCTTTAGTGGAATACAGGAGAATACAGCTAAATCGGACTGAGATCAAGGCACTGACTTGGCTTGACCTCTTGACCTTGAAAACTTTTGATTGCTGAATTGTTGTTTAATGAGTTGTGGTACCTTTGACTGTGCCCGAGTACTCAGGACTATCCTGTAAAGACCTTTTATCTTTTGCTTGCATCAGCAGTGAACACATCAATAAATGCCAGTGTGGCAGTTCCACTACTAACCATACATGCCCAAACAATAGCAAACGTACAGCGTTTGATCGATGACATTTTTTTGTCATGAGCTGTTGCCATTTTTTCCCTCCAAACTTTTCACTTTCCATCATTCTGACAGGGGTTGATGATTTTCCAGGTCTGTGCTGGTTTCTTCGTGTGTTTTTGCCAACTCCATCTAGTTTTTCTGTTTTTCAGGCGTACACAGTGGTTTGCATCTTGTTGTGAATGCTCTGAGGTTAGGGTCTTTAAGTGATCTGTTAATCATTGTTAATCAAAAAAAGAAGGCAACTGGACTTGTTTAGGTTTGTAAAGACGTTTCACATCTCGCAAGGTTTCTTGCGTTCTACAAACAAATTGCGGAGAGTCCGAGGTATTTAACCCCTAGTCAAGGTCCACATGTGAGTCATCATATAATAATGATAATAATAATAATAATAATAAGAATAATGGATTGGATTTCATATAGCGCTTTTCAAGGCACCCAAAGCGCTTTACAATGCCACGATTCATTCACTCTCACATTCACACACTGGTGGAGGCAAGCTACTGTTGTAGCCACAGCTGCCCTGGGGCAGACTGACAGAGGCGAGGCTGCCATATTGCGCCATCGGCCCCTCTGGCCAACACCAGTAGGCGGTAGGGTAAAGTGTCTTGCCCAAGGACACAACGACCAGGACAGAGTGGAAGCCAAAGTGTGGAAAAAAAGCATGGTTCATTACCATCACCAGGGGCTGATGCCTGATTTGGACTTCTGTGAGGAGCCTTAGAGTCTACGATGTAACCTACATAAGGGCTCGCATCGTTGTCCACATTTATGCTCAAGTGTGCTCCAATTACCGTTACCGTAATTACTGTAAGTTTCACATGTGGTGCCAGCTGATAGAAAAATATTTTTTTCTATTAGCTTTTTTTTCAGGGCTAAAAGTATTTGTCCCTCTAGTTTTTCCACTTCTTTCAACATTCAATCGCATCCATTCGACTAGTTTCATCAGTCTCCCTCCAGGTATTTCCTGACATTTGTGAGTCCTTACATTAATGGTATTATTTCTTATACTGAGATGATGATGATTGTGATTCTCTTACTGATAAATTCAAAAACCAGAAATGAACAGGAGGAATCAACAGTGCTGAAACCACTGTGACTTTGCCCGATCCATCATGTGACCCATTGAGGTCACCTGAGGCAAGGTGTGAGTGGAAGCTGAAGCGCCTGGGAAGGGAACCATAAGCCATCACCTCTGTTCAATAATGGTCATTCACAGTGGACATAGATGGCCTTCTTTAGTAGTCTGTCATCATCAGTCCTCTTGGTCCAAATTTCAAGATTGCCATCTTCCAAAGACGTCTTTGTCCTTTAGGTCCAGGTGTACAGCTGACTGTTGCAGAGTCATCTATGCTGTCCCATGCTTTTGTGGAGTAACTGTTTAATTTCTCCTATGTATAAGTCCGAGGATTTCTCTCTACACGGCATATGATAAGCTGTTTAGATAGTGCTGGGTGTTTCGTCCTTGGGATGAGCCAGTTTTTTTCTGAGGGTGTTGGCTCCTTCTTTTTTTTTAAACATCCTCAAGACTGGTTATCCTCCATCTACCAGCTCATTTGTCATTTTTTAGTTTTCCTGCATACTCCTGCTTTCTTGACTGAAACCAGCTGCTGGAAAACCAGCTACCTTCGATATACCTCAGGTAAATTGCTTGATTTACTTTGTTATTTGGTTCACCGCTCCTAACTGACAGACAGCTCCACATGAATCAGCTCTGTGCCACGTGTGAACTCTGTTGTTCATGAATTAATGCAGAAACAACTGCACGAGAAACTTTTAGACTTTCTGTTGGATGTCCAGTTACTTATGAATGACATGCACATTAAAGTGGTACTATTAAAATACTGGAATAAATGTTTTTGAGAAGAAATTGAAAGTTGAGAGACACTAACGTAAACAAACCCTTTTCGAAATTTACAGCCAGGTGCATTATCAGAAAGTTCAGCTACCAATGGGCGATCAAATAACCTCAATTAGTAAATCAAACTGCAATTTTAGAAGAGACGACCATGTGTAATTTTATTAGTACTTAATCTTCTTTTATTAATTCAGGTACTGACTGGATTTAAATATTTAAAATGATTTTATTCCATTAAAAATGTCTGTATTATGTTTATAATATGCTTTATGGTTCATTCAGTGGTTATTAGTTTTGTTTTCCATTTCAGAAGAGCAGATGGGTCTGTCTGACTGCCTTGCTCATGGGTAACAGGTGGATGTTTTTATTTTTTCCTCTCTGAATCTGGTCTTTCTAACCTTATCTAACTTTAATTTCCTGGAAAATAATTTAGCTTTAAAAGCAAATGCACAAGTTTGCCTCGGAAAAAAAGAAAAAAAAAAAATGACAATCACCTCCCTAACCCCTCCACCTCCGTCGTCAGTCCAAGGCCACGCTCAGTGGAGGAGCAGATTGAGTGGGAGCAGTGTTAATGTAATCTCCTCTGTTTAATTAGAGTGAGCGTGGTGGGCAGCTAAAGCAAACCGCATTACCCGCCATCTGGTGAGGAGCATCTCTGCTTTTACCCACTCTCACTATCATTAGCCTCTACAAGACAAGATACAAACACATACATGACAGCTATTTATTCATCCTGCCACTTTCAATACAGACTGCACGCTGCATACCATTTAGAGAGCATGATGAGGCCATACTCATGCTTAGACCTGTCATAAATGCATTGTTCTGTAATTACAATATGTTGCACAACAAAACCTCAAATCTGAAATGTAACTATAAAAGCCACAGACACTGGAGCTTTATAAAGGAGCGTGTGGCATTCCTACTGTGACTTCCTACACATTTAATATACAGGAGAGGCCAAGGAATCAGACTGAGAAAGTAATCTCCTTGCATTTATTATCACTTCGCATACGGATATTACTTTACACAAGAATTAATCCAGCTTTTATGTTGATTTAACTGCAAGCTTATCCTCAGTGGATCCTAAATGGAGGTCTTCAACTCTATCACAAGAGGGCAGTGTGTTACTACAGTTCACATCCAGCTCTGGCTGCGGGAAGGGCTCAGAGCTCAGAGGATTTACTGCTCCACAGAAGGCAGAGCTCACTGGCAGCCAGTAGAGCAGTACAATTATCGAAGCACAGAGGGAGCGAAAAGCTGACAGTCAGAGTGAGTGTGTGTGTGTGTGGCCACTGGGGATTTAAAACCCTGCCCTCACCTCGTGCTGCCTCATTACCTGTGCGGCTTACAGTGGCAACATGTGATTGTGCTATGACACTGCAGACGCACAGAGCCAACAGGCATGCTTTAGCAAAGTTAAGGTTCAGTTCAGTAATTTCTGAATATATTCATTTGATGCCCCCGCAGAGCCCGATGCTTTGGACCTGTCTGCAGGAGGAGGATTTTTTGGCCCGTGTTTTTTAGGCCCTCTCAGATGCATGTGGCACACTTACTGATCCTACCCCTGCGACTGCCATGTTTAGCTGAGGCTTCTTCCACCCTACTTTGCTGTTCAAGTGGAAAAAGACTGCTCCATCATCTCAAATGCTGGCTGAATAACTGCATGAAGCTCCAGGCTTATAAGAAAACCTGTCTCCTTTTTTTCTTTTTACAAAATTGGAGAAATCTGAATTAATGTGCCTATTTTACCAGATAGTCCAATTTTCTTCTCTTTTCTGCCTTCTTATCATTCTGCCTCGATGCTACACATTTCTGCATACTGTAGATGCAAAATTTGTGTAAAGATCCATGTATTCTGTAAAATCAATGATTCATTCATGTTCTGTCTTTCTTTATTTCATCCTCATAGCAAGATTCTTAGTTATAAGATACCCAGGAAAAAACCTGACCCCAAATCAGTACAACACTGTTCTGAGTGATCACCTGAGTGACGACAATGTTCCCTGTCAAAGAATAAGAGGGGCAACTGAATGGTGTGGTGAGTATGAAACGATGTGAATGACGTGCTATGCTTTTCTCAGTCACCAGATCTTAATCCAGTTGAAGGAGACTTTGGACCAATTTGTCACCTTTCTGCACAACTAGATTATTACCGCATCTATAAAAGCTTTATATACTGCTTCCAAAAGTTTTAAAGATAAAACATGCTATTTTTGTAATGCACGGAGGAAGATTTTGGAAAGAAAGCCAGGTTTACAATTTCTCGCCGTTGTTTCCAGTCTTTATGTGGAGCCAATCTCACTGTCTCCTATTTTTAGCCTCCCATTTATCTGACAGACAGAGTGATATAAATTTTCTCATTTATCTCTGCTCCTTTAAATAAGTCTTACTTTAAGAACAAAACACAAAGGTACACACTGGAAATGTGGCAGGTGGTGTTAATCAGGAAGTGCCTGACAGATCTGTGGAGGTGTGTTTAATGCACACACACACACACACACACACACACACCACTGCATTTTGGATTGTGTCCTTAACAAGCTCCACACTTCCCTTCCTGGATCTGTGAGCACTCCAACCTTTAATGTCTGTCTCTGCTGAGGGGTCACAGCCAAAAGCATTATTGGCACAGCACTCTTGACAGCCCACATAAACAGTTTGTTTTTAAATGCCTTGGTAGGCTGGACTTCGGGGGGGGGAAGCAGTTGAGACAAAAGCTGCCCAAACCTTGAAAAACAAACAAAAAAAAGCAATCCCTCTCTTCTACTCAGTTAGAGCCTACTGTGGGATTTCCGAGTGGGGACCGAGGGACCGCATCTGATGTTCAAGGTCTGGACATTGGACAGAGGCACACATACTAATGGCTGAGATAAGAGTGGAGCTGATCAAATCTCAGTGCACCGAGCAGAAAGACAACCCCCACCCCTTCAGAGCGGAGAGAGAGATAGACGCAGCTCCAAACTGGGCAGCAGCCAGCGTCCTCACAGTGGAGCCTCACACTGTGATACATGAATAAATGAATGAATGTGGTCAACACTGGGACTACTGTTATTGTTGTGGGCGCATTGGTGGGGGTGAGGGGGTCTTAATAAATTTAAATTCCTGATGGAGAGATGCATGAGCCAGGTTCTACCCAGGTTGTCATGATCCGTTATTGATCTAGTTTTGTGGTGGTCGAGGTGTTTATATGACAACTGAGACATAAATCCAACCATTATGGTGTTTATTATTACTGTTATTATCATTATTTTTTAAATAGTTTTAAAAAGGAAAGTTGATTCAGCTTCATATCACTTTGAAGCTTTAATTTTTGGTGATTGAGATTATATTTTTATAATAACATATCTGTTTATCAGAGGCGTGTTTCCCATTTATTATCATGTCTTGACTAACTGTTACAAAAGTTTAACAAAAATGGATAAACTTGGACTTGCACTTTGTCTTTGTGGATCAAGAAAAAACATGATGAGGTGTCAAGAGAGGAAGTGTGGTACTACTGTGGAAATCAGGAGTAGCAGTGAAGTATTTGAAGTTGGTGCGGGACATTGGGACAATCCAGTTGGAGTGACAGATGGGTCCAAGGTGGTGGTGGGATTACATTAGGGAGCGTCTCTGAGTCCCTTCTTGTTTGTAGTGGTGATGGACAGGTTGACAGATGAGGTCAGGCGGACGCCTCTGTGGACTATGACATTTGGAGATGACACTGCGATCTATAGTGAGTGTAGAGAACAGGTGGAGCAAGCCTGAAGAGGTGGAGGTATGCACCGAAGAGAATAAAAATGAAAGTAAGTAGAAACAAGGCAGAATACGTGTGTGAATGAGAGGGAGTAGGTGGAAGGGCGAAGATGGAACGAGCAGAGGGAGTGAAGGTCCATCCGAAGTAACAGAAAGCACATAAGAGAGGTGAAGAAGAGAGTGCTGGCAGGGTGGAGTGGGTGGAGATGAATGTCAGAGGTGATTTGTGACAGAAGAGAGAAAGGGCAGGTTTCCAAGATGGTAGCGAGACCTGCTATGATGTATGGTTTGGAGACAATGGTGCTAACAAGTCGACAGGTGGCGGAGCTGAAGATGAGAGGGTTTTTGATGAGAGTGACCAGAATGGCCAGCTGAGGTGGAGCAGTTTAAAAAACACAAAGTTAGAGGAAAGGTTGAGATGGTTTGGACAGGAACAGAGGAGGGATAGTGGATATACTGGGTAAAGGATGTTGAATATGGATGCAAAAGGAAGATGGGATTCATGGATGAAGTGAAGAAGGACAGGTTGGTGTGACAAAGAGGATGAAAGGGATAAGGTAATATTCAGGCAGAAAACAGGGAGCAGCCGGAAGATGAAGAAGAATCTTTTGAGATTCGAGATAACAGAAGCAACTGTAACAGCAAAACCTCACAGTTAAAAGAAAAGAATTTAAAAAATGGAATAAAGTCATTTTAAAAAAAAATCTACATATCAACTTAATATATCCTGATGGCAAAGCATGCGTCTGGTGGCAGAACAATGGATTCTGGATAAAGAAAATGATCCCTCAGCATATTAGGAGGTTGGTTTGAAACATTTCTGTCAAGCATCAGATCAGATCGCATGTTCGCTTCACAAATGTTCTTAACGACTTTGCCATTATCAAAGTTAACGGCCACGCTTTTCCCTTCTTAACAACTACTGATACATTAGACACGACCAGCAAAAACAGAACACAGAGCTACAACAACACCTCAACTGGAATCTGACAGTTTGCTCTTTGTGCTCTTAACACGATCCATACAAGTAAAGAAACAAGAAAGCCGTCATACAGGTATTTCCAGACTGTTTTCCTTGTTGTTTAAATTATTATTATTATAACTTACAGTAGGTGGGTGAGAGGAGGATGTTAGCCAAGCTGAAGTCCATTATGGGCAACACTTCTCAGCCCCTGCATGAGACTGCGGAAACCCTGAGCAGCTCCTTCAGCAGCAGACTGTCACAGTCATGGTGCAGGACAGAGCGCTATCGCAGGTCCTTCATCCCGACGGCAGTCAGACTGTAAAAATATCCACACAGGATAAATACTAGCTAAAATACATGTGTATCATTATCACTCCCACTGCACTTTATGTACATATACAAATAATACTAATAACAATAATTACCTGGGTGTATACAGTAATTATCTGCACACAGCATAGTATTTTGGCTTTTTTGTACACTCATTTTTCTTATTTATTTATCTATTTTTTTTCTTTCTATTTTTATTTTTCCAATATAGCTCTAATCCACTTTTCTTACCATCCCTTGTGCTACTGAGTTTCCCCACTTTGGGATTAAATAAATTCTATGTCTATGTGTCTATTACTTTCAAACATGGAAAACCGGAACAATGGAAAACTTCCATTAAATGATATGTTATATTGTTATATTAGGTTAGAAGACAGTATAAAGAAAACCAGAAAACACATGGAGAATTTCTGCAAAGTATGAAAGCAGAAGCTATTTTCGTACTGCAGCTAGATCATAGACTGCATATTGTAGCACCAGGAGAAGCAAAAAAACAAAAAGGAGGATGCATGCAAGAAAACAGAACACATAAACAAATGCAGGTGCATATCCCTGACTGAAAATGGCTTCATTCATCTTCGCAAACAGTTTCTCACAAGTGAATGGCAGCTATATAAATCACTGTTTACTCGGCTGTCTGAGAAAACAAATTTCACCAGAAGAGGGAGACATGAAATCCCTGTGAAAATGACCAAACAGCAGCTACGCTCTCCTTGCTCTTGTTTGAGTCTGCAATAGAACAATTCAGCTCAACGCTAATATCATCAAATATTATTAACCTCACAGCCCTACCAATATGAATTTCAGCTGCGGTTCCATTACATGCAATTTACGGTGCTGCCGCTATGCTCATTTCTCTGTGTTTGATTTCCAAATAATTCCATATGACACCTGTTAGATGAGCCGAGTAGATGTGGGTCATCTTTTGGATTTGGCCTTGACAGTCAGACGAGGAGGAATTTTCTTCCTGGCAGTCGTTCGATTCACCTGGACTCTAATCCCACACCATCCAAATGATAGAAATAAATAACTCCTGTATCAAATGCTCTTTTAGCTACACAAGTCTAATTCACCGTATCCTCGGAATAGGAATTTAATGTCTCTTCAGGAAATGAATTAATGGCGGGCTCTGAGCTCCTCTCCGAGCGAGTTCGAGATATTTCCTCACCCTCTTCAAACAGTTCACGTCTTCTTCATCACCGCTGTTAATTATTTCATCTATTTTTGGAATAAACGAGTCATTGGGGCCACTTATAATCACCTAATAACACAAAGAAGATGCTTAAAATACAGAAAAACAAGAAAAAAAATTGACGGCGTGTCAGTTGAAAAGTGAAGAGAGAAGAGAAAGTCTAATCTGTCAGCAGGCAGACAGAACAGACTTCATTTTGTTCTTGAGTGCTGAGATGATAGCTTTGGATTTCAAATCATGCGGATTGACGTGATATGAGACTTTTCAACAATCTCCAATAATGACCTTTTCTCAGAACCTACAAACTGCCAGGTAATAACGTGTCTCGGGTGAAAATAGACAATCTTTTGGCACAGGTGAAAAGTGTTACCTCGCATCTCGCTGGAGATGCTCCCCTCCTACAAAGACCCGTTTCAGCTTGCTTCCACAGGCCCCACGACCCCCACCCGCCCCGGACAAACAACAGCTTCATTCTGTGCCACCGCTGCTGACCTCATTGTCTCTTTGTGAAGGGAAAATCCAGAGTTGCATTCTGTTAAATGGCAAATGGTGCATCGACTGCGAGCGGGACAGACCTTTGCACCACGAGCGCAGGCCTACAGATGAGCACGGACACTGCTGACTCTTCTTCAGGACTGTATGCAAGGAAAACATGGTAAGAAAAGGGGAACTCGATATTCACTACACCTTTCCTAATGTACGTCTAATGTATGCATGCCTGACAACAACATAACCGTTACCTCCTCTTTACACCTAGATCCAAACAGCTGTTTGTCCCCTTCTAATGCTTCCTCTCTTTCTAAATAATGTGCCTGTTAACCTGTCGTGTGAAATTTCTAATCGGGGACTGGTCTCACAAAGATACTTTCTGAAACCAGTCTTAAGTTTACTCATAGATTAGTCTAACTGAAATGACACCTTAGCCCCAGGTAAACGTAAGCCCAACACTAACACCATGGTATCAATCAGGGGCACCAAGGGTAAAACGTCTGTTTAATCCAAACATTTTCTGCCGGGGTAAATGGAGCTGATCGTTGCTTGATAAAAGTTTTAATTTAACCAGAATTCACTGTGCCACAGTCATGCTTAAAATAGACAACGCTTCTTTGCACAGTACAGGTTTATCTAAATCTATATTTCTGAAACCGCCCCCAGTCCTGGACTACAAAAACTACATATCCAAAATTACATGTTTAGCTTGCGTCAAACACCACAGTGTTACATGACAGCAGATGGTATGGGATTTATTTAGACTGACTGTGTGCTGTAATTGTATAATTCCAAGTCTGCATCTCACATTTATGGAGAGCTTTATTATAATTACTGCAGTGCTCTCAATATGTTGCTTTTAGAAGCAGATGCTACTTCCACAATCACACACAGACACACACAGACGCTCAGACATCAAAGTAATAAAAAAATTCTCTGAAAATACAAACAGAAAACGCAGCCTCATATTATGAAGTGTAGTTCAATGCTCATTATACTTTAATCACCCAGGAAGAAACGTGACACACACCAGTACAACTCTGACTTCACACATCTGGACCGGTCAGTGTTAAAAATGTCCTCTTAGATAAACCTGACAGACAGAGCGTGACAGGCAGACTCCTGCTGATGAGCAAATGGTCAGAACACAGTTTTTGTCCTGAGTAAGCAAACTTAGCAAAACTTTATAAAATAAGAATAAAATGGAAGTTGAGGTCTGACATGTCCACTGGGGTTCTTGCAGAGTCTTGATGGAGACACATTATCAGTGATTGAAAACCCAGTGGCTGTCAGTCATCCTTTTCACTCTGAGAAAACAGCAGGAGTTGCAGGGGCCAAAGGAGTGCAAGGCTGGTTAAAAGGATTTCAGTCTACTACTCAAGGTAAGCTCCAGCAGTGCACCGCCCGATGGGCATCAGACATCAGACTTCAATAACAATCTTGCTCCATTTGTGCAAAAAAAAAAAAAACACTAACACGTTGCTTTAAATGGAATAATGAGACTTTGTACTGTTGCACAACATCTGCAATGCAGTGCCGAGATGTACAGCAGCGCTTTCTTCTGAAAGCCTAGCCTGTAGATTTAGTGTTGAATAAATCTAACTGTGTCTGTGCTGTGCATCTGTGTGCAATATCTAACAGCTGACATTTAACAGTTTCTCTCGGCTCCCATCGGAGCTCAACAAGCATTAACTCCAGTATTAACTGTTGCTTTAGCTCACAGGCTGGTGAGGCTGCTGGCAGCGGTGTGTGCAGTCGGACTTCTCGGAGGATTAGTTGTAGGTGTCTGGTTTCTAGGTGAGTCATTGTGTCTGTGAAAGAATCTCTAAATGAGCTGAGTAAGAAACAGGAAGTGGAAATGAATGCGCAAACGGCCCAGTTTGAGATACTCAAACGCCTGTGAATCTTAAGGTCAATGTAAATTTAGACAGAGCTTATTGAATCCCATGTTAGCATTTGAAAGGTTCAATTATTTTCTTGATAAATATACAGCAGAAGCTGCTTATCAAAGCTTTGAAAAGCTCACAGAGACATCTTTAGTTGGAATGCTGTAAATGACACCAGAATGCAATACTCGCAAAAACAAATTAAACAGCAGTTTCAAATCCTACAAAAATTGAATATCTAATGTTGACACGGAGAAACTATTCGGGCATGTTTCAGAAAACTTGGGATCAGGCTGCATCATTTTCTTTTGTGTTAACAACACCGAGGAGACCAATAGCTTTAGTCCTGGTAGCTAAATGTTGATTTAATTGGCTGCTCTCTTATCACAGAGCCATAACGTTATAATATGTGTAGAATGTGGGTTGGCATTGTCTTGCTGAAACACGCATAAATCTGACCTGAAAACCACATTGTTGCATTGTTATGCTGCATGACAGCATATGCTACTCTAAAACCTCTAAGTCCTCTCTGCACGCAGCAATAACGGTGCCTTTTACGCACGTCATGTCCACTAATGGATCCCCATACCATTACAGATGCTGGCATTTTAGCTGTGCATTGATGTGCATTGGTCCCTCTCCTCTTTAGCTCAGAGGAAAATGGTTTTTAGAAACAATCTCAGATTTTTAATTAGTCAGACTACAAAAGAGTTTTCCACAGAATTTGCCTCAGTCCATCTCGAATGAGCTCGGGCCCAGAGAACCGTGAGGCATTCATCTTTTAACTTGTAGTTGCAGATACCCGAGTGTTACTGAGCCCATTCACTGATTTTTATTTTAACCAGCTTTTAATGCAGTTCAAGCAACTCAAGATTGTTTTTGTTTAACCCTTTTCCATACATTTATTTAGATTCTCTGAATTTTAATGATATTATGTGCAGCAGATACCTCATTCCTCAAGTCCTTAGCAGTTTTAGACTGAGAATCATTACACTGAAGCTGTTGTGAACCCGTCTCTCTTCTTCTGAAAGAGTCAGCCTCTCTGGAATGCTCTTTTATCCCCAATCATGTTACTCATTAAACTAATCAGCTGTGAGATCTTCCTCTCCAGTTTCTTTTTTCTTATCTAGTCTTCCACAACTTTTCCAGGGTTTTGTTGCTCTCATCAAAACTTTTAAAATCAAAGTGAGAATATATTTTAAGAAAATGTAAACTTTTCACGTCTTTGTACAGCTAGTAGTTAAACACACATTTTTATTGTTTGGCAAATCATTGCATTGAAATGATATTTCCCTAAATCAGGCTTCTGGTGTAAGCAAACTGATACTTTTAAAAATAAGGACCTCTTGGATTTAATGGACTGTCAAACAATTTTAATGGACAAATGTATTATTCATTGTTTGTGTTTTTGGAGCCTTACTTTAATCACCAGCTAAACATCAGGGCAATGTTGGGCTCAGCTGCCCCAATTTAGATTTTTTATTTACTGCATTGAAGTTTCCCAAATTTGATGGAAACACGCGACAACATTCAAGTTAAGATAGAGAAAATTTTGAAAAATGAATCTGTTTTTTAATTAGCTGTTTTCTAATTAGCTGGATTTGCAGATAGAAATGAACAATATTTAATGACATTTTATTGCTGTCTCAGACGCTGGTCCGTTTTGGGTTCTCATTCAGATAATCTGGTAATATTAGGAAAAATCAACAACGTTTTGCTGCCCATTTTGCAGCCTGATTAAAAGATTATCTCTTTTAATCCACTTTTAGTCAAACTTTTGCTGAGGCCATCGTCCTCCCAAAGCCCAGTGGGGCTTGGGGATACAAAGGAGACATCCTTCTGCAATGTGACGGAGGATATTTCCGCATCGGACTCGCGGAAAGGTCTGTGTTTACTCCCTCGTGGTAGCGTTTCTTTCACTGTTTTATGAATTATAATGCAGCACGTTAATGCGTGGCTGCTTAGCTTATTGTATGTACTTCATTATATCAGGTCATGGGTCACCTCTGAAGTGTTTCTTAATTGAATAGTAACAAAAATTAAAATTCAGCAGCTGCTACTTGTTGTCTTCTCTTCACTCCTGAGAGATGCCCATTGACCGACATGAAAACATCACACATAATGATCTGTTTCTACTGACTACATTAGCATAGATACTTGTGTTTTCCTAATCATTTCCCACTCATAGAAGAGGCTTGATCATTAACGTTGACTGAGAGCTTGTCTCTGGAGGGATTTTCAATCAATCAGGTTCAGTGTTTTACAGAATCAGTCCTGAGAACTCCCTCCTGGAGATCCAGCTGGGGAAGCTGCCCACCTGGCTTCCAGTATGCTATGAGAGGTGGAACTCTTCGCTGGGAACACTGGTCTGCAGACAGCTGGGTTATCTGAGGTGATGCTTTTTCGCAGTCCTGCGAGGATCACACACTGCTTCTTTATAGCACCATTTAAAAAAGCTGAGAGCCCATTCTCAAACTTGGTTTAATTTTAGGCTGAAGGCTCACCTTATTTATGATCTATTAATACCTCATTTATAATCTTGCTTCACACCTCATGAGACTAAATTATCTCAATACTCGCTCCCACCCATTTTTCAAATGTTCCCTTACCAGACTGACCAAGCATAAAGGAGTGAACCTTACTGATATCGGGCCAAACTACACTGACGGCTTCATACAAATTACCTCAGAACAAAAGAGCAGCCTGGAAAATATGTGGCAGTTCAGGTAAGGCAATCTGTCAGAGGACATCACACTCATAATGGTGCAGGGAAAATTGCGTCCGCTAATACATTAATTATGCATCATTAGTTACCCAATTTATTTTCATTTAGGAGGAGTTGTATCACAGGGAAGGTTATCGCTTTGCAGTGTTTTGGTGAGCAAATTAAACTTAACTTTTAATTTGAGTTTGCGCCTCGCACAGAGGCCAGTAGTGTTTTTGTACAAAAGCTTTATATCGGAGCAGGATGAATGATGGCGTCTGCTGCTGCTCTTTCTGACCAACCCAATTTCGTTTCGTTTTGATGAATGGATCTTTAGAGTGTGGCACACGAGCAAAGCTACCCAGGATAATCGGGGGCGTGGAGGCCACGCTGGGCAGGTGGCCCTGGCAGGTCAGCCTTTACTACAGCAACCGTCACACCTGCGGAGGCTCCATCATCACCAGTCAATGGGTAGTCACAGCTGCCCACTGTGTACACAAGTAAGACTGCTGACCTGACAAGTACTAAAGGTCAGAGGTTGCAGCCACGATGAAGGATAATAATCAGTCATTAACAGCTGTACCAGTGTAGCAGTATCAGTATCTACTCTCTCTTTTCTTTTCCCAAATGTCAGCTACAGGCTACCTCAGATATCCAGCTGGGTGGTCTATGCTGGCATTGTGACCCGCAGCTCTGCTAAAACGGCTCAGCATGCAGGCTACGCGGTGGAGAAGATCATCTACAACAAGAACTACAACCACAGGACCCACGACAGCGATATAGCACTGATGAAGCTGCGGACCCCGTTCAATTTCTCAGGTCAGTCTCATCGCAGCACTTAAAAAAAAAAAAAAAAAAAAAAAAGTACTTTGGCTTCAGTTTACCTTTTCATATGCTAATAACAATTTATCATAAACAATATAAGTGCTATTGCTATGCTAATTTTTCTAATCATAACAAGTGATATACACTTCAAATGAAAAGGCTCCCAATATCTTTAACATCTCACAGAATCAGCTGTTAAGATTCACACATAAGCTTACAGTCTCAGCAACAATTAAAGCACCGCCTCCAGATGTTTTGAGACATTGAAATTTATTCTCCTTCCTGGCTCCTGAGGGATCTTTGGGTCTGTCTTTGTAATTTTGTTTCTTCTTTACCTTACAACATAAGGAGCCTTGAAATGACTATTGTTTTGAATTCACATAAATAAAAATGAACCGAATTACAGATGTAGCTTCCAAAGGACAGAATACATGAATATGCAAATACTGTACAGTGTAAAAAAAACAAAACACAAAAAACCAGGCCATCATATAGAATCCAATGAGAGAGACACAGGGCTATTTTTGTACACAATGCATTTTATGTAGATTCGGTTATATTTAAGTTATTCTGTGAGTTTGTATGGCTGCTACCTTTTTGTTTGCTCTGATCTCAGTGGGAGACAACTTTCTTTATGTTGTATACAGGACCACAGTTGGCTTCTCTATCATAAAAGCTTCCTTGTTTTTCAGCTGTGATTTGATATGAGCGTAGAGACTAAAGAGAAAACAGCTTTCTCGTGACAAACACTGAAGTCTAAACGTGGTAAAACACGTCTCAGTGAAGGGTGGTTTTATAACACTTCTTAACATGACTTATGAATCCAACCATATTTGCAGTACAACTTAATGTCTCTTGTAACTATTTAAATGTATTAAGAGGCAAAATTCCTCCTTTTAACTAGACACAATCAGGCCCATCTGCCTGCCTCAGTACGACTATGACCTTCCAGGAGGAACACAGTGCTGGATTTCTGGATGGGGATACACACAACCCGACGGGGGTAAGATGTTACTACACTGCTCTGCTCTTAAACAAATGCATCTCTGCTACAAATCTAATCCATACTCAAATGGTGACAGAGTGAGCCAAGTGTGTTAGTGGAGCAGTCCTAAATTGAAACTTTCACCCGTAGTTCATTCACCCGACACCCTGAAAGAGGCGCCAGTCCCAATAATAAGCACAAAGAAATGTAACAGCTCCTGCATGTACAATGGAGAGATCACAGCACGGATGCTATGTGCCGGCTACACAGAGGGAAAAGTGGACGCATGTCAGGTCAGAGGCTTGTTTTGACCACTAGATTTAGCTTGTCTTTTATGAGTAGCTGTAGTGAGCAGTGTTTGGGCCTACCTCTCCAGGGGGACAGTGGGGGCCCTCTGGTTTGCCAGGATGACAACGTATGGAGGCTGGTGGGGGTCGTCAGCTGGGGAACAGGGTGTGCTGAGCCCAATCATCCTGGAGTTTACACCAAAGTGGCCAAATTCTTGGGATGGATCTACGAGATGATAGAGGTAAACAGCATCTTTTAATTCTACAGTGAACAATAACTAACTATTTACAGGACAGCACAGAGGTTTAGTATCATTCGATACTTCTTTATTGATCTCGATAGTTAAAAAATACACGCAAAACACATGATCAGCTTAATTATAATTTCATTATATATATATTTTTAAAAAGTTAGCTCCACTTTTGCCAGTTTTAAAACATTATGTTGAGAGAAATGCATCAAAGTAAGCCTGTGAAATAGGTCATTTGTTTTTATAGAAGTACCCTGCTGATAACAACTCTTTGAACGGAGGATATTTACATATCATGGAATACTTTTTTACAGGGATAATACTTTTACTTATCTAAAATATTACAATAAATTCTTATATCACTACACTGCAGAAAGCGCTAATTAGTTTCATCCATTTGAATTTTTTATTTTTTTTTATTTTGTATTTTCAGCCGGATAGAGATGGAAACTGTAAAACAGAACAGCGATTTCTAATATTAATTCTTTCCTTATTTTTGCAGAATTACTGAGGAGGGCTCATGACAACAAAAGGAAGGAAGCTTCTGATGAAACTGGTGGAAACGTTAGAAAACTACAGTTATACATGATACTTTTTATTTTACGTGTCAGTTATATAATGTACACATAAAGACAGACTGAAAACATCAACATGCATTTTTACGTTATGTTTTTCATGTATTGAAAATAAATTATGCTTCTTATTGTCATGTGTGGTTTCTGAGCCGCAGTTCCGCATCTCACCGCCTGGTGGCAACAGTGTTACGTTTCATATAGTTTCTATGGCAACTGACAACATTGGCCTAGCTAGTGTTAGCGATTACAACTAATGAGCTACAGAACGTAATTAGTTGTTTTGTTTTGTTTTGGTTTGGTTTTTTTAAATATTTGTGTGATACTGCTCCATATTTGTCGGATATTTAAGGTGTTTCTATAACACATGCTCCTCTATGACACTGCTGACCGGCTGGTTTTCTGACGCACAAACTTTTTCTGCTAACTAGCTAGAGTTGGTAATAAAAGTACGACAGTTACCTTAACATGTGCTCCACTGGCAGTACAGAGGATGTTTTGCAGCAGATGAGCAAACTGTGGTCCATGCTGGATGATCTCTCTGAAAATGACCCTGCAGCCTACCGTACGCTTATAGAGAAACAGTTGAAGGAAGGAGCTGAATTCAGAGCACCGCCCGAGCTGGACTCCTGCCTCTGCACTGAAATACTGGTGAGTTTCATTCGTGAAGGCTCCTTCCTGTGTAGGCCCCACTCCATACTGTGGTCCATACAGGTGTTACTCAGCACATTCTTTGGTTCAGCTAGAAAGGAAGCCCACCTTTATTCCTCCAAAACATAAATAAATACTCTAAATTCAAACACAAATTAGGGAAAGTTAACTGTAATAGCAGAAAATTTAGGATACAGCTCAGTACCCATCATCAAAAAAAAATTTTTAAAAAAAATGATTCAGTGTCTCAGGTCCTGTCATTGGTACAAGGAATTACATTACAGGAGAATTTGGATTGGGAACAGCACTTACTCTGCAAAAGGCTCACCCAAGTAATGCAGGCATCTGATGGTGGAGGAGAGGGACTGCCAGGAATCGACTCAATGTGCAACAGCAGTCCTCTAACCTTAACAAGGCTGCTGAATGATGTGGGAAGGCATAAAACGAAGAAAAATCAAATGTAGTGAGCTATGGAATATGAAAACAAAACAGCCCACATATGATGTTCTGCTCACTCCAGCAGTGTGTCCCTTGTATGCAACCCTCAAACACATCCGGGTGGGCTGCAAAAGCAGTCTAACACATGGAGGATATAGTTGGTGACATAACCAACTAACTTGTCTGTAGCTATTAGTCAGGAGAGTATAGACTAACTGCAACTCATTAGAAGTTAAAGCCACCTTTCTGCAACAAACAACCTTCATCTGGGAAGGTGAGAAACAGCATGTCAAGCCCTATCTTCCTGAAATATACCTTTACACTTGAAATCAACCTGCACCCAGGTCTGGTTCTCTGGTCCAGTTCCTGCCAGTCTGTCTTCACTGTAGAACTGATTGTCCCTTGGGAGGATGCAATCAATAAGGCATATGACAAGAAGAAAGCATGAGCAAGCTGAGAGAGAGGACCAAGGCTGGAAAGTGGAGGTCCATTCAGTGGAAGTGGGCTGTAGGGGCTTCGCAGCCAGCTCCACAGTAAGACTGACGAAGGAAGTAGGCATCAGGAAGGGCAGCCTAATACAAGTTAATCAAAAAGCTTGCCACTGTTGCCAAAAGAAAGTAGTCACAGGGGCTGGCTGAAGCAGAAGGAGACAGTGTGGCCTGCCAAATTACTGGTGGGTGCCATGTGAAATACACCCAGGTCTGATCAGCCTGTGGTGGGTCTGCTTTGGCTAAGGGCATCTTGTGAGAAATTATGGAAATGCACTATGAAGCTGGGGTACAAAGCTGATGATGTGTCGCGCTGATGGATACATACCCATATGGTCAGCAGCAAACACCCCATCTAGATGGCTTCTCCAACCCACTCAGTTCTGTGTTATACTGACAGGGATTATAACTTCTAGCCCTATTAATTAGTATAGTCCATTACAAGCTGTGAAAGCTTTGTCATCACATTTCTTGTTTTTATCCAACCAAGAGTAAAGTAATAACCTAAAAATATTTCTGCTGAGGAGCTGTAAGCTGTGCTTGCTTTATATATCCTAAAATACACAGGCTGCATGAGAAACACAGACTTTTACTTCACTCTGCAAAGATGCTAGACTTTTATCCACTTAGAACTTTGAAATTGAGTTTGTTTTGACAGATCCTTTTGATAGCACTGTGTTTCTGTGACAGAAACCAAAGAAAGGCCTGCTGTACATCAACATATGCAGCTGGAAATGTGTGCCTGCGCCTCAGGATCCCAGCAGGCTTTTACCAGTGTACACTGGAAAACTGGAAACAGGCACAAATGAAGATCAAGGTGTGTGTCAAGCTGCAGACCTGCCATTTGTATTACATGACACAAGCAAGAAAGTCATACTTTTTCCTTTACAGGCTGGTATACTGTGCTGGATGTGGCATTAAATCCTGTGTTGCTGCAGGAAAGTAGGGAGAACAAAGCAGAGATTAACCAGGTCTATATGCTGGCCCTGAGCTTTGCCCAGAAGCAGCTTGGGATGACGTTATCGCAGGAGTACAGAGTTGTCAACAGTAGCCCAAATAGTAGCCCAGATGAGTTGCACCGCCGGCTTGGATTTCAGAAGTTGTCCAGTGCCCCCAAACAACCCGACACAGGTAATGCAATAAGTCTGTCAACCCTGACAAGCTTTGATAAGCACTTTATGTTGAACCCGTGCTCTTTACCCACTCTCCTTTCACCTCCTAAAACAATTTTCCTGATAATCCATAGTCCTTTTTTTTTTTTTACAGCCGGTCAGACACCAGCTGCCCTCCTGCAGCACATCTCCTCCCTACAATCAGAAAACCAAGAGGACTCTGCTCCTCAAATTATCTGTAGGCCTGCAGAGAAAATAAAGAAGGATTTGATCCAGGTCATCTCCGCCGCTTCTGTGGGGCCTCAGAAGCCAGAGAATCGACTCGAGGTGAAGACTGATGCAGCAGGAGTTCCTGACAGCGTGGAACTGATGGTGGAGCTGCCAATGGTTTGCTCCATGTCAGAGTGCCAGCTGAGCGTGTCCAAGGTTAGTGGTTACACACTCCCTTGAACAGTTATAACGAAGCACTTTAGAATCCAGTGTGTGTCAGTGTGTAGCTGGATGTCATAAGAAATACATAATCGACCTGTAGCGAGCCTTAGTAGCACACTGGATGTATTTTTCTCTGCAGGATGACGTCTTACTGGAGGTGGAGGATCTTTACTATTTGCTTGTGGACTTCCCGAAAACTGTAAACGAAGACACCGCGTCTGCCATCTTTAATAAGAAGAAAAGAAGACTTACATTGAAAGTGAATGTGCTGTGACCATCATCCTTAATTAAGAAGCAAATGTGCAGTGTTTGTTAAGCTAGCTAAACACTGGCATTGAAAATGCCTCAAACAAAAACAACAAAACTCCTGTTGTGCAATGTACAAATAAAAAAAAAAGAAGAAAAAAGCACTGAGAGCGCATTGTGCTGTGGAGGGACCCGTATTCTGCCTCAGAATTCAAGTTAACTAACAATAAACAGCTTGCGTGTAAATTGATCCATTTCCAAGAGCAACATGTTTGTGAAACAAATATGTAACAGTGTCCCTTTGTGCTGTGTGGGCTGAGGCTCAGCAGCAAATTTAATTCTAACCCCCCTCCTCAAAATTAATTGACTTTAATGACAATCTGTGGATTTTGTTTATTAATGTGTGGGCGCGTGAGTGGAGGTGTATAATGGCTACGAGCTGGTGTCATTACCGTATGCAGGGGGGAATAATTGACAACAAAACGATCCATGCAATAATTTATGTTTATTAAAACATCAAAATTGATGCAGAACAACAACATCACTGTTTGGCAATCTGGAACACGTGGAAAATGTCAGTAAACACTTCTTTCTTTTTTTTGGAGGTTTGCATACTATGCACTGATTACAGCTTTTTAAAGCACAGCGTAGCTTGTTATTTCATGTAAAGCTAACATTATTTTATTATTCAAGTATGACTTTACTGACCATTACGTGGTAGTCCCACAAACTTATTTATGAGCTGCAAACAATGTGCGACATGCGGTCCATAAACGAAAAAAAATTGTATCCAAATGTTTAGATTCTTCATATGAAACATTCACTTTTAAAACATGGTTTTGTACCTTAATGGTGTTAGCTCCATTGGTCCCAGTTATGTATCGTAACACTATTCTTTCTTATGGCATCAGAAGTATTTTCAGTAGCTTCCTGGTCCAGTGGGAACAGCTGAGGTTTGTAGTGACAATCTCTAGTTTTTGGGCTCTATCTCCGCTCTCCGTGATCCTCCTCAACCCACGCTACAATCTTCCCCTCCCAGCCAGGGACAACGGCTCCATCCTGAAACACCTGAAAAGCCAGCATCCAGTGTTTACATATCTGAGAGACCCATATCTGTAATATACTATAAAAGGTTTGGATAGAGAGTAAAAATGAATACTTGAGGTTATCCAATTCTTTGGGATGGAAATAAGTCTCCCCATGGTGTTCTGAAGTGCACAGTAGGCACAGCTATTATTAGCATATCTTACTCTATAACTGCCGTTTTACATTTGCCAGCTGAAGCCCGATGTGAAGAGAAATAGGGGCTGTAATTTTACTCCCACGCCTACCTCCTCTTTCACTGTGCCAAACTCTGGGTCAAGGGCCTTGAAGTGGTATCTGAAACTGCCTTGTCTGTCTACAGCTGCCTTGAAGTCTCGCAGTGTCACCTCTCCCAGCCTGGAAGCACACATATATCCACACAGACATTATGCTTTGCTAGGATAAACCAGCCCAGGCATCCATATGCGGCTATGGTCAACCGAAACCCAACTAACAATTTGCTTAAAAAATAAAGAACGCTCCAGTGAAGCAACGCACAGCACTGTATCAAGCCACCATAAAGTGTTTATATACTCACCTTTTTGGGATGTTAATCAGAAATGGAGTGAGCGAGCGATCTGTGAAGTAGAGCACTTTAGTGGAGACGGCAGTATCCAATCCTGGACTGCTGTGTGAGTGCGCCATTTCTGGAAAAAAAAACCAGCAAACATTGTTTTTCCACAACCAAAGTCTGAAAGGGTTCTAGCCTCACACTCAGTCATGAACTCTCTTTGCAGTGCACTGTAATTGAATAGCACAATTTGATTTAACAGCCAGTAGAGATGTTGCGGGGGATGACAAATCCTAAACAAAAACGAGCATTTTGTTTGTCTCACTCGAGCTCGGCGGCCAGGAGTCACGGTCTGTCGAGTTGGCTCTGCGTCCTGGCGATTTGAATTCCTCCTAGAAGAAGAACCAATTACTCATAGCAAACAGTCGGATGTTATCAGTTGCTGAGTCATCATCTGGCAAGTGACAGACGAGCTACTACATTTTAAAATTTCCTCTTTGAGTTGTGAGAGCGAGAGTGTGTACCCCTCTGTCCTGTCTGCGCTGGGTGTCCAGAGAGTGCAGTCTGTCCATGAGACTGGCCACGCCCTGCTCCAGAGTGTCCAGGGTGTGATGTTGGGGGTCATGGCCGGAAAAACTGTCCCTCAAACTGCGAAGTGCTTCCCTGACAACCTGCAGCTCTTCACCCTGTGAAAACAGTCCTCTGATACTTAGAAAGAATTGGAAAAAAATCGAAATCATTTTGAACTCTGGACATTTATGGACAGCATGGGTTAATGAGAGAATTAAAGAGTGCATACTGGTGCGCTGTGCTGGAACACTGGAGGAGATGTCGAAGCCACTGAGTTACTGTAGCCGCTGCCCTCACTCCTGAACGCCTATCAGAGACAGAGACAGTATAGACCAAGGTGAAGCTGAGTGTTCTGAATGAAAAGTGTGATAATATTTACAAAATGTGCTCAGAAACTGCAATACAGAGAGCAAACACTTGGCTGTGTAGCTAAAAAACAGCCAGAAAGCTTATTCATCTGAATAAGAGCTTCACTTTTGTCCAAAAACTATAAAAAAAACATCACAACCATAGTGGGTGACATGTTTTTTTTCCTATCATGATGAACACGGTGCACGGTAGTCTATTTTGAGTTGATTTCACATACAGCATCCTGCTGCAAGAGATACTCACTGGTGCAAGAAATATGTATTAATCTGCCACTGAAAATAGTCTCCAACAAATGCACCATTTACTCTGATCTGAGTAACAATTTATAAAGATCACACCGCTGAGGTGTACTGGGAAATGTAATGTTTTCTTCAAGCACCCTGCTGCCTTAATATATTTATAGTTTTTGGTCTTATTGAGTAATGTTTCTAGTAAGAAGAAATATATGGGCTATCATGCGGCAAGTACAATGTAATCACAGTTAGACCGATGCGCGATAAAAACAAACAAACAAACATTGGTGTTATATATGAGTCCTGCATTCAAACATATGTTATTTAGCACGTATATGTGAAACCTGTCATGCTGCATACCCGTCCCAGGCTGACTTCATGTGCCTTGTGCTGAGCTTCATCGAGCTTTTGCTGCTGCTGCTGCAGTATTCTGTCCTTCCTCCCGAGCTGCTGCTATTGTGACAAGAGAGATGGATGGCACGAGGCTTTATTTGCATCTCTATGGCTAAAAGAATGCACTGACGTGTATATAATAAAAGACAATACCTCATATTCGCTAAGTAATTTGTTCCTTTCACTCAGCTTGCGTTTGAGCTCTGCCTGCAAACAGTTATATCAAGGTGATATATGAGTGCTATAGTTCTCTCACTTAAACCTGCAGCCACGAGTCAAAGAGGTCGAATATTTCATCGTGTCAAAGGGAAATCATCACTTGTCTCACATTTTCCCCCTCCAGCTGATCTTTGGCCATGTTGCACCTCAGTAGTTCCTGCTTTAGCTGCAGCACAGCATCCTCCTGCACTGCCAAGCGCTGCTGCAGAGCATCCTAATGAGAAGCAGGAGGGAGATCAAAGAATTGTCCAGAAAAGACCTGAATACTGATGAACTGCATCCACCTGCCTTATCGACAGGATCCACCCAGCTCTAAACTTTTTTTGATCTTTGTAAAGAAATGATAAATGTATAATGTATGTGATAAAACTTACAGAATCATCAGTTTGGGAGGGCGCAATAGTCAAAAAGGTTAAATATAATCCTTTAATCCATTTTACTTCACAGATAAAGCCCAAAACTAGAGTAAGAGGTTTACCTTGATGGCCTGAATGTGACGTGTCTCCTGTTTGTGCCTCAGAAGTTCCCTCTAAGAGCCACACAAAGGAACAACAAAAACATTAGAGAAAAGGACTCTGCCCCTAAGACAGCTCATCTATGTTAAACCTAATTACATTTACTCACTGTACCTTGAGATCAAGGGCTTCCTCCATGCTTTGGTCCAGACGACTGCGGATGAGAACCTTCAAAGGGAGAGGGTACGAGCAGGGTAATTAGAGAATGGAAAAATGTCAGAACATATGAGGAGGCATTGGGCCTCCATGACAGCGGGCTGGCAGATCAGAGAGATTCATTTGTGCTCTATAGTGGCCACTCGTGAGACGAGTAATGGCTACAAACATCATCAGAACAGAAGGGCTGACACGGACACTTCAAGCTCGGTGGCAAGCAAGTGTTGTTTATTTTCTCAAGTTAGCAGAGAGAGGGCACTGTACCAGCTGCTGCTCGGTGTTAGCCCGGTTATCTCCAAAGCTCACGGATCCATCCTGGTCTTCCTCAGGGAGGGAGCCATGGAGCAGCAGAGCCTAAAAACAAAAACACATATAGATCCAAAGAAAACTTGCAAGCAATGATAGTTGTGACACATGATAGAGAAACCAGGTTTCTGTGTTTGTAAATGCCTCAGTTTTTGCACTGCAGATAATAAAGTCAGTGAACTGAACCAAAATAAATTGAAATTACACTGACAAGTCTGTGTAAATATACAGACTGTAATGTAATACAGAGACTCTAAAAGTGAAAACATAAAGGCTATTACTATAAAAGTAACCAAAACATCTATTTTTAATTTATGAACAGTATGTGGACGTGCTGTCGCTGCACCGATATTTGTAGCTGAATACTAGAAATGACCCCAAACATACCAATTAAATACCATGCGCCAAACCTATTTATTTGCACAAATTAATGAAGCTGGCAAAGATTAGCAAATTTTGTAGGATTAGCTTTGTCTTTCATATTTTTATTCTTAATTATCTTAATAATCTGTGGCTCTCTTCCACACCGTGTCTTTGTTCTTTTTCCCTTACCTCACCCCCAAACGCTTGCAGCAGCCTGCCCCTCCCTGAGCCTGATTTTGACGGAGGTTTCTTCCAGTTGAAAAGGAGTTTTTGCTTCCCACTGTTGCCAAAGGGCTTGCTAATAGGGGGTTATCTCATGCTGGGTTTTCTCTGTTTTCTTTGTATTATTGTAGGGTCTTTATCTTACAATGTAAATCGCCTTGAGGCAACTGCTGTTGTGATTTGGCGCTATATAAATAAAACTGAATTGAACTGAATATATTGATGTCTGAATAAGATCCATTATACTGTAAGGATTATGCTCATGGAAGGTATGTTGTAACATGGCAAAGACTCAATGCTTTTCACAACCTTCTGAAATGCAAATCAAGCATCAGAATTGGAAGAGAAAGGTCCTTTTATTGACTTTGAAAGTGGCATGGTTGTTGGTGCCTTTCAGGCTAGTCTAAGTATTACAACAAAAGTATGCAGAAGAGCATTTATGAATGCTCAACATGTTGAACCTTGAAGCAGGTCAATTCATCATTCACAGAAGCACCAATGTTAGACAATAGAAGATCTCAATGTCTGCTGCGACATTCAGACGGTAAGCTCACAATTTGGCATAAACAACATGAAAGCATTGGTCTATATTGCCTTGTATCAACAGATCAGTCTGATGGTGGTGTATTGGTGTGAGGGATATTTTTGATGGCTGCACCCAGCTGTATAACGCGCCTCATCACAGAGCTCAAATCATCTCAAACTGGTTTCTTGAACATAACAGTGTATTCACTGTACTCAGACGACCTCCACAGTCACCAAATCTCACTCCAATGAAGCACGTTTGTGATGCGGTGGACCAGATTTAAATTGTGTGTGTGCAATTGACAAATCTGCAGCAACTGTGTTATGGTATCACATCAATGGACCAAAATCTCTGAGGAATGTTTCCAGCACCTTGTTGAATGTGTGCCATGAAGAACTAAGACAGTTCTGAATCTAAAAACCAGTACTACCAGGTATTAATGCCTAATAAAGTGGCTGGTGAGTTTATGTTTTATATGTGTTGTAAGCTTAACAAGCCTCATCTTATGATTTTCTTATAAAAGCGCTCCCTTTCACATTTTTTCATGCAACATAATTTTAATGATTTCATATAAATTATAATAGATCAGTGACCTATCCACAGTGCACTCTGCTATTCACCCTGTGACTACTGGGATAGGCTCCGACCCTTCTGCGACCCTGATTGGATTAACGGAAGTAACAGAAAGGACTGACAGTATAAATTAGGTAATACATTTTTTCATCTTTGTCTGTTTATCTGTCAAAACACATGTTATTCTTTCTAGTGGATGGCTTTATCATGCTTAGTGTGTTACATCTGGTCTATCTGTTTGAGTTTCTTTTTAATTACTTCATTTAAAAATATATTTCCATTTTTAGCATGTAGCATTTGGATCCTGTAATTTCTTTTGAAATTATTTTCTCACATGTCAGTCTAAGTCTTCCCAAAATCTTGCAATCTTACTGACTGCTAGTGACACTCTGGTACAATTTTATTTAGCAATTTAACTTGGAAAGTGCTGTATAATTGCAAATTAACTAAATATGTCTGTAATTAACTAAGATCAGGCATGTATTTATTTCCAATCCTCTGATGAGATTTCAGTTTTACAATCTTCATTACATGCACTTGGTTTACAATGTGAACTCCCTCATGAACAGAGTGTAAGCAGATTATAAAACGTTGATATGACGACCTTTCTTTAGCAGTCCTTTGTCATCGATACTTTAGTAGGAATCTGTGGGGATCTAGTGAGTAAATAATGTTGATGTGCTGCAGAAAATAACAGTGTTTTCCATTCAGATTAGATTCTTGCTTCAGTTCTTCAGAGCGCATAATAACACAACAGTTTGGATCTTTTGAACTCCTTGAGAAGCCCAAGTTCAAATGCACAATCTGCTGTGCCTGGTGAAAGCAAACCAGCTACCCCATACTGAGCTACAGTTAGCTTTGGATTCTAAAACAACCAAGGTGTGATTAAAGTGCAGACTTTGAGCTTTAATACATGGGGTTTAACAAAAGTATTCCTTTTGTTAGCCATTTTTATACAAACTAACATAGTATTAAATATACACATTGATTTTAAAAATTACAGAAAATGTTTGCAGTCAGTGGCTCCCTGAAATTTAGAACCCATGCACACCACCAAGTGTTTTGTTTCTTCCCTTGAGGTGCCCTGCAGACCCTTTCTGCAGCCACCTTCACCTGCTTGCTTGTGGGTCGCTCTGCTTCAGTGTTTGGTGTTGCCGTTCTAACCATGTGCATCCCCTTTTTTAAAGAATGTACCAGATTGTTGATTTGGCCACTGCTAGAATTTAGTTATCTCTGATAGTTTTATTTTGTTTTTGCATTTTTTACAACCTAATGATGGACTCCTTCACTTTTATCAGCTACTCTTTTGGACCCCACATTGAGAGTTCCAGTGAAAAGCTCTAAATCAGCTCCCAATGGTGAACGGCGACCTACCGAGCAACGGAACTCTGCTGAGCAGCAAACAGCCTGCAACAAGTGTTTGTCATTAAATAACGATGTTTTACAGAGTGTATATTAGTGAGTCACTGCTTACCAGTATCGGATTTTGTACTGTAGCAAGTACTCGGAACAGAACAGGTGTCACTTAACCATGGAGCTGCTTGTCAGTTAATTATCTAACTACTTTTGAGCATCTGATAAGGCAAGACTACATAGAAAAGTAGCTGTAGACATGCAAACATTTTTTTAAAAACTTTAAGCCTAAACAGTTTAGCAGCATTAGGACCAACTACATGGTGACTTTTGTTTTTCATTATGGCTCTAATTTAACAACCCTGTGCCCTGTTTTTACTGTAAGGTTTGATAATAAATAGCCTCCTTTTTAAAATGTTTCAGTGACTCAAAACAGAGAAACAATAAAGTCAGCAGACAGAGGTATGGTGGGTTTACCTGCTGATAAAAACTGAGCTGAAAACGTTTACATGCCCTGACCAAATTTTCATCCTTCTTTCTCAGAATCTATTTTTTTACTACTTGCTCCTTAGTGTGTGAATCTGTTGCAAATAGGGCAGCGACCCTGTCGCTTATATCCCTTGCCCCAGAGCAGCAGTTTGTTTTGAAGTGCATTACCTGTAACCGGAACACCATCCTTCTAGCTTCCTGCATCTCCTTTTCCAGCTGCTCCTGGTGGGCATCCAGCTGCTCCTCCCAGGACTTCTCTTCCTCCTGCCCATCATGCCCCAGGGAAGGACACAATCCACAGAGAGCCACCTCTTCTAAAAGCAGCAGAGGGACAGGGGAAATGAGGCAAGGCACCTTTTTTTTCACTGCATCATATCTGGCTCTACAAGAGTTGATGTGCAGCCAACCAACCTGTGACAGATTTCTTCTCTGTCAGCTCAGATTTGTCATCCTGAGGTTCCCCCTGGTTCTCAGAGTGATCATGGACTGTTTCTTCTTTAGGGGTGTCAGTGAACTGGGTGATAACATACTCCTCTTTGGGGGAGTGAGCTGGGCTGGCTGAGCTGAGACTGAAACAGATGGTGGGCACAGGCAGGAATGAATGTGCTTGTATGCTGCCAAATGAGCAGCAATAAATAAACCTAACTACATAAAATGGCGATTTGAAATTTTAAAAACTCCCAGAGGAGCACAATAATGTGAATTAATCCCATTTGGGATAGATATTTTTAACTAAATCCATTTTTGAACTCATAATGCCAATATGATGCATGATATTCCAAACAGCATTGTCTGCTTCACGGGTTCACAGATTATTTTGTAGATAAAAGAACTATTAGAAAAGGAGAGAAAAAAAGAAAAGACTGAATGAACAGATTTGCAACTCATTCAAAAAATACACAGCAGGAGCAGGAATGCCTGCAAGACTGTCATTTTCTAACAGGAAATTCTTTACATATTTTGCTCCCCCTTCGGCCATAATTTCATAACATAGTGCTGGCATGGTTTCTGAACAGCTTGTTTCCTTGCAGTTTCATGAATATATCTTTAGTGTTTTCTGAGAGCATCTCCAGCAGCCTGAGGTTCAGACCAGCTGTCATCTTCACTCTCCTGTGTTTGTAGAAATTGGATACAGCTACTGTGACCTGTGACCTATAGCATTATGCACGGTCCCTAACAGGGGAGTTTCCCTGTGTTTTTCCCTCTGAGTCTGCATGTGAAAACAAGCCTGCGACTGCATGAACAGATCTAAACTCTGTGCAAGCATGCCATAGAAAAGCATCACTACTCATCACCCTGCTCCCCAGGCTAACTAGCTAAGAATGAAGGAAAAAATAGTATTCAAAGAATGTTCTGCTGAATTTGCTTCATATGTATGGTGGTAAGATTTTCTTCTTTTGTAACAGTCAGCACAAGCTAATAGCACAGCAAAGTACTCTCTGAGGATTAAAGGTGGACATATTCCTGTTATTACTCGTAATTAAGGTCTGCTTATCAGCCATTGGTCAAATCAGAAACACACCTAAAAGACTCTATGGCAATGACATCCTAATGTTAAGCACACATAGTGAAGCATTTCCACCATTATAGCATGCAAGTTAGCATGCTAATATTTGCAAATGATGGGGCTAAGGGAAATGTCTTGCAGGTAAAGAGTCATGAACAAATGCACCAGACATTTAAAATCTGTCCTGATGATGGTGCTCGATCAGGAATCAGTGAATAGTAGAGTTGTTACAATCCAAATGTATAAGGACATACAATCTACAGCTGCTTTATTAGGTATTCCTGTTCAGCTGCTTGATAATATAAATACATAATCAACCAACCACATGGCAGCAGCTCAGTAAATTAGGCATGTATACAAGGTCATGCCTTGTATAAGGAGCATTAGGAAGGTGAGAAAAAAGATGATTTAAGTGATTGGTTTGTTAGTGCCAAATGTGCTGGTCTGACTGTCTCACAAACTGACGATCAACTGGGATTTTCCCACACATCTCTAGGGTTTATAGAGAATGGTCCAAAAAAGGGCAAATATCAGGTGAGCAGCAGTTCTCTGGGCAAAAATGCCCTGTTGGACATCTCCTCTGCCAGAGGTCAGAGGAGAATGGACAGACTGCTTCAAGCTGATAGGGGTGTCTGTAGCTCAGGAGGTAGAGCAGGTCGCCTACTAATGCTCCAGTCTGCAGGCCAAATATCCTTGGGCAAGATCCTAACCCAGAGTTGGTCTACAATGCATCCATCAGAGTATAAATGTGTGAGAATGTTAGATAACAAGCACTTACATAGAACGAGCACATATATTTAGCTGATAGGAAAGCAACAGTAACTCCTGTTAGAACCAAAGTATGCAGAAGAGCATCTTTGAATGCACAACATATCAAAACTTAAAGTAAATGCGCTGCAGCAGAACACCACACCGAATGTCACTTCTTTCAGGTTAGAACAGGAATCTGAGGCTGCTTTTTACATAGGGTTACCAAAATTAGACAACAGAAGATTGAAAAAATGTTTTCTGGTCTGATGAGTCTCGATTTCTGCTGTGACATTCAGATGGGTAGGGTCTCTTTGGTATAAATAACATGGAAGCATGGATCCAATCTGCTTTGTATAAACGGTTCAGACTGGTGGAAATATATTGGTGAGAGGGATGTTGGATCTCAATTCAATAGAGCGCCACAGGGATGCTAAAATGGTTTAAAATGGTTTAATGTATTATTCTTTTTATATATCAAACCATACTGAGAAACTTATGATTAGTTTTGTCTTCCCAACTTCCCAGAAAGAGTCTCTGCACTACTGTAGGTCACATAAAAACATGAACTAAGCCTCTTATCAGAAGCTGCTGTAATTATCCTTAAGTGTTTTTCAAAAAGGGATCAAAGAAGCACCTCCTACTAATCTAGTCACTGCAGATAATAACACTATTGGGATACCCTCTATCATTGTCTCTAAGAGTAGTTCAATAACACATTTATTGTAGATGCTCTTTGCTGATCTGTCGCTACAAGAGAACACGTACAAACCGACAGATTTGGAACATATGGGTTTAGCAAAGATTAAGCAGTGGGATTTGCAAAAGATGAGCTTCTGTGCAATAGATTAACATAATTTGATCAGCGGTGGTGGCCTGAGTGGGCCTCCATTTACTCCAATTTTTAGATACTTTGCTTTAGTATTTATACTTATTTTTGGCTACTTTGTATTCATAACTGCTACAAACTGCTACAACTTATTATTCCTCAGTATTTATCCGACTGTTGTGGTTGCTTGTCATATTAGCTTTCAGTAGATTAGTAGATTTAGTTGATAGCATTTTAATAGATTTTAGTCAGTGCAAGTACTTAGTCAATCCATCAAAGAAGGATTTTCTCTATATGTTTCTCTGATTTTTTAAAACTTGTAAAACCAAACCTTTCACAAAAATCATCAGATGAAAAAAAGCTGTTGTGTCTTCTTTCTTTTTTTCACGTTCACCACTTTTAAAAAACCCCTCAAATGCTGTGGTTCAACGGTCAAGTCCCAACACCCATTTTGGGAACCACTAAATTATAGATGACAGTCTATTAAATAATCCAAACTACTTTCACCTCATTTTTCTACAACAGTAAAGTGCAGCTTATTCATCTGTTATAACATATCAGTGACAGTTTGTGTCATCGTCAATCTTTTTGACTGATGTGTTCAGTACTGACCTTAAAGGACGGTTAAATAAAGTAGGTCATTGTAAACATGGTGCAAAGTGTGTGAAAAAGAAGATAATGTTATCTGATTAAAGCAAAGAATAATGTAAATCAGTCTAATCAATTACAACTTATATCTGAATCGTGGCACGGCATGAATCAGAAATAGCTGTTAGAGAGAGGTTGCTAGGCAATAGCAGCTCGGCTCACACAGACACACACAGGGACACACCCACACCTACTGCACTGTAAACACCGAACAATAACCTGCACAGCTTGGCTTTCAAGATCAAGCTGTTCGGATGAAATGCAATTCTATGACTAAGACTGAGATTCACGTGCGGATGAAGTGATAAATCTGTTTTATTGTGTTGTGATTGTAGACTTACTGGGCAATATATATATATATCTGCCACTGATGCACCCCTGCATTGTCAACAATAGCAGCAGCCTGAATTGCCGTACTGTTCATATTAAAATAGCACTTACCATTTCATCTGTTTGGCTCCCATGCTGGTGTTTACAGGCTTAACCTCCCATACAGTCGGCGCCCCACATCTGGGTGATGCCCTGCGTCTCAGTCAGGACCATAGCCCAAACACAGCCAGAGGCAGCAGGGAGGGGAACAGCCCTGAAAGCCGCAAGCAGAGGAGTCTCCACGTCGCACACTGTGTTCAATCAGAAATAACAGCACGTTTAAATCCTCTCCAACAGCATATTCCTAAAACATAAAGCTCAAAATCCTAATCAAAAGCCCCCAAACCCTTCCTCTAAATCATACCAAGGCTCAGTCGTTGCTGGCAAGGAGAGATAGGGAGAGACAGACAGAGAGAGGATTGGAGCTCAGCAGCACCAGTGACTGAAATCTGCCTGGTTTCTCATTGCACTCGCCTTGTGGTGGAGCTCACCAGCTCCCATTCACGAACACAATGTTTTTTGTTCCTTACGGACAAGAACTGATGCAGCTCTTGTGCATCTTTTTCACCCTTTTTGCATTCATTCTCCTGTTCCCTCCCTCCCTCCCTCTCCTTCCCCTCTTTTCTCTTCTGCTTGGCCGAACTGGCTTTGTATCACTCCTTCCTTCGTTCGGTGAGAGAGAGGATGTCAGACATGGCTCTGTCTGGGTGTGTTCACCCTCCCCCTCTCCCTTATTCCTCCTCCCTGCTTTCCCTACAGCTCTCTCCTTTCAGAAGGAGGAAGAGGTGGGAGTTTTTCTCCTTCTCCTTTTCTCTCCATGTACTGCATATACCTGCAGCTAAAATGAGAAATGACATACTGATTTTTAAAAACAGGAAAATTAGCAGACTTTTGTTTGTTGATAAAACCACAGGCTTGTATAACAACATACCACACAGGCCAAGCCATTACCAGAGAGTAATTATATATTTACAGAGTCAGAGGAAATAGGGAGGTACTTAAGGAGAAAATGGTATTTATAGAGTGGACGCATCAGCCTGCAATAACAGCTCTTCTCACTTCGGTGTCCTGTATGTACTGAAAAGCATTTCGATGGCAGTTGTAACAGAAGACGAGCTAATGCGCTAAAACATCAGAGGCATCAGATTAAACTCAAATTTTAAAAAAGTGTCAGCTTCATAATTTGAACACCAGGCAGCAGAAACAAAAGAATTTCTCTGACATGTACAGCCGGTGTTAAGTATTCCTTTGAAAGGCGTTTTGGCAGAGCACGCTGTCATTAAGCTGTTAGAAGTGTTGGCAGTGTCATCAGCAGGAAGAAAAAAAAGCAACCAAAAAATGTGAAGTAGGTCTCAACGTGGCAGCTTGCAGTTCTGCCCATAACAAAATGACAGTGTCTTAAATTCCCTATGAGCACCATCGATGCATGCTTCAATGAGCTACTTTACTGTAGAGCCATGAATATGTATGTAACCCACCAGACAAATGCCGCATTAGATTTATGCAGAGAAACAGCAGAGGCAAAAGCAAGCTGTCATGCCGACAGCTATTTGTGTTAAATCAAAATGAGAAAAATATTTAAATTTGTTGGGATACCTACAGTAAGTAGAAATGTTTCAATCACACACAAAATATATTTTTGTAATTTCAAAAATATAAAGTGTTATGAGTTCCACATTCCGTGTATTCCTTTATTACGACTGCCATGTGTGGTTATCTTTTTTTAGTGTACATTTGAAAAAACATTTTAATACTTTAGTGGCTTTTAAAAGAAGACCTATTATGCTCATTTTCCAGCTCCATACTTTTGTTCTACTAGAGTAGCTTGGCACAATTCAGAGTTCAGAATAATCCTTATTTATCTGATACTTGGCTTTAGGGCAGCCCTCTTACTTTAAGGCTCATTATTTGGCATTTTGGAAACCTAATCATTCCACGGTATATAACAGAAAGTAAGGAAATGCACAATAGGTCACCTTTTAGAAGAATGTGATGCTCATACAAACTAAAGTTTGTTACACTCTCCGTTCCTAAAAGCATCTGCATGCAAGGAATGAGCAGATAAGGTGTCAGAAGCTTATGAGAAACCACTTTATGGAGGTCACAAAAGGCCAAATTATGTATTTGTTCTTATTAAATATTGATGGGGTGGGGAGGTTAATATTTTCATATAAGCCCTTTCAAAAGAAAATGTATTTTTCAACTCAACCCTATGTCTTCAAAAATAACTCCAATATAAATTATTGAACAGTCCTTGACTCTTTCAAGTTTTACCCCTCCACGAACCATGAACACTGTTTACACATCCTCACAGCTCAAACATGACCACCAAGCCCTGCAAATCAAATTCTATCGTAATGACGCTCATAATAAGTCATCTGAACCTCACCTAATCGGCCAAAGCTACACAATCAAGCATCAAATGAGCTTCGTGCTACAGGTCAGAAGGAAGGTCAGCGTCCACTTATGGGCTAATCAGTGACTGTAATTTTGAATCTGCGCACGGTTTCCTTCACAGCAGCAATATGTGGACTAAGTGAGACATCTCACTGCATTTAAAATCAAGAGTCGGCAAAAACACCTAACGGCTGGATCATCTGGGATTTCATTCAAATCAATCGTAGGCTGACATCTGTTTGTCTGTCTTACAACAGTATTTGTTGTAAAACAGACAAACAGATGAATAAAATTCTGGTGAGCACTGTTTGGGTCTTTCAGGAATTTAAGATGCATTATTTGACCGTCCTCTACCTTGATTTTGCAAGCAGGAAGACTTCCTATCAGGTAAATAAAAAACACACTGAAAATCCACCCACACCCATCTATCCACAGGGATAAATAACTAAATTCAAAAGTAGCTTTGTCAACAAGGATGAAAAAATGGAATTGTTTACAAATAATAATAATAATAATAAGAGGCTCCAATATTATGCAGAAAGTGCACTGATTAGTTTGGCGACTTCAATAACTTCATGGAAACCTTGAAACAGCCTTTATAATGTTGTTTGTGTTCCATCATGAGCTGATTCCTTTTTTCTCGGCATTACTTTGAATATTTTTCTCCAATATTGAAAAAACAAGGACAAACTCAGGTGCCCTAAAGGCAGACAATGATGATTTGGCAGAGCAAGACGTGACTGAGGGAAGTGTTTTTATCAGGCACTGTTGGATTCATGTATGGATGATATATAAACAATGACTTTGCTGTTCAAAGTGTGGTGCCAAAGTCATTCCACCGCTGGGGATCCAAGCAATGAGAAGAAAGCCAGTTTGCCACAGAGAGAGCATGCAGTCAGCCTATTTGTAAATCAAATGAGTTGCTAAAATAGAGCGTGCTTGCATGGTCACTATGGGTTTATGTATCAAATTATTAACATACCTGAAACAAAAGTTATCTATGTTTTCCCCCCTTCATTTCAGTGACCTTCAAACAGATAAGCATGAAGTTGATAAGCGTTTTTCCCTAGGATGTTGATGCATTTTGTAGTCAATTACAATTTAGAAGGAAGTATTTTTGTTTGGGAGATAACATTGGAGAGCGAAAACAAAGCCAGCATCTTTTAGATTAAACCACTTGTGTACATATTGACTACATAACTGAAACCAATGTGAAAAATGATTTGCTCTTTAAACAAATAATTATTTAAAGAATATACACCAAGCATTCAAAACTCAGCCAAGGCTGGACCCTTAAAAGTTGTTATCCTTGTAAAAAGGAAAAGTTTGGAAGGGTTTAACCTTCAAGTAGTTTTTAATTTGTGTTGCATTCAGTCAAGTGCAACTTCTAAATCTAAAGTAAACACTGAACACTTGGTCTTGAGTCATCAGATGAACACAGATCTATAAATCAAACATTTCTATAAAATTTAATCATATAGGCAACAGATGTTGCCCATATCATACCAATCAGGCATTAACAAAGATGACTGAAAAGCATGACCTCAGTTTAATTAAAGCAGTGACAGAAAAGGTGTCCAGAAACCACAGATGTTTTATTTGTAGATGAGAAACACTAATATGTACTGTTTTTGATCAGTGTAGTGGGATAAAAAGTACCAGTTCAGTACTGTATCAATCTAAAGAAACATTTTGCATATTCATGCCTAAGTTCCAAAACTGATACTTGTACACTTGTAAGAGTTTGTGACTCAGGTAAATGTAGACTAGTTTTCAGCACCTTTTTTCTCCTTTCAAAGCTTCAGAGGTTGGATATTAAATTACTCTGACACAATTGTTTCAAATCTGGTTTGACTTGAACAAAGTCTAAAAGCCCTGCTTTTAGGTTTGAACAAGTGACTTTTTTTGTCAAAGTGGTATTAAAGTGCAAGGTGCTCATTCGTGTAAAAATGTAGCCTAGTTCATGTGCATTTCAGAGTTTGTCAGATATAGCGCACAAATTCACATAACACAATTCTACCTTTTATGAACAGTGTGTCATAATGATGATAGAATTTACTTTCTATCACCTTTATGGCCTTTATAGTAGGGAAATCTGTTCGATTTTTTGCACTATATCTTACAAACACCATAATTAGGTCTAATGAATATGCAAGAAATAGGTTAACACTTTGATTCCCAAAATTTACTATATCCACTATGCAATGAGAGCAGCTTAATACAAGCAGATAACTTGGTGCATCTACTAACTGAATGTGCCTTTGAAGTACTGGCTTGCACAACTGTGGCAGCATTTAAAATAGACATAAGGCTAATTTATTTGCAGAAAGTGATCCATCTTGTTTGAAAGTTGTGCAGGCCTTATATTGGTACAGAGACTTTAGGAAGATCCCAAGAGCCTAATGTACAACTTGGGGCTATGAGGTCTTCAGTGAAAACTGGGTTATGCAGAGTGTAGCTATTTTTATTCATTTATTTATTTGTTTATTTTTTTAATCAGATATAGGTCAGTACAAAACATTCATAGCCTGGCTATATGTATTTACATTTCTAAAAAATAAGATATACCCATCCTTAACATAAAATTGTCAGCTTTGTGCATAGAGAAGGAAATGCAGACTGGAAAAGAATGTGATTACAATGACCTAAATAGGTGAACTGGCTTTTGAAAGTTAAACCAGACAATATAACCTATAAATTCAGCTTTGTCACATATTCTTGTTGCTTTGCTTTGTTGTCTGCACAACAAAGAATAACTGGTAGGTTCTGCAGGAACAGTGGATGGTAACATCTTTCAGCTGCTCCCTTCAGGGGTCACGAGGGCTACCTCTATCTCATCTTTATCCCTAGCATCCTCTTCTGTCACACCAACACTCTGCATGTCCTCCATCACTACATCCATGAATCCTCTCCTCCACATGCCTGGCAGCCCCATCTTCAACTTCCTTTGTCCAATATAGCCACTATCACTCCTCTGCACATGTCCAAACTGTCTCAGCCTTGCCTCTAAAACTCCAAAGTGCTCAATATGAGCTGTCCCTCTGATTTACTCATTTCTAATCCTGTCCATCATTGTCACTACCAACAAAAATCTTAAAATCTTCAGCTCTCTCACTTCTTCCTCTTCTTCCTGTCTTTTTGTCAGGTCTCTTGTCTCCAAACCATACATCACAGCAGGTCTCTCTACGATCTTGTAAATCTTCACTCTGGCTGCTATCCTTCTGTCACAAATCACCCTGACACTCGTCTCCACCCAGTCCATTCTCGTTGCACTCTCTTTTTTACTTCTCTTGAAGATGGGGTGCACTGTCTGTTGCTTTGGATGCCTGACCCCAGGTATTTAAACTCATCCACCTTCACTACCTCTGCTCCTTACAAGTTCACCGTTACACCTGCAGCTATTCTGTCTCGCTTCTATTGACTTCCACTCTTATCCTCTTCAGTGCATACCTCCACCTTTTTCAGGCTGTCTTCCACCTGCTCCATACGCTCACCACAGATTACAATGTCATCTGTGAGCATCACAGTCCACAGAGACTCCTGCCTGACCTCATCTGTCTGCCTGTCTATCAAAATGACAAGCAAGAAGGAGCTCAGAGGCAGTCCCTGATGTAATCCCACACTAACCTGAACCCATCTGTCACTTCTACTGCACACCTCACCACTGTCTCGCTGTCCTCACAAATGACCTGCAACATGCTCACATACTTCCCTACTACAGTACCACTGTTCCTTTCTTGGCACCCAGTCATATGCTTTTTCTAGAGCCACAAAGACACAGAGCAACGCAACAAATCACAGATATGACATGGAAATATTTTAGGTACTGAAAGTATTCAGTGGGTGTGACCAGTCATACTCAGTACAGTAGATTAAAAATAACGTTTTATAAAGAAAATAATTCTTACTTTCAGTAATTTTGCCGTTAATAAGTTGCAGTTCTCACTGTTTAGCAGCAGCTACTGAGATGACTGACAAACAGTTGGACCAATCACGGTTCAGTTTCTCAAAGTGCAATGACGTAGATTGCGCGACGCCATTACGTAACTTGGTAGAGCGGAAACGCTAGTAGACGCTGTATTTTCTTCTTCTTGAATGGTGCTCTGTTTTGAGAGGTACAGTTTGGACATAATTAAAAAAAATAAATCACAGTAAACGTGTAGTAATGCAGAGACTTGTATACAGTTAAGCGAAGCCGAGGGGAGTGGATTTTAGAACAGGTTTTGCTGTTTAAACATTATTCTCATGCTATTAGCAACGAGCTAAGCTAATAGGGGAAATTGAGTGCTCGAGGTATAACAGTTATTCAGATTATTGGTAGCCCTTCTCTTGCTCTCGGTTTTTACTGCCCATCACTTACATGTTTCTTATGTCAGGTATCATCATGTCAAAGCAGCCGTTGGGAAAAACGCTGCTGAGGAATGTAATCCGACACACGGATGCCCACAACAAGGTGCGTTTGGACTCAACAAGTGTTTGTAAGATGAAGGTGGAGGGTTTTTTATGTGCACCAATCTACTGATTAATTACTTAAAGCTTAAAGTTGAGCTGAGTTGATGATTTGTTTAAATGAATGCATTGCTTCTGTTTGGTCCTTTAGGATTCCTTTCCACAACAATTTAGCAGGAAATGTTATAATTTTATGTATTTTATTCAGTTGTAGTCAGTTGTGTATAGAGGCTGTCACAGTCTGTATGAGGTCAGACAAAATAACTGACTGTAGACTGAAGCTATAGTCTATCTTTAACCTGTCTAGGAACAAAATTACAAAGCTTGTACGAGAGCAATACATCAAGCACAGTCTCTGCTTGCTCAGATTAAACTCTTATACAGCAGGTATAAAATACCAAAACAAACCAGCTATGTTGAAGTAGGTTCGCCCACTGATTGGCAGGATTTCTTCTTTACCCACGCACAGGAAGGATAACGTTTGTAAATATTTGAATCATGTGTACACTAATGCATCTCTGTGTTGTCTTTGCGTGCGTCTTGTTGTGCAGATCCAGGAGGAAATTGAAATGTGGAAAATGCGAGACTGGGAGATCCAGACATCCCAACGAAAAGATTTTTCAGATGCAGAGTTTGTGAGGTAAATACCTCAATTGAATTTGATCTACCTAAACACAAATGAGGCCACAGCACTTTTGAATCTTTGTAATGCAGCTGTCATTTTGATTATTCATTGACTTGATGATTTAAGGATAATGGTTGTATTTCAGAGGACATATGCACTGCGACCGAGTGTCAGATCAACGTAAAGACTTTAGCCGAAGCAGAGAGCGTGCCTCAGAACATGATGACAGAGAGGCTCGATACTGGACTCGAAAACTGTATGAATTTGAGTCCAATGATCCTGACAGGTACTGTACAAGAAAAACAAAACAAAACATAATGAAGTGGCAGTAATCATGTGTTTCCAGTGTGTAATGGAAATGCTGGAGTGCTACATCAGATGAACTAATATATGTGAGTTCCATCACAGATGGGGACATAGTGGGTTCAAGGAGCTGTATCCCGAGGAGTTTGAAAGTGATGGGTAAGCAGAAATTTCATACATACCAAATGAGTTATTATATATTCAAATAGATATTCAGACTTTAAAAGGGCACTCATGCAATTTACCACATTTCCATGGAGTTAACCTCCCAACCCTGAACCTTGTAGTAATGCAAGACCAACTGATACCAGGCTGAAGTCTGTTAACAATGAAATTATGTAACAAAGTAGCAGAAGTAAGAAGAGACTCCATTATGAGACTTGCCCCCTGCACTGAAAAAAGGGTACACCCATTAGTTAGTTCATGAACTATTTAGATTTTATTAAGTACCTCAACATTTGTCAAAATAATTGTAATTATGAGTTGTAAATAGTGTTAAAATCAGGTTCTGACTTTGATTCCAGCACTTTCCTATGCTACAGTATTGTTTAGTCTGTGATTTTTAGATGGTGATGATAATGTGTCATTCTTAATGAAAATTTGTGGATATGAATTACATGTTGTTGTCATGAAATTAAAGCGTTTTTATGTAGTGTTACAGGTGCATAAACACTACAAATGAGTCATTTTGTCTGTTTTTAAGCAGTTGCTAGGCCATTATGATGACATACCTCTGAAACAGATAATAGCCTTCGAGGACCTAAGCTGTAACTGTGCAAATTTTGATTGCTCCTGATTGGGTAAGAGGAGCTCACAAACAAAGATTTCATGTATTACGGTAAGATACTATATGCACCTGGTCAGACGGTATTAGCATCCCAGCATTATTAGCCAGCATTATTGTTTTGGGGTTAAAATATCCCATGTAGTCATTTAACAAAGCTTGATATTTCAGGGAGAAATACTGTGACCATAGCTGTGGTAGATTTACGATATGCAAGCTTCATTTCATTTGTATTTGTAAAGATTTTACACTGAACTGTCTGACTGCTTTAGTTTGGTGAAGTATGTTTCTAATATTTGTACACTGGCATCAAGCACTTAAACACTTGGTCTTCTAATTTTGTTGTTTAATAGTGGTTTCCAAACAACTCATGGTTTTGCTGATATTTGTAGGAGTATTACTGGTAAAAATGAGGAGAAATGTGTAAGAAATAGTCAGATAAAGTATTTTTAAAAAGTTGAGAATTTGAAAATTATGCAGATCCTTATAATTTACGCCCATGTTGATATAGCTGAGTGAGGGGGCCCAGTGTAAATAGCTGCTGTGTAACTGTTCTCACCTGGGTGCAAATAGTCACTCTAGTAATAATGGGTTATTATCCAGATTTAATGGATGATGAACACACAGTATTTTAATCTTCACACAGCCTCAAACATTCACACCTCCATGATGTTAACATTCTGAAGTTATTAACGAGCTTCCTTGTCAATGAATCTCTACCGTTCATATTTTCTTTTAAAAACATAGAGGTCTTCAAGTCGAAGCTGAAATAAACTCCAGGATTACATCGTAAACATTATGTTTTTAAGACGTTACTAAGAGCTTCTTTAGAGTAAGCCACAGAAGAGATGGTTGTCTTTGCTTGACTGATCTCCATGTCAAAATATCGGTGTATTGCCCTTTTAAGCCATTAGATCATACTTCTATTCATATTAGTGGTGTCTTTATATTTATTCTGCTGACTTTGTTTTACTTTAGTGAAGAAAACAGTGCCAAAAAGAAGACGAGCCATCACAAAATGAAAAAGTCCAAGTCTGACACAGAGGCATGCTTATCAAAACGGTCCAAAAAGTCCTCACGGAAGAAGAAGAAAAAAAAGAAGAAAGGTGAGGACGGAAAGCGTAAGAAAGTGGACAGCTCGAGCAGTGACTACAGCAGCGATGACAGCGGTGCTACAAAAGACAAGCAGAAGAGAAAAAGGACTAAAAGTCGACATAAAAACAAGAAAGCTTCAAAAGCCAGAGGAAAAGATGTGGACATGAGCACAGAGGACAGTAATGATGAGATAAAAAGGGAGAGGCTGTCACACAGTCGCAAAAAGCGAAAGCACGATTCGCACAAAGACTCCGACTCAGGGCCAAACTCAAAAAAGAAGAAGAGGAAAAACTGGAAAGCAGCGGGTGAGGAGAGCTCGGACAGCTCTGCCGACTGAGGCGCGCTGCTAAAAACTGATGCACAGTTCAGGTAACGAACGCTGAAACTGCTGCAGATTCCTTTGTTGTCCCTAACTGCGCTGAGGGCTTTTCACTGCAGGCATCTTCTAAATTGCACTTTGTTTAACATCAACAAACCTGTGCTTACGGGTCTCTCCGTGGGCGTCCTGCGTGGCAGAATCTCATCACCTCTGCAGAGACTCGAAGCACACTGTACAGCAGTACAGACAGCAGGGAGCATGAAGAAGGATGATAGGGTAGCAACCATCTGTCTCAATAGGTATCCTGTGAGCTGCAGGCACATTGATTGATCGACTTACCTCAGACTGTCTGCCTCACATAGTGACCTTCTGTCCTCAGACGACCAGTGTTTTTATTTTATTTATAAGGAAATGCGATTTGAATAATTAATTCTGATGGACTATGTATTTTATTTTTTTCATGTTTTGCAATTTTCACTCTTTTTATAAAGCATATTGTCATAAAATAAACATCTATTTTGCATTTTTTAAAATTATATTTAGTGTGTAAAATGGTGTATTATCTGTTTTTAAAAGAACAAGAAATGATCAACCCAGGTTTCTCTAAAACCTTTAATCCATTTAAACTAACAAGTACTGCCTATCCACTTAAAAGCTGACATGGTTCTGACAGTACAACGCCTAAAGGTTTATAGATCTGGGCAGAAAAGCGTGAGGGTATTTGTCTTCCTGTCTAACTTTTCTGGAAATGTTCACATTCTTTTCTTATTAGTTACAGCAAAAACTGTATCTGTGTGAATGACATTGTGGGGGGGGTCATAAATATGCCATCCGGAGAGCAGTTCTAACTCAGGGTTTTAATAACGTACACATTGATAGTCTTGCATCCACGAGGGTTTAAATGAGTTGTAACAGATAAATTATTTATAATGCCGTGAGTGGTTCCTGTTCTTTTTTTTCTTCTTTTTTTCAGGATAAGGACATAAACCTTACACTTAAAAACGCATCAAGTTGGCCTGCCTCCCCACCCCAGCAATTTCCATATAGCACTTTGTTTTCCTCTGTCACAGAGCTCCACTGTTATACTATTAAAAACACATCAGTGAGCCACACCGTCACTGGCAGACACCTCCTTTCATTCCACTGAACACTGGCATCGTCGTTTATTCTGAATCATTCCCACATGCACCATTTTGCTGCAATAAATACTCATTAGATAAACAATTCGCTGCTGAAAATAGTCCCCAACATATATACTGCTTCCTCTGGTTTCAGTAACATTAGCAAAAACTCCACCGATGAATTGTTCTCAGAAAATGATTTACCGTTTTTAAAAAATGAAAATAAATTTTCATTACAGATGAAAAATTACTACAGATAAAGCAATAGAGGTTGTTGCCATTGGATCTGTAACAACTGCCTTAAATTAGGAAATTTTAACCTTTTATTCTTTAACTTGAAGGCATGTGCATGCAAGTAGGTTGAATCTAAGCAGACTCTAGTATAAAGGTAAGCACAACCATTGCTCTGTAGATAATGTGCAACATGTTTGAAGCCCAAAACAGAAAAATAATGAGATGGCAGTGTAAAAGTAGATGGCTTCTGTTAATAATTCATACTTCAATACTTTGAAATAGCTGCTGGCGTATATATAAAAAAAAATTTATTGCATTTCCGATTAAGAGGTCTTGTGATTCTCTTGATTTGTTGAGTTGTTTGTCAGGAAAGAAACAGGGTGGCTTGGTCTCCATGGACTAACATGGATCAAAGACCTCGCCACAGTCCTGTTGTTTTTTCATGATACCAAAGACAGACTTTCATACACTACTGCTCATGATCAAAGTGAATAAGTCTAGTGTTTTGTAGAGATACTTTTTGACTGCTATAGAAGTCTTGTCTGTGATACTGTTGAACACAGATTGCTGTGTGGTCTTATTGTTTCTGTAACGTTAACACGGAACCTGAATGTAAAAGAAAAATGCAAAGATTTAAAAAAAAGGACGACTCACTAATGCCGTACACAGCTGATACCACTTTCATACATCACTCCTGAAAACCACCGTTCTACCCATATCAACACCAGCCTCTGTCCAGACTGGTAAGAAAGAGTAAGCCTGTGCCATCTGTGTATTTATAGATAATCTGATGCCAAGGGAAGTGTTGGTAAACCGTTTTGAAAGTGTGTGTACTGGAAAAGCCTGAAGCACTTCGCTGAGTCTGTGTCAATAGGCTAAGTGTTCTCTCTAAGCAGCAGAGAGTGAGCTGTGTTCGGCTTGGCTGCAACTGCCTGAATCTTGGAAATGGAAGAAAGCAAGTGAAATTCAGCAAGTCAAATCAGTTTTGACGGCGGGTTTTAAACACGTTGCCACGGTTTATAAGCATTTTGGCAAAAGGGCAGAATCCAAAAATGACTGTCTATTACAGCCGAACCTTTACATGATAGTTAAGACAACAATCTTTTTTTAGAAAGGGGGAAAAAAGCTTATTTTTGCTGTTATCATTGTAATAATTATAGAAATTAATGTCAACCCTACATTTCTTTTTTTTAAAGCCAAATTTGTGCTGCTGCATGATACTGCAGACCTCTGGATGGTTTAGTGTTTTGAAAATGATCAAAACCCTTATGAAAACCTTTTAATTCATGCAATTGGCGTAATTCTAGATAGGACAAAGCTATTCTGTTAGTCCACTCTGGTCCAGAGATATCTTTATTGCTGATCCCCTGAACATGTACAAACAGTGGAAGCATAGCACTGAAAAAAGGACAGGGGCGAAAATAAGCATTTAGTTAAAACCACAAGTAGAGTTTCACATAAGAACACAAAAGCGTGATTGCGGTCCTGAACAGAAATAGTGTAAATTAAAAAATATAAAAATATGTACTAAACTATGCTAAGATTGGACTTTTCAAAAACACTATTAGTATGGTTTGAAAACGGAATGGGGAAACTATTAAATAAAAATAAACCTGGATCAAGTCTTGGTCTTTTTTTGCAGTTATTCAGAACTGCTGATGAGAATCAACCCACCCCCTGGTGTTCACTAGTTTGACTGTCCAGGCCAAGTTTTTAAAGGCAGGGTGATGTATCAGCCTCATCCTCCTGCCTAGGCAGATTTTTGTGTGGAATAGTGGTTACAGATATGAGCACACACACAAACACTTCTCCTGTTTGGAGAGCCGGCCGGCCTCGCAGCTCCACACCGTTAAGCATCAGTAGTTACTGTAATAAGGAGATGGATTCAGCTCAAAAGGTTTGTGCACGACAAACTGACAGCTGAGCATTTACACCCCAAAAGTTAAATCCCCCTTCTTGAAGCTATGTAAAATGTGAATGTTTGCGCTGTAAATTGGTTAAGTGTGATGAGCAAGGATGAAGGGATGACCTCGTTCTCGGATTCAATCCTCTCCGTCACCGAGGATGCAAATAGGAGACTCGGGAGGATTGGAAAAACCCCCAGTGCGACTTATCTTTCTGCTCCATGTTTTATCTCTCTGCTGTCCACGCAGCTCGGTTTCATCTCAGCCTGTTCTGAGTAGCTGTAATCAGAGGGAGAGGGTGTTTACCATTTCAACAAGCAAATACCCCTCATCTGCTCTGATCATATCTTTTCCTGTTGTCCGATCTTTTTTTTTCTTTAAGCAACACTAGAGTTCGCCTGCTGTATCATGCATTTATATGCACTACATAAACAACTAGTTTAAAATACAATATATTGCCGTTGTAAGCAGATGTTTTGACATTTCAGGTGTTTGTATAAATTATTGGCTTATCTAAATTTTTAATGTAACAGTTAATTATTATTACATATTTCACAATGGCACTTGGGTAATAGAAAAATCAGCTGATGAATGAACATGTTTACCGGCAGTTTAAACCTGCCCGAGTGATTTTTTTAATGTGTATAAACACTTAATGAATTTTTAATAACTCAATTTGAGGATTTGTTAAACATATTTCATTAAATATGACTTTAGCCTTCTGCTGTCTTATTTTGTGTTACTGATTTTACACCAGCTATAGATGCTGATAATTACATTAATAAACACTTAAAAGCGTCCTGATAACTGCTCACAACTGCCTTATAATGATTTATTAAGTGATACATACAGTACTGCTTTTAAATGTTTGAAAGTAAATTCCCCTCCTGCTGTTTAATATATAAGTTAAAAACAGGATGCGACACAGGCCATGTTCAAATGGTTATTAATATATCCTCACTGCAGTATGCAGTTAATTAGGAACCTTGCAGAGCTTTGTTTCCCCCTAGTGGCTCACCTCAGATCTTACACCCTTGATAATAACAGCTGGCTGCATTTGAATTCAGCACCACGTCCAGTTATCGTGTCCCCTCCTCGTCCCACTACCACTCTGCTCCGTGGTCATAGAGGAGCTTTCACAGAAGCCTTATAAATAGCACAGAGAAATCAAATATTTATCATCTGAATTTGTGTGTCCCTTCCTGCAGTGGACAGACATGCACACTCACACAGACACACGCGCGCCCTCCTACTGCTGCAGCACAAGAAGGAAACGCCACTGATACAGTTAACCCACACAAAAAAAATTTAATACCCTTCGTGAGGGAATAGATGGTCCAAACCTTGACATACTAAATAGGGAGAGGTGCGATGACACAGGTTTTTAATGTAAAAACTTGCAGCCAACACCCAAATGCTTTGTAAAAAGTCATGTGACATATGACTTACTTACTTACATAGTTAGTACACATACACCAATGTTTTAATATACTTATATATGTCTTTTTTGTTTGTTGTCTTTTATCTAGACCAGCCAGATACAGTACCCATTAATATACAGTCACATCTGCAACAATACCGATTTTAATATCATACAGTCCGACCGTCAAAGAGGAATCCATGGCAGGTTTCCAGGTCCATCTTCTCTATGCAAACACATAAGAAATCAGCCTTTGTAAAATTCCGCTCTCTTTTAATAATCATTATTGTATAGACTGGTGGTGATACTTGTCCTTGTATCTCGTGTCTTCTGTGCAAAAGTTTTTTTTTTGTTGTTGTATTTTTAATTTTATGAACCCAAAACATGATTGACATAACAGGATACCTGGCTGTTCACTTTACAGTTATGATGAAGTTTTTTTTCTTTTTTCTTTCTTTTTTTTTTTTTTTTTTTTTTTTTTTTTTTACAATTAAACAGTCACATCCTAACGCCACACCCCCTTGGCATATCACAGAAAAAGGAGAAAATTAAAAATCCAACATAATGCTTCCCGTTCTCAGTATTGGAAAGCAGTGGTAGAGAGGACGGTTTATGACTACAGTGAGCAGCATCCTCCATTCGTACATTTTTTTTTTTTTTTAGAATAAGGCACTGCTGCATAAAGAAAGGACATGGCCAACAGACTTCTGTGGGAGCATGACGGGGAGGCAGGATGAACGAGACCGTGTTCTTCTCCAGCAACTCGCAGAAAGCTCGTCTCAGTATGTGTGCTTGTGTTTATCTCTTGCTGTGTGCTGGGAAAGTGTGTCATATGGCATGTAGACATATTCGTGTTTTTACATGTGTGTGTTTGTATGTGGCTGAGCCATTTCTTTTGGCTACACTACTTTACTCAGACTGTGCTCTCTAGCATCCACTCAGTGCTGCTGAATGTAACTCTCCTGTTGGCGAGCGGCGAGGACTCCATGTTGAGCTGGTTGGTGGATTTGTGCCACCTCGTCCTCGCTCTGCGTGGGTAACTATGACTCTGAAAAATGGAGTAATCCCCGCCGTCAAACGAGAATCTGTGCCTAGTTCGTGCTAGCTCATTAGGGAGCAACCCCATGTTGGCCAGGGCACTCTTCTTGTCCTTGAGCCTGGGAGCCTCCTTGGTGCCAGCATTGGGGCCTATGAGACACAGGGACATGGTGGAGCCCGTCAGGCTATTGTCCATCTGCGTGTCGTCAGATGGGGGACCAGAGCGCTCTCCATCCAGGCTGGTTCTTCTCTTCATCTTGTCTACAGTCATGGGAGGCAACTCCACCTCCAGTATGGCAGTTGTGGCTGTTGAATCCTCCTTTTTCTCACCGTCCACCCTCAGCACCAGTGCCATGCACTCTTTGGGTGCTAGGGCTTCATGCTGGCCTTCGTCAGAAGGTTGCTTGGAGGCAGAACGCTGGAGCCGGTGCTGGCTGCCATTGGTCTGGGAGTGCATGCTACAGCTGACCTTGGTCTTGCTGTCCTCCGGGCTGCTGTAGGCCTTGTAACGAATCATCAGGATGATGATGAACACTAACACCGAAGCAACAATTATACCACCAATAATGATGATCATAGTGCCTCCCAGGAACTGGCTGTGCATGAAACGGCACTGGCTGACCTCACTGGCTGTGTGGAACTGTACGCAGCCGACCACACGGGTAGCTGTTAATGAAGTGATGCCGTCATCGTAAACCGCCAGCACACAAAGGTCGTATTCCCGTCCTGCAGCTAGATCATTGATTAAGAAGTTCTTGCTGGTAGATGGGATCATTCTGCAGAGAAAAGAAACAGCGCAGTGGTGAAGATGTGGAGGAGTAATTTTAAGAATTACAACACCCACATGCAGTGATTTGCACAAGGCGTATTAAATCACACAGAGGTGTCAGTTCTGCGTCAGAATAAGGTAACAGTGCCATTACCACTAACTTTAAATATTACACTGGTAGACAAACAAAAAAACATCACACTTCATTACAGGTGACTTCTAAGTGCATATGTTGTATTATATTGTAAAAAGGCTATGAGAAGTTGCTCGATTTGGTTTGTGTCTAACAAAGTGACAGCGAAGGTGATAAAAAAGGCAGGAGAGGCTCACTGTCTCGAGTATATGCCACAACAGCTGCAGGCTGGAGGACAAGTGACACATGATGTGAAGACAGTTTGGATGTGTGAATACCTAAGGTCACAGTTTGTTGGCAACTGTAAGATTACACGACTCTAAGTACGAAGGAGAAAGGCATTGTCTTCAGGTCAACACTGGCGTTAATATAATTAGAAGCTTGTTCCTTTTCCCTAAGGGAAGACTTTGATGGTTATCATTTGTAGGTAATAATGTACCACCTAAAGACAAAACAACACTCAGCTCCATGCTAAAACGGGATGAGAAAATTATACAGGAGAGCAACTCATTATATCTGATAAAACTTAGAAAAAAAAGAAAGAAAGAAAGAAAGTCAACCACTATTATTAACTTACTCTGTGAATACATAAATCCTGGGATGCTTTTCATTAAAATAGATTCAGTTAATTTGTGTCACATTTTGCATAATAAACACGTGAAACTTCAGATTCTCATACTTTAACAGTGTTTGCAAATGGTAATTTTTAGCCATTATTCTAAAGAGGAAGCTCATCCAGTGTAACCATGCAAAATGTTTTAATTGCTGCAACTTTTTTATATTAATTTTTTAAACTAGTGGTATTTGGGAATTTTATCAGAATTCTGAAAAAATGATGAGTAGTCCAATAAATATTAATGCTACAATGCTGAAACGTGGAAAACTTCTCCATGTACTGGTGCTTTATGCTTGAAATAAAATCAAGACCATCTGTAAGCAATAGTGATTCTCAAACAACTATTTTCATAGTTTATTTCAAATTTCAAACACGTTGTTGGAAGATAATAAGGTAGATTTCCTTAAGTCCTGTTCTATCCTGGGATTCCTTACAAAAAAAGATAAGTAGAACTCCAAACTGAGTCTACGGAGCTTGGAAAGAAAAGTGTCTGGACTTCTCTAAGTTTCCTTGAAGATGTTTCACCTCTCATCTGAGAAGCTTCTTCAGTTGTAAGAGCAATTGGTGGAGGGTCCCAGGTTTTAAGCCCTACGGGAGTGTCCCCAAGGGGGTCATGGACCCTCTATCCTCTACCTCTATGATCCTCTACCTAATCACACAAGGCAAGGTGTGAAAATGGATGTGGGTCACAATCAGCCAAGGTTTCGGGTGAACCCATTGTGAAACCTAACCCCACCCTATCATGTGATTTACTGAGGTTAAATGGCCCAGGATGTGAGTGGGCGATAAGGCGTCTGGGAAGGGATCTTTCTGAGTTCCTTAGACTACAATGACCTGGATGACTGAGAACCTTCACAGACCTGTTGCCCATGAACATTATCCATATGTTCAATTTGAGATATCATGAATAATTTTTCTGTACATAGTAAAATCTTGTTTGCAAACTCCTATTGTTGCTAGACATACTCTTCCTGGTCTTTCACATAAGCTCTTCATAAAACAGGGGGCAGAGAGGATTTGTGACTTCATGCATAATTTTTCTTTTTGTGGATGGGTTCAAATCACCTCAAACTAGTAGACCAAAACAAACTCATTCATTGCAATTACTCCCCTGTACACAAAGCCATCTTGCTGATATCATGTATGATAATTGGCTACAATATCTCACAAACTGTCTGTGCTACAAAATAGAAACTTGGCAGAAAGCTGAATTTTTCACATTTTCAAAAAACTGCTTTGATGGCATCACCACATGGTTAGTTACAAAGGGTAATCCTGCATAACCTACATGTACACACAAGATTTCGATTCCAAGTTGCTCAGCTAGTTAAGTCTTAAGGCAGCTGCTAGTTTCAGCAGCTACAAACAAGCTGCAAAAGATTTTAGCAGTTACATTTCATTTCAGTATCATATATCTAACACTTGTCATCTTTACTCCAAACTCTGTAAAATTGTTACATATATAACTGAGAAGTGTTAAATAAGTATCCCCCCTGAAACCCACAGGTGGATTCTGGGGTGATGGATGGGTTGCAGGCGCTGTGGCACTGACATAATTGTAGCAGCAGCTGCAATTTATCTTATACTTTATAATGTAACTCACTGTTAACAATTTGCCTGCGCTGACAATGTTCTTTGTGTAACCAAGACACAACAAAAGCAAATGCAATAAAGTTTGAAATCATTTTCATATTTCATACACTCCACTTCATTCTGTTTACAGTTACCAGCTAATTATTTTTCACTTTAGATACAAAACAATATGAGTATCTAAAATATGATACACGGTTACAGACTTATGGATCTAAAAGTTTAGGCAGGGGTTATAACTAGCTCTATTTCAACTTTCTATAACATCTAAATATGCCATCACATGTTATCACATCAGCTATGAGGTCAATAATGATATGAATGATATATAAACCGCTGACTTCTCTCATTTTTGGCTCATAAAAACAGCATAAAATCCCAAACTGCTTACAATGTGTTGAGCAAAAGCATATTAATCCTCTCATGACACCTCAGATGTATGTTGTTACTGTGGGCAGCCCTGAGGACTTTCATCTGTAAACAAATATTTTTATAGTGCTCGTACTGGTACTTTTAACTTACAGTAAGTAAATGATCTGACTCCTTCTTCCACCGCTATAACCAAGCCTATCATTAGACAGCCACATGTAATCACACTCTGTGTTGCAACCAATTAATGCAGACACTTGCTAATGAAACAAACAGTTACATGCAGTGAAATAGTTAGCCTCAGTGTTATTGTTGTTGTCATATTATGTTTTAATGATGCTGAAAAGACTATTTAGTCCTTTAGGGTGCTGGACTCATAAGCGGTTCAGCTGCTTGAGTGCTCTGTCATAATGTAACAAGTAATTACTGAAAATATAAATATCTTAAGTGTACTGTACAATTTCGGCACAGTAAAATTTTCATTTATGTATAACTCTCTCTCCTGACTGCACTAGAGGAGTTGCTTGTTTTTGGACACACTTAATCATTTTGCTTCCCTGGGATATGTCAATCTCCCATAATGGACAGCTGTGTCATTCAGCAGATGGTCAATCCAGATGTCTCACCTTTCCTCATATCCCTATCTACCCTCGTTCATCCATCCCGGCTTCATGGCTTACCTGTACACCAAAGTATCATCTGCCGTGCTGTTGTACTGAATCTGGTACATTCTGATGCCGGGGATATGGCGCTCAGATGGCCAGCGGATCACAGCGGAGGAGGAGGTCAGTTCAGTGACCATCACCCTTCTGTCCTGCTTGTCATAGCCCTTGGTGTCATTGCCAGTGGTGATGTCTGAGAGTCCAGGGTCCTCACGCATGTGGCCTGTGTTGTTAACAAACAAGGGTAAGGGGATCATGTTGATCTCAACAGCAGCTGTAGCGATGCCTGCGGCATTGGATGCCACACAATTAAATGACCCACTGTCCTTCAGAGTGGTGATGAGAATATCAAGGGTGCCATTATCATACAAGACCGTGCGGGAATTGTTATGCACCAGCTTGCCGTCTGGTGACCGCCAGTGAATATCTGGTTCCGGATCACCCACAGCTTTGCATTTAAGAGTCACTCCTTGCCCTTCCATCACAAAAGGCTTACTGGTAAGATGTTTGGTGATTAGCGGTGGCTCACAGATAAACTCCTCCTCTTGAATGGACCAGAAGTATTTGTCCATGAGGTGCTCTGGGGAGGCACAGGTCTCCAAGTCATCCTCTCTTGTTAGCCTGCGCAGCCACAGCAGCTCACAGTTACAGTGTAGGGGGTTTCCCCCAAAACTCACGGTCAGAGTAGACGAGCTGGAGCCCTTGGCATCAGACAGGACCTGAGCATGCTGGAACAGGCTGTCTGGTGGCAACTTCTGCAGCCTGTTAGAGGTCATGTCCAGGCGGACTAGCTTAGTGAGCAGTGTAAAAGTCCCTGCTCCAATGTGGTCAATTAGGTTGTGGTCCAGTGTGAGGGTGTTAATGTTGGTCATTTTGGCTATAGCTTCCCAGGGAAGGGTGCGCAGGTTGTTATTGGAAAGATCCAAGTCCTCTATTGTGGAAACAAACTCATCAAACGAGGTGGGGGCCACCTGGTGGATCTGGTTGTTTCCAAGGATGAGGTGCCGCAGGTTGATGAGGCCTTTAAAGTGGTCACTTTTTATAGCACTGAGACGGTTTCCATCCATGTGGAGCGCCCGCAAGGCTCGCAGGCCGAGAAAGGCATGGGGTGTGATCTGACTGATGGTGTTGCGGGACAAAGTGAGGTGGACTAAACTAGTCATGTTGTAAAAGTCTTTCCTGCGGATGATGGTGATAAAGTTGTCAGTGAGTCGCAGCTCGACAGTCTTGCGGTCGATGGTGGGGGGCACGAACAACAGACCGGTTTTAGCACAGAGCAGAGTCAGAGTAGGGGAGAGGTGCTGGCAGATGCAGCGGCCGGGGCAGCTGTATCCCTTCACCAGGGCTGCAGACAGCAACATGCAAAGAACCAGCCGCTCCATTGTTGATCGGTTTCCAGATCCTGTGTGTGAGATAGACAAAGGGAAACAGGGAAACAGAGTCAAAAAAACAGAAATCTTTGAATGAATAAATAGTACCAGGCTTTATGAGAGCCTGCTGCAAAAACCCAGAGTCTGACCAAGGTTGCTGAGACTGCCAGCAAGGTATCAATCACAAAATGAAATGGAGCTTTTCTGAAATAATGGCACCTGGGATGATGAAAGGCTGCGCCAACCCTGTCAGAAGCCCATGTCTCTGGAGCTTTTTAATGGAAATAACAGAATGGGTTTTTTTGTGCCACCAGGCTGCATCACCACTGGGCCATATAATTTCCTGAATGATCACAGGGCAGTTTTCCTGTATTAGGTAACCATGCCATGTACATGCCCATCATGGAACAAGGCTTGTGTGTTTTTCTTGCTCTGAATTCCACATCAGGGAGGAGAATTAAAGGTAGAAAGGGCGCTTGTCAAGAGTACTCAATGATTTCTGTAACCTTTTCATACTCTCTGCCCTCACTATGCCTCTGAGATGTACAACAAAATTAGACAGAAACCTGCCATGTAAATTTTGGCAAGGAAAAATAAAAGTGGAAAAAGTAGAAATGCAGGCTGTTTTCAAGCTCATCCGATGGAAACATTATTGAGTGATTCCCAGGTTTTGAGGATGTTCAGATTCTCTGATTCCCATTTAGAAATATTGATTTCAGTCTCTGAGAGAACATGCCTGTGGTGACAGGAGTAAAAAGAAGTCCTTGGCAGTAATAACCATAAAAAATCCCACTGGAGCACACTAGCTACGTGCTGATGTTATATTGCCAGTGGTTTTACCCTTTTTGGCATTCATCTTGACTACTAATACCTTGTGTTTCACTGTTGATGAGAGCCTTTTAATGCTGCTAAAGTAGAGGGATGGCAACTCACTTTTCCCAGCAAGGTTTAGAGATTGACACAAGGGTTACTGCAACCCAGCGCTCTCCAAACCCACAGGGAAACGCTTCTTCCCAGCCAGATCTAGTGTGTCAATCAACAGCAATGTTTCTTTTTATTGGGTCCAGCATAATTATCTTAATTCACACTGAAAAAGCTGGCTGTGGATTTTAAACACAAATGATGTCTCTTTTTTCACAATTTGTGATGCTTTATCCAATTTGTCACAGCTAATTTTAGAGTCCCTTTTTCTACATTCCACTACGTTGAGGTGGTGCTGACGGCCTTAACACCACAGATTTTTGTTCCCCCATTGTGCCCAAAGCGAAAGCATCTAGTGCTTACAGAACAAACAACCCTAAATTAAATTTGATTCAAAATGCCTGCGGTGAAATTCATAGAATATTTTAAATGCCACATGTCAAATTTCATTAAAAAAAAAGAAAGCAGAGTGTTCTTTCTCTACCTTTCAAGCTTTCCCTTACGCTTTACACAAACACTCCCTTTTTCTTAAAACCGATCAAACCTGATCTGATGAGAGTTATGTTCTGATAGTTCTATGTAAATACTGATAGGAGTAAGAAATTGTGCGAGCAATGATGTCTTTTTACATCAACCTGTGGCACACTGGCCAGACAGCAGCGAACATTCTCAGTTGCTTTCCCTATTCGGTCTGTTGCACAAGCACACAGACACACGTGCACAGACGCGCACCGCTGGCCGGGTGGCTGGCAACCGTCTGACAGCGAACACGGCACCTCGTTAACTATGAGAAAGTGCTGTCCAATCAGAGCACTCATTAAAATCTGGGTTTGTGTGATGTCATTATCTGAGGGAAGTAGAACAGTTTGAAGCACAAGTTCAAACCAGTGGGATAGTTTATCAAAGATAAACTGTTGATCAAATTAACCCAGCAGTGACAGCTGTGCTGCTACTTTAGACTACATTTCAGTAGACCATTAGACTGTATTTAAGTGAGATACTAAACCAAGACCTTTGGTCCATTTGTGTTTACACCTCCTTTTCTCCTTGCTTCGACTCTGCAGGCGTAGCTGTTGCCTCTAATTCTAAGACAGAGTCACTAAAGTACAACACGCACACAGTTATTTTCTGCTATCTGTCACATTTATACTGAGGTTAGACCACATACCTGGAGAAAAAACACACATACTCTGTGTGGACATTTCCAAGCCTTCAAGAGAGAATTTATTTAGTAATGTTCTTTTGTGCGACTCCCTCGTCTAAATTAATTCTCCAAATTTTCTCTTTTTAAGCACAGTGGGGAAAGCCGAAACTATGCAGTAGGCTACAACAGCGAACACTGTGTAAATTCTTATGTGGGAGCTTGTCACACTCGTTTGTTAAATTTCAATATAGTGGTGACCTTGCCTGATTGTGTTAGTATTCAGATGCTAACTAGGCCACAAAGCTCACAGTTTCTCAGAGGACCATCTGTGTCTGAGCACTTCCTGCCACACCGTCGAGGATACTCTATTGATCTTTCAGCATCTCAGGGAGGGGGGAAAACTTTGTTGCCACGGCAACTCTGGTGTAGAATGTAGGTCTTTGAATTGCATTAAGATGATGTTAAGCTGCCCGATAAGCGAGGCTTCGATCTTAATGGTTGCCGCTAAGAAGGTTGGACGGGACGTGAACAGATGTATGAATGGCAACGTAAATTGAAAGAAAAGGGCAGCTCTGCCTCGCATTTCTATCTTTGGTTTATTGCTTAATAAAAGTGCCGGTCACCAAATCGATATGCAGACAGCAGCAGAGAGCACAAGGTGAACCGGAGTTTAGATTTGCTATGTCCAGCCATGATGCAATGCAACCTTTCACAAGGAATTAGCTAGCTGTGTTACTAACAAAAAGAAATTGAAGAGGCTATATTTTGAATTGGTAAAGGAAAATAAGGCTGCTGGACACCAAAACAAACAGAATAAAAAGAGAGAATGTTACGAGATAATATAAGCAGAAACACACACACACACACACACACAAAAACAGATTAAAATTATGAAGCTGTGAAGCTACTTAGGTACAGCAAGGTCATCCAGTGATTAGCAATGGGATAATTGAATAAGCAGTTAACAAAAAAGTGTATAGCTCTAAAAAAAAAAAAAAAAAAAAAAAGAAAAGAAAATATACTTCACAGTATAGATATAATCCACATTAAATACTACACGCTTTAAAAAAAGAAAAAATTAGATCACTCATTGCCTAAAATCCAGAAATTGTCTAAAATCCATAAAAAATGCCTTGACATTCACTGCCTTCGCCACAAATTTAAGCTACTACATGTCTAAATGGCAGGATTGTGGAAAACCAATCAGAGATCCTAACAGGGAAATACATGAAATACAGATGAAATTTTAGCCTGTGCTCACAAATAACAATTTAAATGTATATCGAACACAGGAACCACTCAGAGAGCTTGGACCTCCGCTAAGGCAGCTCACTCTCTGAGCAGTATTTACTTTTAGGGAAATAATGCTGTATTTTGTATACATTAATTGTTTTTCTTTGTTCTTTTTTCAAAAACATACCTTAAAAAGTTTAGTAATAAATATCAAGTTGAAAATTTCTAATGACAAGGTTGAATTTTTTTGTACAGGAACATTGTACATGTATTCAAAATGTTATGTAATTAAACAATTATAATCTGTTACTGTACTATACATACTAAAGTCATAATGAAATAAATGTTGCCAATACAAAGAGAGCAGAATGTTCAAAATAATAACGTGTGACCTTTTCTGACTTCCACTGATGGTGATGCGATGTTTAGAACCCCCATATATCAGCGGTCCCCAACCTTTTTTGCCTCACAGACCGGTTTATGCCCGACAATATTTTCACGGATCGGCCTTTAAGGTGTCGCGGATAAATACAACAAAATAAAACTAGTACCGGTACCAAAAAAAAGAAGATTTATTCATAACACACGTGAAAAGACCCAGGAAAATCGAGTTAACGATAAAAACGATAACAAAATAACGCTGAAAACCGATATAAACCCTGAAAACCATACATTTCACACCTGAGCCTCAACTCTCGCGGCCCGGTACCAAACGACTCACGGACCGGTACCGGTCCGAGGCCCGGGGGTTGGGGACTGCTGCCATATATTATTCCCTATAGGCCTATATGTTGTCAATACAAACAATGTCAGTGAGAAATCTCTACATAGCTTTATTATCACTTTGACCTTCAGATCTTTATATGGCACTTTCTATATGTTCACAATACACACCACACCAGCCTAGTTATAAGGCTTTTTGTCACTTTTTGACCAATAAGTTATTAAGTTAACCCTGAAGACCTTGGTGGATGTAAGTCAAATTTGACTGGATTGTTAACACGACCCCACTCTACACCCCTACATACCAGAATTCACTCAAAACTTGAGAATGGCACACGCTACTAAAAACACTACCTATAATAAATAAATAATTTTGTTCTAATTTACATATAAACATATAAAATGTACAAGTTTTGTTTTAATCATGACTGTGTTACATTTTACATCTTAAAATACAGTGCACACCAGTTTTGAAGAAAATTCAGTACAGCCCAGTGGCCCTCCACACGGAGACTAATGACTGATGAATCATCTGTATTAGAGGTGTATTTGAGTGGGTGGTAAAAACAGGCATAAAAACCCAACTTTATTTTAATGCTCGAGGATGTGTGAGATTACATTCTGCTTTGTTGATGACGCTCAAGCAGGAGGGACCTGTTTGCAACTCGTGTTGTTGCCAGCAGTGACAGCAGTTACCCAGGGAAGGCATTTCAGCATCAGGAAATCTGATGACTCCTCTAGGTGAAGATAAAGGGTTTTAATTTTATATCCTAAAATGCTTATGTAATGTTTTGGCAGTTAATTCTGGTATTTTCTGCTTCAGATTTCAATGTATATAAAGATCTCATTAAACTATGAGTTTATTCAGAAGCATTATCAAACCACCAGTTTTCGCTTTTCAAGTTGGTGGAGATGCTAATGACTGACCTTCAGTTAGGAATTACTGATGAGTGTTTTTAGGTTTCTTTTATCTTCTTGTATAAGCATATATTCTGGGTCTGGGGGTGGGTAACCTGTGTAGCAGTGAGAAATGTTCTTTGTGATGGTTGTTGCTTCTTCATCCTGATGTGCAGGATGAAGCAGCAACAACATAAATTAATTGTCTGTCTTGAATAAAGCATATTGAGGTTCTACAGAGTGCATGTGGGCTGATTTTTCTCTTGCCGGTGGCACTACATTAAAGCAGATGGCAGCTGGGGTCGAATGGATTTGTCAGTTAATTGATTAGTCATCAAGTTTTTTGATCACTAAATTCTTTTTCTAAATTCAGTTATCAAATGATAATTATGAAAACTCTTTCCATCTTTCAAAACTAAGCAAAATGCAGTATATTTAACAAACTTGTTACCGTTTCATGTGCATATGTAACTTTTTCCCTTGATTTTTTTTCTTCCTGTTGGCTGCAAACCATTTCACAACAATTTTATTGTCCCTATAAACCTTAATGTGTCATTTTGGACCTTTTATCAAATTCGTATGCAGACTAAGCGTGCATATGAATTATGTTTTTGCATTTATTCTTCACTCTCAGCCTGTTAAACACCACCAGGGCTACAGCTAAAAGACTAAAATCTGGTCATCAGTACATCTAAATATTAATGTCACTGAAAATTAATCGTAATCTGTCAGATCCCCTCGTGTCCTGATGATTGAATTATAATATTTATAATTCTGTGAACGGGTATAGCCAGTTTTCCTTCCTGGCTTCCAATAGGCAAGACTTTATAACTATAGTAGGTCTTTTACAGTTTTATTGACCAAAGCGCTTCAAGCGCACACACATTTATATAGCACATACACATTAACGCAGCACTTCTAATGCTATACTACTGCAGGGAGCTTTTTCTATTACCGACACTCAAACCACAGATTTGTCTGCGAAACTCTGCTGCTTTCAGCCTGTATTATATGTTGAACCTCTTCATATTTTTATAATATCATAGTTTAACCTTTCTTTGTAAAAGCAGTCACTCTACTGTCAGTCGACTTGTTCATGTTTCTGGCTGGTTATGTACTGTCACTGCCACCCCTTTCATGTGAACACGCTCATACCTAGATTGTGAAACCCTGAGTTAACTCACTGAATTGATAACAACCTCCGTGTGATGACTTAGCCTGAGTGCCAATGTTTGGCCGAGAGTAGGCAAATTATGGAAAGATATCCTGGGTATGTTGAACTTCCTTTGTAGTACAGGGTCATGTACGCATTGATAATCAGAAACACACTGAGAACACTGAATAACCAGCATGAAAACCCAGTGGCACAGAGAATTTTAAATTAAAGAATTAAATATATTAGAATTAAAGAAACCAAAGACAGACATTCAGATCTGCACGAAGAATTCTGCAAATTTTTAGTTGTTAGATTTATATTAGAAACATCCATCCATCCATTCGCTTCCACTTATCCTTTTCAGGGTCGCAGGGGGTGCTGGAGCCTAACCCAGCTGTCTTAGGGCGAGAGGCAGGGTATATCCTAGAAAGGTCGCCAGTCTGTTGCAGGGCTAACTCACAGACAGAGACAACCATTCACGCTCACATTCACTCCAGCATTCACACCTATGGGCCATTTAGTGTTTCCAATTAACCTAACCTCACTAACTGCATGTCTTTGGACTGTGGGAGGAAGCCGGAGTACCCGGAGAAAACCCACAAATTGAACTCAGGACCATCTTATATGTGATATATATATATATATATATATATATATATATATATATATATATATATATATATATATATATATATATATATTTTAGGAGCATGTGATCAAAATGTTATTATTTATGAATTGCAACAGCAGCATCTGTAGCAATGCTCTACACAACTTTGACAAAGGTTAATGTTATCTTGTTTAGGCTAACATAGCAAGAAAAAGAGTATTCTATAGATAGACTACATATCCCTATATAGCTTATGGTTTAAGACAGCCAGCCTACTGCAAACACAGTAGAAGCAGTGGTTAAGGGTTTTAACCACCTGTCCAGCCATTCATTAAAAACACTCTTGACCATATATTTAATACTATAGGGTTCATTGTTCTTCCAGCAATTACATGGGATTGTAGCAAACGTGAGATAAATAAAACCCTAACATTAACATTTATCCTGCATTGACAATGAAGTGCTCCAAAACAAAAGCAATTTACCAAGAATCAAAGCACCGCAATATACAAGCTACACACACTGTCACCATGTATTTGTTGAACAGAGCTGTACTTGAAAGTATAAAAGATCTCCAAGGATGTGACGTATGCTGTACCTGTACCTCTGTTCTGATCTGAGTAACTCATACCTCACCATAGCAAAAGTGAGCTATAAGGCTTTCGCCGCCACTTGGGAATCATGAAGCCGTCATACTGTCTTGTTGCTGACCTGTAAATCTTATTGGACGCATTTACAGTCTTATTGAGTTTGTTCTTATTAGCTAACAGACTAATAAAGACACCAGACAATAAAGCAGAAGGTCAGAATACATTCCACATATGAATGATAATAAGAACCAGTGGTGTATCTATCCACATCAAACTGTCACATCTTCTGTTTATTTGTTATAAAAGTGAGTATAATTTTTGTACTCTACGCCTGTAAATGACACGTTTGTTTGACTCCCCTGACAGTTTTTGATCAATGTTCCTAAATATTTATAATTATTTACAACCTCAACAGCTATTTTTTGGCGTGTCCTACTCGCTCTAAGATCAAAAATAATTCCCTTAATTTTCTTGGCTTTTAACTGAATAGCATGACACTAAGTAACAAACTCATCCAGATATGCACAATAATTAGTTTCATCTTCTGTATTCATGCAAACAATCACTGTAATCGCTATAAACATCAGACAACTTAGCCTTGCATACAATAACATACATCTGTTACTGCCACTAAACAAATACACCCATCATTATATATCATTTAGAAGCAAGCATAATTCTGCACAAGGCACGCACACGTGAGTACACTACAACACACAGCCACCCACGCACAGTTACAGGACACCGCATTCAAAAACACAACTACATGTCTTCACATCCATGCATTTACACATTAACACAAAGAGAAGCATACTGAACAACAACAACGAAAAGCAGTAAGTGCTCTAGAGGAATAAAGAAAGAGGAGAAAAGATTACCAACAAATGTGCCATTTTCAGCTTGGTTTTCTGGCTCAGACTAGTACTGGAGTAAATGTCGCTCTGTATGAACAACAGATAAAATCTGTTGCTTCTTAAAAATGCTCCAAATTCTTCACACATTCACAGCACAGATCTGTTAAAGCCCAAATGCTGACATTTTCTTAAACATTCAGATGCTTGCTTAAAAATGGCTAAAAATAAGAGTGCAGAGATTGCTGTAAAAATGAAGCAGAAATGAGGTAGAATCTTAAACAGCATCTCCTATTGATGACTGCGTAGCTCGTCCCCGCTGCTGCCTTCTTAATGCTTACACCCAGGTTTACATATTCAGTAAAACAGCTGCAAGGATCATAGTGCATCTTGGCAACTTTGAAGAAAGTCATAAAACTTGAAAACTGTGCTGTGAATCTTAATTTTAGCAGCCACGGGAGGAACAGTTTGCTTCTTCACCTGCTTGTATACACCCACATGTTGTATGTCCATGATAACACAGCTGGAATTTTTAATTAAGAACTTCCATGAATTCTCGTTACATTACATAAATTGCCAGGAAGAGGTACAGGCTTTAAGAACTCGGAGCTTTTAATAAATCACAGAACAGTCATATGAGGTGAACGCACCTTCTAGTTTCACGAAAATTTAATATACTGATCAAGTATAGCTCCATTAATACTTGTCCTCTGTGACTATAATGTAGGTTTTAACTACTAACATTAAATCTTGCAGAAACACGCTATTGCCTATTGGTTATATAGAATGTTCTGATGTTTAATAGCCGAAAAGATAAGAAAAATTGTATTAATCATCATTAAATTTGTTACTAAACCATTTAAATCTTTTTACGATGTTTATGGGCAATTATGGTTGTAATTTTTCAGCATTTTGAAACATTTCCTAAAGGGCAAATCGGCTGTTAAGGTTGTATTTATGGCAGCAGTGCATTTCAATAACAATAGTAGTTAGTTGTAGCATTTATTTCAATGTGACATTGAAGCAACGGTATACAAACAATGCATTAGTGTGTCCTTACCTCAGAAAAACATCTGCCCAGAGACAGTGCATTGTAAGGACATTTCCTGGACATGACTTTGTCAGGAAACCGTAAATGCCAATTAGACGATACAGACAGTGAACTACTGGCTGACCTAGTGTGACTCTTGTCAAGATGCAGGCATAATTATTGACAGCCAGAGTTCATTGGTGCCAGCTCCGTCTCCACCAGTGGACGCCTAAACCGAGGCTGCATAGCCCCGGGGATTTCTGGTCACATCTCATCAATGGGGGTGGGGGGTGTTGTGGGTGTTGTCGCAAACAGGAGGAGCATTTGCATATTATAATTACGTCTGCACGCAGAGGCAGTTTTCTCAATTACATCCCATTTAAAACTTTCAATGAAGAAGAACTGAGAAGCACAAGCTACTGCAGCTCCATGAACTAATTGTAACCGCCTCCCTAAACAAGACAGCGAACATGATTATTACACCAGGAGTGAACAAGTATAGTCATAGATGCCACTTACTGATGGAACGCTTGGGTGATTGATTGTTACCCTTTATCTGCTACCTGTTCTTTTCAATTTGAATACCTCCCCTCAGAGATATAATCAACTCTCAATAGCTGCTCCTGTAATTACAACATACTTTATTTATAATAAATATGCTTTAAAACATTAAACTTTCAAAGTTAAAAAGCAAAACAAAAAACAACTAATTATGAAAGTTGGCGGGGCATTATTTTTGACTGCAAAATGATAATAGCCTATATTTACATGTGAAAAGAGTAATCTAATGTATTGGAGGGGACACCTTTTAATTATTGTTAATTAGTGTTTTAATTAATGTTTTCACATAAAATGTACTTAAGTAATTTGTGGACAATCTCAGTGTAGCAGTAAACACTGAAAATCATTCTCAGGTTGGCAAAATTGTATTTTTTATCAGTAGTCTGTTAAAAAAAAAGAGTAGAGTACAAAAGGGAAAAATGTTCATATTTACATTTCAGAAATGGAAATCAGTTTTTCATTTGACCATTTTGAAATAACTGATTGATTCAAATAGTTGATTAATTGCGAATTGGTATTATCCACAAATAAACTCAAAGTCCTCTTTAAGCATTTCTTTACATTAGAGAATCTCTCGAACAACCAAAGAGTAAGTAATCTCCAGTGACACGTTCCTGTAGACCTTTACCACAGCAGACATTTGATATTTCGACATTTGACCAGTCAAAGTACAGAAAGTACAGGCTGTAATATTGAACCAGCATGCAAAAAAAGCAGGACCAGAGGAATGCAAAGAATCATTAACATGCTTGGGGTTATATTCTTTCACAGACCCACTAGTTGAAGCGGGTCGTCCATTTATCGAAGCTGGAGGTTCGATCCCCAGCTCCTTCAGTTTGCATGACATGCTTGACATGCATCTTGGGCAATACCCTGCAAAACTACAGTTCATCCCTCATGCCTCCAGGATTGTATAAGTGTGTGTGAGACAGATAAAACCTTTAAAGTGCACAGAATAATGGCATGGGTGAATTGGTGAACCTGGCTTTTAAAAGTGCATGATCATTAATGAGAGAAAAGCACTACATAAATACTAAACAGTCAATTTACCATAATAGATTTCTTTACAGAATGCTTAAATACATAGTCGCTAATTATTTGACTACATGATACATAATGAAATGATTAAATATGCTGCTGTTCTAGTCAATTCACTTTTTGTATGAAATGCCTTTTTGTACAAATTGACCCCACCAGCCCCCACAAAACAAAAAGAAAAAAACCCTGTGATTGCATCTGTTAGCTGTCATGACTAATAGAATAAACAGCGACAACTGATTGCCCTCTGATATAGAATGGCCACTTGCCTACTTTAGATGTAATGAGAGAGATCTCACAGATCTTCACACCCAGATAAGAAGCCACGCTTTCTGTTCACGCTTTAGATTAGGAAAAAGATGAACTGTTTGAAGCAGAAATACTAAGATACAAAAAAAATACTGTATTAAATAAAAGCCAAAATCCCAAGTACAAGTGCATGAACGCAAACTATGTCATCAGTAAGTTATATATAGTACATTTGGTGCTTTAATTTAGTTTTGTTTGGTGTACCAAAAGTAATATAAAAAATCTAAGAACATACAAGCACGTTGTCACTATAGGGGCTCAGCCTACATTTGTTTTGGGTTTTTTTTAGGAGATAGCATGTCCTGACATCCACAAACAGCTTGACAATACACAGAGTGGCTGTTACTCTTTTCTCCATGATGCAGTTTCACTGACACCTTCCAAGAGATTTCTAAAGTACAGTCGACATATTTGTCAAGAAAAAGGTGGAGAAAAAAAAGAGCACAGAGAAACATGCCATTATAAAAGCAGAAGCTGCTAGCAAACAATAAGAGGACCGACTGAGAATCTGAATGACATCCATCTTATGGGATTTCTATATCTAGGCTTAGTTATTTTGAAATCCAACGTGGGTCAATGACAAGCATTGGTGATATACAAAAGCTCTACCAGCAAGGCTGTCTCTCTGATATGCATTTTCTGCATGTGGTGACAGGTTTATTTCCTCATTCGTGCATGTTTGTTCTCTGCACTTGATTTTATTCCTATCTTGTTGTTCTTTAGCATAGAAGCTCCATACCTTCTTCCTGCTGTGCAGAAGAGCTGAGCAGACCCTCTGAATTGGCCCCTTATGATGCCACTTTGTGCTCGGGTGATGCAGAGGAATCCACACTTGATTTGAAATCCTCCTCCCAAGGCTGCTATACTGCATTGATCCTGCTCTGTATGTACCCTCGCAAGGTATTATGTATGCCTGTTATGTGCTTTACTGCCACAGCAGACTCTTGCAAAGAGCCGATTTACACTCCGCAGAGAAAATGTACCAAATGGCTGAACTTAAACCTTTCGTGGTAGAAATAAACTCTATTCGTTTTGCAAAAAGGTAGCCGTGCACAGATCTATCATTACATAAGCTATTTCACATATCGAAGCTGGATGTTCTATACTAAAAGAACCATTTCCGAATGAAATAATGGAAACCATCATTTAAACACATGCTAGAATCACAGAGAATTCCCTTAAATCAAATGTGTAGAGATCTGAACATTGTTAAAATACAAAAGTAACTCACATACACTGTCACAGCAGAGTGCCACTAAGGATAAAACTACTTCATTTTACATTACAGACAGCTTGGGTCTTTGGGGGATGGAATTTTCAGTGTGTGGCTTTATCTGAACCTCTTTCTCCCAATTTGAAATATTCCAACAACTACTGGGTGGATTACCAAGAAGTTTTGTACTGACATTCATGGACAGGGGATGTTAATGATTTTGGGTCCTTGACTCCTCCCACAGAGACACCATAAGTTTGACATTTGTGGTCTTGAGTGACATGTTTCAAAAACGATAAGATGAATAACCATGAAATTCGCTACAGACATTAGTATACCCTTCTGGAGGGACTGTAATAACTCTGGAGATGCTTTAATTCGACCCTGGTGAACTCATTTCAAATTTAGCATGACATTTCCATTAGCCTCTGCATTGCTTTGTGTTTTGTGTTAATTAGCAAATTGTGAGCATGCTAACATTAGCGCAATGCAGCCCAGTTCACACTGCAAGTCTCAGAGAGATTTTTGTTGCTTCTCAATTAGACTCCAGTAGATTCGCAATGTAGATGACCCCATTCATCATTTTTGCAAGTTGAATATTAAGTAAATTTCCACCGTGTACATTCCCCTTTCTGACTACAGTATAATTCAATTAACAAAAACAATTGAGATTTATTACCAACAGGATCCACCTGAATAAATCTACTGTAATAACTGGACGCAATAATCGAAAATTCATGCAGCTCTAATTGATATAGAGGACAGTGTCCCAAAATCACTCAGGGCTGTAATGAGTGCGTGCTAGCCTTCGGCTGAGGCAGCTATGACTGCATGTCCCCACAAATAACGGATTGCGCATCTTCAGTTTGACACACTTCCTAGAAAAGCCCGAGCAAAGCAGGTTTAGGCAGAACTTTTGTCAAATATATTGAAGGTATCACTAATCCTGTCTGTGTCAAATAAAACACCTTGCAGTGTCAATACACAGAGAGTGGCAGTTCACACAAGATGTGGATTTATCTGCTGTTGGCTTTGTGCCAAGAAAATAAGTTTAAGTGAACAATTGCTGCACTTACTACTGACCAGTCAATATGTCCTGTTCACATTATAGGTTTGCTGAGACTCAGAGAAACGAAACAAAGCAAAAGCAACCAACACCTGAATTCCACATATCAGCTCCTTTTTGCACTAGTATCACACTGCCATATGCACATTTGTGTATTTGCAAGCTTTTCATTCTCCATATCTTTTCTGACTTTGTTTGGGGTTGGGTGCAGTGTGACAAAGTAGCGAAATGTTAATGGTTTTCTCTTATGTATTCCTCAAACTGAACAGCCATTTGTCCTCTCCGTTAACTAAAGCTAGAGGTTAACACAGTGCCACGCTCTGTGTAAAGACTTCCAAGTAAAGTTTAGATTTTCAAATGTAAACAGTTAAGTAACTGCCACATAGACAACCTCAGAGTTTTTTGTGCTCACCCCCTGGGGCAGTTTAACATGTTATGCCTGGTTGCTGATACATCCTTTCTTTAATTATACAATCAAGTAAAAGAGACCTCTGGGAGTTTTTTTTGTAAACTGTGTACACTCTAACACTTAGTTCACTTCCTTCCTACATAAAAAATGTGCAAAGATGAAGCAGAAAACTCAAAAAACTTGCAACTCCCATACTGTATACAAGGATGGAGTGCATATAAAATATGCATGAATTCATCTTTTATATACAGTCCATGCATGTAAGCCACAGAACGTACATGAATAGGCCAAACAGGTAAGAAACAGGTGGGGAGCTATACATTTTTTTCTGTTGCAGTTTCCTGCCAGTTCACCGCATTGTTTAATGCAACCAACAAATTCACAGAGAGTGCTTTGACTTATGGGTTTGTCACAGAACACCACACTTCTTTAATGTTGCAAAAGCATTATTTCTGTCTTCAACATAAAGGCTGATTTAAACCTACAGTATGAGCTCCAGCAGGTAATATTTAACAGAACAAGGAACAAGGTAATTTTTCTATTATTGATTCTGCACATTTAGATAAACATTTTTAGCTACAGAATGGCAACAGCTTTCCTTTACTGGTATGCAGAACAGAACTGTGCCATAAATCATAGCCAACCTTCAATATGGACACAAGAAGGAGAGTTCTGAATGTAAATCAAGCATACTCACTCGCTCAATGCATGAAGCGTTTTCAGGACTCAGTGATGTTTTATAAAGTGATAAAATGCAGACATAGAAATGTGCATTTCTTACTCTGTGATTACCGTGTTATAAGTAAATTTCTATATAAATAAAACTCTGTTATTTATTCATTATTTTGTGAAGTAACTATAGCAAACCATTAATGATACAACCTGAAGTTACAGAATAAAAATTGAATGAGCGATGCAGTTTGGAAATTAATGTTAATACAGTGTGTAAATTTTACCCATTGGCGGTTTAAGGTATACAGCAATCCCCGAACAAATGAGTTCATATGACAGTGACACAATGACAATAAATTATTTGCATTTTAATGCATTAGTAAAAGAATGAAAATAATTATGATCCATGCCAATCCTGTAAGTGTAGCCATTGATTTAAATAGGGGCAACTCTGATGTGTATTCTCCGAGCAAATCCTTGTTTGACTTTTTCCTCCAATTACATTTGTTTGAGTTAAATCAGGTCACTGTGTTTCATTCGTGACATATTAGAATAATTAGTAATAATATGAGTGAAATGTTTAGTATGATTGCAGACAAACTCATGCTTCACTTTCTGAGTCCCTAATCAAAAGCCTTTCGGGCCTGTTATTCGAGACTGAAAGGCATATTTAGCTCTTTCCTATCACTTACGTAATTATTTTTTATCTATATTCTTTTTCATGGAAGTTCACAAAGTTAATGCGACTGAATCCCCATATAACTGTCATTTACATTCTCTATAATGAAAAGCCACTGTTACATAAAACTGATTACCTGCTGTGTAAAATTGCCAATTTTTATAGACCTCCCAAAGGCAATTAAACTGTTCTTAAATTTGAACTTTAATTTTTACATTTTTTTACAATGCAATTCACAATTAGCCACTAACCTATACGTTCAATTTAACTTGTATAATTTTTTTAACCTTCAAAATACACTCACAGCATTGGGTGCACTGTGCTAGTACCGGTTTAAACCTCCTTTTGCCTTGAGAACTGACTCAATTCTTTGCGGCATAGATTCAACAGGGTGGCATCAAACAGTTGCTGCAGATTTGTCAGCTGCACAGCACCGATGTGAATATCACGTTCCAACACATCCCAAAGACGCTCTATTGGACTGAGACCGTGGTGACTGTGAAGACCATCTGAGTACATCGTCATGTTCAAGAAACCAATATGAGATGATTTGAGGTTTTCAATGTGGCAGTTATCCTGCTGGAAGCAGCCATCAGAAGATGGGTACACTGTGGTCATAAAGGGCTGGACATGGTCAGCAATAACACTCAGGTAGGCTGTAGCATTTAAACGATGTTCAACTGCCACTAAGGGGCCCCAAGTGAGCCAAGAAAATATCCCCCACACTATTACACCACCAGCAGTAACTACCCGAATTGCTGATACAAGCCAGAATGGATCCATTCTTTCATGTTATTTATGGCATATTCTGACCCTTTCGTCTAAATGTTGCAGTAGAAATGGAGACCCATCAGACCGGGCAATGTTTTTCTAGTCTTCTAGATTTTGGTGTGTCCCGGTTTCCTGTTTTTACCTGTTTAGAGTCATCTTTGTGTTACTGTATCCCATCTGATGCATTCAGAGTTGCTCTTGTGCAAACCTTGGTTGTAATGAGTGGTTATTTGAGTTACTGTTGCCTTTGTATCAGCTCAAACCAGTCTGGCCAATCTCCTATGACCTTTGGCATTAACAGAGCGTTTTCTCTGTCTGATTAGATATGTGCAGCTGAACAGTTGTTCCTAATGAAGTAGGGATGATTGTTGATTTTTCCTGTTAATATTACAAAATAGACTGACTGATGGAAATAATTGTAAGGTACAGGAAGCATTACATACTGTACATGTAGTAACTTTGCCACCAGCTACAGTCAGTTCATTACTGGTCATTGCGGTTGTGGCTGGACCATAAGTAATTAGCTCACAACCTATTTGATGAAAGAGGAAATTGCCCTTTATTTTCTGTCTCTAGTTAATTAGTAAAATTGATAAATTAGGTGGTGAACCAAATTACAGTCCAAAAACTATCACATTAGGCACAAATTAAGGCTGAGAAAGCAGGACATTGGGATGCATGGATTTTTTTTTTTGTTCCATTTTATCAGAAAAAATGTGCATTTACGATCCCACCGTAAGAAATTTTTACACATGAAAAAGCCACTCTCCCAAATGGATGCTGAATAAACACCAATTTATTCTGAAAACCACAGCAAAACAAATGTAACAAAGAAGAAGAAAAAGCAAAAGGAAATTATGTAAACAAAGCAGCTGCCTTACATTTATATTCTCAGACGAATTTATGATCACATCTCAGGTTTGATGCATGATCTCAAAGAAGACAGGGCACTGCAAGAGTTTGTATTTTTGATTTAGTCCTTTGCGCTGGTAGACTTGCTTGTGTAGACTTTGCTAATTCTTTACTCCTGGTGTGATCTTTCATCTGAATGAATTACAGGGGGGGAAAAAATCACCTGCTAACTAGCGGAATATATAACAAAGAGGTATAGTCAGAACGACATACCTTTAATTTGTTTGTTATATTGTGACTGATAATTCTCATATGCTGCTGGAGCCAGGCACAAAGATTAAATATGTGTAGCTGTAAAAAATACGACACCATTAGCGAACGCGACTGAGGTAGTTTCCAACACTGCATTTCTATAATTTACTTCATGCACTAACACAGACTATAATCTTGGACAGCAGAGGCAACCTGCTCAATCCCATTATTGAACTTTAATATAGCTCCATCCATGCCAGTTGTCCATAATACTACACCCAAGCAAGCTTATTGTGCTGCCAGGTCCACTTATAACATCCCTGCCTCATGTGCAGCTCCTCCTCCTCCTTCTCACTCTCCTCTGCCTATGAGCCAATGCAAATTACAGTAACAGCTTGGACGTGAGTATAATCTCAAGTGGTGTGAGCTGGGCTCCATGGCAAGGCATGCAGGCAGATGGAAGCAGAGACTCTGCCAGGCCTCTTTAGGGGCTCCCACTCTCTCTCCAGCATGGTAGACAATGGAGGAGCTGTGGCTCGCAACCAGCTTCTCGTCTGCCACTATCACGCAACCTCCTCCCATCCGCTGTATTTGGTAAATGATATGAAACGAAGGGGGACGCCTTGTTTAGACCAATGTGCAGATGGACAGCAATACTGGCAACATTATATCACAAGCCACTTGCGGTATGTAGCAGAGGGTAAAACTTAAGGAAAGACGTTCACATTTATGATGACAGAGAGGGAAAGGAGAGCATTAGGGTTTGTATCTTTATCTGTTTCTGCACAGGAGGTGGCAGAGATCTTTCCCTTGAGCTGTTGTAGATATTTATAGATAGCACTTTAGATAAACAGCCTTATCCATTTGCATAAAAGATGTAACCAAAACAAAAAATTTAAAGAAAAGGCATTATTTTCCAATCAGCGCAGCATATTATGTATTAAAGCAGTTCCAGTGAGAATGCCACGACTTCCCAAAGTTTCCTGGTGTGTAAATATACATCTGTATAATAATATTTATATCATATATATACACACACACACACACACACACTCTAAAGCATAATTAACTTGAGATGTGTTTTGAGACCGAGTTCCCTCAAAGAAACCAATTTAACTTCAAAAAGGTTTTCCTAATACTTGAGCATGCCTCTGTCTGCATTACTGAACTTTTATCCACTGTTTCTAATTTCAGCATCTTCTGCCAAGAATGAACAGAAGAGTTTGTCTTGCTCCGTTATTTGTGATGCTCTGCTGATTTCCGCAACAGTGAAAGAAAAACCTTTCTTTTTTTCATGAAAGAGAACCATGAAGAGAGAAATTTTCTGTAGTTACAGATACCTTTTTGGGTTAAGAGCCTGCCTGTTTGGATGCAGGCACTGCAAAAAGAGTTCCATCAAAGTGTAATGCACCTTTTATTTTGAATGAATGAGCTCCAGGGTTTACACTTGCATGACAACAGAGATCAGAGTTTCTCTTGTTTTGCTGCTCTGGGAGACAGGCTTGTTTATGCTCACAAACACTGATTGTGCTATTCTTGGCCATTAATGTAAATTGATTCTTCTACTCAGTTACGCTCCTTGTAATGAGTACGTTTATATGATGGGGTTGTACTTCCATGTCTCATTTCAAGATGCTTCTTGTTTTCTGATCACATAATAGCGCAAAGGAGGAAGCTTTAAGACAGACATATGTGCCTGCAGAAGCTCACAGAATGCCCTCTCTGCTGTATGCATGCATAACAACAAACAAAAGAACAAAAGAATCTGATGTATGAAGAAATCAATAGACTATGAATCAGCCGTGTGCCAAAATGAGGATGTTTAAGTGACTCAGTCTTCAGTGTGTTTGCCAACCCTGACTGCATCTGCACTAACAAAAAGAGAAAGCGAAACACAGAGAAAACACCAAGACGCTGAGCACAACTCCCCTGGAGCGACGCGTCTATTTTATCTGCCTTGTGCTCACACGCATGCAGGTGTGTTTGATTTTTACTGTATTTTCTCTATTATTTTTTAAAAGAACAACAACAAAAAAAGCTTCAGCTGCACCAGCTCAAATTTCCCTTATAATTTCAAGATGTGCTTGACACAGGGTGTATGGCTTAATTTGTGCAAATGATTACAGATGCAGTAACAAGAATCAGGTGCAGAGGAGGATATCTCAGCATGGTAATATGTGCTGTAAACATTCAGAATACCCTGAGCTGCTACTTGACACTGCCTGTCACTGCTTTGAATGCTCGATATTCCAGGAAACACTCACTGCAAGCCTCACATTTCCTTGACAAGAGAAACAGACCACCAGACACAAGACAGGGAAGACGTGCACTGGAATTTTGAATATGGGAAGGCAACAACTTGACCTACTACTCAGTCTTCCCTCGATCCCCGATTTAAAAAAATAAAATAAAATTATTATTCGCTACCTACTTACAGAACACTCAGTTTGTAGTGCCATAATTTTGTGCAAGCAGAGATGAGCTGGTGGGGAATCCTGTTGTTCCGCCTCTTAATGGCCTCAAACTTGACAACCGGGATTAAACTGCACTCAAAAGAGCAGCTGGGAGAAGATGTCAAAAGAAAACATACGGGCCAAATTACTGTACTTTTACAACACAAATTGCTTTTATTTGACAGGAAAGGAGTGAATTCAAATCTCTCAAAAAGGATTAATTAAACTATGGGAATTATTTTCTTTTTTTGGGACACAAAACAGAACAGGATGTCTGGCGGTGCACAAAATATGCAGAGTTATGCAGGGTGTATGCTGTAGATGCTGCTTGTTAGGAGTACAACGCAGGGTGGGGGGGTGGGGGCACTGAAGGGAACAGCACTTATGTTCAATTCTGTAACACAAGCTGGCTAATTGGCATTGCCATGCCATTCCCTTTGAACCCACGGAGGACAAGTGGGAGCCATTATATTTCTTTGTTCTCAGCACTGTGCGATACCCCCTGACCACTGAAACCACAGGAGTTCTGACCACAGAGGGTCAAAGGCAGGCAGTATAATTCCACCTCCCACTCCTCACCTTAATGAATTCCCCCAGGATCATAAACCAGACTTTCACCTAAAACTAGGCCCTCAGCAGAGTTCACTTACCGGCAGCAAGCCGGATCAGATATCATATGCCTTGACGTAGTGCTATGACATTTTCAGGCTGAACACCTACTTGAGTCTACCAAACAGATGCTAAGGGGATACTGGTAGCTTCTGCACTTCAGATGCACGCGATTATTCTCAAATGACTGCCCTCTGAACATGGAGCACACACCATTAACTCTATCCTCTTGTGTGTTCGCTTTTAATTAATAGTTTCATGCTATATAATGCACAGCCGTAACATGAAACTGTGTTCATGTCCTGCTGCAGCATTTTGAAGAGTTAGTTAGAGCTGCAGTCAATTACACTACGACTCCAGACAGAGCCTTCTTTTGTACTACACATGGGTCACATTATTTGAAATATTGGGCAGAGTTATATAAAGACCACAGAAACTGCTAGGTTGGTGGGGTTTGCTTTTAAGTCTCTGAGAGAATAATGATAATCGGCACAGCCCCACCCAATTTCAATTTTATTTTCTTTCTAAACTAAATTTATACTATCATTATTCCTTTCTGGCTAGACATATAGAATGTTTCTATCATATTCAGCACTGGTTGTTTCAGTGTATAGCTAAAGCTGAAAACGGTACTTTGGCCATTAACCTCTTAAAACCTGTCAATTACCAGGTTTCTATTCAGGTTTTATTTGCAGTTTTCTAACTGCCATTAGCATGGAAAGACTGAATTACTTCCTAACTCGTAAATCTTTGCACTTCTTTGTATTCCAAGTCCAGACTTGTGAACAGTTAAAACACCCACTGTGCTTATCAGTTACATGTGTCAGTTTAGCATTCAGACTCTGCGCTAACATGTATATTATATCCATTAATGTCAAATGTAGATCAATGCAAGCTCTACAGACTGTCCATAAACCTCCTACTGTGTGAAAAGGTTACTCACCAATTAGTAACTTTAACGCTCAGCCTACTGTGCAGACCCCAGAGGTATACTTTTTTCATCTCCCACAGTTGTTTTATGCTATCATTTCAGGTTGTGTGACTTTTGTGACTTCTGTGACTTTTTTCAATACATTTTTGCCATGAGCCCTGAATTAAAGTATCATACAATATCAAGAGGAATAGTGGTGCTCTGTCGGTCAATTTAAAGAAGAATGACTCCATTGCTGCATTCATCATCTGGACGATAACTCGCCAAAGTGGAAGTTATTAGAACATTGGTAGAACAGATCAGGGCCGTGCCCTGGTCATGCCACACATGAAAAAGGAGAGCTGATTCTGCTAGATTGTCAACCCCTTAATCCAAGCAGAAATGACCCTCCTGGGAGTGAGGGGAACTCCACCCGCTGATGCAACTGTTTAATGCTTGAAAATGGTGTTACCTTTGCTCATGAACCACAGACAGGAAGGGCGCAACTGTTTGCTGCTCCTGTCATAAGCCAGCATGCCCTGAGAATAGCATGAGGGAAATTGTGTGCTAGAACTGCCTTTAGTGTGTGTTTAGCTTTAATTGGTTTTAGTTGTTTCCTGTCCCTATACAACCACATTGAGAGCTTGGTTTGCACTGCCAACAATAATCTTCGCCAGGGCTGCCCTTAGTCACTGATACTTTTCAGAACATTTATGGACAAATTTTCTAGCTACAGCAAATGGGTGGAGAGTATCTGGTAAGGTGGTCTCAGGATCTGGTCCCTGATTTCTGTGGATTTTATTATTAACCCTTCATTTATCCAGGTTTAAATCTCATTTCCAAGAGAGACCTGGCATCACTGCATCAGATGATGAGGTTTTCTTAGCTTCATCAGGTGGTGATCTCCAGCTTGCACTGAGTGTGAAGCATCTGGGATGAGTCTGGTCAGAATCTGGGTCGGAGATGAGTTGCTGCCCAAAGTGGAGGACTTTAAGTGTCTCGGGATCTTGTTCACGTGTAAGTAGAGTAGAGTAGAGTAGAATGGGAGAATGACAGACAGATTGGTGCCTCATCTGTAGTGATTTAGAAGCTGTTCTGGTCTGATTTGGTGAACAGAGAGCTGGGCATGAAAGCAAAGCTGTCGATTTACGGGTCGATCAGTGTTTCAGTCGTCATTTTTGGTCACGAGCTGAGCTGTGGGCAGTGGCCAAAAGAATAAGATCGTGGATACCAGCAGCGGAAATGAGTTTCCTCCAACGCGTGTCTGGGCTCAGCCTTAGAGATAGGGTGTGGAGCTCAGTTATTCAGGAGGAGCTCAGATTAGAGCCACTATTGTTCTTCTTCAATAGGAGCCAGCTGAGGTGTTACGGTCATGTGACCAAGATGCCTCCTGGGTGAGGTGTTTTGGGCTTGCAAGACAGGTCCCTGAGCAGACCCAGGACACACTGGAGAGATTGCATCCCAGGGCTGCCTGGCGTTTTTTGTATTTATTTCGATATTTTGTATTGGGGTCAAAATGACTCCAATTGGCTTCATCAGAAAAATACAATAAGAGCTGAGACTACAATCAAAGTATGGTAAATAGGCTTTCAGATAATAATGTGGCTTGTAGTTAAGATAAAAACTGTAAGTCGTATTAAAGAAAAACATACATTTCGATTACAAATACACAAAATATTGTTAACTTTGCAAAAATAATGCTAGACATTTTTAGATGACATTACATAACTAATAACAAATATTTTTCTATTATTATTATTTATTATTATAGCTGCTATATTTACATGCATGTTGAATATGCTGGATAAGAGCTTCTTGACTAAGCAATATTTACCCAGCAATCTTTATACTTTCTCTCACACATTTCTACACTGATGGCAACCCTGTAGACACTGCACTTGCTGTGTAAAGTGCAAAACCTACGTATATCTGTTTCTTTATCATCATCACCTTTTTATCATCATTATCGAGTCCTCCAGCTAACCGACTGTACCGGCCATTTGTTAGCCATGTTATTTCAAAAATGACCAGTCTGACCATTTTCTGGGAGAAGACAATTTTGTGTCGTTGCCCAGGTACACTGGAAATAGACAAATAAGATAAAGCCAGAAAAGAAGATTCAGAGTCAACAGACTCCATGGTTGTTGCCTAACTGTGTAAATCAAATGCTGCCAAACAGTAGGAGACAAGAGGAGAATAAATATGAATATTTTACTCAGTTATCCTCTGGACCCTGTAGTTTCACTGAATTTTCTGACATAGCACTCCCTTTAAATCTGCTGATGTATTACTGCTAACAACATTTTTCAGCATAGTTAAAGCTGCTCCTACTAAGCAGGGAGCTGCTTACAGCCAATATGCAGTGAATTGGAAAACATGGCAAACTCACCAGATATCAAGCCCTGGTCTCCATTACAGGTTCCACATCAGCATCCTGATCAGCTAACAGTCAGAGACTCAGGGCTGAGGCAGGCGACTCCCACGGGAAAACACCGCTGGGGAATAAGGAACATGCTTTAGCATTTTGTTAGAATTAGGACATAATACAGCTGTAGGTGAGTTAGAAAGCTTTAGTAAAAAGCCTGCCAGAGAAGTGGTTGTTTTAACACATTTTGGGATGTTTATCATGTACTTCTAGACAATATTCCAGTGAAGGAGGCAACGTTTCTCAACACACTAGAGAGGCAGTCATACATTCATAATCTCATTGACTGAGCTTGCTCCTTTTTCCACTTGGCAGCTTTGGGTGCGATATGAACGCTGATCTGATTATGAAACAACAGGAAAGAAACATAAGCAGCAGCAAAAGGCACCAGAAAAACAGAGTTGGAGATACCATGACTATGAATGTGTGTCCTGTCATTAATATTTCACTGCATCATTGTAGCTCAAGGAGAACAAAGTGTAAAGGGGAGCATAATGAAAAATTTATTCTATTTTGACACAACTTTGGAATTTATCTGTACTAAACAAAGACTGGGCTCAGGATGAAAAAAATAAGGTGATAAATGCCTCCAAAAAAATTACTGGATGCTTAAACGCAAGGTTATTGCTGCACTCTGCAATATCTGATGAAGACGCATGGGGGTTTGTAACTCACTTAAGAAGCTATTTTTACCGAAACATTCACTTTTTTTTTTCACACTGGAGAGAGATGAATACCAAGGTCACAGGCCTTCAGTTTCTCACTTGTCCCAAAAATTCAAAACAAGCTACGTGACATGTCACAGCTCTGCTTGCAGTACAGCAGCACGCAATCCAAGAGAGATTACCGTATCGCTCGCATTTGTCTGCAGCGAGCATTCATGCATGAAAATACAGGACTCTCCACTCAGGATTTTCTTCCAGCTTTACTGTACATCAATTTGTATTCAGGGGAGGACTTTAGACTTGTCACCTTCAGCTATTCATCCAGCCAATGAAGTATTTATGACGCAAGCTTTTGCTTTTTGATACGTAATTTCAATCCTCTTCCAGCTTCAGTCCACATAAGGCTGGATGTGTACTGTCATGTCAGAGTTTAAGAAATGAAGAAAAGAAATAAAGTAAGAGCGTAGGTGTCACACATTTCACGGCCTATCATTCCAAGCATATTAATGGCTTCCAGTTCTGTGCAGGGCGGTAACGCGGGCCACTCCTCCCCCTCTTCACAGCCAGTGTGTCAGAGAGTAATATCACTGCAGTGACAGCGAGAAACCAATGGGACTCGTAAATTTGCTTTAAAAAATGTCTTTCATCAATGACTTTTCAATTTTATCTTCACTTTCAAGTATACCATCACCTGGCCCAGAATGAGAAGTCTAGTGTTGGAACACCCCAGTCTCACATTATCTCCAACATGGCTCTTCTTCACTGTATCAAACACTCCACTCCACTGATCCATTTTCCTTTCACAGCTGCAACACTTTACCTCTCTGTTCCACTTTCTTTTTGGCCCCAGGCCTTTATTTGGTGCAAAAAGACAAGAAGAAAAAAAAATCCACAGTGCCGGGCAACTTTGTCCAATGGGCATTCTCAGTCAAGTCATTATCCATCACTGTGATTCCTTCCTATCTGTGCAAGACAAAGACAGTTGTTAGGGTGACCGACGTCCTCCTGTGTTGCCAGCTTTACTACTTACAATACTCGAAATGACAACAGGGGTGACTTAGACTTCCCTTTTGACCTCTTTGTAGTTATACTGTGCCGCTCACTCACTCACACAGAGATGACCCGATGTGAGTGGCATCAAAAACAAACTAAAAACCCCCCCAAAATAGGACAGTCAGATACAAGAATGACTGAAAAACCAACACTGAACCGCAAAACATTATTTAAAAAGAACAGGCCTAATATGTACTGATGTGGAAGCATTAGTAAATATCAATAAGCTTGCTAAGAAAATCTCAAAGGCAGGGCAGTAATATTTTATCAGACTATAAGCATGCATTATTTGGACCAAGATTTCAACTAAATAACAATTTTGCTTGGAGATTTCCCTGGAAAACTCTACTTACAGCACTGAGGAAAAGCAGATCAAAGCCCACATTTTTTTAAGGTTTTAAGATTGAAATAAAACAGAACTGTCATTTCATACTCTTTTCATTATATATTTACAAGACAATGCCAGAATTATCTCTCTACTGGCTTAGGGATAATGCTTTTCTTCCCTCCTTTCCCAGACATCTGACCTGCAAAAGCAACAAAAAGAAATCTCTGCAAAAAGCTGCAGGCATCTCCTTCCCTCAGATCCTGCTGACCATCCAGGGAGACAAAAACAAGCCTTATAGCTTCAATCAATTATACATTTGAGTGAATGCATTCATACTGAAGCTATTCACCTTTCCGTGGATATAAACCGAAGTGAAGACAATTTCAGAGCTTGCTGCCAGGTAAGCAAGGACCCACAGCAATTAATAGACCACAGCAGTATGGGGAATTAATTCCGCCATAGCCTTGCAAGGAGTTTTTGTGTGTGTGTGTGTGTATTTAGTACAAGCTTTAATTATTTCTAAATTGCCTGATGTTGGTTAGAATTTAATTTTTCACCTCCTTTCACTAAATGCAGGAATCACAGTGCCCAAGAAAAAGACAAGCAGTACAGCAGCTGTAGCTTTAACATGCTTATTAAAGGACATTCTCAATGTCATCATGACTCAGCAGTGGGCTGACAAAACCACTCGTGCAGGAAACAACAATACTGTTTGGAGGTGTAGTGTAGCCCGATTGCTGTCATAACTGTGAGGTCAAACTTATCCTCAGCAGATCCATGAAACTGAATCCCATTAGACCATTTTCATTTTCCCCTGACTTTACAGTCATTTACTCCTCCTCATGTCAGCATTTTGATTAATGACTTGATTTACACACAGGATCGTGTACACTATATGACAAGGTATCAATCACAGAGCTATATGTATTCATGGATTTTCAACAGCTGTTTTGCTGCAGTCAAAGCCTAATTACATCTAACTAATGGGTGTGCATGAACAGCAATGCCCTGAAACTGAACATATTGAACATGTGTCACTATGTGTAGACTTAATGTGTTTAAATACATCAGATATATTCTGTTTATTCACTGGGTGCAAAATACCCAGAGTCATCTAGGGGAGAAACCACAAAAGCGAGGTGATTATTAAGGATGAACACCTGTTTTTATCTGAGTCATATCCGCTAATCTAAAACACCATCAGACTTTAATGAATTTTACCGTCCCACTTGCCTGACTCAAACTGAGCTGAGCTCTTTACTTGAAATAAGACAAAATAGTTGCCAGGAAAATTGCTTTAAGGAGCAGTTTGATTGAATAATTAGCTTTTCATTAGCTTCTACAAACCTTTGCCATAGGAGGTCAAGAAAAGATGAATTGCGTGTATGTGTGTGCATTTCACAGCCAATCAATACCCCTGAACCTGAATAATGTTGGAGGGCAAGGTTACCAAAGAAGGTCAGCGGCTAAAAGTGCAGGTGGTGATCACAAAAAAATGCTTTCTCAGTGATAATTAAGGCTGGTTGTGTTATGGTTAGACTCCATCAGACAAGGCTCATGGATCACATAGTGAGGTCATCTGTAATGCAATAGCTCAAAATGGACAAACTTTTCAATGATGGGATCAAAGACTTTATCCCATCATGTCCACTGGTAAAAGCTCTACATTTATATGTATAAAATAAATGCCATCATTTACAGCTCTACATATACACATATAGCACCTTTAACCTTAGCTTTGTTATATAAAATGCTTTACAAGATTACAGCACTGCCATGCAAGGTGCTTACCTGCCATCAGGGGTAACATGGAGTTCAATATCTTTCTCAAGGACACAACCCTGCAATTAGCAGACAACCTGCTCCAGTGCCTAAGCAACGGACCCCCATAAATTACAGGTCAGAACAAACTGTATGAGTCAATTTATATTTCTATCTAACCGGAAATATAAAGGCTTAGATAATAAAATGCAGCTGGGGTTGTGACTGTGTATACAGGATACATGTGACATGACCCATTTTGGACTTGCATTTTGAAGGTCAGCATTAGTGTTTTGGCACTTTAATGTTCAATCCTTGTAGCTAGAACTGACTGTATTTGGAGGACAGTTTGGACTGCTACTTTATCAGAAAATGCTAGCAAGATGCATCTATAAATTGTAAGGGTGCCAAACACAAACACATGCAACTGGTGTTAAAAACAGACCAATAAAACAGTATTTCATTCACCAAAACTGGAGAACTAACTTCTAGAATGGTTATACCACAGAGCAGGCCATAACATTTGTCAAACAATTCTATTAAAATGCTCTAAAATACTTGGCCAGTCACAAAAAAGCACTAAAAGGTGTGTGTTTGTGTGCGTAATATTTTTTTCCACCACGAATATGTGAAAGCAATTGTGCAATGTTGTTTTATTTTCTCTTCTTATCTTTTCAGTTGAAATTTCTCATTCCTATTTCTGTTTATGAACATTCATGCATAAAAATAACAAAATGCTCTAAAATATACCAACTCCACAAAAACAAAAGAGAAGTCAAGTTCAGTGACTTTGCGTTGAAATGAGGACTAGCAGACCAACCAATCAGCTACAGCTGCCAATCAAAGGGACCACACCCCTAACTCCAGTATCCAGACGGATTAGTTGTGAAAAAAGTACAGTTGTGATGAAGGTGGAAACAGTATATAAAAGCCAAACAGCAAAATGTTTTTTCATTTTTTGTTTTTACAAATGCATAAACATCCCATTTAATGCTGTATAACTGGATATTTCAACATGGACACACAGCCTCAACTGCCTACTAGAAAGAACTCCAGTTTATTCCACCTGGTCTAATTTTTCAAACCTGGAAATTGCCACTTGGCAGTGTGTAATGATAATTTTTGTCATTAATTAATTGCTTGAGTAATGTCTGTCAGGAAACTGCTCACAATTTGTGTCTAAGATCACACCTTCTAATTGCTCGTTTGGCCATGAACACAGCTGAAAACTGGAACATATTTAATTTTCAAAGATATAACAAATAGTGACAATTAACACCAAACTTAGCATTAAATAATTAAATATTTTGTATAGTCAAATCAGATGAATGTGTATTATCTATTATCAGATATATATCAACTGTTTCCCTTTAAGTTTAATCTTTTAATTCAAGGATTGGGAAAGACATAATAAAAGGGTAGAGTACAAATAGACGTGCATAATGTATCGCCAAGTGCGGCACCTGTAAGAAAAACAAACATACAACACCTGGAACCCAAACATCCGAAAATGCACAGGTTCATAAATCAACAATCTTCTTGTGGTGTGTGTTTGTATGTGAGTGTGAGTGAGAGAAAGAGAGGAGTGTTGAGTGTGTGCGTGTGTGTCTTTGTCACGAAATGTACTTGAAAATGAGGATGGGAAGTCCTAATAACGCCCCCCAGGAGCCAGAGGCAGACAGAGATGGATTCAGGAAAACCAGGCCGTCCACAGCCCCCAAGAGTACTGAAGACCGAAGGCCATGCATCTCAGTGATATCTGTACACCCAACCCAGCAGGAGTACAAGGGAGGAAGGCCTTAGATGACCAGGGGCGATGTGCAGCTGACCCCGCTAGAGGCCGGCCATTCAAGAACCACTGGTACCCAGTAGAACCCCCCCCCCGACACAGAAGAGGTCCAGGCTACCCAGACCACCAAGGGAGTGGGTCAATGAACATTTTAGCTTTTATGGATATCTTCTAGCCTTCTTTATTGTATTGAGCAGAGTCTGTTATTACAAATTCATCATCCTAATACCTAAACAACTAAATACATGACTGACTACCAAAAAAACCCCAAGATGAATGAGTGTTTGCAGAAATAACACGAGTGGTTCATTTTGCAATATCATAATGTGTCACTCACAGTGAGGCAATATAAAGACTTACAGATATAAAGACTGTGTGGAAACACTGGGTTTGCAGTGCTTACAGTATTTATTTTGATATTTATTTATGGTTTTATTTAAAAACACATAGAAATGTGTTTTTAAATGTGTTTTTTTTTTCAGGGCTCTATGCTAAAACTTTGTTCAACAACCCAGGTTATCTTTCTCTTATCCTGATTCACTTCCTCTAACACTGTCCATCAGAATAAACGGTCACACGAAGCTGGTTATCAACTAGCTAAGTGTCCCCGGGGTTTCCCCTGCACTAGAGATGACCGTTAATCGTTACCTGGTGATTAAGTAACATAAACATTTTAATTCCAGTTAATTATTTTATCACTGATTCTGCTCTCAGTGATAAAATGTGATGCAATAAGTCTATTTCTAAGGGGACAGCTGCACATTAGAGCTCTGAAACTTTAACCTGGATCCATTTAAACATTAAAGCTTTCTGTCCCACAGCCAAAAAAGAAAATTACTGAAAATCACCTCAGTTTGACGCAGAACAAAGTGAAATTCATTTGATTGATTGAAAAGGTGTCCTTGGTATGTGTTCTGTGTTCTAGTAGCTCAATACCAACGGAGTAAAAGAGTCTTTGTAGCAGATTAGAACGACATAAAAGAACATTTTATACCCTTTCTAAAGATTAAATATAAAAACTGAATTAAGAATTAATTAATCAGCAAGTCCAGTGCAAGTCTTCTGTTTTAGGATCAAATATTGCTAATAGAATGCTAATAGAACAATAAAATTGTATAACTGTTTGCTGCCAACAGAAAAAAAAAGTAGAAATAGAAAATAAAGGAATATGTCAAAAAATAAGGAAGTTGTGTCTAAAAATCTATATTATTTATTACTGATGCTCATTAGGGAAACAAAGACATTAGATCCTATTAAAAAAACTTTAGACCCTCTTATTACGTCTGGGGGAACAACTCTTTTTTCTGGAAAATTGATTGGTCAGTAGGCGGGTATTTCATAGCTGTTGATCTCTAATCCGGATCTTAACCTGCTCCTAAACAGGTTAGGTTCACAACATAACATACCATGACAACATACCCCAGTAAGAAGTGAACCACCTTCGTAATACAGAAAACCAGGGTTAACCCTGAAATTACCTGGATACGCCACAATCCTGCTTCTTAGTATAGGCCTCTGATCTGATTGACTTTCTTCTAGGTCTCCGTTAGGTCTTATCTCCCGTTTTATTTTGAAGTTTTACATCTTATGTGGTGTCTCTTTTTTCACTTTGCTCCTTTATTACTTTTCTTCCTGTGACTATTGTCTTGATTGAGTTCGCCTGTGTCCCATTAGCCTTTGTAACCAGTGTATGGCCCTCAGATCTACTAGTTACAGGTTAGTGGACGAGTGTTTAGGTTTGACACATAGGAGCTAAAATGTTTGAGATTACAAGGAAATGGCTATAGGCTTTGACAGTGTTTGTAACCATCACTGTATTTGACGATACAGGAGCACAATGAACTACTTAAAAGGTTAGATTTACTGTATGTTTAAATAAAACATTATCATTATTAGTGGTAGACTTTGCATACCTTACACGGGGGTAGAAATGATTGGTATTACAAAATTAACATTTCTTTCAACAGCTTTAAAACCAGTAATTATGATTACCTACTTATTTTGTAAATTAAATCATGTACTAAACTAAAACCCAAGTGCTTGTTTGCTGGCTTCACTGTGACATAATCAAATGCGGCCTTTGAAGGATGCGGCCCCCGAATTTGGACTCTGACCCTGCTCTATGTCAGGAGATTTACAATCAATACATAATTAATCCAAACTTGTTATACAAACATTAAAGAAAGGAAAATCAAATAAAACATAGCGCTCTTGGTTTGTTTCCACTGCGCTACACCTTCTTCTCCCACATTTGTATTTATCTCTGTCTCTTTCCCTGGTTTTTTATCTGCACATCAAGTCTTTTGCCTTCTGTTCCCCTTTATTCCCTCCTGTCATCCACACTGGTTCCCTCTCTTTGTTCTCCTGGTTTGTTCTTTTGTTTAACACTTTTTTTCCTTTTTTAAATCATCCATTTATTTTATTACTTTTTCCATCTTCCTTCTGTCTCCTGTGGTGTCAGTAACAGGATCCATTAAAAACGTTGCTACCTGCGTGACATTGCATGGGCAGGTTTAGGAAAACATAATGGTTTGTTAAAAAAAAAAAAGACCTTTTCACAACATTAACCACATGTTGGAAGGAAAACCTTTCCCATCTGCAACAACCTTCTTCTCCAATTTCTTTGTTGCCTCGGTGACGAGTCCTGCCCTAGGTGGTGATGACACTACTGCCTTTCTGAAAAGGTCAGAATATTTAACATGCACTTACTCATGCGACCGCAAGAGGTGGTCCATGTTGTCTATGGACATTTTATGGCCTTTCAAAAATCAACCTCTATTGTCCTACAGTGTCATTTTTATTTTCTATTATAGCAAGACTGATGTGTTAAGCTGTGTTATCAATCATGTGATTCACAGGAGAGGTTACAGCTGCTGGCAAAAAATAAACAATTGCCAGGTATCCACTTACAGAAGAACTTTGTATTTATTGAGTCTTTTTAAAAATGGGAAGTAGATTGTGGCAAACAGAAAAGAAAATCCCCACAGCTGTATATCTTGCTGCTCGAAATATACTCATTTTGTAAGTAAAGCTACAACAACTGATTATGAAATCATGACATGGATTCATTTCTTGTTCGTTTTATTCTTCTTGTTCATAGATTTCAGTTGATAGATTTATAAAGTGTGACTGTACTGAGTCATTTCTCTTATGCCTAGCTGCATAAGAGATAAAAACTAAAGGCACGCTGACATCTCAGATCAAAACTACAGCCACACAGGATGTAAAACAGTAATATTAAGACCACATACAGATCTTATAATTGTGTTGAAAGGCTTTCTTTGAGATAATTTTGGCTGCAGAAACAGTAGAGCACCCTCGGGAAGGATTGGACAAGTGATGGAGATAAGATCAGCCAAAACTTGTAAAACCTCGTAGTAGGTCATCGCTTGCTAAACATCAAACATCCTCATATGATATTAATCCAAAGAAACTGGCAAATGATTAATCATTAAAGCTAAAGAATACAGCAAGCCAACTTAAATAATGAACCTTTGTATTTTGGTGTGGCTCCATTTTTACAGTAAAAGCCATTTTCAGCTACATGTAGCGCAATAGTAACTTCAATTTCTGACCTTTTATTATAGAAAAATAATTGATCCTGTGGGAGACAAAGTCTTTGCTGTACCTTTATCCACATCACACACACAAACACTCAGTAGCTGCTTAGATTTGTTCTCATTTTGTTTATGTACAATGTTAAAGGGGACTCCACTGACTTGGTTTTGGCTACAAAGTGCCATTTATAGAAATGATCAGAGTTCTTCATGTTCATGTCAAATCAACTAAACACAATATTCCGACAGTATAAGGAGATGCGATCAATATAAATAGCATGAAAGACTCTCTTCAAACAGGTCTTCTCAAAGTAAAATCAACACTTTATTCTACATTTTTCACTCTGTTGTGTTTTAGACTGACACTTTTTCTGTGAATATTCTAATCCCTAATATCAAGTCATTCACCCGAGCCGAATGCAGTGAGGAAAAACCAGCTCATGATTGAAGGATGATGCAAAATCCTTGTGTGATTGTCCAAAAAGCAGCAGCAGTCTCATGCCATTAGCATGCAGTGTCATTTCAGGAATAGTGACACTTTGATCATTTTGTGCAGCCATAATAAGAAAGGACAGGTCTGATATACTAAATGAAGGTTTTACAACTACCTCTGGCCCATTGAGCTTTTACCTGAGAATGCAAATTGGCTTCATGAAAACCAAGTGATTTCATGGTTCACTGACTGCTATATAAGCATATGGTCTGCAGTCTCCAGGAAAATGTATTATAGAGAAGGAGGGGAATTACGTTAATCTGTAACTGTTCATTTTGTAATCATGCAGTTATAGTTCATGTACTTGTGCATCCACATTGCAACGTCACAATTTCCCATTTTATAGTCTTTGGGGTCACTGAAAAAAGGGGGAAATTCATGCCACTTTTTCCCACACAGCCACACTGTGCCATCAGTATTTACAGTTTGTGGAAAAGGCGAGGTTTTCTGCTCACAAATTCAAGCATGAAGATTACAACGGCTTAGCACGACAAGTATTAGCATATCCTGTTACATACAAGGCTCTAAGCGGGGTTACGAGAAAGTAATGGAGCCGCCTGTAGAAGGTGGAAATTTTGTACATATTAGTGCATAAGAAACGTGCATTAGAAACACTGGCATCTGTGGAGCATAATCCCTCTGCAGAGATTGATAATTCTGACGGATTCAGAGTCAGGAGATTTGAAGACTGAAGTAGAAAAAGAAGAGATTTGATTCTTTTTAATATCCTCTCTCCTCCAATAAAGTGGGAGGGCAAAAGCATGTTACAGAGCCCTAAGTATGAATGTAATTTGCTAAATGAATGTGACAACCTGTCTGTAAACAAGAGCTGGGACTAACTATGAATCATACTACCGCACCAGATTTTTTTTTTCCTTATTTACCATCTGCAAATAATGTCAGAGTTGTGCCCAAGCGCTGTCAGAGCTGTCACTTTGTCAGGTTGTGGAGGTGGTGGTGCAGCAGTCACCAACAAAACAGGTTAAAAAAAAAAAATCAAGTGCTCTTCATTTCCTTCCCCTCACGAAAACATCCCAATTCTCTCTGCGGGGCTGGTAAACACTTGGACGTCTGTAATTTGTGTTACATTCTTGAATTCATTTCTTACTGTAACAGGATTTGTCTGTCAAGACAAATGTCAGGATGAAGAGACTAAATAGGCGAGGAGATATTTGATAAGATCATTTCCAATATGTCAAAGGAAGGGAACTTATCTGATTTCCTCAGCTGGCTCTCATTTCACCGCTGCTGAATCACAAAAATTCAGTTATTTCATTTGTCTTATTGGTTATCCGACAATGCAAATTAAATTAACCAAGGAGCACAAGAAGAATACTGTGCAGGCTTATATTAGGAGCAGAGGTTCAGTTGAGCTTCTGCTAAACGTTTCCCTGTGTGGCACATTCATATCCTTCTGCTTTTATTAGCAGTGATCTTCCTGTGTGTCCTTGTTCTGTTTGACGCCTACAACCTGACACTGAATTACAGGAGCCAAAGAGAAAGCTCAAAACTTACCTTTAGAAAAACATTATATAGTCAAAGCTATCACATCCAAATTCACGTGGGCACTCAAACTTTAATCCACGATGTCATGTGTTATTAAATATAAATTTTGTTTTTAGCAATATGAACAGAATTAGTCGAGGCGATCAATGTCAGTTTGCTGGTTCAGCATTCGTCCAGTACTCTGAGTCAACGCTGCATCTCAACCAGTATTAAATTGACTGAAGTCAAGATTAAAGCCTTAAAATTTCAAGTACACCTCTCACAGGATAAACGTTAAAAATTATTTTGTTAATTTCTAAAACGCATACAAATCAGTATAGTTTCCATCACCTGTAGCTGAACTCTGTGTATTGATGTTAATTACTGGATGTTAATAGGCTCACCTTTTCTTGTTAAAACAGTAAAGAACAGCCTCACGGGTATGCTCTGCTGCTCTCGTAGTACTACAAAATCTGCAGCCCAGATAGGACTACTGATGTTTCTTTACAAGGCCAATGCCTTGCTTTGTCATTTTTTTCCTATATAATACTATTTTACTTCACATAAGGTTAGAAGGAGCTTCATCTCTTTTAACAGGGTTCATATTCAAGTTAATGTAGGTTATTCATCAAGAAAACTCCATTCTGGGTAAATAAAATCCTGCCTGGCGTGCTGCGTCTCTTTCAAATCTATGGGCACGTACTCTTGATGAATTAGTGACACAGAACTTAAAATAAACTACTTCTTGGAAGATCTACAAAGTCTCAAAGAACGTCTTGGAAAAGGAAAAATTCTCCCCGGCTCCTTAAAACAATTACTGAGCCTAGATACTGCCAGCTTCAAAACATCAACTTTTAATCATATCTGAAGGTATGTACTCAAAGTGAAATACCCATGGCACCCCACTCCCTTCCACAATCTTGAACTACACAATCAAAGGAAGGGATTGCACCAAAATAGAGTTTAACTGCAGTACAACTTTCATGTACCTCACTGTAAGTTTAAATTTTAAACCATTTATCAACGGTATTTACTGAGGAGGGAAAAATGCATTTTAAGGGCAACAGTCTTTTAAAAATAACTCATTTAACCTCTCGAACATGAAAGGAACTTGGAATTTCTCATCCTTCAAAACAAGAAAACCGTCTCATCTCTACATCTCTAATTTGAACCGAACTGAAATGAGCCAAAATGAATTACCACTGCATTTAAGATCATGGATTTTCATTCTGTGCTTTAAATATTTAAACAAGAAACAGTGCTTAATTTTTGCATGTGGAAGTAAAAAAGTAAATGTTAAAGATTATTTTAAAGAAAAGATCTATGAAAAATGCATTCAGTGTGGATGTCAGCAGCCCCGTCAACATGCTGCATGATATTCTGGCTGCTTTGCTTTTGATTCTGTGCACTTGGGCGCATTTATTTCTGTATGTATTATTGATATGCTCGAAAGATAATGTTACAACAAGGTCTTCAGGATCCATCCAGCTCAGATGGATAGCTGTTTTTTTAAGATTCTTAGTGGCTCCTCTTGGTGCATTTTGACAGCTGTAAACATATGTATACTGCTGGCATGGCTGGGCTAGCCATCTATAATGGATATGGAGCCATCCGGCATGGAACAAGTCATTTCTAGTGTGATACTGGGACTCTATAAAATGTTAAAACGGCCTCTCCAAATATGCTCGGCAATTCCATGAACTCCATGAAAATGTCAATCGCTCTTCGCCTGGCTTTCACAGATTGCACAATGCAATGAGAAAAGAAATATCCTCCTTAAAGGTGTGTCACTTTGGACATCTTCTCCACCTTCATCTGCTGCAATCAGTCAGTATTTAATAGCCTGGACTAAGTCCTCTTCAAAACTTTGAAACTTGCAGCACACCACTGATCACAATACACCGGATTTTATATATCTTACACAAATGACATATTTCTTTTAAGAAAAAGCCGTTTCCACAAGCTGCTGCTTTCTATGAATAATAATAACCAGGGAAGTTTAAACTGGGTTTTAAGATGCTTTCCATGAGGTGCCCTGGTTGCAGTTTGCTTTTGACTGCTCCGTTTGAGTCCTTTTTTGATCTCACTGAGGCAGTTGACACCACAGACCAGGCCATCCTGCTTGAAAGCCTCGAAAAGGTGTTTATGTTGCAGTTACTGCCCTTCAAACAGATCAGACCACGACATGCTGATAGATTATTCCCTGCTGCTGATCTCAACTGTATATCTCCTGCTTGGCGTTTCCCATGGATTGAATTAAGCCCTTTTTATCATTTCCCATTAATCAGTAATCAGTAAGTTTTTGCAATATGGCACTGACTATAATTATATTATTTAGAGGAAATCTTCCATCAGTATATAATAAAAGCCAATACTGAATCCACTCGAACATAATTACTCAATTAAACTGTTGCAAATGAAGAAATGTGAAATAACTCTAACCCCTGACATGGCGCCTATTTTTCAAGCCAAACTGAATTTGCACTGTACTTGGTACTAAACTGCAAGAAACACTGCATGGTGATAATACTGCACAATATATAATATTTGCACATCGTCTGCAAACGGGATATCCATCTCCCCAGGTGAAACACCCACTACTTCCACCTATTAAAATCTCCATTTATTAGTAATAATAATAACAATACAAATGTCCATATCCAGTCTGGGCTAAATTCTCTGTCAAATCATACCTGCAGATTCATTTACATGATTGGCTTGCAGTGACCAAACTTTCAGCGAGTCAGTGATATGAATATGAGATTGCTTAATTCCACCCACCAACAGAAAACCCCCCAAAACCTGTCACTTGGAAGTTCAGGTCTGTCCATCAGAATCTAGTTGGTTTTTCTTACCCAAATCTTTTTTACATTTTGATGTCAAAGAGAAAAACTTTCCTGTCTTGCTTCCTCCAATATGACATTCTTAATAAACTGTCGCCTTCTCCAACCCTAAGCAAAATTATCCTGGCTTTTATTCCATCTCATTTCCACCTACATGACTTTTATTTCCAGCTGAAAATCTGCAGTCATGCTAAAATCCAGAATCTTATTACAAATAATTTGTGTCCCTGCAGGTTTTTATACTAGAAATGGATAAATTACCTTCAGTCTTGAAGTTTTCAACTAATTTGACCCAGGGTGACACCGGCCCTCGTGGACTTTTGCTCTAAACGATTGTCTGACAATGAAACTTTGTATGAGACTTTATGTGGGAGAAATTAACCTCTGCAACACATTTTTTTTCCAGCCTGGTTATCTGTAAATACTTCTCACTTATCTTGACTTGCTTTGACCTCATTTGAAATTATTTCTGCCATTTTACTTTTGCATATTAAGTTTTACGGTCTCTGACTACTTAATTGACTTAACTTAATTCCCATAATGATTTTTAGTATTAATTATACTGTGTTAGGGTTGTGCTCCAAAGCACTGACGCGCAAACAATGACACTGTAAATATTAATACTGGATAAATCCTCGTGGAACAACTATTTGTTGTGTTCATTACTGTTTTTTCCCATTCATTATAGTGAAGAAATGCAAAGCATGATTTCACACAGCCTGTGCAGATATTTTTTTGTTTGTTTGGTGTAACTGTCAAATCTGAAACGCTAAAGTAAAGGACATTTTTTCTACTGCCTAACCAAACTATTCTGTTCTTTTTTTTGTCATTTATTTATAAGTTAAACTTTTTTCTGAATTATATCACCTGCTCACATTACATGTGCATCACATGCTCAAACCTTCATATACTGTGGTGCAAAGATGGAAAATTGGACATGCCCCCTGTTTCTTCAGTGGTGTGCAAAAATCTTTAGCTATTCCTCATTTTTATAGATTTTGCTAAGAAAATGGGAAATGTATCCAGTGAGAGATGGTCCAGACATACATGGACATAAAGTAAAGCAAAAACAGAGTTTGCACAGCTTTAATGAGCTTGAAAGTCAATATTTGGACTTCCTTTATTCCTCAACACAGACTGACAAAGGCAAGCGCTCTTGTAATTTCTTTAAGCAGTCTTCAGGAATAGTTCTCCAGGCTTTTAAAGCTCTTCTTTGGACTTTTGCTGCTGTTTGTTCTATTCTCTGTCAAGATTATCCCACACTGCTTTAATAACGTTGAGGTCCGGGCTCTGGGAAAGTCAATCCATGACTGATAGTGTTCCATTGTGTGTTTTTCTATCCAGGTATGCTTTTACTCTACTGGCAGTGTGTTTGGGAAAATGAAGCTATTGCTCATCTGAAGCTTTCCAGATGGTGTTGCATGGTGGATCAAAATCTGTCTGTACTTACTGTACTTTAACAAGATCCCCATTTCTGAAAACTAGACCCAAACTACGACACAGCATCCACACTGTCTGTAAAAACTCTCTCCAGACCTCCTCCGGACAAGTTGTCAATGATTTGAACCAAAAATGTAAAAATTTGGATTCATCATTCGTTAAGAGCTGTTGCCACTGATCTTCAGCCTTTTCTCCCTGCTTTCCTTGAACTACATGAATCAACTGAAGGACGAGAGCTATCTCTTACTTCTGTCAGGTGTTTGCTTGCTTTTTTATTTCCTGTTTCTTAAGGACATGACTTTCAGATACTGTTCAGATACTGTCCTCTACGTGTGTGACTTCCTATATATTTTATATTTTAAGGACACACTGCACACCATGCCAAGATAAGCCAAGTGTTCAAATTATAGCGCCATAAGCATCACCTTGTTGATGCACTTGGTGTTAGTGGATTTAATGATTCACATGTCAGTGTTAAGTGGTTTAAGAAACAAACAAATAAACCAAACCAAAAACCCAATTCCTCTAAAAATATAAGAAAGTCTGGCTCCCTGCAAGTAAAATTTAGAGGTGTAGCTCAAGACTTGTACAGGGAGTGCAGAATTATTAGGCAAGTTGTATTTTTGAGGAATAATTTTATTATTGAACAACAACCATGTTCTCAATGAACCCAAAAACACATTAATATCAAAGCTGAATGTTTTTGGAAGTAGTTTTAGTTTGTTTTAGTTTTAGCTATTTTAGGGGATATCTGTGTGTGCAGGTGACTATTACTGTGCATAATTATTAGGCAACTTAACAAAAACAAATATATACCCATTTCAATTATTTATTTTTACCAGTGAAACCAATATAACATCTCCACATTCACAAATATACATTTCTGACATTCAAAACAAAACAAAAACAAATCAGCGACCAATATAGCCACCTTTCTTTGCAAGGACACTCAAAAGCCTGCCATCCATGGATTCTGTCAGTGTTTTGATCTGTTCACCATCAACATTGCGTGCAGCAGCAACCACAGCCTCCCAGACACTGTTCAGAGAGGTGTACTGTTTTCCCTCCTTGTAAATCTCACATTTGATGATGGACCACAGGTTCTCAATGGGGTTCAGATCAGGTGAACAAGGAGGCCATGTCATTAGTTTTTCTTCTTTTATACCCTTTCTTGCCAGCCACGCTGTGGAGTACTTGGACGCGTGTGATGGAGCATTGTCCTGCATGAAAATCATGTTTTTCTTGAAGGATGCAGACTTCTTCCTGTACCACTGCTTGAAGAAGGTGTCTTCCAGAAACTGGCAGTAGGACTGGGAGTTGAGCTTGACTCCATCCTCAACCCGAAAAGGCCCCACAAGCTCATCTTTGATGATACCAGCCCAAACCAGTACTCCACCTCCACCTTGCTGGCGCCTGAGTCGGACTGGGAGCTCTGCTGCCTTTACCAATCCAGCCACGGGCCCATCCATCTGGCCCATCAAGACTCACTCTCATTTCATCAGTCCATAAAACCTTAGAAAAATCAGTCTTGAGATATTTCTTGGCCCAGTCTTGACGTTTCAGCTTGTGTGTCTTGTTCAGTGGTGGTCGTCTTTCAGCCTTTCTTACCTTGGCCATGTCTCTGAGTATTGCACACCTTGTGCTTTTGGGCACTCCAGTGATGTTGCAGCTCTGAAATATGGCCAAACTGGTGGCAAGTGGCATCTTGGCAGCTGCACGCTTGACTTTTCTCAGTTCATGGGCAGTTATTTTGCGCCTTGGTTTTTCCACACGCTTCTTGCGACCCTGTTGACTATTTTGAATGAAACGCTTGATTGTTCGATGATCACGCTTCAGAAGCTTTGCAATTTTAAGACTGCTGCATCCCTCTGCAAGATATCTCACTATTTTTGACTTTTCTGAGCCTGTCAAGTCCTTCTTTTGACACATTTTGCCAAATGAAAGGAAGTTGCCTAATAATTATGCACACCTGATATAGGGTGTTGATGTCATTAGACCACACCCCTTCTCATTACAGAGATGCACATCACCTAATATGCTTAATTGGTAGTAGGCTTTCGAGCCTATACAGCTTGGAGTAAGACAACATGCATGAAGAGGATGATGTGGACATTTGCCTAATAATTCTGCACTCCCTGTACTTTGGCAATTAAGAAATGGAACAGTAAAAAAAGAAGGCAGAATAGAGGATACATTTTCTATTCATATAACAAACACCTTTGTAATGATGTAGACACTTATAAATTGAACATGCTCTTATTTTGAAACTTTATAATTAGAAATGTATACACAGGACTCCAAATCTGGCATTTATGAATATCTGATGCCTTATGAGAGCATAATTATATTAAAGTGGATCTTTTTTCCCTCATTTTCAGACCTTTTTTTAAATTATTATATCATTTCATGATTCACACTTCCTTATATAGCTCATACTGGGTCAGGGTGCTTCTTTAGATTTGAACAAGTTGTTTTACCTTCTTTCACTTTAAGGCCACCTTCCTTCAACCCAACCTTCTTCAGACTGGGTGCCCTTCACAAACATAAACTTTAAATAACAGGTGAGCGACTCTTGCCTCACTGGAATTATGTGCATATACACCGACCTCATTATTTGAATCACTGGCGATGTTTAAATTAATATGTAAGTGCATAGAAATGACAGAAAATATAAAAGGTATATTAAATCCACTTTAATCACACAATACTATAAAAGTTGCCTACTCATTCTTTGGTTCAATGACTTTTTTTTTCATATCTTAATACTCACAGACGCAACTATATAATACTAGGCTGACAGAGAGGTCGACACATAGATGAGAATGGCAAAGCTAACAATCATCCCCCTCCACTGGGACAAAGTCAGAAAGTAATCATCATCGTCACGAGTAAAATACGTGCATGGTGCAGTGAAGCATCCCGTACCTGCAGGTCACCTGCTGTAATAGTTTTCAGGGTTTTCATGGCTAACTGAAGTTAACATTTCTGATACTGGTGAAGCTTTAATGCTCAAGTTTGCTGTGCATCTCTGACGAAAGGTCAGCTCACTCCAATTTATTTGCCAAAAGGAGAAGGCACGGAGCAACAAGCAGAGGCTAGGAATATAATCTGCGCTCCACCCTGATGCTGAAACCTGGTTCTGCTCTGTAAGCAGCTTCACAATAAGCATGGGCAGCAGCGCGTGACTAATGATCAACGACAGTGACAAGGAAACTGCAATCATTACATAGAGACAAGTTTTGTGGACAAATATTTGGTTAGCACCGACAATGCTTATTGGGGTCATTTCAATTTCATCGTATTTCCAAAACACCTTTGGGTATTAATATGAAACCAATTCTCTTGTGGTGGTGGTGGAGATGGGGGATCTTGAAGAAATTCAGGGTGACCATTTCTCATTTTGGATTCAAGAAAAAGAAAATTGCAGCCAGCCAGAATCAAAGTGGGAAAAGTGGTTAAAGGATTATTGATCGATTTATTTGGGCGAACATCTCCGTTTAAAGAGAGTGGACTTCACCTCAGTCTGTGTCTTTAAGTCCCCAGATGACTGCATGCACTCAGTGAACTATTAAATCGACAACCAACATTTAAAAACTGCTGGCCAGAATGCAGCCTGCCTTTTCATCGGTATATACACTTGTAATTCTCCTGTGTAGATGCGAGCAACTAAATGACAAATACTGCGGCATATTATGTCTGAAGTAGAAGGGCCATAGTGTTTGTTTCATTACAGATGCAATTTTTCAGACTCTGAGCTGCTATTATGTTGTAATTCTGGTAAAAATTCATGAATTCAAATGAGGACTATTTTGTATTTAAAATCAAATTTATCACCCAGTATGCTTGGCACTTCACAGAGATTTATTGCCTTTAGACCATACACACAGCAATTTTAAGCTTTGTAATCCATAGAAGATTTGGTTTATGATTTAATTTAAGTTTTAACTAAAGCTGTAATCCCACGGATTTCTTTCATGGTTGATTTTGCTTGTGCTATGTATTGAGATGCAAATGCACATTAATAAAACAGCAGAACTGATAAGGCAGAAAACTGACCGATTAAGGAAATATGGAGCCCCTAAAGCCCCGGCATAAGGTAACGTAACAGTTTTTTTTTCTTTCACACAAGTTGTTATCCTGTGCAAACAGCTTGTTTATCACGTGTGTGCATGTTATTTATCTTTTCCATCTATTCCTATGTATTTTATAATTTACTATGAAATCACGTGTCTCAGAAAGGGGTATAAAAATTCTGACACTGAGACTCAAATTGCACCATGCTGCAGTTTCATCGTTCCAGTTCTGCAATACCCACTGTTAAAGATGTAATGCTTAAAGACTGTTTAAGAGCCATGTAAACAGGAAATACATTTTTTTTTATTCATGATCCAATGATCCTGTTGTCACATTGTTTTTGTATTCATCCATGCTAAAGATGCATTACATTGTACCTTTAAATGTAATACAGCGTGTACTGAACTGTCATTTTGGAGAACTGTTATACAGCTAGTCTCTAATAACATCAGATGCATATAGCAACATAGAAAAAAATTCATCTAATCAAGTTTTATTTTCCTCTCCGAATGTCAAACTACTAAATCACTTGCTTCATACACGGCAGGACTATATGAAGGACCGTGTAGTCTACAGCCTGCACAACCAATTATTCCAGCCACTAGCTGGAATAATTGGTTGTAACATCAAGAGTTTCATTGTATCATATTTCCCAGGTGAAACTATGAGTTGATAATGTGATAAACTGAGTTATTTCTATATAGTGGCCCTATAGAGTTTTTTGATAAAGTCTTGCGGTTACTTGTGGGACTTTGTGGTCTCCTTATATGCAAATTTGGGGGTTATAATAAGCACTGAGGGATTTTTTAATTTTTAAAATAACAAACATATCTTTAAGATTTTGTCATGTAAAAGGGGACACATGAACAATTTTCAGCTTTGAATTTTGGTCTTAGTTTGGATCTAACTCTAAATGGTTTTATAACTTTGGTCTCCACTGGCCATTGTTATGTCATTTTGTTGAATATTTAATTCAGCAAGATTCAGCCTAGACTTCTGATGTTGTGCCTGGAATCATCTGGGAGTTACAGCTCCTAACACTCCTATTGGGACTACTTTGGACTTTCCCTTCCAGATCTTGTCCAGTTGTTCATGCAATCCCTGATATTTTTCAGTTTTCTCTTGCTCCTTCTTTCTAATGTTGCTGCACATTCTGCTCCGTGTAAAGCACCATGATGTCTGGTTAGTTGGCCAGCAGTTGCTTGTCTGTCTGGAACTGGAAGTCCCATTGGACCTTAGCCCCATTATTCTCAAATGCCTTCAAAGATGTCCCATTGGGAATTCTAATCCATATGAGGCACAGATATTCACATATATTGTTCTAGCCAGTTGGCCATGCCTTTTAATGTACACAGTCCCAGCTTGCAGCTTACATCCTGCTACTATGTGCTGTACTGCCTTGGGGGCACCTTTGGACAGTCTTCAGCCTGGGTCCTGTCAGGTGAGAAAGAGACTACTCACTCTATGCTGTTGTATAGGGCCTAGTCCTGTGCTGCCATGTCTGTAGCCAGGTCCACGTCAAATGTTGGGGAACCAGAAAGACAGTGAAATAAAATGTACTCTCCAGTATTAAAGCGTGTGTTTTGCTGATAGGTCCATCCACCCATTAACATCTCCCAATGCAAACTGTCACTCTATTATAACATCACCTCAATCTCTCCCATTGCTCCCATTATAATTACTACAGTCTCAAGAGGAATTTGTAGCTTGAACGTAAACATATGTCTATTGAGTCACTTGCTGAAATGAGTGATGCCGTCTTTCTTCAGGAGAAGACAGCCTGGATGGATTACATGCATGCATTGTTTTCCTGTGAATCATTTGTGCGTATGAATACAATCTGTATTCAGCAAGGGGAATAGCAGCCTCTACTATTACTAATAAAAATTACTATACAGGGAGTAATTATTGTATAGAAGAAGAATAAATGACTACTACTGGGGGAAAATGGAGTGTGATTACATATTTTACCTAAAGTATCAAAGTATGTCATAAGTGTCACAAAGTCTGCAGGATAGCCTCCATTTTTTGGGCCAGAACTGATTGTGTGATAGGCCATTTTCCAGTGTTGTGAACATACATCTGCAGAAAGTGAGAGAGCCCTCAAACAGTGCAGACAGCTAGTCATGGAGATGTGAGCGTTAAGACCCAAAGAAATGCTTCACAGAGAGAGCATTCAACCATCCTCCCTTTTCCTGGCAGTCACTACAGCAAACCTCACATCAGCATGAATGAAGGAACGGTAGTGAAGAAAAATGACATGCTGAGCTTTCTGGAAGGAGATGTCCTTCATGGGCTACAATACAGCAAATAGTGTTATTATCTATGACCACTGCATTCTGTTATTCCTCTCTCATCCCCTTTCCTTTTTGCTAACACTGTGACGAAGAAGGAGCCATACTTCACCTTGTTATTTACATGTAGCTGTAATAATCCTGCGTGCTCCTTCCCCTTCACATTCATTTTGATATTCTACAATATTTACGATTAGGGGCTTAGCAGCGCGTACACAGTGCAGGCAGAGAGTAATGAATAAATTAAGCATTAGAGCGAAGGAACAGATCTACTCAGAGGTCACATGTATTTTGCTGCCATTTTAAAACAGGCAGATCGCTGAGGAGCACGGAGGAAGAATACGTCCAGTCAGTTGCAGGTGAGCGGCTGTAAATGGGCGGGCGTCAAGGGAGCGCCTGAATAATTTATAGCTCCTCTTGTGCTGCACAAACAGAGGCGGCTTATTTCAAACAAAGAGAACATGATGTCTGTTATGAATTTTTGTTATGCTTTGTTTCGCTCTGTCAGGTTTGTACATTGCATTTTCATCTGCATCTGATTTCCTTTCATTCGATCTATCAAACTGCTGACATGCACTTGTAATCGATGCAGCTGCACATGCTTCCTAAGCAAAAAAAAGCTCGGTCAGGGTTTGGGTCGGAGAGCAAGAAAGCCGCATGTCAGGGTGCTCTTAATCTTTGATCCAATCTATCTCTCATTTTCCTGCAGCCTGAGACGTCAGTCTCCGGAGATGCCAGGTCTCACTGACACAATTCTCCTGAGAAACTCACAGCATGAACCGTTAAACATGGCGCTCTCGTAAGAAATCATACTGAGAGGCTGATTGCCATTTCTTACCAACTCCACCAGCATAGTTTAACACATTTATTAACTCTTCTGCATTCTCTGGGAAATCCTAAAAAATAAAGTCAAACAATTGAGATATTTGCACAATGAAAGAAAAGTTCAAAATAATTTCTTTTCCCCACATCTTGCACTGAGTTTACCAACATATTGTGTTTCTCTGTGGCTTTCATCCCCCAATCCAAATTCTCTTAATGGCAACAATCTCAAGTTACTATCTGACTTATTCTTGTTAGACAGTAAAGAGACAGATTGAAAGTAAGAAATGGGATTTATAAACAGCATTATACAAACAACAGCCTGCAAGCTAAAACTGCTTTTCTATGTTGCTGCTATAACTATTGTTGTTGTTGTGACTGTAGTGCCACTCACAAACAGCTATAATTCCTAAGTGCTTTGTGATGTCAAGTCTTGACTCACTGGATGTGTGCGCGCGCGTGCGTGTGTGTATAATTTCTTTAGTTGTTGTTTTTAGCTTCAGCTGTGCCTTCCTTTCAATGCTTTGACACTGTTTTGGCTTCTTGTTGTATTTGTGCTTGCTGCTTTCAAGGAAGAGCATCAGCCTGCAAAGACTGCAAGTGATGATAATGTCACTGGCAGCAACTTATCCATTTACATTATATCGATTTCAATTTTAAAGAAAAAGATCAGACCTGTTATGCAGATTTGCCTTCTGCGTTTGAGGGCGAGCTTTGCTTTTCTCCCCTCCTTTCCATTCTGCAACTCCAAACAAACCCACGTCTCCCTTGTCGCATGCATAAGGCTTCGCCATTATAGGGCATATCCCTCAACAGAAGGTACCCTCAATCTGTATTCCTGGTTTGTCCTTTACTGTTGAATTTTGTGACAAACGGTTTGGATTGTTTTGTATAATTTGCAAAAACAACTGAGAGATCACCACTTTTGCAAGGATAGGAAAGGTCAGCAGAAATAATAAACATCTCTTTAATTGATTTGCTAATTAGTTGCCAATTAAAGTGACCACATGCCTAATCATGTAAAACACTCTGTGGCCAATAAATACTTACTCAGCATCTGTTCTAGTTTTCCTGCTGCAACTTGCTGCTTCTTTTGAGCCTATTTTTAAAGGGAACATTTTAAAGGGGGCATGTAGTGTGTATTTCTAGGTCTACGATTTTATTCTGGGGCTCTAACGGCATATTTTTGCATGATTCACAGTTCATAAACTCCGGATTTGTATTATGTCTGTCTCTTTATTGAGCCCTTCAGGTCAGTTTCTATCTGAAAAATTATGTTTAAGGTCCTGTCTCTTAAATCCTTCCTCTCCATGAGCCCACTCTGTTCTGATTGGCAGGCTAAGAGAGGATGGCAATGGAAAGCTCACAAGACAAACAATAGTAGCTGGATTTTCTTTTCTTTTTTTAAATACTCTTTACTCAAAATCTGAATGTCTTATATACATTCATATATGTTTGAGCTGGAAAATGAGACACCAACAATGCACAGAGATATGGATAGAGACAGAAAGATACAAACAGCTACTTGTGGGCATGTACCAAAAATCTGACGTTGGATTGGTTGAGGTAGAGGTAATGTTGCAACAAGGGCACCCTGAGCAGGCATGGCTTTTCATTCAAGAAAGGTTTTGAAACAATGTTGCAGTATAACATAGAACTGACTTTGCAACACTCTATAAATCATAGAAATAGTGTCCCTATGTATCCCTGCTCTGAGAGTACATATTGTCACACACAGCTGCACTATCAGACTAGCAAAGCCTGCAGCAGAAACAACCAGTGCCACCAGGAATACAATTATCATTTGAATATAAAGAGTGTCAGTGATTATGTTTTTTAGCCCTGATGACCTAACTACATGATTTCTGTTAAAACAATTATAGTAAACACACTGCTTTATTAGCCTTGCCAGTATCGGGTTAGATCTCTTTTTGCCTTCAGAACTGCCTGAAGTCTGTGTGGCAAAGATTCAACAAGGTGAAAGAAGCATTCCTGGGAGAATTTGTTCCATATTGACATGATAGCATCACGCAGTTATTGCATATTTGTTGGCTTTACATCCAGGATGCAAATCTCCCTTTCAATTAATCCCATAGGCGCTCTATTGGACTGAGATCTGATGATCATCGGAGGCCATCTGAGTATCTTTTGTGCCAAGAAAATATTCCCCACACCATTACACCACCACCACCAACCTGAACTGGTGATATAAGGCACGATGGATCCATGCTTTCGTATCGCTTATAGTAAATTCTGACGTACTACCTAAAGGTTGCAGCAGAATGCAAGACTCATTGAACCAAGCCATTTCAATCGCCTTTCTTCTCCATTCTGATGCTCAGTTTGTCTTATGCTCTGCATGCTTAAACGGGGTTATTAGATATTTGTATTAATGAGCATTTGAACAGATGTACGTAATAAAGTTGAAATGGCTGGTTGCAAACTAAACATTTTGTTTGTTTGTTTTGTTTGTTTTATGAAGATGTATTTTTGATATAGTCAGTGCCTTGTTACCACATGTTTATATCTTACTGGCATCTGAAGTCTTACATTTGCAGAGAGTTTCCTACAACTTTTAAATTGATACTAATTACATAAATAGATAATAGGGGCACTGGCCCATGCGACAGACTTGAGGGTGTACTGACATTAGGCTCCAAATGAAAAGGACATTAATGGATGGATGGATGGATGGACATATGATAATAACTAATAATTTTAAAAACTAGAAATCTCCATTTTTTATTTGATATCTAGAGAAAAACAGTTATTACATCATTATTAAGTGTGTCCTTCCGCTTACTAATATCACTAGTAATTCAAAGTGTTTCACAGGTAGTAGAACTTACCAGAAATCTTCTCTGGATTAAGGTTACCTCAGTGTCTTTTGTGTCTTTGTATAATCTCAGACTGCATGTTGCTGACATCAGGTCACTGTGGGAGCTGTACCATCTGCTGCAGGACTCCTTGTTCTTCTTGTCGCTAAAGATAGCTCTTTATGACTTTGTTTGGTTCTGTGTTTTGGCTCTTTGTCATGTTACACAATGAATCTGGGATGTTGAGAAGTCTCCTTGATGGGTGTTTCATGATGAATAAGAGACTAAACAGCTCAAGTGCCTGAAAACTTTTGCACAATAGAGTAAAAAGATAATTACTGTCGTAGCTCCCTTTGCACTACAAAGCACGCTACACTGTATGTTTCACTGAAAACTGTTTAAACTATCAAGTCTAAACTATCAATAGGCCCCGATATTCCACTCTCAGTCTCTTTTTGCAGTGTGCTCAGGCATCTGTAAGCCAGTGCCTGTTCTCACACTTGAGAGTTAACATGTTGTCAGAAAGGTTTCTATATTTAGAGGCACCTCCCTGAGAGGTTGGCTAACTAAAGTTGAGGAAACACACTTCAGTTGGAAGAGAATCAGCTGGGGCAAGTTCTCAAGTCACAGAACTCTGTTGGAATTTTTAAGTCAGATATTCACTTGTCACATTAAAACAATCAGACTCGGGCTGTGAGCAGCTGCTGATCCTCTGATAATACAGGCACGCAAGACAGTGAGAGAAAGCTTGTGTTTGGAAAGTAAATATATAGAGATAGCTTATAAATACTTGATATAGTCATGCAATAAATAATGAATATATTGAAAATATAAAAAAAGTGACACCAAATTAGCCCAGCTATAAACTTTATGTAGTCTTTTTATGTTGTATTTGAAATGAAAAGAGAGATTTCTCTGTAGTTTTTAATCAAAGATCCAGGAGGATTACATCCCATTTGTGGCTTGTCTTTGGGATCAGACATCAATTTGCCTCTGTGTATGATAGCAAGTCTTGCCACACCGCATATGTGGGCAGGCAATGAGAGGAATGTTTGCTCACCTCTCCATCATAATCTGTTGTTCATCAAAGAGATCTATTTTCTGCCCTCTTTGTACCTTTTCACTGGACGGCAAAGTCTGACAAAGTGCCTGGGTCTGTGCTTTCTAATGATGATATATGAGAGTTATCCTGAGGATGTTGTCAGATCAGGGACTGTGTTGTGGGTGTAAACCTACGGGGTGACATGAGGTACTTTAAAAAAAAAAAAAAGTCTTTCTTCTGTGATTCAAAAAGATTATCTGGTGATGGAGTGCTACTCTTGAGAACCTTGAGGTTCTTTAACTCTGTTAAATAGACCTTAACGTTGACTATTATTAACCCCATTTTCTAATGTGTTTATCTATAATTGAAACTATCACGACTTAAGTCATTTCCAGAGGAAGGGATCTAAGCTGTTCAATAAGACACTAGCTCCTTCAAGGGTCTTGATTCACAGATAGCAGTATATATATATACACCTTTCTGTGATAAGAAGAATATGTGGTGTAATGCTGTTTAGAAAAATTGCCAGAACCTGGGTTTTTGGTGAATTTTCAAATATCTATGTGGTGGCAGAAATGAAGATTACTTTACAAATCTTTAAATACACACTCCTTAAAAAGGATTCCACTGCGTGTGAAATCTCGCTGTTGTTCAGCTTGTACTGCTTTGACACAGTGCGTTTTACAACAACGATTTCTCAAACTGACACAGAATAAAGAAGGGTCGCAGCCTCCTTCTGTTTAATTATAGCAACTTGAGAAAAGCAGCAGAAGCCATCAAAACAGCTATTTGCAAGGAGGGAGCCCAATTTCAAAATGAGGCAGAAATCTATATTTTGGTGCATTGATATTTGGCGTGTTGAATGTGTTCTCATTTTGCAAAGCACTAGACTCATGGCAGCGGTTTAGCTTTTTTTTCCTGCTGTATGCTAACATGAGAAAAACACACAAACCAACTGCAAAGCAAAGTGAGGTCTGAAATCTTGCATAGCTTAATAAAATAGTGCAAAAGTGTTCTATTTACAGTACTGTGCAGAAGTCTCAAGCCACCCCTCATTTCTTTATATTTTGCTTTCAAATAACCAGACATACCTATAATTATTTTAAAGTTGTTCTTTGGAAAATTGCTAGGTTTTTACTCGGTTTAATCCAGTTCTTCTACCTGATTATTGTCAAAGGAATGGCTTTTGTTTGTTAAGCCACTTTACACTGGCCTATGAATCACTCAACCTTAAAAAAAGCACCTAACTCAAGCGATGATTCATTGTTGTGTCTCCACACAATAAAACTTAGGAGAGAACTAGTTTTAAATTGTATCTTTAGATAATTTACTAGGTTGTTACTAGCAGCCTGTCACTAAACAAGTTCTCTTTAGAACACTTTGTGAAAAATAAAAACACAGTCTGATTGGATGTTTTTTTAGAAAAGCCATCAAGGTGTTTTTCAAAAAAACTTTTACCTGAAAACTTGGGATATCTTGGCATGGTCTGCAGTGTGGAAACTGGAGAAATGAAGGAAAAAGGAGGAAGTGACAGGCCTGAAAAATGGACCACAGCAGATGAATAGTATCTGAAAGTCATGTTCTTACAAAATACAAAACAAATCCAAAAACTGCCTGACTTAGGACTTAGAAGATACTGCATATCTGGTCCTTCATTCATCTAGTATTCACTGTATTCTTGTCAGAAACGGTTTCAGTGGAGGGATGGCTGTGAAGAAGCCATTTTTAAGAAAGAGAAACAGGGAGAAAAGGCTGAGGTTTGCCACGTACTGGACTGAAAATCAGTGGTAACAGGATGTATTGAGTGATGAATCAATTTTGTAAATTTTTGGCGCAAATTGTCACCAGTATATATGAAGGATGTCAGGAGAGAAGCACAACAGTGTACAACCATCTGTAAAACACTGAAGACTCGGTCATGGTTTGGGGATTTGTCTAATCTGATGGAATTAGGAGGATAGAGAACTGCAGTCAGATCCACAATGTAATATCATCTGGAAAATTTTTGAGCACCAGCTTTATTTTTTAATATGACCATAAATCAAACACACTGCCAATGCAGTAAAATCATACCTGGAAAGATAAATACTTAATGGATTGCTATCAGCCATGGATTGGCCTCCCCAGAGCCCAGACCTCAATATTATTGAAGCAGTGTGTGACCATCTTGATGGAGAATGGCACAAAAAGGCAGCCAACATCCAAAGAACAGCTTTGAATGTCCTTCAAGAAGTCCGGAGAACGATTCCTGAAGACTACTTAGAGAAATTACAAGAAAACTTGCCTAAGAGAGATCAGGCTGTGTTGAGGAATAAAGGTGATCATACATTAGAGTTGTTCTCTGTTTTTGAAATTTGAATAAATCATTACACCTATTTCCCATTTTCCAAGGAAAATAGACAGAAATGAGGAGTGGATGAAGACTTTTGCACACCATTGTATATACATACCAAAACGTCTACATTGTTGATTTTAGTCTTGCTTAGGGCAGATAATTAAATAAAGCACTATGGAAATTATTTTATTCTTAATAGAAAACTCTGCGAATTTTTATAACCTGAAGTAATGCTTATGAAGCTTTTGTCAACTTAAGGGAAGGAGAACTGTTAAATAAGCATTTTAACAGCATCCCAAAGTATCAGCACTAATTAAAGTGCACAATGATTATTTATTTACACGCTCATTTCGTTTTCTGCAAACTTACATTTACAACTAATGTGTTCTTCACCAATAGTGCCCTTAAACTGTCAGCAAGCAGCTCAGTATCAGTGATTGCAGCGTGCACAGATAAACCTGATTTGTTTTGAATGTTGAATCGGCAAATCTGACGGATTTGATTCAGTATTGTACAAATGCATTCGCTTTGCTCTTTTAGGACTGAGCAGAAAGAAAGCTAATCAATATATATGTCTTCGCAATCTTCACTTCACTCTTTAAACACAAGTGTTTTTTCTTTGCTTTTTTCTTTAAATAAACACAAAAAAACATTACATCCGGTTTTCAACTTTTCAGAAATAATGGCTTTCAACACTATCATTATCCTCCATAGTTTGACTTGCTTTACCGTGCTTCTTGAAAGATTTGTGAAAAGAAGAAGAGTGCTGCTGATGTTTGTAATCTTCTTTTTTCAATTTCTAAAAGAAACAAAAAAAAAACCCCAACTAGATAAATCAAACACATTTGCACTAACAATGACATATAGACCAATCAGACATAACATTATGATCACTGACAGGTGAAATGAATAACACTGATTATCTCTTCTTTATAGCACATGTGATTAGGGAACAAGAATCTCCAAAGCTGGAGCTCTTGTGGGGTGTTCCTGGTCTGCAGTGGTCAGTATCTATCAAAAGCGCTCCAAAGAAGCAACAGTGGTGAACCAACGCCAGGGTTATGGGCGGCCATGTCGTCCGAGCCAACAGGTTTTAATTGTTTCCATTGCTGAAAAAGTTAATGCTGGCTCTGATAGAAAGGTGTTAGAATAGACAGTGCATTGCAGTTTATAGTATATGGGGCTGCATAGTCACAGCAGCCATCTTGACCCTGTCCACCACCAAAAGCAGCAATAAAGAGCAAGGGAGCATCAGAACTGGACCACAAAGCAATGGAAGAGGTTAGCCTGGTGTAATGAATTACGTGGATGGCTGGGGACGAGTGCAACTCTTAAATTGGGAGCACAAGGCACCCAGATGTACTATGTGAAGACGGCAAGCTGATGGAGGCAGTGTGATGTTTGAGCAATAATTGTCTATGGAAACCTTGGGTCCTGCCATCCATGTGGATGTTATGTTAACATGTTGCAGAACAACAACACCCTTTCATGAAAACAATATTACCTGATGGCTCTGGCCTCTTTCAGTAGGATAATTAGCCCTGCCACAAAGGAAAAATGGTTCAGGAATGTCAATTTCAAAAATGATTCAGTTCTCAATTCAATCGAGCATCTGTGGGATGTGATGGACAAACAAGCCCAATCCATGTATTGGCACATCTATCTATCTATCTATCTATAAATAACACCAAATACATGAAGGACACTATCTACAGTAATGAACTGGCCTTACTCTGTGCTGAGCTCTGTTCTTTTCAGTCTTCCTGTATAACAGCTTTTAGAGGGAAAATGAACCAAAGTACTGTAACCTGGATTGCACATGTAATAACATGTCAAAGGTGTCAAACTCATTTCCTGCACTCAGCTCGCTGCCAAAGGAGACCAAAATCACCTCCCTGAGAAAATAAATCATAATCCCGAGACCGTGTCGTCCACGTTTTTTTAATTTACACCACTGAGTTAAATCTTCTCTTTGCTAAACTAATTCGAAGAACTCGATCAACTCAACACAGAATCGCAGATGTTCTGCTCATTTTAGAAAGTCCATAAGAAGCTCTACATCTCGTTTTATGTATTTCTAGGTGAATTCAATTGCTAATGCAAGTGTTTTGCCTTTAAAAGACTTTCTATTTCTATCCAAGTGCCAAATAAACTGATAGCTGCTTTCCTGTGCAGCGCTCCAACGAGACACTCCCTTTGTGCAGAATGTATCCTGCAGAACTGCCAGTTCAAAGGAAGAAAAAAATCAATGTCCTCTCAAAGTGCCACATTATATAAACCCCAGCAATCAGAAACATGATCAGATTCGATATTTGCACTGTTTTGTGGCCATGTTCACTGACATATCATGATATGGTGCATTTGCAGTGTTGTTGTTAATCTTCTTCTTTTTTTTTTGCACTGTTACATTACAGTATATGTGAAGCTTTTAGATTTTTTTTCCTTTTTGTATGAAAATTTTAAATGTATTAAGTGATTAAGAAATAAGATTTCTAAATCACTTAATACATAATAATAATAATGTGCTTTGTATATCTAGAAAGACACTAAGTATGATGAAAGTCCATCCTCCCATTCTTTCCCAACACACCAGAAAGTCTGCCTCTAAACCAACCAGCGAAGTTTGCAGCAGGCTGTGACGTCAAAACCACATAAGCATAACCCCCACTAGAAGAGATCTGCCTGAGTAGGCACAGACCCTCTGCTTTTTGACTGAGCAGCCACAGTCCAACACTGCTATTTCCTCGCCAGAGTCGCTTTTTCAAACTAAAATATCTCAATCAGGAGCATAGAACACCAAATCTGTTGTTGGCTGTAAGATTGAACACACGAGTCTTCATGTACTCCCAGCATCTGGGGAACTAAATACAAGTGGATTACTTTTATTTTTATGGCAATGTGGTCTGCACCACAGTGGCAAAATCCTTATCTCACAGCCAAGAGATATTTCGAAATTGTAATGCTGAGGCACAGATAGAAATGCTGGAAGCCTGGAAACCAAAAATTGTGTTTTTATCGTAGTGTTTTTTGTTTGTTTCTCTCTGACTCTCTGCGCTTACACATAACTTATTTAAACACAGGCAAATTCCTAATAAAGCCTTCCTCGTTTTTCCTTCCTGTGGCCAGACAACGGAATTAGTGAAAAGAAAAACATGACTGACATGCTGCATGTGTACTACATGTTAATCAGCAGTCACTACAAGCCATTTCCAAAGACATTTTTTGGCAAAGTTACCCTGGACATATTGTTTATCTACTGTAAAATGAAAAAGTTAGAAACAACAAAATGTCTCAAACAGCTGCCATATCAGGTGAATGTGCTGCTGCTACCATTGGCTTATCCACTGTGTCACTGGCAGACCTGTGTGTGGCGGGTCTGCTGGATTTAAAGCTACAGACACTGAAACATCTCTTAGATCCTGACACTCTGTTTAGATTTAATAATATTCTGTATGACAACCGGAGCTGAAACTTGAAATACACGATCGTTGGACATAACTTGTTAAAAAGGGTTACAGTCTGAAAACTAAAGCTGTTTTCACACGTGTGCTGAAGTCTTGAACTTCGCAAGACATCACCCAGAAGAGCTGCATGTGAGAACAAAAAATGTCAGAATCAATCTGTATAAGGTCCATGTGATGTCAGATGGAGCCCAAGTGTGAACAGAGCGAGTAATTGCCCAGAGATTTCACAAAGGTGAGTGTGCATTCTGATGACATTTCTATCATGTCACCTGCACGCTCTATCCTGGTGTCCCCCCTCCCCAAGCCCCTGCCTAAACCAAAGAGTATCTCCAGTAGTGTCAAACACACATGCTATGTGTGAAAGAGCAACACTGGAAAGTGCGCGTCCCTGATCATTCAGACAGTTACGTGTGACATTTATGTGTGAAAACAGCTAAAAGCTGGGGCAGAAAACATGTTTTGTAATAATAACCTTTTCGCATCTTATGACTCAGGTGGACTGCAAAGAAACAAAAAACTCTGCGCCTCCTCTTTCTTTACAGGTTAAAGCCTGATACAGCAGCTTTTGCCCAAACATAGATCTTTTTAGACCAAACTGGGTGAGTAATACAAAGTGGAATGAAGAACAACATTCAGGGAAATAAGATGTATGGGTGCAACGGGGTGAACAGATGACTTTCACCTAGGAGAGTGAGGTTCAATTTGAGTGAAGCTAAAAGTCAGCAGTGACTTGTTTTTGGTGGTATGTGCGCGTGCTCATCTGGAGGGGGGGCTTAGACGAGAGACATATTTAAATTCTGCTGTGTGTTTTCTTTTTTTTTGCCCCTTCAAATTTCAACTTACTGAAAGGATCTGAAAACTCTCTCCACCACTGGTTAAAACCTCCTACAAGCTGAGAAGATCATGAAAATTTGATGACTGTAATAAATTACTGTAGAAGCTTTAGACCACAGATAAGACAGCACCACTCTCCTTAAGTACAGACCTACCAGGTGATTACTGTAAACACAGGAAAACTAATTTAGCAAGGGTGTATCAAGTCATTTTACTTCTTTGTTCTCAAATAATAACTTTTGTTTCAGGTTATGGGAATGTTGACACACAATTACCACTGTAGTGGCTTTCATGACATTGATGAAGCTATAAGTAAAGAGCTTGAAAAGCCACAGCATGTCCATTCTTACTGGAGCAAGAAATACATTTTTACACTTGTCGCAAATAAAGCAAACGTGAAAACAATAGAAGAAAAAAATCTAAAGCGACGTCACAGTAAGAAGCTTGTATCCTTTGTTTTTTTGGGGTTTTTTTGCACAAAGGCATTTAGGAAAACTTGTCATTAGAAACATCCAGCTGCTCTATTTTCTGAGCGGTGATAATGTGCTCTCGTAAGACTTTTGACAAGAGGAAGCACACATGAGGCATGAGTTCATGCTGAGTTTATGTCATGTGAGAGTACAGCAGCTGAAAAGCAGCTTCTATCTATCTGCAAACAGAAACACGAGGGCAACTTAGAATAACAGCGGCACATTATAGGTGTTCATCTACCAAGGATCCTGTTTAAGGTGTGATATATGCTTCATTGGAGGCTCATAAATAATTACCTCATTACATAATGGTGAAGACAACCTTCCTTCCCTTAGTCATTATTTACTGTATAAAGAAAATTCCTTTGAATGTATATGACAAACCGCCAATTCCTGAGGAATATCAATGTTGCACACATTCATAAGTTTATCAAACCATCTATTGTATGTATTCTCAATCCGTGTTCGCAGCAGCCCAGGGTGTTTTCTGCCGTTCATCAGAGAGGCTGTTTTCCCTATTGAGATAAGAAATTAAATCTGCAGGAGCAGAGGATGCTGGGTTTGCTGCAGGGTGGTGAAGCAGCAGCTCTGATAATGGAGCCGACTCCCATTGCGCAGGCTATGAGGCAAACAGCCGTGGCGCCAGCCCAACCCTGCCTATGTGAGAGGATAGTTAACAGAGTCACTCAGCTGAGGATCTCTCTCTCGTTCTCTCTCTGCCGCTCTCTCCTTTCTGTATGTGAACATGTGGTTAAAGCTGTATGTGACAAAGCAAAGGAAAAGTATGAGACGCTGTGCTTTTGAATTGCTCCGTTTCTCAATTCGAGCTAGTGTGTGGGAGAAAAAAGGAAATGAAAGAGTAAAACTGCAAGCTTCGCCTTTGTGAAGGGAATATGCTCGCATGATGAGTCAAACATATTGACCCTGAGCGATCGATCGTGTCAAAGGGTGACAATATTCCTTTAGCATATTGTTATCAAAGCCTCTTCCTTTCTGTCCGACTGCCGCCATCACTTTCCTCTCACATTAACAGTCTGGATGTTTTGTAGAGTGTTATGCAAATGTAAAGAGGGTTTTAATTTCAATTTGGGAACTCACCAGAATACTGGGCTGTTTTGGATGCTCCTCACAGGGTTCAGTTCAAAGCAGCCTGCGGAGAGAAATAAACGGTCACACCTTAATGTGCAGGCACAAATAACATTGGGGGCCATACGGCAGCAGTTGTAATAGTGTCAGAATTGTAAAAAGGTTCAATTTATAGTTCAATCTTTGATTCCATCCCAGACTTAATACAAATGATTTGATATTTTTGTATTGGTGGAACAAAACATTTTCTGCCTACAGAGCCTCTTACCCAGGTAGAATTTTCAAGAAGAAATATCGCTCTTCTTGCCTCCTACTCTAAAGAAGATTTCCAGCTTTATATAGATAATTAATAATTTTCTCAAGTCTATATAATAATTAACCTTGGATTGTCATTACAGCTATTAAATAGGATGAATGGATTCAATGAATGCCAACTGCTGAATGCTGAACATGTAGTTTCTGGAGGTTTTGCGACCTTCTTTTGTGCCATGCGCTAAGTAACACACCGCATTATCGCTGCAAATTTTATTATTAAGATGTCAGCCATAGAAAAATCGAGAGGTTCAGTAAAGGTAATAACTTTAATAGAATGATAAAGAAATACCGTAAGGTATTTTAATCCCATACAGCCTCCACACTGACCAAGCGATTAAAGATTATATTGCGGGCACAGAAACAATCTATCCCAGCTCATTAATTACACCCGCCTTTTCAGTTAAACAGTTATTTAATGAATTAAATTAATCATCTAACTAATCATTTCATTAATGAACAACATCTGCACTGATTCTTCTGCACTGTCTCAAAGCTGTGAACCAACCTTAAACCTCTTATTAGCAATACCAAAACCTTTTACCACCTTTATGCTAAAAAGTCAAAGCAGGAAACAGGTTTTACAGATAGATGGCTTTAGCTTTCGCTCTCCAAATTTTTAATAAAAGACATTTTATGAATTCATGAAGATATTAGCTCATTTGGAATTTGATGGCAACACAAGGCTGGAAAAGTAATTGGTACTAAACAGAAAAGACTTGAAAATCATTTAGCAAAGAATTAGGTTAATTGGCAACAGGTCAGTAACACCACTGGGTCTAAAATAGCATCTTAGAGAGGAAGAGTTTCTCAGAAGATGCACAAGATACCCGAATTTGCAAAAGACTGCATCTACAAGTTACAGAATCATGTTTCTCAACAGAAAATTGCAAAGGCTGGGAACATCTCTTATACCTCTCTATGGTACATAACATCATCAAACAATTCAGATTATCTGGAGAAATCTCTGTGTGAAACAGGCAAGGCCAAAACTCAATATTAGAGGCCTGTGATCTTCAGGCCCTTAAGAGCTCCTGCATTAAAATCACTGCATGGGGTCAGGAACACTTCCAGAAGTGCAAGCTGAAGCTCTTTCACACAAAGAAGAAGCCATATGTGAACATGACACAGAAATGCCACCATCGTCTTCAGGCCATTTGAAATATAACGAGGCAATTGAAAAACTATGAACATCTCTGATCTGCATCCTCCAGATAAAAGAGAAGAGGGACCATCTGACTTGTTATCAGCATTTAGTTCAAAAGCCCAAGTTTCTGATGGTATGGGGATGCATTACTGCTTATAGGACTGGCAGCTTCACATCTGGAAAGGCACCATTAATGCTAGAAGGTATATACAGGTTATAGGGCAACATATACAATGTCTTGCATATTTCAGCAAGTCAATGCTAAAGAACATACTGCAGCTATTGAAACAGCATGGCTTCATAACAGAAGACTCCCTGAACTGCTGACCTGGCCTGCCTGTAGTCGAGACCTTTCACAGAGTAAAAACATTTGGACCACCAGGAAGTGAAAAATACAGCAAAGAAGGCCCAGGGCTGTTGAGCAGCTCGAATCCTTTATCAGACAAGAATGAGACAACATTGCTCTTCCAAAAGTCCAGCAGCTGCTCTCCTCAGTTCCCAGATGTTTACAGACTGTTGTTAGAAGAAGAGGGGATGCTACACAATCATAAACACAGCCCATTAAACACAAAGATGTGTTGCTGCTATTAAATTCAGAATGAGAAATTGTCCAATTTCTCAGCTTAAACATTTCATATGTTTTTGTGGTTAATTGCAAAAAAAGTTATTTCATTCTGATTTTCTTCAGATTTTACATAGTGACCCAACTCGAGTTCAAAGTACTGCATGCCAAAAATATTCCACCAGATATTTTTGATCCGTCAACTTGTATTCAAGTGAGTAAAAATTTGTTGTTGTTTTTTTTTAACTTACAACAACTAACTCACATCACCCACCATTAAAAACCCAGTGGTAGTATCTGGCAGACAGATCATCTGTTGTTAATACGTTTTTGGATGTAAATAGGAAAAGTTTCAAGCTAAATTATGAACTGATTCTTTGCCTCTTGATTTGACAGCATACGTGACAAATGATCCTTTACTTCCTCCCTTCTACATTAAAGCACTGACTGGTTATAAACCCAGCATGTACCATCTAAGTTTGGTGTAAATACTTTCCCAAATACACAAAGAAAATGTTAAACCTCATTTAAGCCACTGCAGAAATGTAAATACGTTAAAATTGTTCAAGGCAGCTTTCTTCCTGTCTCTCCCCAGTTCACTAAATGTGCACATGGAGCTATCATTTTCAATTGAAGCTTTAGGAGATGAAGGAAAAGAGGAACAGTTTTTCAGGAGTAATGACAACATAGGAATAGCTCTGATTCTCCTCTGTCAAATTTAATTGCCAAAACAGCCATCTTGATTAAAATCTCAACAGCCCTTTTTATCAGTCCCAGCCATGGCAGAGAAAGCGTGTTTGTCCAAGCAATAAATATTTACCAACCCAAACTCTCCATTCTACCGAGTGTAAACAAGGTAAGTCTCTACAAAAGACCCTGACATTGAGAGCAACCTTTAGAGGTTGTTCAGTAGCAATCAATTACATCAGATAGAGACATGCCCCCACTTCTTCTTCTGTGTCAAGTTTGCAGCTCACCTCCTGCCTACACGGGCTCTCTTAATGTGCACTGTGGGTGATATTCCAAACATTAGCTAAATCCAAAATCATCAAGTTTAATCTAATACAGCTTATTTTCTTTTCCATTACATAATGTCAAAGAGCCAGCATTCCCTGACCTAAACAGCGATGTGAAAAGTACAATTTCATGGTTGCTGCTCTTCCCTGAGATCCCTATTCTATCTCTGTGTTCTTAAAGGACTAAAGATTTGACTAATACATACTGTACACACTGGAGCTGCAAATATCACCAGTGCTTTTCAAGACGGTTTAAGCCGTCATAGTACATATTGTAAATGCATGCTACCTGCCCCTCCATCGACTCATCAAACTCCCACTCAGACACATCAAACACATCCAGCGCGGGCGCATCGGCAGCCGTTTGAGTGACATGCCGATTGGTTTTGTGAGAGGATTTTCTACTCTGCATATGGCTGATTGCTGCTATTTTTCTAATTAAAAACACTGTAGAGGGATGTGTGACTTCCAGTGGCGAGGAGAAAGGTCGGATGCTCGAAAACAAAAGCAGTTTTGCTTCAAAACATCTTTCAGAGATCAGATGTCATTAGACTCATATACCGCCTCTAGCCAGTTCTTCAGTTGTGCCAAAACAGATGGTGTGTGTAGCTTTTAAAGCTCGACTCCTGTGGCTAAAAATATATAGGGCTCGGAGCTTGTTAATTCCCTTCAATCAATATATTTGCCCTTATTTTCTCTATCGTTACAAAGAAAAGTAACTCATATTGATTATTATTTCCCAGACTGAAATTTTTAATGATTTAATTCACCCAAATCTACATATCTTAAGTATTTTCTATCATACAGTGAGAAGTAACGTTTCATATGCTGACATTCACAATGCAGAAGCACAAAAGATTTTTGCTACAATGAATAATTTAGCTAAATACCAGCTAATTCTATACATTTAAAGTCTTATATAATTGTTATACTGGTGATTTCTATTTGACTGATGATTCATTAGATACTGCAGCAGTGAGTGTGGAGGTTTGCTTCTCCCTGCTTTTGTTAACCCAGCGTAGCAACCCAGGCTTTTCATCTGCAGAACATCCTCAAGGACAAACAGCTTTTTGTTCACCACTCTTTGAGAACCTCAGCCGTTCAGTACACAGGGTGAGGCAGCCGTTTGGACAGAGGTAAGCTGGGATTTTAATCACGCCCTGCATATTGACAAAATGGAAGCTTTTAGATGACTACTCTAGTTTTATCCCCCCAAAATGATGTCACGTTACTGATGCCCATAGAAACTTTATCAGTCGAAGCACTCTGTAGAATTCCTAATGTGTTTTTCATTAGTAATAATCATGACTCAGCAGACTCAAACTGATGGCAGTAATAGCACCAGGACCACCTTTAGCAGCAATAACTTTAAGTAATCATTTTCTCTATGCCTTTATCAGTCTCTCACATCACTGTGCAGAAATTCTGGTCCACTCTTCTTTACAGCGTTGCTTGAGTTCAGTGGAGGATTGCAGAAAGGTCGCTTATATACAGAGTTCACGGTCAATTCACGATATCTTCTGTGGCTACAAATAACACCCAAATCATCGCCCCTCCACCACCATGCCTTCCAGTTAATGTGAGACATCTCCATTTTGGTCTCATCTTTCTAAGGACGCTGTTTTGTGGTTTGTTCAAATGCAACTTTATGTTTCAAATGCAACATGCTGCCATGTTTTTTTGTTGTTTTGCTTTTTTTAGAGAAAAGAGGTTTTCTCCTGGAACCTCCAAGCTAGACTTGTTCAGTCATCTCTTTAATTCTGCTGTTATTAGCTTTAACATTTAACATGCTAACTGAGGTCTGTAGTGTAACGGGGTCCCCAATTAACATGCAGGTTTTAGATCTCACCCTGGGTCAACACACCTGAATCATGATTGCTCATTACCAGGCCTCTGGAGAACTTCAAGACATGTTGTAATTTATCCATTTAAATCAGCTGTGATGGATAGGACACATCTTGCAGGGACACCGGCCTCGTGGACTTTGGGGACCCTGATGTAGCGCTTTGGGTTTCCCCAATTTTTCTGACCATTAGATGGTCTGACCTACGGAATTGTGTTATGGTGTTACCACACATGCTCCCAACCAGCAAACTGCCAAAATTTCTGCTTGTGGTCACACAAAGTGGATTTGATAAGCAGTACATTGAAAGACCCTGGAATATTAAATCTCTATACCTCTGTCTAAAATATGTTTAAAAATAGCAAGCACATAGAATACACACTTCTCTATCACTCTGCTTGACTTGCCAGAAGGTTAATGTAAATATTTTAAGGCCATGGCCCAGGTTGCGATCACAAAAGCAAATCTAAAAACAAATATTTAAACTGGGGTTATGAACCTAACCAGTCAGATGAATTGTAAATAGTAAGAGGCATATGGGGGCCTAGGGAGTCTAAGCAAGACCTGTGTTTTCTCCCTGCTTGATACCTTATCTTGAAGCAATCAGTGTTGAATACACAACAAGAAGCGACATGGTGAGAAGAAAAAGGATGCAAAGATGCAAATACCCACGCCATTACAATGCATGTTAAAGTGATGGTTTGACTGCAGTGTTTTTCCTCTCTTGAGGATGTTAAATATGCTGTGATTTTTATCAGACACCAAATAGCCATATTACACTGTTGCCTCCGCTGAGCGCGATTTAGCAGACAGCATATGGCTCTCTTAGCATGCCCACAGTTGGCATACTGTCCATTACCAGTACCTCCAGGGCAGCCAATGTGACCTCTAGAGAGGAGAGCGCTCCCAGACAAAGGCAACAACCTAAGGCAAAGGCCAGCTGAGGGCTGAACTGCAAAGAGCGGGGACACATGAATGCACAAATGCAAAAATGTGCTTATGTTTTACGATAACATTTATCATGACTAGGATGTTGTGACTCCTTTGTTAGGAAGGAAATCTCTTTGTGGTGCAGACAGTGACCACTGAGACACTGAGCAATAATACAAGATGCCTGAGAGAATCACATCAAATAAGATACGCTCTAATAATTGCCATGGTTATGCAGCTATTTTTAATAAAAAAGCACACAGTTACATTTGCAAGTCTGTGTTATCCTAAACTGTGTACTACATATATAAGTCAGTGAACCACAGAGAGCAAGGTGACTGAGTAGTACCCTTTAGTCATCTCATATGATAAACTATAAACAGAACACGGCTGTGCACAACTTGGCCAAAGAGGTCAGCAGCGTCAGCGGCGTGTCTTGGACATGCAAACTAAGAGCATGTGAAGAATCAGAGTTTCCCCTCAAATCTTGATGAGTCAGGATGGATCGTCTCCGTGGCTCATCATCTGATGCTACGGTAGTAAGCTCTTTCCCCCTCCCCTTTCCCCCTTGCGAACAGAAGCCTCTGATGATGTCCGTAATGCTATTTATACACTTAGGCACACTCAGCACATTTACCAGCATCACATAAATAATCAGCAGGTATGAAAGACAGCGTGAAAGAAGAATAGGTTTGCTTTAAAACAACAACTTCTGGCTTCCTAATTTCACAGAGAAATGTACCAAGTGTGGAACAACACAGTTCTGGCTGCATCTCCCGGGTTATTTCATTCTGTGCTGATGTACTCGGCTCAAAACTGAAACTGAGGTTTTACTGCAGACATAAACAAGCAACTGTCTGTAATAATGGGCATTTTTAATGCAAAATCTTTAATGGGCATATAGATTCTTCTGAGCAGTATATTACGGTGCCAGAGAGCTTAAACTCCATATCAGAAACATTTCACGTTTCTTACTAATAGGACACTGCACAACTTTAAATTCTCTGCAGAGGTGTGCTGTAGCAACTGGCCACTTAGTTTTCTAAATAAAAAACAAGAATACATCATTCATAAGCTAAAATAATTACCACACCATACCACTGCAAAACATTTTTGGTACACTAGCTGATGAGCATGTTACAACACAAAAAATAAAATATTGCTGTTATATATATATATATATATAATATATATATATATATATATATATAGTATATATATATATATATATATATATATATGTATGTATAATATATATATATATATATATATATATATATATATATATATAAGCATGCATGTTATATGCACATGACAGTAATAGAGATAAAAAAAGAAGCATGTTGTACCCAAAGTATTGCTTTTTTTCTCCTTTTTTGCTGTTATTGGTATTATTATTCAGCCCTAGACTTTGCATTAGTGGAACTGTTTTTTGTTTTTCTCTCTTTTTTTTTTACCCTTAATTTGAAGGCAGACTGTGTACAGAGTCCAGAAATGAAACCCCACGATTTTATTTCTGCAAAAATGGCTGCAAATTTGAACACAACTGCAAACAAATGATGTAAACACACATCGTGTCCAAAAATGCTATTGAATTTTTGGCCCCGCAGTTAATTTGGCATTCTGGAATACAGTCTCTCTCGTTAGACTGCTTGCACTGACTGTCTAGTCGCCAGTACTACATAATCACGCCCTTCATTTACATCTCCTACTAATGTTTACAGAAAAATAAACATGGAAACATACAGATACAGAGTATTATGAGCAGCTTCGGTAACAGAAGCTAATGTCTGCTGTGTTCATTCCATTTAAGGCAGCAGACTATTTACTCAAGGGGTTCAAGGAGAATCCAGACCAGCTTCCCTGTGAGAAAACTGTTCCGGTGCAGGAGGGGCCAAGCCCCAAAGCACTAAAATACTGCACCCCAAACACGATTATCCAGCACTTCAAATATTCTTCCAAGGGTACATCATGTCCCTGTTTAAATTTGTGTGACACAAAAATCCTTCCAGGCTTATATTGTGTTAGATGTGATTTTTCAAATTTAGACACACAGTAAGAATTGACATGACAATAAAATATACATTTACTGCTTTCATATGTTATCCAATTTAAAATGTTTGTAAATGAATTAAACGCCACTCGCTTGCCACTCTTTCGGTGTCTGCATTAATTTAAAAAATAACAGGAGTGTGTAAGTACAATACAGATATGAGTATGCACTGCTTTTGCCTGTTTCATAAAACTGCACATTCTGTTTTGCAGACTTTAATTAGACCTTTAGTACTGCAGGGTTTGCTAGAAAAGTTGTTTTAAGAGATTAACACAGAAGCAAAAACTCAAACAGAAAGAAGGTACGTGACAAAACCAGCCATCAAAGCAAACAGGTAATAACCAAAAGACAAATATGAACACAGAGAAAAGAAGAAGCACTAACACTAAACATGATAAGAGTGACGGGGGGAAACAGAATGAGGAGACAAAACAGAGGAAGGAAAAGAAAGACTGGGGATACTGGGAATAAAAAGAACACAAGGAATATCAAAAAAATCAAAACAGGAACAAAAACTCAATAATTACTAAACAGAAAGCTGGGACCATGATATGACCAAGCAGAGGGACTTGCTTAAGGTAACAATATCCACCCCCCACAATGCATACTAAGTGAAATGAATGGAAAAGTCAAGCTGCATAGGTGCAACTCTCATTGTGAGGACAAAGGGAGCATTGTGGGACAGCAAAGTCCCCAAAACACATAAGGGGAGATTTTCTTTTTAAATCTCTAGTTTCTTTATTGTTGCACTGACATATGTCTATAAAACAGCTAATGGGAGGAGCAGACTGATAAAAACCCATAAGTTAACTAAATGAGCACAATGAGCTATGCAGAAGTTGAGCAGTGGCTTCGTTGAAGAGTTGGCTTGAACAGGAAAGGGAAAAACCACAGCACGGTTTGGCTGCAGTGGACAGTTTTTCTTTATTTATTTTATTACTTGATTTCCTTGCACTACAAAGAAGCTTTTGTGTGTCATGACTTCTTTTTTTCCTACCACAGTAGAGGATAAGTTAAAGCAACAACAAGAGCACAAACATCAGAACGTTACCAGTTGTTTCACATATTTCTGACACTGCCCCCCAGTAACACTAGACAGCTACAGTATGTAGACGTGTGTCTGCAAGGCTCTGCAAACACAGCTAGCACCAAGCTTATAGCACCAGTGCTGAGACTCCACAGCATCATGCTGGAGGCTTGATGCACTGGCACTCCCAAAGTGACGCTCCTCAACAACACCAGAGAAGCAGTGCTTATACTGTATGCAGCTGAGGATATTTACAGTATAAAACCACCAATTCATCACATATACACGTAAACCCACATTATTACTCTGATTATTAAATGTCATAAGGATGGTGATTGATTCATTTACAAAGCTCATGTTAAAACAAAGAATAAAACCAAAAAATCAATAATAAAGATAAATCATTGTTGAAATACAATTTAAAAAATTATCATTTTTCAATGACTTGTTGATAATTTAACATTAAGCTTATAAATGTCACTTTGACTAATAAGTTACAGACTTATTAGTGAAGAATTGACCAGCAAAACAATGTTTTCCTACAGTATACCATGACACCTCGCTTTAGATTCAATCACGATCATAGCACTAACAGTTCGTACTAATGAACTGCATTTATGTCTAGTTTGGTGTGTGTGTGTGTGCGAGATACATGTTTTTTTAATCCATGCGTATCGCTTGCAGCTGCTCAGTTTGTGTACTTTCTGGTAGAGCCTGGTGCCATGTCAGGTGGCTTGGTTTATTTATAAAGACAGCCACACAGATTTGACAGACTGTTTAAATTTACTTTGAAACAGTGCAGCACATATGTTAAAGTAGTGACTACAGCCGTTACGCATGCATCACATTATGGCTACAGCTATTTAATCAGCTGAAAGGGAAGATATTCACACATTTGATATGTCACTTTGCATGATGTTACAGGTAAAATGAATCCATGATGTGTGTGTTTTCTACCGGTACTCAAATTAAAATTTCAAAGTGTTAGTGATGGAATGCATTTGCACTTTCATACAAGCTGAATAACAAACAGGTTTCACCTCATGAGCTTTATTAACACATCTTCAGCCTGTATGTATAATTTAAGACATGAACATATCAAAACATGGGATGTGGAAGCCACAAAATGACCCCAACAAATATATGTCTGGTAGAAGTGTTAAACTATCATTTAATCATCTCCATTTCTACCTATAAGGAAACAAAACTGTTACTTACGTTGTTATTTACAAGGTGCCAGTAAAGAAAGAAGCAAAACAAAACAAAACAAAAGTTGGAAATCTTGCTAGGCAGAGGCCGCCAGTTTGGTTGTCATTTTAAGGTTGTGCCCATTCAGTAAAAGAAAATACTAATGCAGTACTGTGCAAACGTCTTGAGCCATCATTCGTTTTACCCTTTTGTTTCCAATGAGCTGACCCTCCAGTAAGTTTTTAAAGTGGTCTTCAGTGAAGGTCTTTTAAAGTTTTGACTGTTTTTTTAGAGGAATATTTTTTGTGTGTGTTAAGCCACTTAACACTGACCTATGAATATTCAAGCATTAAAAAAAGCACCTAATTTACGGGATGAACCAGTGTTGTATCTGCACATAACAGACAATTTAGCAAAGAACCAATTCTGAATTGTATCTTTAGCCACTTTGTTACTAGCAGTCTGTCAGAAAACATATAATTTGTTCCCGTTTCTTTAGTTGAATCTCTGTGAAATACCAAAGACAACACACTTTTACAGGCATAAAAACAGTATTTTTGTACCAAGTTGATTCCCAAAGAGCTAATTTCTGAAAATCTGGCACACCTTAGCATGCTGTGCAGTGTGTCCTTTGAAAATTGAGGACAATGGACATGTGTGGAACAAAAGAAGGGGCGACAGGGCTAAAAAAAAAAAAAAAACTATCTATAGCAGATGCACAGTATCTGAAAGTCATGAAAAAACAAAATGGAAATACAGCAGAGACCTGACACAGGAACTGAGAGATGCAACTTGCCCTTCACTTGAGCTGCTTTCAGAAATTACAAGAAAGAACCAAAAGCGTTTTAGCTCTGCTGACATATAAAGGCAATCATAATAAATATTTAAAGCTTTTTAAAATTGTACAAACTCATTTTTTTGCCTTATATACTTATATTTCTATGTGTGTTTTCATATGTATCAATAAATAACTGCAAGTATTTCCCATTTTCTATATATAAATAAATATAAATAAATGAGGGTTGGCCCAAGACTTTTGCACTGTACTGTAAGGATGCAAGTCTGATGACTCTTATAGCTTTGCCTGTGCAGAAAATGGAAAGTGAAAAGATTTCCTTTTGTAGTTTGATCTTAATTTTTTTTATTTGTTCTAATATAGTGGGATGTATCATACTTTACTCACATTTTAACATGCTTTTGCAAGAATACAGACATACTAAGCTTCAGGAATAATCGCATGGAGAAATGGATATTTAGTTTATACTTTCCATATGTCTTATGTTCCAACATTCAACCTTCCCCTGATGACTAAACCTCTTTAAATCTTCAGATTCTGGCAATGAAATCTGAAGTCCATGTTAATGCAATGTAACATGAGATGACACAATGAAACTTTAATGAGTTCCACGAAAAACTGGCCTGCTGCCGCAGCAAATATTGACAGGATATTATAAGAATATCCAAAAATATTTTTTGTTCAGCACAGAGTGTCATTTCTGATATGTTAGTCATGGGATTTAAAATTCTTGGCAATAAAATAAAGAAGCAAAAACAATGCCATTTCCAACATTTAGCAACATCTGAATGTGTAAGAATTTGCCTCAACCTGCTTGTTTTGAAAAGTGATTGTTTTCATACCTCTCCCAGGCTGTCATGGTTAGCTGGACATGGACAGCCTTGCTTAGTCACTATGACAGAACATTGCTCCCATAAAGCATCAGAAGTGCTCCGCTTTGATCCACAGTTACAGTCTTATCTGAACTCAGACATCAAGTGTGCAAAGAGCATCATTGTTTGTTCGGCTCCTGTGATGTACTTGAGTGCTAGCTTTGCATGTCCCGTTATTTACTTCAGTATCTAAGGGCTCCATAAATGCCACAGCACTGGGCTGCAAAGAATAGGATGCAGCCTGAAATAGTATTTCATCAATAGTTTAGATTTGCTCTGCCATTACAGTGTCAGTGGATTTACAATTGGTAATAATAGCAAACTGACAACTACACTGCAAACACTATGATCAGAAACAACAGTAAGCCTGAAAAACCATGGTACCCTATCCATTTATGTCAGGGTATTGACATCCTTGCAGATATTGAAAGGGATTATGTGACTTAAGTCTGCATGTTTTGCATGCCTGAAGAAGTGTTCTACTTGGATGGAAGCTGATCTTGCTGTGCCAGTCAGCTCTGTCTGACTACTGACTTCCTCCTTCGCAGATAATCCCATGAAAAAGACAACTCTTTAATGCTTAACATCCTTAACACAGCTCTCTCAATTCCTTGAATCAGAATTAGCCACCATGCACACACAATCCATTTTGTGCCTCAACACAGACCTTTCCCACATGCCACTGAAGATGTGCCATGAACATGAATAAGGTTCAAAGTGACTGGTGTAAAAAGGCGTCACTGATAAAGGCATGTGGCGATTTTGGGCATACATGACGCATGGAGACTCAGTTTGGAGCTGATATCAAATTCATTCATCTTGAATTCAGCATTGGCATGTTATAAAAATGAATTTATTGGCTATTTGTTTTGTGTTAGATTCAATACAAATTCAGCCCAGGCTTCTCTTGGTCTTTGCTATAAAGAACTGCAGATTTCCATTAAGATTAAATGGACAATACTGTGGTGGGAAACCCACAAAAACCATGTTTACTGTAGGGTTTTATAAAAAGACAATAGCCAATTGATAGTAATGCTGTTTCTATGGTACTATATGTACAACCAGACCTCGTGCTTTTACATACAGCGAATTATATTGAGTGAAGTCAATACAGAATTTAGCCTGATCCAGTTCTTTGATATAACATTATTACATGGTAAAGGGCAAACTCATGCTCTCAGTTATATTTTAAGTCCAGCATAAAATGTAAAGCTGGGTTTTTCTCTGGACATCTGCGGCTGACAAAAATGAAAAAAAGAAGAGAAAGAAATATGGGCATGCATCTGCATGAATAAATGACATTACTGGCCAAATGCTCTCAACACCTCCCAACAGATTCTGAGAAGGAGCAGTGAAAGGCGGAGAAATATGACTGCAGTCAAACAGATTGTTTGCTAAGAAATTGCTAAGAAATGTCAATCAAAATACCCTCGAGTGCAGGTTGAGTCAGTGCGCCTACACACAGAACAAACTTCAAGAATGAAGAGAAACCCCAAAATATACCCTGTGCATGTCCACCTCTTAATTCTTCACTAAAGAAAATGATTTTTTGCCTGTTGTTTATGAGTTAACATTTATCAACATGACAACACAAAAAAATATGTTATAAATAAATTATTTATAATAACATAAGGAGAAAATGCATATGAAAAAAACAGAGACATACGAAGATATACAAATTGTAGAGAAATGAAGACAGATTTGCAAATGTTTCGAATTTGCTAATACATAAAGGACAGATACAGGTTAAAACTAAAAGTCAAAATGAACAAGTTCACATCATTTTGTTCCACATTTGACACTTTCCCCTGCATGCTAATGGGGGATGCTCAGGCTGACATACTTTAACTATGCAATCACTGTGCCAGGCATGTGTGTGTCTTTGTATGGTCACTGTGGAAGATTACAATGACATTGCCTCTCAGAGAGCCTTACTGTTATCTGAAGTCAGGGTTAAGCTTCATTTTTGGCTCAAGTCAGCGTCCAGGCTACAGAGACACATTTGCATGTATTTATTCAAAAAGCTAACTAAATATTGCAGTTCAGTTGTGCAGTTAGCAGTTTGCAGTTATTGATTTGTTGAAAAGTTGCTGGAACTGCAAAAAGGAATGACCACAAAACATTTCGCCACCAAAGAGAAGAAAAAGTACAACAAACAAAGATCAAGGAAGCATGAAGGAAAAGCAGTGGACAACTGATGGGTTTTAATCACTCAGTTTCACTCTACTAAAAGTAAATTCTTTGCACATTGTGACTTCTGACTCCTCTATTGTAGGGGGAAAAGACCAATGACAACACTATCAGCTGTTCCACGTATTTTTGCCACCAAGTGGCAACTTGGACATGCAGTGGCGTTCCCTCAGGACAAAGCAAGGCAACCGCTGCTTGCCTAGTCAAATCCAAAAATAGACCTCTAATATTGTATACTAAAGTAGAAGCAGTCTATCTCCTTTAAACTCAAATAGCGTTCTGTCACAAAGCTTCTTGCCTTGGCCGCAGCTGGCCATTGTCCCTGGAATCTCCGCTTGCTTTCGATCCCATTGGAGACTGTAGCATGTCTCTTTTTCATGGGTGTGTTCATCTGCCGTTAACAATACCTTGAGAATATCCAGCTGAGAGACCAGTAGCTTTTACTGGTATTTATGCAAGCACATTGTAGATAACAGCTTTGAGATCAGGTACCATCTGGGCTTTGGGTGGCAACAGAGCTAGCAAGTAAACGGGCTTCTGTGATTTATCATCATAACAGATAATTTTCTTCTTGTTAACCACCTTGTCCAGCCTGCATGATGTAGTGAAGATAGAGTGCAGTGTGAAAAAGTTTTTAATAACTCCTTTAGCACATTTGTAAAAAAAACCCTTGATGATGGAGAGTACACGTCAAATCCAGTTTAATAAAACAAGCAAGTGAACCAGTTGTAGACTGCACTTTCAGATTAGCATCTATGAGAAATCATTTGTGGACCAAATGTACACAGTTCAACGAGCAGTTTTTCCCAACATTCCACCCTCATTTTTCATTCATATTTTTAATCCCTCTGTAGATATTGATAGTTAACCATAAGCTAATATTAAATAATTTGTGGTAATATAGTGCTTGCCTTTCTGCATAAATCATTGAATGCCACCTTGTAGATAACATGTACCCCACCTTTACCAATCCCCAAGTTTCTAACTGAAGATTGAAAATATGTTCTTTACTCTTCATGGTTAGATGATTGCTGGTGCTAATGTTTCCACTGTGTTACCACTGGAATTTACTGGAATGACTTTGGGGACAATGAGCCCATCACAGAGAGACAGATCAATTCTGAAGCAGTCAGGCAACAATAAAAGAAAAAAAACACAAAGCACAAAACAAATGAGAATTATTAAGAAATGTTCCACAGATTCAAGTTAGATGTAAGAACTGTGTCAGAGCCACAGTGGTCAGACGAAACATGCGGGGATTAAATATGCAAGTCTGTACACACGATGTTCCTGCACTAAAGCAAATATAAACATATTGCCTTCTTTCAAGTATTAAAAAAAGGATCTTACTTAAAAAAGAAAAGGTATACATAGTGATAAAATTGTACAATCACATAAGGAAAACCTGATGTACTGAGCAGCAGTGTTTAGTACTATCCATCTGGCTGTGGAGAAGGAAGACCACATGGACACTATCCTCAACTCTCACAAAATTTATGTAGATAATATTACAGTTCATCTTGTCTGATATATAGACTGGCTACAGATTACAGTGAAACACAGGGTCCTCTGCAACTTAATGGGTTGAATTTCTTTCATGTACAGGGTTTTCTTAAATGTTAGAACTGATACAAAAATAAGAACTGCATATTTTTAGTTACAGTTTAAAAACTTGAAGTCTGGAGTTCAAAGCTGAAACAACCCCAGTGCACTCGATCACACAGTTTCTTTTGATGTTAACAACGTTTCTAAAGTAGGTTAGCAAACATCTGAAAGTGGCTAGCTAACTGTTCACCTGGGAGCATAATCACTCATGTAAAGAGAAATAAAACATAATCACAAGCAAATAATATCATTTATCTTCACGTGTAAATTCAACAACTTGAGTGTGTAGAAGTCATTGTCCAATCGCACAAAGAAGCCATCACAAATGCAAGAGCATGGTGAGCGCTAGAGTAAAAGTTCAAAGCTGAATTTGGTTTGCCTGAGTCCATCTGAGGCTTCAGAACTTACTTTTGAATTCTCAGGTTCTGCGCAATTAATGACAATGACAGTCACTATTTCTACTACTGCAAAGCAAAAAATTACTGTTCATAATTCATTTGGCAAACTTAATTTGTTTCCTCTGGTTTTCAGTTTTGATGGATAATAGGGCATATAATGGACATAAGTGTGAATGGCTGTTTCTCACTGTTTGCCTTGTGAGGGGCTGCCAATCTGACCAGGTTTATGCTCTACCGCTCACCCAGTGTCTCTGTGATCCTTAAGTGAGTAAACAGTGAAAAAACAGGTAGGCTGATAGCAGTTTAAAAATATGAGCGCTAATAGTTGTCTGACTGTGTGTTGGCCTTGTGATTGACAGCTACTATGACCCTGGTTGGACAAACGGTTAACGAAATAGTTGGATGGAGAGGTATACAGATTGATGGATCAGTGTAATAACAGAACTCAAGTGACTTAAAGCAACAATCGTGATTAAATAATGTAATTGCACATTAAAATAGCAGCAATGAATTCATAATTTAGAATGCCTTAATATTTAAAAGTGCAGAAATAGCCACAATGCTTTAAAATGTAATGCATAGTTTAAAAAATCCCACTTGTATATTTTATATAAAAACTGGAAACTGTGTGTTGGAAAAGGAGGAAACATTGATCAGAACACAGATGGTTAAATTGAACATCTGTCTGTCTTAACCCAAATTAGCAGCAACTGTTCCCCCTGCATTGCTGGAGGAGGCAGGCAATGCACTGTGGAAGGCAGCGATGACATGGAAAGTAATGCATGTCTGTGCTGAATGCTGGTGACCTCCAAATGTCATTCAACTGCAGTGGATTTAGTACTCGTCTTAGGCTACTAGCAAGTTCCCTGAAAAATAAGGTTCTTCACTTCAGAACAAATCTCTAAGCACCACGTTAGATTGATAATTCAGACTTTTGTTTTGATTTGCAGCTGTAACTTATGTATCCTGTTGTGAAATTGATTGAATAGAGTCATATTGTTACAAATTATCTGATATAGTGCCTTAGAGAAAGAAATACCTCTACTTACATTCAGAATGCTCTAAGAATGAAGCATTTAGATTTAGAGAAGATTTTGATTGTCATAAGCTTTTCTAAGATTAAACATTTTAAGATAACATGCTAACACAAAAGTAGTTACTTGCTGCTATTTACAATTAATCTTAATTTGTATTTCACAGCCACTGTTAATGTACCAGGTTAGCTATTCTGCATATATTAAATTCAAAATAATAAAAAACTGAATTAATTAATACATGTAATACTAGCAGACATGCCTAAAATAGCCATGCTTGTATTCGAAAAGGGAGTTGACTTTACGTTGAAATATGACTCTTGAAGAGCATGCTTCCCAGCAGCTCTTTTGTCTTACCTGAAATAATGTAAACTCACAACATAGTCAAATAAAATAATCTTTGCTCTATTATTTTTTACCTAAAGCAATATAGTGACTGTTATTGCAGTAACATATTTTGGCATGATGCCTCGGGTTCCTGTTGTGTTTTAGTTATAGGTTGCATTTATTATATTTATTAGTCCCCTGAGTATTTTCCTCTGTTTCATCCTCCTGTTTTAAACTCTGTTAAGATCACTCATGTTCAGTGTCTCTGTTTTGGTTGTTTGGTTGCCTCTACATATTTATATTGACCATTCTTTGTCCTGTACTCGTTAGACCTGCTTTGCCTAAAATTAGATTCATATCTGCAAATAAAAATCTATAAATAACATAAAAAATACTGTGTTTGTATTGCATCCGCGCACCCACAAATTATGCAATACTGCTTTTCACTGCATATCTCCTGATACCAGCTAAATAAACAAACAATACTTGGTTTGATGCTTGACCCACATACACGTGACCACTTAAGGGAAAAATGTGTACAGTATATGGCAACGCCACATATTTTTCCCTTTCAAAAGCTCTTGTGAAATTTCTTTGGTTTCAATGGTGTCACAATGTAAGCTAAGACTGATGCCACATGGCAACGGATTATCTCTCAATTTAGCTATGGTGTTGACATCTTTAGAGCTGGTTTTTGCATCATTTCTTTTTTTATGCAAATGTGATGTTAGCATATGGAAGTGGTGACTAAAATACAGTATGTCTGTATTGTAGCAGTGGGGGGAAAAAGCCCATTCAAACACCCAGCAAAATATGTGCTAAGATAATGCAAATGTAAATGTAAATTCTCAAGCTGAGATGAATTTTCAGAATCAGTATGTTTGTGCGAAAAAGTGTATGAGTCAGTTTAAATCACAGTTCAAAAGAGAAAGAAATGAGCTGCATATTTAGCAAGAAAAAAAATTGATTTAAATCCTCAGGATAGTAAATGGCAATTAAGTTCACTTTGACTATAACAGCATTTGTCCTTACATAAATCATATCTCCTTCTAAAAAAGGACTAAACTACTCCTGAAAAAGCTTCAGGCATATTATTATAGAGGTCAAATGTGGTTAGTAACAGTTCACTGCTTTCCCACAAGTAATTCCCAACAACCATATGTTTTTTTTGCCTATTTTACTCGCACACATTTCAAACTATGCCCTTGTATTATGCAGCATTTGACCACAAAGAACGTGACAAAAGGGCGGTGAAAAAAAAAACATTGTTGAACGTTAATGTCTCTGGGAGCAATGAAAGACAGAGCAATGAAACAGCTTACTAATGTCTTGTTGCACCATGAGAATGAGAAAGAGAAGAATGAAAGGGTTTTGTTCCGCCAAGGTCAATTATTCCACGTTGATTTTATTATGAAGTGGAAAAGAGCGTCATAATAGGATTGCTTAATAGCTGTATTTCAAAAGTTACTGGTGGGTACAACAATAATAACTGAGAACACATTGTATTGTAAGCGTAGGCATGGTCTAAACGTATTTTCTCTTTATTACCAAAATAAATAATTGTTGGACAAAGCATTACTTGCAGCATAGAACCAAAGTCATTGACAAAGCGTTAGGTTGCAATGAACTTGAGCCATGCCTGACAGCATCCATTATTTATGACACCATCCTACATACTATAACAGACACATTAATTAATATGGTGTGTCATTTGTGCTTTATTTTGCTGAAGGCATCTTGACCGTGCCAGCAGAAAACAAGAAGTGCATGCACCAAGCTATTTATCATTAATTTCTTATCATTTACATTTAGGTTAGAGAGAGGAATCTAATTATGTAACTCAAGCAATATTTTATCCCTTAAGGGAATAACCAGTGAAATAAGACTCAGGCTTTAAAGCGAGATTTCAGATTGGTGTCACTCGAGTTAATCCCATTATAGGGGCAAACAGGAGCCAGGGTGAAGGGATATGTATACAGAGAAAATGGGATCAGTGCAGAGATTCACTCAACGCAGCTATGTAGGGGTGAACTCATGGTTTAATGGATTAAACTCAGTCGAGCCATGATGATTAACCTGACCCCCCTTGCTGGAGATCCCTCCCCCCTTACAACTCAAAGCTTGAGAAATACATTTCAACACATTTCTCTATCTGCGGGTTTGGGGTCGGGATGGGGGGCTTGAATCGAAACTGTCCTGCAATCATGGGTACCAGACAAGGCCCTTGGACACCCATCTGTGAAAGGCAGATGACGGGGGAGTTTGACTCGTACAACACACCACGCCATGACTCACAGATGGGAGCCAGCTCAGGCAGGATTTGTCACCATAATGGGAATGTGTCTGTATATGTGTGCTAAATGTGTGCGTCTGTGTTTGTGTGTATGCAAGCCTTGTGAGGGTGCCTGTGAGCACGTAAGTATATGTGTGGTGAGACCATGGTGTTGACTTTCAGCGGAAAGGGGGTGAGTGGAGGAGAGGCGCTTTGACAAGTGTGTGATGCATGCTCCTGTGACGGCAGCAGCCATCAGAGAGCACTGGGCTGTCAGAGACTGATAACCCAGACAGGAGGAGTTTAGCAAGACCCTTGTCACTGGGCCTTATCCAGAGTTCAGCAAGACCCTCAATACATCGCCTTCTAAATGTGCTCCTGAACACGATACTGCCTTTCTTTCTGCTTGTTTAGAGCTGAAATAATGTCTGAGCGAGGTTGTACTTTTGACAAAATACAACTGTCGACGTCAGTAGAAGTTGAATACAACACTTTGTGAATGCATAAGTTAATTGAAAGAAGCATTGTACTGGGAAAGTTACAGGCTCTTCCTGTCTCATTTCAAATGTACTGCATAGAACAGCTTAGTTAGTGAGCTCTAAAGTAGCTACTCCACACTATCTGGATGAATAAATCATTGTTGTGTGATTATACCTTATTTTCAGTTTCAATTTAGTGTTTATGAGGTAAAACAGAGTTGCACACAGATGGATGTTCTTCTGGATGAGTTGAATTCTAGTACTAACAGTTATCCCTCTGCTGTGACCACTGATGCTCATTACTGAGCAGGACCAGGTATAATCTACTGTGTCAATCTTTTCCTTCATAACATATTTGCATATGTGTAGGAAGAATACTTTTTTACAAGTTTCATAAAAGCCCATTACTTACATTGTGTTTCCGTTTTAGGAATACCTGTATAAGGAATGGTTTTTATGTTACTGAGATAGTTACTTATTTTAAAAAAATAATAGAAATCACACATTCCAAACATTATTTTCCAGTTTTTATCAGTGATTTATTCAGATCTTCTATTCACTGACTTACTCCTACAGAAAAACCACAAACTTGCAGTCAAGTAGAAGAGCGCCGCACAGCTTTTAGTCTAATCCAGAGAGCACTGCTCGCTGCTCATGGGAATAGTAAAGATAAACAGTTAAATCTTCATATAATCATCATTATTAGTGCACAAAAGCAGTTCTGTGCAAGCATGGGCGATATTGTATCTTTACTGAATATTGTATCATGACAGTAACCTGTAATGCATTTCAAAGAATATTAGGCTGAATACAATTTCACAGAATATTTTAGCTTTGTTTGCACTACGGAGAATATTTTCCAATTCTTAGTAAATTATATGTATAAAAGTACTGGGACAGCTGCACATTACACCTACAAGAGCTGCTCAGTAATGGAACCATGAAGTTCCCAGTACACAGTTTTTGTGCTGATGTTAACACCAAAGAAGGAACTCTGCAGTTATTAACTGACTTAGTTACATTTCAACACTCCACTCTAAAACTCTATGAGGCCTGTCACTTTGTGGCTGAGTTGCTGTGGTTCTTAATACCACTTATAGGTGATTACTGAATAACCAGGAGGGAAGAAGTTAAAAAATTGACTTGTTTCAAATGTGGCATCCTGTTACGTACCACACTCGAATTCAGAGGCCTCTTTAAAATGACCAACATTCTTTCCAAAGAGCTTTTAAAGGCAGAAGATATGGTGAGGCAATGTGGCAATGGCACTGAAAACACCAAATTCAGAGAATAAGAAGTGTGGCCCAATACTTTTGTCCTGTATCTTGGCGCTACACTGGTAGCGCATTCAAGACTTGGTAAGCTGAAAATGTATTTCCTTTACAAAATACTATAAGATCTAACTTTGAAGATGAATGATTGAAGGGGAATGCTGATAGCTTTATGAATCTAAATGAAGCTCAGTGTTGAATGGCTGTGCATCCCACACGAACACAATGCATGACACAATCATTGTGCTCAGACTAAACCTCTCATTTAACGGCATTAGCAATTCAACAACACAATGACTGAGAAAAATGAAATTATGAATTTGATTTCCATTGCTCACAAATGAGCCTGTGTAAGAAGTTGGTTTTACACTGAAAAAAAAAATGTGAGGTTGAAAAAGATGGAGAAACACATAGCATGCATGTAACGCCAAATACTGTAGATGTGATTTAAAGTAAATTGGCTAAAACATGCAGAAACAGCAATCTGGCCCTTTACACGCTCAATTAGTCAAACCCTGCTAGGGCATATGAAAGCCAGTAAGTAAAGCCTGAAAGGCCATTACCTTACCTTACCTTTCCTAAGAGGGACTGCCAGTCCCCCATGAAGGTCTGTGGGTGCAGATGGGGAGATGAGATCCCCAGGCAGCAGTGGGCTTGTGGGCCTCAGGAGGCCCTCACAGAAGCGATAGGGAAGCAGCAAAGGTAGATTTTGCTGACTCGGTGTAGGAAGGAAGTACACTGATTTAAAGGAAAAACGAAAAGAACAGAAAAAAGGCGGTGTCTTGGCTTTGTCTCGCCATATAATCAATTATTATTTAGTTTCACCAAAGAAAATCTAGACTGATGAAAATAATACCTATTCTTCAACTGGATCTATCCCGATTAAAGTGGATGTAATGAAAGTGCTGCTACTGACACAGGTGAAATAGTGGTTAGATACCTGTCACTAAAAACCAGGTCAGGGTGAACAATGACACTTCTGATCTGCTCACACTCAAAGCCTCAAACACAAATGTTGGCAAAAACAGTTGGCTTTCCATTTACTGATTTTTTTTTTGGCCATCCAATTGAAACAAAAGACAGCAAAACCAACGATCTCTTTGTCATGTTGTTATATAGTTTGAAATTGAATCCAAAGCTGATTTTAAATCTGCGAGAATTTAAAATAAATATGCGAGAATTCAGATATGTTATAAACTTTTCAGTAAAAACAAAAAATCTATGTGCCCGCAGGGCATGGTGATAATGCTGCAGGAGTGCATCAAAGTAGAAAATGTCTGAGGACTTTTTCCACAGTGAAAATTAATACTGGAATCCATAATTCCAACCGTCAGGAAAACCACAGCTTTTGTTGCCTGTGAGGAGGCAAACCACAAACTTTTCAAGTCTACAGAGTGTATTTCCTATTGAAAGGCATAAGTTGTCAAATCACTTCAAACTGATGTGCTGAGCAGGAATTAATTTAGAGCTTACAATGCAGGTATCATATCTAGAAACAAGGATTCTGAAATGTTATTCTGACTCTGTTACTAATCTATTATTAACACAGTAAAACTTATTCCACTGAAAGTCATATACCAAAGGATCCTAGCAATGCCTTTCTACAGATTGTCTTATGAATTTCTTTTTATTACAATGCAGCGAGTTGCCTCCTAATAATGCCAAGTCTAAAAATATGAGATCTAAGGAAAACTTTAAATAAGCCTGGATACACAGCAGTGAAAACAGCTAGGGAAACACTCAAACCTAGCTTTAAGTAAATGAAAAGCTTGTGTCAGATAATTACCAACCTACTTGCTACTCGCTAACAAACAAGTGTGCTCTGGAAAATACACTGCCATCATAAATGACAGTGTATTTTAAAGAGAGACACATTTTTCTTTACATAAAAGAATACCGCAACAAGCACTCGACATCAGAGTTGGATATCAGAAAATATCTCACTGACTGATAGTTTTTTAAAGAACTGCTGAGAGCTTTATTCTACAAATCAACAAAATATAGTATTACAATATACACTCACCAGCCACTTCATTAGGATACATGCTTTTAAATACAAATATCTAATAAGCCAATGGAAGCAACTCAATGCAATTAGGCATGTATACTGCTGAAGTTCAAATCAAAGATCAGGATGGAGAAGAAAGGAGAATTTTGAACATGATGGGGTGATCTGACAATTTCAAAAACTGCTGATCTACTGCACAGTCATCTCCAGGGTTTACAGAGAATGGTCAGAAAAAAGAAGAGAAAATATCCCATGCGTGGCGGTCCCCTGGGTGAAAATACCTTGTTGATGCCAGACACCAGAGAATGACCAGACTGCTTCCAAGTGATAAGAAGCTCAAAAAACTACTCGTTGCAACCAAGGTATCCAGAAGACCATCTCTGAATGAACAACAATGAACCTTGAAGTAAATGGGCTACACCAGCAGAAAACCACATGGGGTGCTGCTCCTGTCAGCTTAGGACAGGAAAATTAGGCTACAATTCTCACCAGAATTGGAAAACAGAGGATTGTGAAAACATTACTGTTGCTGATGAGTGTACATTTCTGCTCTGACGGAGCATGGATCCATCCTGCCTTGTATCAACAGTTCAGGCGGTGGTATAATGGGGTGGGTGGTACTTTTTTGGCACACTTTGGGCCCCTCAGTACCAATTGAGCATTGTTTAAAACACCACAGATTACCTAACTATTGTTGCTGATCTTGTCCATCCCGTTATGCGCATCTTCTGATGAGTCCTTCCAGCAGAATAACATGTCATGTTACAAAGGTCAAATCATCTCAAACTGGTTTCTTGATCATGACAATGACTTCAGTGTGCTCAAATGCCATCGACAGTGATCAGATCTCAATCTAATAGAGCATCTTTGGGATGTGGTGAGACAGGAGATTCACATCAAGGAAATGCAGCCGATAAATCTGCCATATGGACCAAATTCTTTAAGAACTGTTTCCAGCATGTTGTTGAAACTGTATCGTGAAGAGTTGAGGCAGCTGTGGGGGCAAAATGGGGTCAAACCTATTACCTGGAACATAAACCTAACAAAGTGGCCATATGATTTTTTGGATCTCACTACACACTTTTTTTTTTTTTGGACAGTTTGGAATTTATTGCTATAGGCACATTTGTCAACCAGGCACTCGACTGCCACGACCTCTGCCCCTGACCGCACCAAAGCCCTAGTGTAACGTAGCTCCTAGGATGATGTGGACATGCAAACCCTTCCACCAAGATAAGGTGGGCAAGTGGCAGAGGGACAGGCTCTCCTTTAGAAGACAGGGTGAGGAGCTTGGTCATTCACAGCTCAGAGTAGAGTCACTACTCGTCCACGTTAAAGGGGTCAGATGACGTGTTTAAGGCATGTGACTAGCCTCCTGGATGAGAGGCGAGGTTTTTCAGGCTTGTCCTGCTGGGATGCGGCCCCGTCACGCTGGACACACTGGACAGATCACATCTCTGCTCAAGATGAGCTAGAAGAGGTGGCTTGGGAGAAGGAGGTCAAAGCATCTCCCGTCCCATTACCCATGCTGGAGGAGCAACAGAAATGGGATGGATTGATAGATGAATGGAATTTATTCTATAGACAAATAATTTATTTAACCTGGTAATTCATACACGCCTGTGTAATTTAATGAATTTCTTAGTGAGATTTGCACGTTAACTTAGATCACATGCTACAAATAAGCTCAAGTTCATTTTAAGTTTATTTTAAATGATGATACAGTAGCAGCATTCTCAAAACATCACTACAGTTATTTTACGTAGGAGAAAATTCACCCTAAAATTGAAAAACATATATCACGTATTAGAGAGGGTATTGAATTGAAGTCAGATGACTAGGTAAAGCCAAAGCTCTGAAAACATGCTGTTGTCTGACCCATGAGATGACCTGAACAGCATACAGAGTGAATTTTGTTGTTTTATTTACTCCACAGTCGAGCTGCTGCTGCTGTGATAAGTTCTCATGCCTGATAAATGACTGCATAGTTTGAATGGACTCAACACTTAATAAATCTTAACCATTTCCTTGAAATCCAGGCAGTTTCACCAGACCATAAACATATTTTCACACAATGCCCTCCAAACTTCTGGAGAATGGCCAGCTTTGAGTATATTGTGTGTTTTGTTTGATGACTTTAATGCTCACCCTGAGTGCACACATCCCCTCCCACAACAACGCTGCACCTACATGCGCTGGATAAATGCCTAACTCTTTCAGCCCAGCTTCTCTGCATGTAGCTTTAATTCTGTACACTTATAAAAATTAGAATAACTCATTAGGCGAGTGTAGGGAAAACGTCAATTTGGTACAAATCCACTAAGCTGATCAAAAAGAGGTATATGTGGTTTGTCAAATCCCCATGATATTGACTTTCAGATTCGCTTCAATGTATGTTCTCAGTCAACACAGGGCCTCTGTGACGGGAACTAAAAAAGGATGAAAGTTGGCATCTGTCTGCCATGGAATCGAGATTCTCTGCCACACTCCAACAGCAGTGTTAAAAAACACGCTGCACGCCGAAAAATCAAACGAGCCCCATCTTTGACAATTTCTGCAGCAGATTCCACAGGAGCTGCTGCATATGCAAACAATGGCAGAATCCATAAATGATACACCTTGTATGTCTGAGAAAAGAGCAGTGTGGGTGTATCACTAATGGAGCACTCTTCTGACAGGGAGCTCTTTACAGTTGTCTTATGAAAGCAGGCTGCATTTTCAGGTGAGGCGAGTAGAGTATTCTGGTTGCAGAAACATGAAAAGATGTATGATTTTTATTCCAAGAATCACTCCTGTTAGTGTTAAGTACAGTGTGTCTGGTCTTTTGCTGTAGCTCCTACACAAAATTTTCAGTTTTCTTCCGTAGCAAAACAGTTACATGTTGGGCTAATCTGCATAATTCAGCAGCGGCCACTTACCCAATTTCTTGAGGAAGTGTTATTTTGTCATCCCTTGTTTAACACCACACGCTGTCAGAAACAGATACTGCTCAGCTCAGCATAGTAAATCACACTTTCCATGAGCTTAGTGGCTATAGTGCTGACTATTGGTGTTGAATACAACCTAAACAAGAATCATAACATGGGAAAATTAGTCCCTTTTAACTGCCACTAAATAGATGCAAGTTATGTGCTGATGAAGTAGCTGTGCTGTCCAAAGTCAAACTGAAAGAACTGCACTACACTGTGACACACTGGCACACATCACAGACTGAGAAAGACAGCAAGCCGAACAAAACGAGACGGGCCACAAACAGCCCATTGGGAAAATTAGTCTACATATTTTTAAGAGAGCTGTGAGTTGAAATTTGCTACATGCTTTTAATTAATGACAAGGAGGAAGTGGAAGGGAGAGGACAGGGGAAGAGCGAGTACAGACAATCAACATAAATATCCTACAACGGGGTCTGAAGGGAACATAGCAGAAGGCATTGGACTGTCAGCTAAGGGCCTGATTAATGACAGCTCTGTAGTCTGGAGGTGGTTGTATTCGCAGTAATACAGCTTTCCCATCAGCCCCGAGCGTCTGAAAAGCAGATTACTCTTCTACAAATTCACTCATTATAAATCAAACAGGACACAGTATCTCCAGGAATATCTGCGCTTTGTCTAAAACTCATGAACACTTTTTAAAGAAATATGTTAACCTGTATGAAAAATGTAACTGATGAATTTGCCCCTCAGTGCATATATTCAAGGCCAGAGGAACTGAAGCCCTGTACTTTGTAATACCACAGTATAAAAATGGCTATATTAGTGTTATGTTAACTGATTATTACTTCATATAGAACACATAAACAACTCATCAGTGCCTTACTTAGTAATTGTAATATTTTTTGCTACTTCATTTTTGCAACAACTCAGCATCATATAGAAAAAGCATAACCAGCATAATATATTTTAGATATATAAAAAATTGCTTCAGAGTAACTAGAAACTCTAGCTGTCAGTTTAAAATAGTGGAGCTAAAATTGGATTATACAATATACATCAAATTCGGATATTTATCTGAAGCACCTAAATGCTTGTCTTTTGTTAAATCGCACAACTGTCAACATCAGTTAGTTTAAAGGGTTTACAATGATAGAAAAAGAACTATGAGCATAAAAATAGTAACACAGACGGCAGAATGCATACAGAGCATTCATCAGTTTTTTCTTCTTTCGAAAAACAAGCCTAGACTAACGTCTGTGCATCTAGAAACATTAAATTCCACAATATGGAAAACGCTTGCTGTGACAGAATCTTGGACGCCGGGGCACATTTTTAATCTCAGAACCGCCGCCTGTAGTATTAAATGAATGTCATATGAATGCTGAAATTGTAGAGACTGCTAAATGACCGCCCCCCAAGCTATGCATCAGTGTGAGATGACATCTGCAACAGAATCATTTGTTTTTCAGCCGTGCAGCTGTCTGTGTTGATGGTAGTATGTGAGATTTGATTTGAAAGGGTTGTCTAAAATTTGGTTGAGACACACTAACGGAAGACAAAATGAATAAGACATTCATACATTTTTTGATGCATTTAACATTTACTTTAATTTTTCACACTTTGTCTTTTAGTTATAGATGTTTGAACATCATTTACTACATGCTGTGTGTCACACTGGAAAATGTAAATGTACGCATGTGACACAAAATCCTTTCATTCTTAATCCCAACACACACCTCCTCCTTGTTATCCTGTGCAGATATATGTCATGCACTTGGAAGTAAGGTGCCCACTGTAGGTGCACAGGTATATATTTGCATAAGTTTGAGGTCTGGACAAAGATCCTAAAGTGTTTCATCTCACCACATCACTTGCAAATGATAAACTAAAATCAAACTCCTGCATATTTTTATTTTCATTTCATACTTTTTCATCGCTCTTAAGATAACATTCATCCTTGCTGTTTTCTAAAGAGATCCAAAAGTCAACACAACTTTAGCACATCTCGCTGGCATTGTTCTGATGTGGTTTCACAATAAAGGCTTCCAACTGTCTTCTAACATTCATTGTGAGAATCAAATGGAGGAAACGTTAAACTGACAATGGTTGCTTATAAATGAAAATTAGCTTACTGCAACAAATGGAGAGAAACGATGCCAAGGGCAATGTTACTTGTGTGAGAAAATGACACAACACGCAGCGGGATGGATGAATATAGAAATTTAGCACTGAACTGTCGAGAATCAGTGGATATAAATGAAGTTTTTACTTCATCACGCAAAATCTCACAAGTCCAAATCTGAAGTTGGAATGCTGCGTAAAATGTAAATAATAACAGAAATTTGCAGATCTTATAAATCCTTATTTTATTCACAATAGAACATATTTAAACTTATTAAAGCTTCAAATTGAGAAAATGCATGATTTAAAAGCTAAACAAAACAAAGCAAAAGCATAGGCCAATTCTATAAGCACTAATCCAACCCCATACAATCAAAGATACAGGCTTTTGAATTCAGCGCTGATCACCGGATAATCCCTTTCTTCAGGAAGAAGCATAATTTGAAATTATTCCAAAAATAATTGCAAATTTTACTTTGTCTGACGGCAGAAAAGTCTATATCTTATCCACATTTACCTTCTTTTGTGCATTTGATGATAGCATGGCGAATTGTGTTTACAAACAATGATTTCTGGAAGTGTTCCTGAGCCTGTACTGTAGATGAGAAAATATTCAAAGTCTTTGCAATTTTATGTTTATGAATATATTTCTGAAAATTTTCCATAGTTTATGTAGAAGCAGATTTTTTTTTTTTTGCAGATTGGTGAACCTAAAAAGATGCTCTTTTTATACCCAATCATATTACTGACCAGTTGCCAATTAACCCGATTAGTTGCAAAAAGCTGATTTGTTTTAGCACCACTTACTGTTCCAGCCCTTCTTTGCCCCCGTCCCAACTTTTTTTTTCCAGATGTGCTGTTGCCATCAAATGTTCAAAACCTCATGTTCTAATCACAAAAAAAAAGCACAGAATTCAGCAGTTTCCTTTTTTTTTTTTTTTTAAGCGTACTGTACTTAGAGTTGGTCTCTGACAGAAAATCCTGATTAGCTGCTTTTGGAAAATCAAGTGAAGCAAAAAATGCAGAACAAAAAGTCAAAGGGGTGAATATATTTTTATATGCAACACATGCTGTGCTCACAGCACCGACTTTGACGTGGTTTTCCGAGGCGCTGACAGTTTTCTTCTCTCATGTTAAGTCACAAAACTTTTAGTTTATGTTTATTGTGAGCCAGATTTTTTTAAAATAGGGATTGTTGTTTTTGCCAATGCACAGGGGTGTCTGGTACATTTCCTCTCCATTAACAGTTGGTTCCTGTGCATGCATAAAGGATTTCTTCCTTTTTCTTTATGGTTTATTTCCTCATCTTTATACCTTCTTTTTGTGTTATTCATGCAAAATTTCACTTTTTTGGTATCATTCGTGTTTATTGGATTCATGGGACACAATTCAACAATTAACTTGAATAAATGGTTTGCTGCTCTAATTAAGGAACAACAAATACCAGTATAACAACTGCAGTGTTTTGCAGATGCATGAAATTTCTTATAAAACGGCATATTTCGAAATTTTTACAACAAATTTGGTAAATAAGCCATTTTTGCAACATAAGAGTGAGATCTTGTGTCAAAAAATAAAATATAACAATGCTGTGAGCGGTTTATTCAGTGCTTAATTTTTGATTATGTGTTGAAATAGTTAACACCAGTGTGTCTATGATAGATGCCTGTAGGGTCTTGTAGGATCTGAAAATAGGTGCTACACATAAAGTGTGTGAAACAGTGTGAGACTACAAACAGGTGTAGACTTTCCCTAGTTAGACATTGATTGCAGCCTAATTTAAATATTGCATCCCAGCGTGCTCCCGCTTTGAACTTTCTCCACATGTTTGCTCACATCTCGCAGTCACCAGGCACTGAAATGCGCTATTGTGTTTTGACACATTTCTCATGAGCAGCAGGTCCATATAATATTAAGTGGAAAATGGCGTCTTTATGCCAGTGGCTTCTTGTGGGAAAACGTCATGCATCTGGCCAGATGTGCTGTACATCATTCATTCATGTGGGACTAAATCATTTGAAAGCGACCTAATTGCTTGGAAACGCAACTCTCGGTGTATTTTTATTGTGTTTATTCAGTGATTTTGAAAAAGAACTGTGCGTAGAAAAATGCTCAGTAATCGCATGTATTTAAAGGTCTTTTCAGCATCCGCAAATTAGTGCAATTATTCAGTGTGAGTGGCGTGTTCAAATAAATGTTTTCATTGATTTTCTTATAAATACCTATAAAACAAATGCTGTTAATTAATTGGTAGGTTTACTAACATATTAGGTAATGTTTGGGGAAAATAATTTGTCAGCACAACTAAAAACACAGCCGTTACTAAAGCCATCAAGTTCATGTTCTCATAGCTTTTGCTTCTGGTTTGTACTCCTCTTACAATCTAGAAAATGAGAAAATCCCTGCCATACCTAGTGCATTTTTTTTTAGTTTTGGGGGCTATTTTTATGATAAATACTGAGAAGATCAAAGTCACGTCAAACACCTAACGCACACATGGAATAGAGAAAGGAAACAGCAGCCCACTCATACAAAACTGCGCAAGTACTTGGGATCAAGAAATATGTAAAAGAGTCTTTACATAAATTGTGTTTGTGTATCACTAATACATCTGACTTCCAATAAATCACTAATAGCTAATTAAGTTTTTACTTTTGCAGCTTTACTGTGAACAAACAATGACTTTCTGACATGGCACAGGCTTCAATTAAATTTGAGTATGGGTTCACAATCAGAAATAAAACCTTCATCACAAAGTGCAATAACATTTGTTAGTCATTAAGATTTCTATAATAAATACATAAAATTTTATATGTGGCAGGCTCATCTCTTATCAGCTTTAATAACACATAGAAAATCATTCATGATTAGTAAATATTACCAGTATTTCATCGCATGTTAACAGTAAGAAAAACACTTGGAAACACTGGTTACTATAAAGTGCTTTTATGTAATTATTTCAACAAAAAAAAACCCTAATTGAAAAATTTAACCTTTATTTATGCTTATTTTTTATTACTAAACAGAAGAAGAGTTGTTAGCTGCCATTGTAATTATTATCATTTTTTCCATTTCTCATTGTGAATATTTGAGTAAATCACAGCAGCATAAGTTGGCCATTTGTGGACATGAATGATGATAACAAAAACATTTTCATCCTTTTTCTTTCTTTTTTTTAAATCCCAGCAGAAAACTGACAAAAGATGCTGACTTGAAAGGTCAGAAGGCTGTGTCACCAGATAAGTGAAGTCTGTTACATCTTTGACTGCTATAAGTTTCTCCTTCTCTGTGCATCATCTCCTTCTGAAAAAAAAAGGTAAAGAATTTATGACAAGAACCCTCCTCAAGCTGAGAGATTTTGCTTGACGGCGATGGGAGATGTTGCCCCACTTCTTTGCTCAGCCCCTTTGGGAACGGTCCTCACTCTTCCCTCCTCGCCTGGTTGAAAACAGAGAGCTGGGCGCACTAAAACAACTGCACTAAATACAGCCCTCCAGTTACCATAGAAACCAGCACTGGTGCATCCCTGACTAGTCCTACTGTATTTCATTTTGCACTTGACCCAGAAAAACACTAGGAGGTTGATGTTTAGTTTCTTCCCAGTCAAAATTTCAAGAGCTTTGGTGATATAACAGGCGTGAACAAAGAGCTGTACTGGTAATGAGGAATAAACAGAAACCAAATTCTGAAGGAGACAGAAGGGAAAGATGCAGGGGTGTGAAAAGGATAGAGAGGTAAAAAAAACGTGCGTGCAAGTCATGACGCCAAAGATGCTTCAGGGAGAGTGAATTTACAGTGACAACAAACTTGGGTACTGCTGCAAGGCTCACCATAGCTAAACTGAACTGGACAGCAGATGATCATTTGAAATATATCAAGTCCTGCTTGTGCTGGCATCTTTCCTGAGATAAAGGATGACGCGACACAGATTTCTTTTTAAAGCAATAGCGTAGCAATGCTGTTCTTAAAGTTATATAATGCAAGGTGCTGCATTGCATCAAACACCATTGTTTTAAATATAGAACTACCCATCACTCTTTAAAAATTCAGGCGTGTATATAACTATAAAATTTAACACATCTTAGAGTAGACTAAATCAGTTTTCAGGAGACAAGAGTCAAATATCACAAAGCTCACTTCTTAATTAAATAGTTAATGATTCGCTCTCCTACTATAGGCCACTATAACATCCAGGCATTTCACAGAGTTAAGTCATTTTTACTGTGCTCTCAGCTCCACTGGGACATTATTATATTGCCAAATAGGTCAGTTGCAACACATTTTACTGCAGCCAGGCTTTTACCTTTGAAACATGATAAAGCACATATATCATTACCACCATTTTAACAATACCCACAAGCGCCTTTAATCTATACACCAAGCACACATGGTTTCAAACTCAGCAACATTATAATAGGAGTAAGTGCTTTAGGAAGCAGATTTTTTTTTTTTTTTTTAAACAGGAACAATTAAAATGCACGATTCACCTACATATCACTTACAGAACGACAGCATTTCAGCTATGGCACCCTAAACACGTGCCGCCTCCCGCATCTATCGAGGCAACAAGTCACAACTGATCTGTAAAGTCTTTACACTTCAAAGGAATTACTGCTGCTACAATCCAATTTTGTGGGTTGTGGTTCGGGCTTTGTACAGAAAAATGATATCAGTGAGGGCTTTCTATACAAAAAGAACTTTTGCAGTCAGCAGATAAAATAAAAACAAAATTTCAATAGGGCAATAAAGGGGAGACAAATGAGGAGGGGGAAAGGGGTAGGGGCTGCTGAATACATTTTCCACGAGAAATCTTTGAAAGCGAAAAACAATGGCTACATTTTAAATAACAACGAGATGGTAAAGCCTCCATTTCATATGCATGCTGAAGTGCTGTGCTTCTCAAAGTGTGTGGCAGAGAGCCAAGGCAGGTGGGGCGAGGATAACAAAGGGGAAACATACTAGCTGAAAAACTAGTTCAATGAATAAAGTATTTTTAGGTAAGACAAACAATTATACTGACCTTTATTTTCACTGATATTCAATGCTTCTGCCTGCTTCTGAGGGAGGAAACACCGGAGTGAATGTGTGGTAATTGCAATGTCATGCTGCACGCGAGACTTTATTTGGATTGACCAAAAAACAGAAAGGAAGAAGAAACACCACAAAAATCATCATCAGTCTAAAGACTGTGCAATAAAATCACCCAGGAGATCACTGCTACTCATCTGAGGTTCTAAAACAGAAGTGGCACTCAGGTTTCATCTTACACTACTAATGTAATGTAACACTAAAAGGAAGGTGGGATTAAAACTTCATAAGAATGCATTTGCCTCAGGGGTGTAAACAAAATAAAAATTACCTGCAAAATAACTTTAAGTGACATTACACATGCATATCTGTTATACATCATAATTAAAGAAATATGCAAATATTCACAACTATAACTACAATTTGTACTTCTGTTTGTGAAAAGCACTTACAAGCAATTTGTACGTGATTAGACTTCAATGGAAGATTGTTACAATGCTGATGCAATATGAAATATAAAAAGGAGATAAAACTATATAATGCTAATAATGTAAGTCTACAACTATTTTTATTAATTGTTCAACTGCTTTATAATAATTGCTAATAAAAAATAACAGATTGGAGGGAAAAAAAAGGCCCAACCACAGGATGGAACCAGGTTATGCCACTTTTGCTTGCATGCCTTAAATTATTAATGACAATAGATTTTCCTTTGGTCAAATAACAAATCACTTTGTCCCCACATGACTCCATGGAGGCGTTGCATAGTCTCATTCTCCCCTCTTTAGGAACGGCAGAACAAAAGGGCAGCTACACAGAAGCAGCCATGTAACTGATACATATTCAGTGGACTCTCTTTGTGCTGTGCTGCCCTGCTGCCATTCTTGCTCAACAGCACCTTTAGTCACTGCTGAAGGAGAGGAGAGTGCTTCTTATTCACCCACATGTTCATAGATATTCAGGTATTTGACCCTCTGGTGCTCTAACCTTTAGCTTCCCACCACCTTGTTTTCATTTATGGGAAAAGGGAGAAAATAACTATTATTATACAAAGAATAGCATACATCATAGGTTTTTGCACTCCTAGTCCATTTTATTTTTAAATAGTCCTCTCCTCTGTTATTGTAATAGCCAACCCGACATTCAGCAGCATTAAAAGGAAGGCCAAACAAGCTAATGATTGAACAAATGCACTGGCAAATTGGACTAATTTTCTTATTGTATTTTTTTTCATTGAACAACGGTGCTCCATAATGATTGCCTGACACTGGGTAAGCACAGGGATGCACGCTCCTCTTTTTGCCTAAAACGGTAATTTGAATGGCACTGGCGTATAAGCCAATGCTGCTGGATGGGGCTGGAGAAGTCCTCTGCAGTAAAGGCCTGACGGCATCATGTTACGCTCCTGGAAATCTTCTATTAAGTGTGAGTAGTATAGCACAAGACAACTGTGGGTTTTCTAAATGGTTTTCATGAGCATTGTAAAACAGAAAGCATACGAGTCATTGAGATGTTAAAAGGTGGTCACAGCGTGGGAGGGGCGTAGAAACAAAATTATAGGAGACAAGTGTACTTACACAATGGATGAATTGTCCTAAACCATTTTTAAAAAAAATCACCACCTGCCAACTAAATGCCACAGAAAACGTAAGCACAACGAGGACCTTGATAGTATGTCAACCGGGAGAATGAAAACATGACTGCACTACAAATGTGAAGTGCCTTAAAGCAGAGTGGAGTAGAGGGAAAACTGAAATGGCTTCTCACACTTAATACGAAAGGCGAAAAATACACAAGAAAGTAAACAGACAATCCCAATACACATGTGGAAATATGGCAATTTGCATATTTTGTATTAAAGGATAACAACTGCATTAAACTTAGATCTGATTATACGACAAGCTTCTTATTTCAGGTTTCGATTCAGTCAAAATCGTTCACAAATCACGTAATAAGAGAGCAGACAAGACACAGATTAAGTGAGGATTTTTAATCTAAACTCTGTAATGACAGGTCTTCAGAGATTGCTCGTAGTGATTCTCTGAGCTGATCAGATAGTTAAAAGGATTTCATATAAGACTTGATCAACTTGGCAAACAATGCAATGATTTAGAGATACACTAATGACTGCCTTTGAAATGACTTTGTAGAAATCCAATTAAAACTAAAAAAGGATTCCCTCAGCTTTGAATGAGGTCAGATTTTTATTACCTGGAATCAATAATTATCTGCAATGCAAATTCCACTTTTCACATCCGCTAGTATATGCAGCTACTACAGTATTTTTTTGGCCTGTTTATGCTGTTCGAAAGCTGATATACTTAATCACATTGAGACATGTAAACATAGGCCAGTCATATGTTAAATATGGGTAATTTCAGCCCATTGCTAATTGGTTGCTAGGCATGTATAATTCAGCTTTTGTTGATATAAACAAGATGTAATTGTTATTAAATTAAAATGATAGGATGCTTTCATAAGGTGCAGTGAGTGCATGAAAGCTAAAAACAGGTCACTTTAGCCAATTGGTAGGTGGTTGCCAGGCAACATGACAACATCAAAATATATCGTGCATAATATAAATTTCGCAGATATACATTAGATGTTATTGCTGTGAATTTTAAATTATACTATGCTTTCATAAAAAGTGATAACTGCTAGAAATAAGCCATTATAGTCGATTGCTAAGTGATGATAATATCTGATATGGATACAAACATGGGCATACGAGGCGGTTGTGTGCCAAACTTGGCTACTCAGCTCGCTCGCAGACAAATTTGAGAGGTACATAAAAAAACTGATATTTATTCAGTATCCAACCAAATGTGAAATTTGGTCACTACATGAGTCATCGCGTCATTATTTCACACTCCTATCTGAATCCATTCTGTCACTATCAAGGCAATGAAATCATAATTGGTGACTGAAGAAATCACACCATCCATCCATCCATCCATCCAATTCTAGTTATGCAAATCAGCCCAAGAAATCACTTAAAAAACATAATACAATAAAAGTATTCTAATCAAATTAGATCAAATCTTTCTCGATTGGCTTGTAAAATCAGGGTTTAAAACAATCAATTTAACAACCAAAGACACATTTTTTTTTATTCTTCCAAGTCAAAAGGTAAAGCTCATTAACTAACAGTAAGCCACCTGATCTGACAAGACACATACAGCGATTATACAGTACACATTAATCTGTGGTTTAGATGAAAGCTGTTCATTGTTGGCTGCTCATGCAAAGCATATGGACTCGCAGCAGACACCATTAGCATGGGTGATTAACTGGCCAGGTTAAGCGCCTTGCACCAGAGGCACAGAAGAAACGATCCACCTCTTGGGATCGCGTTGCCTGTACCACAAATTACGTTATCTCCAAAATCAGTGGAGGAGGAGGATGGCAAATTTGGTGCTGGTGGCACATCGTGCATATTAGGCGATTGTGTTTGTGGCTACATGAATGAATGAGAGGGGGGAAAAAAATGAGGACACGATCAAACCTCACTGGGGAGTACAATGGAGGGAAATGTGTCACATCAGAGCGACGGAGAGATGCTGTGATGATTCCTTTCAGACTGAAACACACCCAACTCACATTCAAATTTAATGAGCACATGTTGGGAAAAAAGTCATGGAGAGATTGGGGTGATGGTAATAGGGTTGCAGCCCCAACCAATTAATGCTACTTAAAGAAAATCAATTTGAATCACAAGTTCAAAGACATCTCAGTCAGTAGCTGACTGTGATCCTAAGTGAGTTGGCACTGGGGATTTCTCTTTTTGCATTGCGCATTTTTTTCTTGTGAGTCTTTGAAACACGCTTACACACTGTCAGGTGACAGATGGCAGCTTCCTCGAGTTACCACAGAGTGTGTATTCGACTTTTAGACTAATGACGTGTAATGTGCTATATTTTTGACTTTTCTCTTCCAAAACTGCATCAATGCCAAATATGGAGATCGCCCATTTTCAAGGGTAGATTGGTCAGCAGAGAGCACTGCATTTATAGGTGACAGGGTTACAGTGCTGGTAGAGTCCCGTCTCATCTTTAAGGGCGTAGAAACAATTTGGTGGAGCAATCCTGGGCAGATAGTTTCACCAGTAGATGGTCTTGTTCTTGCGTAGGTCCAGTCAGTAACTTTTAGTGCCACAAAGGTTTTGAGGACGGTGAAGTTTCCCTGGAAAGCGAACTTCAGGCTACTACTTTCACCTACTTGAACTTATGAAATCCCTTCCTTCCTCTTGAAGAAGTCGATTCTCATTTTCACTGAGGGAGTGAAAATGAGAATTCACTTCTACTGTATGCCACACTGCTGTTGATGTAAAGGTGGCAGAGTTGTAAGCCTGTTGCCTCTGAACAATGGCATGACCAGCCCCTTCTCGCTCATGTTGTTCACCCGCTGATACACTGAAAATGATGAATCCCTCTGCAACCAAATCCAACCTGTTCTCAGAAACAGCAGGGGGATGAATATATTACAGCATGGCGATTCATTAGCTGAATGTCAACCACTATGTGTGCGCAGACAGGGCCTTGCCTTTTAACCATAGTTCACCACATGAAAGAGGACCCAGAGTTATACTTGAGTCATCCAGAAGATAATTTAATAACTTGCTACAATAGTGCTGAAACTTAATCTGAGACCCTTTGACCTCTATAAAGTGATGGGTTTTTTGGTTTGTATTTTTTTTTACTGTGATAGAATCTTTTTCATTTTCTTATCTGAATATGAGTGAGTATGGGTTTATGAGCAGCCACCCTCTCATATTAGCTGGCCCAAGAATCAACAGACACCACAGATCCACAAGGATCTTTGCCAGTTTATTATGGACTGCAACCAGGAAAAAGGATTTTATGTGTTAAACAACTTAGAACACAACAAAGAACTATCATAAATAGCTACAGTATATGGCTAACAGTCTTAACTTGATATCTATTGAGCAGCTGCTCCACAGATTTTAATTATATCACCTAGATTGGGTTGTACAGTCTATTTTTAATGTTGCCAAAGTTCTTAGGAAATACTTCCTTGTCATGTGATGTGTAAAATCTTTAAGGCTTGTTGATTGTTTTGTGCTAAAACTTTAAATTGAAAAAAAGACCAAAAACTGTATATATGTACTGCTCATTGATCTAAAACAAGAATCAAGAGCACAAACGGACTAGAAAGACCAGATGATGTTTTCTCCAATATTTGCTTCCTTTAGTTGGATACCAGATTTGAATTTAAAATCATTCTTCTCACATAGAAAGTCCTGAATGATCAGTCTCCATCATATCTTAAAGACCTTATGGTGTCATTTAATCCTGAAAGAGCACTTTGCTCTTAGACTGCTGGCTTATTTCTGGTTCCATAAAGTAGAATGGGAGGTAGAGTATTCATCTATCAGGACCCTCTCTTTTAGAACCAGCTCCCAGTTTGGATTCAGGACACAGACATCCTGCCTACTTCTAAGATTAGGCTTAAAACTTAAAGTTTACATTTAGGGCTGGATCAGGTGACCTTGAAGTATCCTTTAGTTATGCAGCAGGACTTCTAATGATGCACTGAGCATTTCTCTCCACTCTCCTTGCATGTTTATGCCATTACAGCACATCATTAACGTTTGTCTTCTCTTTCCTAGGGTTTGTGTTTTGTCCTCATGCCTGATGATGTCTTTCTGTTTGGTTTGCCAAAAGTCTCTTGCTGTTAAAAGAGAGTTCTTCCTCCCTACCATCACCGAGTACTTAGTCATGGGGATTCTCAGCTTGTTGAGCTTCTCTCTCTAATATTGTAAGGTTTTTAAATTTCAATACCCCGAGGTGACTGTTGTTATAAACTGGCACTATATAAAGAAAATCGAACTGAATTCAATTTACAAGGGCATGTTATCCTCCGCATGTGTTCATTTGAAAGCTCTGAGCAGAGGCGTCAATGATCTGACAGTTTTGTTTAGGTCTTTGGCTTCACATTTATCATAGATTTAAAATCAAATAGATAATTTTATATTCTCTTTCCCAGCATGCCAAGCTCTTTTATACCTGTATTTGCTTAAAATTAGGTAAGGGAAGTGTCAGCTCTCTTCCACTGTTGTCTGCAAGACCACCTCCTTTGGACTTTCAGTGTCCAGTTACAAAATTCACACATTGCCGAACTGCTACAAACTCCTATGACGCTACTTTAAAGTTAAGTGTCGAGTGAGATGAATTTCTTCATTCGTTACAATATTTAACAAGCTAGCAGGAGGAAATGGAGTTTGCCCGATTGTCATGATAAATTTTACAAAATTAAAAATTCAGTTTATTGTTCAAAGCACTTCAAGTACTTTGCATCTATCCAAGATTAAAGGACCTAACACTTTCTGCTATGCAGGTCAGGCTGCTTCTTTTATTCAAACCCATTCTAAATTTTTTAAGGTTGCCAGATGTGATTTTTTTTAAACCCGCCTAGTAACATCAGCATTTACCCACTGATATAAGATTATTATTCACTCTCTAACTCACAGCATTGATCAAGGACTTTGTAAATGTTTAGCCCTGGCATTGTGGTTGGGAATGAGAGTCTGATGTCTCAAATTTAATCCATAGAGCTAGATTTTGTACTTTTAGGCCTTGCAGTTGTGTAGGCTAAACCGTGTGACATTTATTTCAGGTGAAAATAGCTGTAGATAAAATAATGAAAGGAAATTTTTCTCTATACAAACTCCTGGTAATAAAGATCATGCCACATGATCAAAAGCTCCAGAAGAACCATACAAGAAGGTTTTAAGGTAAGATTGTTGTATCAGCTGGTGATTCCAAGTATTATTTCATATGCTCCCATTAACACAGCTACCCTTTGTAATATCAGTGTAAATTTTTTTAATAAAACCTGTTAGCAAGGATCATAATACAGCTGCTCGTCTATTGCAATGAAAGCGTTCAGTGAGGGATTTTTCCTGGGCCCTTCAAGAGGATGAAGGTAAAAATATTAATGTCACAGTATTATCTTTATCTGTCATGCACAGAATATTTCACTGCAAACTTGGTACAGCCTGAAATTTTTGAGAAAAATCCCCAAGGCCAATTCATGCAGTAGAAAGATATGACCTCGGCATAGAAAAAGAAAGGCCAGAATTCAGTTTTTAATACTTAATTTTGAAGTCACTGCTGGTAAGTGATCTTCACGCTCTCTGCATACTAATTTGCACAGATGTCGTCCTTGAGAACCGTGTGATTAATAATGGATACAGTGTGACTATATGCCAATGGCTGGGCAGATCTGTGGAGCAGTGAACTGCAACACCGGGTTTGAAAATGTGCCTCTTTCCATCTCCACATCTCAAATAGAGTGTGTTTAAATTAACCAGGATAAATAAGAGTTAAATTCTCCACATTCAAAACTGATCCTTTCTCGTGCTTCTGCAGCAAGAGAATATGGGAAATCAGAGAAATTTGAACATGTAGTCAGAGCCTGCATCACAAATATCTGCAGCATGTTTTTCTGAAACTGTTCCTAAGAATATGCACGGCATCTGTGAAATCCATTCATAAAAATATGGGCACCCTCAGTAAAATAAAATAAATGAAAAATCTTACTGTGTTTACGCAGGGATATTTTCAGAAGGAATACAGTGGATTAACGCCACAGTAGATTTTCAGAGCATCAAAGCTCAGCTTAAAGGACTCCTTACCTTACTCTCATCCTATTTTAATAAAATGTAAATAAATAAATAAAAAAATTAAAGACCAGTCAAATTACTATTCAAATTCAGTCAAAAGCTCCCCTTCAGATGATGTGATATGCATGTGTTGCTAGACTATTATTACAACACTCAGCTCTCAATTCAGATACGTGCAGAAGAAAAATTTGCATACCAAGCCAGTAACATCTGCGTCATTCCACCTTTCGATGCATCTTCATTGGTGGGTAAGACTGCACTCAAAAAACATTTTATTTTAGCCCGAGTGCAATGCAAGAGAAGTCAAGCCTGCAGAACACTGTTATTTAACACTATGTGTAAAACAAATACATTAACCAACTGTACTCATTTGCTAGAGGCCCCTTTCACATCTCTTCAAAAGTTTAAACAGAAAGCAAGCAAGTTAAACATTCATTATTAAACAAAACTGAACCGCTCTATTAAAATTTAGCAAAGAGACACCATATCTGGGCCAAAGAAGACACCAAAGTAGTCTTGTTAACTAACGGTTTAGTGCTGATGAAGGCACACTTTGCATTAAAATGTTAGCAATTTAATAAACCCAGGGTTTTAAATGAATATGAGTGGTCCAGTTCTTTCTTTGAGTTCAGTCTTTATGAAATGACCCAGGGATACACTTCTCTTTCTCTGCTACACTGTGAGGTGTCTGAAGAGCACCTCTTTATATTTCCTCCAAATCTTTTTCAGCCCTGTCATTAAACGAAGGCTCGAGTTTCTTTTTTGTTGTACTGTATGAACTACTTTGAAAATGGAAGAACAGATGGAGTTTTATTGCAATCCTAAAAAAAAAAACATATCAAGGGGAAATGGTGGATGAAGAAGTCTTTGCCTGAATTACAAAAGAGTCCATTTATTGGCACTTGCTTTACGAAGTACACTATAGTGACATGCACCATTTGCCCTAATGGTGGTAAAGTCTTAATTCTACATCTCCTGGAAATAGAAAGTTTGCTATTCTTGATCCGTTTAATAGGTAGTTGCGGACAAATTAGATCTGCAATAACATTAGAAATTCAAAATGTAGCTATTGCACAAGGTGGCTTTCATGGACAGTAACTAGGCCTCTGCTGCAGCACCTTGCAGGTCTGTGATTCTCCGGGTAACCATTGGAAACAGTCCTCTATACACAGGACAAAGGAAAACCTGAAGGATGGGACCTGCCAATGATTCTCCCTTGTGCGCAGCCACAAGACTCGCAGGCCATGTTGATTTACTGACAAAAACAAGGTCCCCCTCTGAGTGAGCCAATGTTGGTGTGGAACACACCACTCAAACAGGATATTTCACTCTTTACTGGAGCTCATCTCTAAAAGGTAATGGCTTGGAAAATCTGAACTCTTTAAAAGGCAACAGGGACTATAAGACTATTATACATTTCTTATCCTACTGACATTGCCATCAGAGCTTAGACAAGCTGATACAGGGTCACTAGATTATTACTTTCTCATAAGCAGTACAGTCAAAAACAGAGGTTTCATGTAGTGATGTCTGCCAGTGAGCATGGCAGGCTGATACAATGTTAATCCCAATCACTACTCCTACAGGACCAGAATAATTTCAGGCTCTTATAGGATGTGGAAGTTGGAATCATTCCAGGAGTAGTGGGTGACAGTTCAGCCCTTTTGAATGGTCCCTGGTATGTCTGTGGAATTTTAAATTTCAGAAAGCACCTCAATCCAATGTGTGAACAGGCCACAGAAAACCACCTATTAAAGTCTGAAAATGTATCTGTGTACCACAAGAACATATGGTCAATAGTTAGTGTACAAGACTTACCTCGCTAAGCCGGCTTATACTTTAGCTCATAGCACGCCTAAGCTCCTTAACGAGTAAGCTCAAACTGAGCTAATTATTCAGAGACAACCTCCGTCTCATGGAACGCAGCCAGGGATGAGAACCTAGCACCATAAATTTGGCAATTTGGCACTGCAACACATGGAAGCTGTGTAATTACCTAGTAAAAAAAACAAACAAAAAAACCTGCAGGAACATATTGTATGTACTCTATGGATTGCTCCCAACAAAAGTGTCAATATGCTTATTAGTCTACAGGTTGTCTCACATAGGGCTTTTGTCAATCACAATATTTTGTGTGCTTAAACTGTGTTGTAACTATATCTTGATACTTCAGTGATTTCTTGTATGTCTTCTAATTCAGAGCTGGCTTCTGTCCGCAAAGAGCTGACTCACACTGTTAATTGTTATTCATCTTAATATGGCTTTCCCGAGTGCTTTTGTCATTTTAATTTAGTTACTTCAAAGTCAAAACCTTCTTTGATTGTGCTGTTCAGTTATGTTGCTCACTCAAACCAGAAAATGGGTACGCTGTGCAAATCATTTTAGAGTTATTACGAGTTTGTGAAGACTGTAAATATGTTAGATAAAACAGTAGTACACTATAAAGAGCAAAACATGTTACTGGATTTTTTTTCTCAAAGTTTCGCATGTGTTGTGTTTATAATAAAATAAATAGTTGATTGAAATTCTCCTCGTCAGCTGAAATACACTTGCATCTAAGCTTCAAAATAACAAATGGCTCTGTAACAGCATACCATCAGCAAAGATACCTCATTGCATTTATATTCTAAAGCCTGCTTGAGCTTCTTTTCCTGGTACATCTGCATTGATTTTCCCATGTATGAAAAATGCTCGCTGAGCCACTTCATCACCTGCCATACTGACAACTTTATAATTTCATTTTGGTTATTAGCATATTACCTAAAAACTAATTTATGAAAGACTATTGGAGCACCTTTGAGGTTCACTGTTGCGCAGAGTAAACATAATTGTCTGTGTAAAATTCTACAGTAATCTAATGCAACACAACTGACAGAGTTACTAACAAAGACAAAATAATACAGGGAAGATAATCATGGATTTGAATAACAGTCAGGTAGACCTTTCTATTGGAATCATAATGAACTTCATCTGTACTCGCATTCTAACGTCAGGGGCAGTAGGAAAGTGGTGAAAGCCGCAGTGCATGGGGTGTTTTTTAAAGCTCAAACTAAATTAGGTATGAGTAAGATACCACTTTGTATGAATATATATAATATGTATAAAAATTATGGTGATGCCAGCCAAATTAGATGTAAATACTATGCAAAATACCAAAGAGTGAAAAAAAAATCACCTTTCTCTGCTGTGCATCAGAACAGTGCATGCATTATATGCATTGTGTAAGATGATTCAGTTTTCTGAAGGCAAATGATGGTAATAATGTCTGAGCTGAGCTAAATTATGTACGACTCAAAACCGAAAAAAATTATTTCAAACATGATTTTGAAAGCTCTCCATCATTTCCTTCGTTTTTGCAGCTTTGAATTAGGCCTGAATATTACGAGACTTGCATTCCTTTGGTTTAGTTTACATGTTTTTACACACACCTGCCTTCTTACAGTAACAACATAAACATGAGGCAGATTTTACATCAACAAAATCACATTACATTACAAAGATATTTCAGACACTTTGGCTATTTAGATTCATATCCATCACACAACACCATCTGATCAGGCTCAAATTCATACTGCAGCACGGTAGCGACCCCAGATATAGACCCGGAGTCATATTCGGTAACAAGACGAACAAGGGGTCCCGCAGCAGATGGCATGGGCCTCGTGGAGCCCTGATATCGACAGCATGGAGACGGAACTGAGACAGATTTAATCCAGACAACTGTCACAATCTGTCGAAGATGCTTGGAACAACCTACCTGTCAAGTACGGGCGGGACGGAATAGCCACGCGGCAATTGATCATATGGTTTCCTCTTGATACACATCATTAATACACTGGCACCAAATATTGAAAATAATTATATTTTTATTAAAACATGCAGACTTTCTGACACCAGTTTGACTTAAAAGAGCCACTACTTAATGCCCCATGGTGGTGCCGCTTATAAAACGAATGCAGGAAGAAAATGGCAGACAGGTTATTAAATGCATTGTATTCTATTAAAATGTATTGATAATAAGACCAATACACAAATACACAGACATAGTGCAGTGACAACTCTTGGATGTTTTTTTTTTCATGGCATCTGCACTTAAGTTCTGGTGCCTAAAATTTTGCCTAGCTGTTGAGGCTGTCCCACTCAACTGCTGAATTTCCAATATAGCTCAGTCTTAGTTTAACATTAACCAGTTCATTAATCTATTCACAGTTCTTGAATTTTAAAAAATATCAAGTTACCTAAATGAACAGTAAGGATGATGCAAGTGTTCACTGACTAAGCAGAAACATTATAGTGCGAGGCTGTGGGAGGGACCGTCAGTGCCACAGTAGAACTCTGTTTGTATCAAGTGATCTACAGCATAATAGGCCTCACTACCACACAAGGTATTTTACCTAGAGCCAAATCATTTGGAACCTATTAAGTGTGCTTGGATCAGAATGTGCTGTAGGCTCATCAGCCATATGTTAGGCCACCGATTAGACGAGAACCATGCTGAGAGAAACACTACCCCTCAAGTCAAACACAAGGGTGCATCTGTTTTGAGAAGACTTTTTTTATATCTTCAAGTCTCTTTATTGCATATTTAATTGAAAAGGATGGCTGATTTAAAGTGTCATGGTTTGCCAACGCATTACCTGCTTTGAAAGGCCTTACAGCGTTTGCTACAATAAGCCTTTTTCCCATATTTGGTCAACTTCCACTTGCAACATTTTATGTTTAAAATATAGTGGAAAAGAATGGACAGAAAGAAAAGATTAAAAGATATGTGTATCGCAGTGACTTTGCTGCACTCCAGCACGCTATATGATGATTACATGACACACACTTTATCCAGCTGAGCCACCAGGATGCCACGAATACCTAATAGGTTTGAGAGATGTTTGCAGCCATGGCAACACAACAAATAAGACCAACGTGTCTTATCAACAAGCTTACAAAGGAAGGGAAACGGAGAAGATGAGCCACAATGCAACACAAGTGAAAAAGCAAATGGCATTGTCAACAAGCTCAAGTGATTGGGGAGTTTCAGGAAGGAAATCTGCTCAAAGCTCTGGCTTCTCACAATATTCCAATAGGAGTTTTGTAGTTTTTCAAGCAGACTAAAAAATATCTTTATCAGGTCAGACTATAAGTGAAATCTGTGGACATCAGCATTATAACCTCTACAATTTCTTTAATGTATGATTTCAAACTGAACGATCTGGTGCTTATTTGTTAAGATTACATGGAAAGTCACTGAAGGCTGTAAAATGCAAGCAGATTTCACCGTCGAATATAATGAAGTCAGTTCCAACAGAGCTACACAAGTGACAGCCAGCTGCCAATCATCTCACTTGTTCGGCTGTCTAATCTCAAAATTACTGACATGTCAAAATTCAAAGACTTTCACAGCAATAAAGATATTCATGAGGAATTCTATAATTTCATGATTGAACCTGACTGTTAAAGGTTGTAACGTACTCCACATTCCAGATGAAGACACGGTCCTCTCAAATCTTCTCGGTAATGTGATACATGCGATTCATGTTTTCACACAATTAAACTCAAGAGTATCTGCTAAAATTCAAACCAGCATTAGAATAGCGGTGAAAAAAAGCTGTAAGTGACTTTGACTGTGCACTAAGTGGTTTTTCCCATTTCGGAAACTGCTGCTCAGATGGGATTTTCACACACAACCGTCACAAGGTGTTGAGGGAACGGTGTAAAAAAGGGAAAAAATTGGTAAAAAATGCAGTGTTGATGGCACAGGACATAAAAGAATGGCTAGGCTGTTTGGAGACAGAAAACCAACAGTAACTCAAATAACCAGCCAAGGTATCCAGAGGAGCCTCTGTGTGAATGCACAACACATCAAACCTTCAGGCAGATGGTCTTCAGCTGCAGGAAACTACACTGGGTACCATAACCGTCAGCTTAACACTGAGATTATGCTGTGTATAAGCAAAACAAAATTGGACAGTGGACAAAAAACTAAACAAATGTGATTCAGTATTCAGATGGTAAAGTCGGAATTTAGCATAACATCTACCCTTTTGGCACACTTTGGGCCTCTTAGTGCAAACTAAGGATTGCTACCAAAGCCCCACATTAAACAGGAACAGAGCTAAATTATATAAAACCAGAGTAATGATAAGTTCTCCCACTATCTGCTCTTCTCTTAATACCAGAAATATTAAGGCAATCGTTTTCCTATTTCGTACTGCTAAGAAAATGGTATCTCACAGATTAGGACATTTAAGGGGAAACATTTTCTAATCGGTACTTTTAGCAGGATGGCACTCCTGTCACAAAGCTCACATTATCTCAGACTCCTCAATTTCAGTGTGTTCTTTGAGAAGTGCTTCTCCAGCACCTTGCTGAATCTATAAAACAATAATTTGAGACATTTCTAAAGAGAAAAAAAGAGTAGAGAAACTTCAAATAAAAACTGGACAATGAGTATATATGTACTTTACGTTGTAATTCCATTTTGATCCCCTATTTAAACAAGAGTGTTAGAAAAATGCCCGTGTACTCTAAATACAGTCAAGTCAAGATACAATAGAAGTGCTTAACTGCTGAAAGTCTTATCACAGTCACTCAATCGACTTTTCCTCCCTAACCGTGGATCAAAGGGGTATCCATCTGCTATTACTGAGCGAATGCCATGAGCTCTTTCAGTTTGAGGATTTCTTAGACGTTATCTCCTTTTCATCCTGAAATGGAGCTTTATTTCCTCTGAGACATGCACTAAGCACAAAGCAGCACCCAATCATCCAGCAAAATAAACAAAGTATGAAACAAAGGAATGGGCATTTTAGCTTTCTCCTTCTGTCATATTAACATGCAGCATTTCAGCAATTAGAAAATGCACTGTATTTGTGTCATATACAGAAGCTTTACCTGAGGAAGGGAACGTTACAGAGGCCAAGCTGAGACGACAGTTGTTGCTGACATTGACTTTTTTTAGCTTAACCACTAAATATTCCCAAATTGAATTTTATTATTTTATTTTTTGTGTGTGTGATGTTGTTGCCTGTGTTTAATTGTATAATTTTTGTAACTGTGAGATACTTGCTGCTGCCTATCTTGGCCAGGTCTCCCTTTAAAAAGAGGTTTTTCATCTCAATGTGATCTTCCTGGTTAAAAAAGGTTAAATTAAAAAAAAAAAAGTTCCTGTTGCCCAGGATGATGAATAAATAGATATACCAACAGCAACATACTCCTTAAATTCATGTGATATTACCTCGGTAAGACAATCTTTTTCTCAAGATTCATGATCTTTCCGAAGCTATTAAAGCTAGAGAGACAGATGTCTCAGTGTCTACTTTCCAAAGTTACAGCTATGATAATTAAGACTATACTGAAAAAGGAACTGAGCCGTTCCTTGGTTTGGCGTAAGAACAAAGATTTCAAACCTATTTGCCGTTAACAATAGATATTTGTATAACTTCTTGATATAAAAGAAAAAGAGTTTTTCAATAATCAGTAAAATAATTTTCAGCACCACATATGCAACTTCTTATTATTACAAGATCTGGTTAATTTCTTTTGTGTTAGTAACTTCATTTAGAGCCAAAATGATTGACAAAGTTGATCAACTGGAGAAACAAGCTGACTAGAGCCTGAGTGTGATTTTTCCATGCACATTTTATAAGAACAAAGCAGCCTTCAGTCACTGACTGATCAATCAGCAATTGCTTTCAATATAGGGGAGGGACAAAAGGCCTCAAGTTTTGCTGAACAATGCATGATAAGAAGCATGCAAATACTCCACTCATATGTAAAAGGCTAAACAGTTATTTGCAATTTTTCTAACAAAGACAGTGAAAAAACCCTGCTGCAAACATTCGAAAGGACTGTTTGTCTTTACAGTATATCATGTTAAGCCAAGTGCCTTGGAGAAAAGTCTCATTACTGTAGACTCCTGGAAGCTGATAAGTTATATTTTCTTTTCTTTATTTCGTCTTTCATGTTGGGTGTTTTTTTTGTTCGTTTGTTTGTTTTTGCTGTCCAGCTCGGAAAGACATTATTGTCTTGCAAGACAATAAATATCATATAAACCTATCGGCAGAAGAAAAGGATGATTTCGATGCTGCATCTTTTTTGACCAAACAAAAGCCCTGCATCCTTAGATGATTGTACCAACAAACTGTGAGACAAATCGACACAGTGTTCAGATCAGAGTGAAGAAATGACAACATAAGTTATTGAATAAAGTTTTCACTACCACTGAGGTCGCCTAAGCAAAACCACTCACTCTGCAGAAACTCTGAAGCGTGCATTCACACAGAATGGTGAACCTGAGGTGAAGTCTTTACAGTACAGTTCAAATATGGAGGATATGACTGCAGTCTTTAACCATTCATCCATTCAAACATCCAGAAGAAGGCTGACACACTTTATAAATGTCCTACAGCACTGATCTTGGCCACCATAAATGGAGTCCTTTTAGTCAATAGACACCCAGCTAACAAAGACTACATCCAGTCATCATCTATCAAGTCCCACAACGGATAAAGTAGTTTGTCAAACCAATCTAATCAACTGATCTTGGTGAAGCCCGTCTAAGGGCATCATCAATAACTGCAAGCACGGATGGCTCCGAAAGACCTAAAGCACACAGCTACTGCCAGATGGAAGATAATCACTCTTGAACATTATCACTTTCCATTACTGGGCTGGTTTGTTTGGTATTTTTGCTACATAGTATATTGATGTCGTTATCAAACCATAAAGCTTTCATCGTGTTTCACGTCTCAGTGCCGCTCATATGAACATGATATACAGCTGACCTTCTACCGGGCACTGTTTTCTCTGACACGAGTTCGGTTGGCATGTCTCCATGCATCTTGACAGACAGACAGGCTGAGGGTTGAGACTGTGATTCAACTGCTGTTTTTCGCCCAACAGTGAAGTTTGAGTTGGTGTAGCTTTTGTTTTTCCACTTCACATCTCATGTAAGTCAATGTCACCCACCTGCCCTGAGTGCAGGCCCTTACAAATGATTCCCTGCATCACAAAACACTGAATTGAGAAAATGGCATGCAAATGACCCATCCTTCAGCTGATACATCTTATGTAAGCATGAAAAAAAACACACTACTAGTCCACTGGTAGTGCTATGATTTATCATGACTCCAGAAATATATTTATATTTTAAGAAAGCAGGATTTGCGTGGAATATTGCCATTGATAAAAATCAGTCCCTGCACATATTTAGTGAAAGAAAAGCCTTTCTCTGAGTACATCATTCATATTTATGACAACATCATCAGGTCAGATAAAGACAAGTGGCAGAGCCTGATCATCCCAGCACTGAGGTGACTACAAGTGTCCAAGCGATGTGCTGGATTAGCTAGATTCAACTCATTACCTTGAACAAATTTGAAGTTATATAGGCCACAACAGACATTCACACTTCATAGTTAAAAAAACAGCAAGTCAACTGGGGCTTTCCTAAAACAACTTTATGGACTCTGGAAATTTTAATTAAAGTCATTAATCCTGATCATGTTTTTATAACCACAACATCTTTGGACAAAATTACAATACAACTATTTTTTTTCTGTCAAACAATGCAGTCTCCATGTTAGTAACAATCCCAACAACAATACTGCACATGTGCAAACACCCCCCGCTGCTTGCCACTCAATGAACGGGGTAGACCAACAACACCTCCAACTAAGCCATCAAATCGATGTTGTTTGTCCCTGACGCATGAAACAACCCAAGTGTTCCTGAAGTGTTTCCCCCAGTAGCAGGTAGATGGGAAGAGGTGGCACAAGCATGCCACAATTTTAGCCAAAAAGACTATATTTTGAGTCTTGTCTGTTAATGTTTCCTTTGACTGGCTCTCTACTATTAGTTAAGTTTTGTTGTCAAATGTTCTGATAACAGTTTTCCCCCAAAACACACTAGATTTACTGTTAAGAGCTTTAATGAAAAAAAGAGAGACAAAAATAAGGTGAGCAAAGGTTAATAATAAAAGTTATTATATCCAGAGGTTATTTGAGCTGGGTGTTGTAGCTAGGGTTGATGATTTCAAGGATCAAAAATAGTGAGAGTGATTGCCCTTATCGTCCCTCGTTTGGCCATTATTGTTAATATAGTGAATATTGTTGTTATTTTTACATTCATAAATGTAATCAGCCTCACTCTGGTCTCATGTCAGTATCTCCACATTTAATCAACACTCATGTGTGGGAACTTGCACACGCGCACTAATTCATGCAACACTGCAATCTTTGAAATGAATGTGCACGTGCAGAGGCACTACTTTATCTCCTCTCCTAAACCGTTTTTTTTTCGATGGGCGTCTGTCTTTGTCAGTGAAAGACTGCACTCGGTGTGTGAACGGTGAGGAATGGGGAGAAGCAGGTGAGCCATTTTACACATAAAAAAAATAAAGGGAGAAGTTCCCACAACTACAGGCCAGAGGAAAACAAGTTTTAAAACAACAACAACACAGCAACTGTTATGACTTGTTAGCTGTTCAGCTGATATCCCTCCACATATGGCCACTAATTACGATTTAATTACAGCTAAATAAGTCATTGCATGTGAACAAGGTTCTCCTGCTGATATGGCCTACCTTCTTTCTCTACATGAAAGTGGGAAAATATTCCTCAGTGTATGTGTGGGTTTCTCTCTCACCGGCATTAGTGAGAGAGCACTGTTGTTGGGGTTTTTTATATTTGCTCCATATAGCATGTACGGAGGGCAGTCAACACTACCTTAATGGGGTGCACATTTATCCTTCCCCTATTTGGCCCCAAAGACAGTGGTATTGGTTATTGCCAGTAGGACAGGGTGATCGAATCTTTCAGATCTTATTCCTCCCAATAAGATATTGATAAATGGATGACAAGGCAGGGAGAGAAATAGGGCAGGGACAGAGACCTCTTTTTGTTTCATAACTCAATATCAAAAGGTCACATATTCTTCCGGAACAGCATAAATGTTGATTTTTACTATTTTTCAAACAATTGTTGGCCTACTTGAAATAAGCTAGCAAAATATTAGCTTCATGTCAGTCTCAAATTCATGTCAAAATTGTAGAATGCGAAAGCAATTAATATCAGTCAGTTTGATCATTTCCAATAAATAACATCATTAATATCTGAGTGTATTTAAAACAACACTGAATTTAAATGAATTTCCTTTAGATGTTTGTTTTTTTTAATGACTGGACTCCACTATTCTTACTGTCACACTCAGAGGATTATTCTTTAAAGCATAGATACTCTTTGATTCAACGGGAGGCCTTTTTATGAGCAAATATTTTGCCTGTCACTGCTGCTTATTGGTCTTACACCAAAGAGCATTCGGGCATAAATTCCACTTTAACCCCTGACACCTATAATAAGTTGTCCTCCCACAAACCTTAAACACAAAGATTGTGCTGTTATAGGATGTTCTATACTATATTTGGCTGAGCTGCATTTTGTTTAGCAGTAACTATGCAAAGGAAGTGTACACTTGAGCCACTTAAGATGAGGCTTTGTTCCAAAAGAAATAAAATTCTTTGAGGTACTCTTAGTGCCCTACTAAAGGACAGAAATGTCCTCGAAAAGGTTTTGACAGAAATACTCTTTGTTATTTTGTTTTACTTTTCCATGAATGCAAGTTTTGGTTTTCAGAAGGATTACTCATCACTGTCTGGAAAATGGTGGATGGGATAAATATGACTATGGGATGAGTAAAACTTACTACTGTTGTGTTTATAGTCTCAAGAATCACTATCAAAGTTAGTCATGCCAATATGTACAAATAAACAAAAGCAGGCTAATACACTAGAGTGGCAGAGACACCAAGGATAAATGGAAGAGTATCTAGACAACAGGCACATACATTTATAAACATTTTGGTGCATTTAGAGGAATTACTAAGCTTTATACAATCATCATATGATTTAAATTCAAAGTAAAATAGTAGGACCAAATAAATGGTCAAAGACGTCCCAAATTATACTCGGAAATGTGACAGAATGAGGTAAACTCACAAGAATCTGAATGCCTACTAAAAAATGTTTGATTTTTGAGTGCAGTGTTGAGCCCTTTTCTGAAAATGAAATGATCAAAGAAAAAGGAGGTAGAGGATCTGTTCTCAGCTGCATAAAACAAAAATGAATTGTGAATGATGGTGGAACCGCTTCAGAAATATCTTGGAAAACAACCGGGGAAAAAAGGCTTTTCAGAAAAAAACTGTTTTGCATACTGTTTGTAAAATTTTAAATCGCACTAGTGGGACTCTAAAGTCACAGTTTGATACAAAGAGAACAAAAACATGTCGTCTCCTATTATTAAACAGAGTTAGGGTCAGCTGATATTGTTTCTGTATAAAATAATGGACGTTATTAATGTTAATCCATCAATTCTCAGTCACAGGTTTATGTTTCTTTAGCCTACATATATAACTTGCTTGAGGATTGCTTTAGTTTTACCTTGTTAGGCATGCCTAACATCTGCCTCTGACAAATAGCAGATAGACGTAACCACAGAAAGACAGAATTGGTGCTGATTCACCCAACAAGAAAAAAAACCCTAGCGCTATACCATGTAAATTACAATATGCTACTCTGCGCTACACACAGCAGGATCAATCATTCAGTACATGCAACACATGAATGCATGTGACACGTGAAGATTTAATGCTCTGCAGGCTTTAAATGGCCCACTAAACAATCAGTTGGTTTCATGGGAAAAATTGGGTATCTTCCAGAAATAGAAAATCAGTCACAAGAAAGAAGCACATGAGGATTACCAAAATTAAGTTGCTGAAAATAACTCTCTGTTGGAATCAGTACAGTAGCAAATGCTCTTGTAATTAACAGGTGAACTTCAGTGAATAATTTGGAAAGGATGGAAAGATCCCATAATGTTGGTTTGAGCAATAGATGTCCTCGGCTAGAGTTCGCATTCGGTGTCAGCAAGAAATCCTCCCTATTTAACTGTCCTTCTGCTCATGTATGTGCAATAATGTGATGATCAAAGTGCTATACTGCTTACTTGAAGAAAAGTAGGGCCAAATAAATTGACCACACTGCACAGAAACTTTAGAAAGCAGACTATGATAAATCTTTCTTTTGCACATTCTTGACAGTTCTTTTTTAAAGGCACATGAATTTTTCGAAAGTCAAACATAAAAGCAGGTATTGTAAATATTTAACCTGCAAACAACATAAGGGATGTTTTCTACAACCATTACTCTCAGAAACCAATGATCAATAATTATTTGCGCAGCAATTCTGCCTTGCTGTACATTCAATCTATTCTGCTGGGAATGCTCTCTGTATTTCAGAGTTATAAAGCTTTCAAGGGTCTCAAAGATTTAAACGGCAATAAGCTGCAGTTTTACACAAATATAGTGCACCACACCTTGAAAGAAACCTGCTACGTTGATTTTTTGTTTCACAAAAAAAGCCCAAGGCAGTAAATTATCAGTTTGTGGATCTTGTGTGCATATTAAATAAATATCAAATAAAACATTCACCAAAGAGTGCAGCAAAGTAAAACTTATTTCATGGAGTCAGGCCAAATGCGTGATTTTCTGCTGCTGCTGTTTCTTTGAGCTAATATAGTTTCCATCTCATTTAAGCAGTGCTTTTGTGTGATGATCTCTCCTAGTTAGATGCAGCAATAGTCCTGTGAATTTCTGCTTGCAGACATCAAGACTAAGAAGAGATTTAGTCAAGGTGAGCTGGATTTTTCTGCTGTTGTTTGTCAGCTATTAAAGCATGAAATCAAGATGTGTGACCGTAAATCTCTCAAAACTCAGAAAACACTTTGATTAAGTATTAAAAAAGGGGGAAAAATGAAAGAAACAACTAGATTTATGCTATTTCTTATTTTGCACATCATCAAAGCGCATGAAGAAAACCTTATTCAGCACCCACATCTGTCCTGGAACAGCATGCAAAGAAACTTGGAAAAGACAACTAGATGAAAATATGGTCAGTGACAAGATATTTTTCACAGAATCCTTGTTTTGTTGCACTGGGGTGCTGGATTATGCATGTGTCTCTATTAAAGCCAGATATTCTACCAAACTGAGGAAACAGAATGTGACGGTCGAGGCTCTTAACCGATCACTTCACTAGAACAGTTAATGCTTTTGTAGTGTTCCAGCCTTTAATAGGCAGCACAGCCACACATCTCCAGTGAGGCTGGTGCAGGCTGATGAAGAGCATGCCATACGACTTTCTGACAAACAAATCAATAAGTAAGGAGCGAATGATCTCTCATCACAGTGGCGTATTCGGGAGGAGTAATTCATCTTTTTCCTAATGCATCATCGGTCAAGATTGAATAGTGCATTAAAGGCACTAAATTTTGGCCAGTGTTCAGAGTTCAGAGGAGAAAGTCTTAACAGGACCAGCAAGACCTGTGGTAGTAGGCACAGCACAATAATATATTGTCCTTATGCATTATTTAATGGCACTGTGGGGATGATAGTGTTTGTGCACATTTCAAATTCTGTATGAGAGCATGTAGCTCCCTTAATTGGCTTGCTCAAGAGAGCCAAAGTGAAATGCTGTTCTAGTAGAAGATATTGATCAATACGACCAGATGCAGCTGCTGAAAGCATTATCTAAATCAATGTCACCTTCAGGTAAACAGCAAAATACTAGAAGCTGGAGGTTTGCTATTATTCTACACTAGTGCTTTTTTCTGGTTTACACAATGATATCACATTTCTTCATCTAAATGACCATTTAGAGGCTCTGACACGCAGTGTCGAGAGCAACAGTTTAAGGCTGCCACATGTGGCAGGACGACTGCACAGCACTGTTTCTTGAGGGAGATAGATGTCACCAATAATATTCTGAGTCATCAGAAGGAACGGGCAACTGGCTGGTACTATGCAGTGATGCGCCTCTGCAGTTTAGATGCCATGTGCTCCATAGCAGGTTATAAGCATTTTCCCAATTGAATATTTGTGTCAGGATTTGGCTGCTCCAGACAGGTGGAATATGCTATGCTTGGATTATAACTGCTGCATACCACTGGGATCAGCTTGACCATATTCATCCACAATATTCCTGAAAGAATTGGCTCTCTCACCACCTTATGAATTCTTTTATGAATCTGTATGCCTCTGCTAGACAGTTAGCCGCCCTCAAAATGACTATCCACTGCTTCCCTCTATATCACAACCCACAGTATCTTCTCCCTTACACCCTGTTACTACATTTTACATGTTACAGAGCACAAAGCAGGTCAGTCTTTAACAACCAGAGCTTCTTGTACTTAACCGTTTCATCACTTATTTGTCAGAAAAAAACAACGGCAATGTTAACAAGTGCACTGCAGAAACAGATTCACACTCCTTGACAATAAATGACAGCTCTTCTTATTGAGACTTACTACCCAGATGCGAGAGGCTAAAAGCCTTCAGGGTAAAACGAGAATTGCCGCAATCATGACTTCCAAAGGTTACCAAGTCAGAATACAAATGCTCTTAAGAGATATCAAAAATGACCAAGTGCAAAAGCTACAAAGTCTTGCTACTCTGACTTCTGCACCTTTAAATTGTGCTTTTGAAATGCTTTAGCCAGTTTTCACCTGCTCTGCTTTTAAAGGACTTTTTTTTTTCAAATTCAATCTATTAAGTTTTGATTGTGACGTATTTTTAGTGACACAACTAAAGTAAAAAAAATCATTTAGCAAATAAGAGACTATATGTGCTTGTCCTTTTCACAATCACATGGGACAGTAGCACATCCCAGCATGCAACAGCAGAGTCACAGAGTACACTTTGGACAGGTCAAACGTCTAAGCTACTAAAGTCACATTCACCTTCAAACAGGCAGTGTTTAAATCTTGCTTCTAGCATGCAGACAAACCCAGGAGTTAGGACCTTCTTGTAGTGAAGGAACATCAGCTTTCTGCGCAAAAACCTGTTTTGTGCCCTCAACACACTGCAACATAATACTCCGTGTGCTGATGAGCAAAAAGAAGTAATGTCTATGGAATAAATTATACATCTAACATAAGCACCAAAAGTTGTTTAACAACTTACTGCAGTGGGCATTAAGTTTAATATTTTTTTGCTCTTGTATTTTCTCCCTGTTGAAATCCATCATGCCGCAAAGTTCAAAAGTGTTTTATGCCTCTCAAGGCCTGTATGTTATTTACCTGCGTTTCCTCCTTTGAGAGCCCCACTGCTTTTTTTGTCACTTTGTTACTGCTCAAATATAAAATCCAAGAGCAGCTCTAGTTTAATTGCTTCAGTGCTTTGGTGGCTACTCCTTTGATCTTTGTGGCTAGTTGTAATTATGCCATTTCTCGAACCTTTTTCATGCATCTCGAGTGCTAAGTAACTTGACTTGCCTTGGGAGAAACATCTATCTCATTCTTTTGACCAATAACAACTTAATTGGTACTTTTCACTTTTCTTTACTGGTTCTTTTCTGCATGCAAAATCCAAACTTCAAGAAAAATTAACAAGAGGGTAGAGGAGTTTTTTTCTAACTCCCTGACACCATTTATTTCTCTCGCGATATGCATAATATTATCCCCAAAAACTTTGCTCTTTGTTTCCTTAAATAAAATGTTATGATACCGCCATTTTTTAAATCAAAAAACATGTTAGTTGATCCTGGAATCAGCCCACAATATCATATGTCACCATGATACGGTACATAACTGTGGAAAGAAATGACTAAAAATCATGCCAAAAGTCACTACTTACACCACTATTTTAACTCTTAGATTGATAGCTTAGAGTGTCTTGGAAAAAAGTAATCTTTTCAGCAAATGTGTGCATTTTGAAAATGTCAAGCTGAGAACATGACTCACTGTAAAGGGCTATTTTAATATACCTTGTATAGAGAACAAATACATGTCTGCCCTATACAGTCTTTTATACTCCTGAATACAGATCAATAGCTTGTGTTTGCTCTCATTCCTGCAGTGGCTGATAACCCACCACTGGTCCTGATTTCATAATGCTAACACATGACACCAGCACCATGAGCAGCTGCTGTAACACAATGCAACAGAATGGCAAGGCAGAGAGACCTCATTAATCTAACCTCTCAGCCTGCATATAGCAACCTAGAAAGCAAAATAGTCATAAAAAAAACCTCAGCACACATGTCACTGTAACTTTCTTTTTATGGCATTACCTGCTGAGATATTAATTTGTTCTGCAGCAGTTTACTGCCTGCATTAGCATTGCTGAACATGGAAGTGTTGGCAATAATGCATGATAATGATAATGACCATCCTGTCTGATTTCATTAGGCAAACACATGACAGCAAATGCTCTGAGCTTCTGCTGTAACATCCTGCAACACACTTACAAGTAAACTGACAAGACATGATCATCACCACTTACTGCAACGCACACAGCTAGTAAAAAAGGCATTTAAATACATAAGAACCCTGCTTCATGCACTGCTAATTCAAATCACAAATCCTATCCTACTCAAGGGTATCAACCCTCCAAAGGAGAAACCTCAATAACCTCTGATGAAGGAGACTTCTCAAGTCTCTTATGTCAAAACTTGTATGATGCACAGTTTTAACCAAACATCATTTCAATTTGCTTTTTGCCAAGAACACAGGGTTAAATCTTTACTTCAAACCCTAAACAATAAGAGTGAGTCAAGCCCTTGAGACAGCTGTTTGTGCTCTTCTTACAATAAAAGCCTTACATGACAAATACAGTATAGTATTTTATCGCCTTTAGTCATCTGTCAGACTATGGTATAATTCCTTTATGACAACTGTTATTTTTTCACTTTACTGCAGCTGACAGCCGTGAAAAAGGTGGGTGCTCTGTCATGTAGGTAGGAACATACATGCTAAAGGAGGGTGTATACCATAGATACAGCTGGCAGTCAGTGTTTTCCAATAGCACTGCAAGGTGCAGTAACACTCACTGCCTGCCCTAATGCAGCCACACAGCTGTCCAATGTCTACATGTATCCCAGGGGATGTCTTAGAAGGTATTGTGTGGATTAAGCGGGGCTATACGAGGGATGTTCACTTGACTTTAGTGAAAGATATTGACAATTTAACCCCACCTCAATCTAACTGATTTACAACCTCTATACCTCCATGCAGACATCGTGAGTTCTCATTTTTCCTGCAAGCTGTAACTGATGTCCTCTGAGTGATAAATAGATATTTCAGGGACAAATGCTGACCTCTGAAGCACTGTGCAAAAATTGGGATAGCCACTCCATTGAGTCTAACGAGTCAGTGATTATAAAGTAACTGGAAAATGATGAGAGGGGCTGAAAATTCCAGCTGCAACCATTATAGGCAGAATTCACTCACAGTGCCCATGAGATCATTAGAATGCTGCATCAGTGCTTCTGTATCCCTTCATCATTTCTAAACCTGATTAGCTGATTTGCCAAAACAAAGGTCAGGAGTAGAATAATATACAGTGCACACATCCTGAAAAGGCCTCTACTCATACGAATTTATCATCTGGTCGAATGTTTTTTAAACTTGCAAGTTAACAATACAGTAATAAGTTTCCTGATGGTTCAGGCTCTGTGGCTCCAGTGTAAGACAGTCCACTCTCTGAGCAATCAGTGCAATTTACCCTGATGGGAGGATTCCAGCAGCTGCTGCTAATTTATGAAAACTCTTGGTCTCTGAGTGGTGCTGATGCAGACACACCCGGGCCATTTCCACACGCGCTTCTGTCTGTGGGAATTCAACTCTTGTGTCACTGTTTAAGCGTCTTCATTGCAGTTAGGAGCTCTGTCAGCCCTATGACAGAGCTGTTGTGAGCCCATCGGACTCAGTCTATCAGACTGTATAACAGCACTAACAACCACGTGAGAACTGGATATCTCAAGTAACATGAAGACATCTCTGCCAGACAGGTTTATACCATATTATCCAGCAGACTACTGTGAATAGCCTTGAAAGACTTGCACATTATGCATCAAGATACATAAATGATTTGCTTGATAGATAGATAGATAGATAGATAGATAGATAGATAGATAGATAGATAGATAGATAGATAGATAGATAGATAGATACCGGAGGCCTATTATTCTATATTTAGTTTGCACAATCCATGCCGCACATCAGAGATCTGGACACCATTTAGCTCATCACATTGCACCCACGTATGTGTCACAGCTGCAAAAGTCTAATTTACATTTCTCACCAAGTCTGAGAGACTTACCAGAAGTGGAACTGGGACTAATATAGCAGAAGCCAAAGGCTTGATCCCAATGCACATGATTTCGCTGTCCACACACTTGTCTCAGCGGATAAATTCACAACGAAACTCGGATGGTGACGAGAGTTCATTTATTCCAAATGCAGGTGTAAAACCTTCTTGTTACGCTGGTCAGGCTTGTGCTGAAAAAATCCAAGGGACCCAATGAGCGACAATCTGCTGCTTAAGTGTCATCAACAAGAGACAGTCCTTCCCAGTTACCTGCATCGGGATAAAACCCCACCTAAAATCCCAGTACGATCCGATTAGGGCTCGAAGGCAGGCAGAATATAATTAGGTTGAAATCTCTAAATCCAGAAGCTCAGGAGGGTCCGAGTGTTGCGTCCGAGCCGTCTTCAAATGTGTTAAAGCGTGAGTACGTGGTCGTAGCAGGTCCCCCGCATACGGGTTTGTAACGCGGAGGAACGATGGATTAAATTTCCAATAAATCTCACGCCTGTGATGAATTGCAGTACAGATGGTGTCGGGATGGAGAACTGCAGCATGGGGCTCTTTTTGAAGCGATAGGTTGCACTCCTGAAAAAAAAAGAAAAAAAAAAGAAGCCTCACACGGTTGAAGGTTGGCGTCAAATTCAGGCTTCAAGTCAATCAAAAACAGCAAAGGTCGGAAAAGTCTCCACCAACACCGGGTTTCTGTTAATTACAGCACTACAGCGCACTTACCGTGCCTAATTTCTTGACATTTATTTACCTTCACTGTAGACGTTTGTTGCCATAACTTCCCCTATCTGAAGCGCAATGAAGGAATCCCACCCATGCACTGATACTGTTTTTTCTCGCTCTCTCTCTTTCTCCTCTAACACTATGCGTACCCATGCGAGCAATTAGTTTTCATACACGACTTGGTCCGTCCGCTCTTTCTACAAAGCAATGCGGTCGATTTCTTCGGGCGGGATGTGGCAGGAAATCTTGCTGTGTCCCAGAGAACAGGCAACCTTTGAAAATGCGCCTCTACTCTTCATGCAGGCGTCCACCTGCGTAACACGAGCCCGCTATAAAAGAATACATTTGGTCACGCCATGATGTCTGGAGCAGAGCAGAGCCAAGTGGCCAGTGGACAAATTCTTGGTATCAGAGGAAACGACTGACACCTTTCATGGACAGTGCAGCACTGCAGCAATGTGATGTCATTTGGGCTCCATTTAAAGCAAATACACGAAACACTGGAGGCTTTTCTTTTTCTGTGGTGGTGAGGAGAAGCAAATGTTTCAACATGAAGGTGGCTTGAAATAGAGAGGGGGTGCTGTGGGCTGTTTGTGATACTCCGGGATGGGCTGGTATCTCATGGTCCAGCACAACAAGAGACTGCAACAGTGGACCGGAGGAGAGAGCCCTGAGGGAGGGGATTGAGGAGGTGTTGGATCATTGCTGCACTTTAAAAAAAAAAATCACACTTACTCTCCTTATAGGCAGTAGGAGGTGTTCAGTGTTGTGTACTCGGGCTCTAAAGAATACTTCTAACCCTCTATACCTTTATTTTATTTTATTTTTTATTCTTATCCTTCTCAGTCTTGAACGGGCAATGATAACAAGTAAAAACATGAATTCATTGACCACCCACACACGTCCCAGACAGCACCTACTGATTTGCTTTCCAGTTGGGACAAACACCCCTCTTAGCCCAGATCAGCAGAAATTGGATATCCAGCCTATAGAAAAATAACATGAACATCCTCCCACCAGTAAAAAAAACAATAGTTAATCCTCTCAGAGTTGCAAAAGAAAGCCAAAGACAGCCCATTCAACATAAAGCCATCATGTTTTCCAGTGTTCTTTTTTGTCCATATTCATCCCCCAAGAGCATTGTCTGCTTGCATGGAGGCTGCATGACATCATGAAACAAGGAATTACTGTAAGATGGACTTGGCAGTTCCTGTAAAATCCTATTGATTTAGCTGCAGGAGCATCACACGTGCTGCACAGACTTGGACACATTATACATTAAATGTTGGCTGTTAAATACCTGGCATTCAAGACCTCAGAGGAGGAGGTTCACCTTTAAAACAGATTTAAGTGTCTTCTGCAGGCTGAATTGATTAGCCAAATAAAACTATCCCATCACATAAGAAAATTTAAGATACAATGAAAGTATCTCACATAACAGGCCCCAAATGTACAACTATAATAATGTGGAAATGACAAGAAATAAAAGTATGAGAAAGAAAAGTACAATAAATAACAAGGTTAATTCTCACAGAGTACTGAAGACACCTGGAATGTCTTGAGCATTAGAACAGTGAATCTCCACACTTATTCTTTTTCTTGGCTTCAGCTGCACGTTTCGTATCATCTTTGTTTGGGTACTGCAACATGACAGGTGTCACAATTATGTGACACAAAACAAGAGCATCAGCCTGTTTTAATTAAAGGGCAGTTCAAAATGGGTGGGACACCTCCAGGGTGTTTTATATGGAAGAGTGAGATGTAATATAAGCTCATTTTGGAAGACACTATACTTACAGGGTTGCTGTATTTGCTGCCTTCCCGATTTCTTTTTCTCTTTTTCTTTTTTTTATATTTCTCATGTAAATGTTTCAGATATTTTAATATTACACTAAGATAACCTGAGTAAATATAAAATGCAGTTTTTAAATGATGATTTCATTTATTAAGGAAAAAAAATACCTTTCCAAACCTACCTGGCCCTATGTGAAAAAGTAACAGCTCTCCCTTTTTAAATCATGAATGAACTGCAATTAACCACATTAGTTGAAAAGCTGAGTTCAGTTTCACTAACCGCTCATAGGCCTGATTTCTTTCACACCTGCGGAACAAAGAAATCACTTAAATAGACAAAGTGTCTGTCAAAGTGAATTAGGCTAAAATATCTCAAAAAGCAACACATTATGAAACAATCAATTAGAATAATTGACTTCTATGAGTCTGGTAAGGGTTACAAAACTCCAGTGAACTACGGGCATTATCCACAATTGGAGAAAACATGGAACAGGAGTGAACCTTCTCAAGAGGGGCTGGCCTACCAAAATTACTGAAGAAAATCTTGAAAATATCTTCCACAAGACTGGGAAAATATTCTATAGAGTGATGAGACAGAAGCTGAACTTCTTGGGAGGTTTGAGTCCAGTTACAGCTAGCATAATATTAACACAGAATCATCATGTACACAGTCAGACATGGTGGTGGTAGTGTGATGGTCCGGGGCTGGCTGCTTTGATGCTTAAGGAGCTGCGTGACTTACTGTAACTAATGGTACCGTGAATTCGGCTTAAGCGTAGAATTGGTAACACTAAAGTATATTTGATGATCTGAAATATCTAAAAGTCTGACAAATATGAAAAAAAAAAAAAAAACATTTGTCACAGTGCTGCATATAAGTGTACTTCAGTTAGTATCAATAAAACCGTTATTTTTGAAAGGTTGGAAACAATATAAACTCAGATTCTCACACATCTTTAAACTAATTTTGTGCCCCCTGAACAGATGCCAGTCTTTCAGAGTATCATTGTGTTTTAGTATGCGCTGGAGCATTTTGGTTTTATGATATGATTTCTCTCAGCTCTGTCTGAACAAGGTGGGTGAGTACATAAGACACAAGCAGCAAATACTGATGGAAACTGAAAAAGAGCCACGAAGGAAGACAATCTGCTATTTATATCAGGCTGCACTCCATGGGGCAAAGCTCCCTCTTGCAGTAATGCACTCTAAAAGTGATTGATTAGTGTGTTATTGAGATATTGTCCATCTTAACGGTCCTCTCTTGCCAAAGTGATGAAATTACCGCACACTAGTCTGTGAAAGCCTAATAGCAGATTAGGTCAGTGTGAGCCATCCACTCTAATCAGGAAACTTGACATTCCCTAAAATGGTAAACATGAGTGGGGGGTCTTCACTTAGATCCCGAATGTACCACCCAGCCACTAATACCCTTAGACAGCGTGCTTAATGACTTGGGATATTTTACTGAGGGTCTTTAATTTAGATTCAACCATACATGGTCTCTGTACGTGCACATCTGAAAATGTCATTTCCAACACAACACAGTTGCCCTTTGTTTGAACAAATTGTGCAGATCACTTTCCATATGGACAGTAAAACTGCTCATTTCTTCTCACTAGCTGAGCCCAGAAAATCTAAAGTGTGATGCACCATCAGTTTAGCATGTCAGTGAAATGTCGCGCGTGTATGTGTATGTGTATGTGAAATTGGGAATAAAATTGGTGCATTGACAGAGACAATAAAACGCTATCCTCTGGAACAGCAACATCATTACAGAGCAGTACATCCAGTGTAGATTAGAGCAGTCTTGTTTATACCACTGAATCACCCTGTACATTAGTGCCCTCGCTCACAGTGCAAAAAGTTCCTCTTAATGTGCTTTAAACCCTCCATCACATCATCAAAAGCGGAAACACTGTAGATGTGATTTCCACTATAAGGTCTCTAACAAGAGCAGTGCTTTGTTAGCATGGTATTTTAAAAAAGGAAAAAGAAAGAGAATAAAAACCAGACATCAGCAGGAGGCTGACTGTTTCAGCAGATGTCACCCTGCTAGAATTACATAGATAATAGACACGAACAGGTGACAAATTAAAGGCAAAGCCAACATAGTCTGGCCAAGATATTCTCACAATCCGTGCTTTAATGATTATAGTGGCGAGCGTTGCAACACATCCGTCTACAGTCTCTTGGTGTTCAACTGGGTTGTGATATGGTGACTGTGAAGGCCATAGTATGTGATTTACATTATTTTCACACTAATCAAACCATTCAGTGAGCCCTCGTGCCCTGTGGGTGGTGAAACTGTCATCCTAGAAAAGAGTTCTCTTGTCAAGATGATCCATTATGGCATAAAAGCGATCCCCCAGAACAACCTTGTACTGCAGTGACTCTTCCCTCACAGATCCCTTCACTGTAGGGGTCAAGGGTTCAGGTTTTTCTTTCAGAATTGCATGTATGTGGAGCTCTCAGTGCTCCTTTGTTTTATTCAAGCATGTTTATCCTCTGATCCACACACACACACACACACACAAAGAAAGAAAATGATGCTTTAAAATACTGCTCTTCAGTAAAATTTTATGTATAGTGTATGTTACATAGAATATGTAGCACAAACATCAGGGATCATCTGCATTTGCTGTTTGATCAGCGTGTAAATAACGGGTCAATCTCATAGCATCTGTGTCACAAATGACATAAACATTATACATTATTCAGGTTGCATAGCAAGTACAATCATGCTTTCATGTTTCATACTGTACTGCATGTCAGCCTTGGCTTGCTCTACTTTAAATTAAACAAGTGCTGCTTTTGGCAGAAATGTTGAGGACTCTTAAGTGTGTTCATGTGTGAGAAATCTTAAAGATAGACGTAGGCCATCTGGATAAGTGTGAGGTGCAGTTCACTCAGAAGCGGTCCTTGGGGTGGGTCTTTATGGCTGAAAATCTTAAAAGAATCCTGCTGCTCTTTAGAAACAGAAGACAAAGCTTTAAGATGAAAGAGTTTCACTTGTGAAGGCTTTCATCAGTGTTATATATAATTAATTCCCAGGGACATGTAGAACAGCCACTTAGATGCCAGTATTCGAAAACATTAAAAATCATATCACCAAGTGTAATTAAGGATCTGACACAGTACCATATCAAAACAGCTAGAGGATATGCTTAAAAATCAGGTCCCCCCACTTATTCATCTCAGGTTAAGACTTTTTAAAAAGGAAAGATCCAGGAGGTCATCCTCTTTCTTTTCTGATGAAATTTAAATCACTTCTTCCTAGACCAAGAGACACCTTCTCAGTGGCGAAAAATAAAGCAGACATAGGATGTCTGGCCTCTTTAAAGTGGCTTTCTACATGATTTTTGACACGCTCTTCCCTAATGGAGCTACTGCACTCAGTAATTCAGTTTTTTCAAAGAGCACTCTGTTTCTCTTTCCACAAGGATATGAAATCATCCATCACGCATGTTGTTTTAGAGTTAATGAATCTCAGCACGCTTGCAGTCTCAGAAATGTTTTCCATATATTTTTTGTATATGGTCATTTTAAGGTGATAGACCTTTTGGATGTTGCTGAATATCAAATGTCTGTTATGATCCAGATGGTCTGTTTTTTTTCTCTCTCGCTTTTTCTCCCCGTCTCCAGCTCGTCTCCTTTGCTGCTCCGAGGGGGAGTTTGGGCCCTGCACCTGTAGAGCCTGTCTGGAGTCCGGTTTTCCACTCTTCAGCCGGTGCACCTATTTGCTATTAATTCATTACCTCCCTGTATTTAAGGACCAATTTGAGCCTTCACTCACTGCCAGATTGCCATTTTCTTAGTTCTGGTAATCTCTGTTGTTTGTTCCAATTCCTAGTTAAATATTTTTTCTGTCTTTCCCTCTCAAAAATTCTCCAAGCCAGCTGAAGCTCTCACCCAAAAGAAATAGTCACCTGCAATCCTACAGTGATCTGTTCCTGCAGAAAGAAAATTTGTTTTCACTTACCTGAAACTCACCTGACTTCACTGCTTCCTTTACTTTCTGGAAAAACTCCAGCCTGCTACTTTCCTTGAAAAGGAATCAGGTAAGAACTCATATCAAAATCACAGCACAATATCCCTCACTAAAACAAATCTGTTTCTTCTCTCTGGCAGAAGATGGTTCTTGTTTAGTGAATGGACATTCACCTTACAGTCTCCTGTCTCCAGACCCTTCCCCAATTGATCTGAATTTCTGAAGAGCCCTGTGGTCTCTATCCTGTTTCTGAGGCCTTTGAAAACAGTTACCAGTATTTGTAATGACAGAACAATCTGGCCAAATGGACTCTTTAGACCCAGCAGCTATCCATGCAGCATTATTTAATCAAGACTTGTTACTCGGCCAACATGATCAAGCCCTCCACTCTTTTGTAGAGCAGAAACAAGTTACCTATGAATGCCTTGATCAGATGTGTAGCATGATTCAGTCAATTCACACAGAGTTACCTCAGGCTTCTGTAACAGAACTAGCTGCATCACCCTGGTCATCAAGTCCAAAGACTCCTGTAATGTCCCCGACATTCTCCGATGCAGTCTCCCACTCACAGAAAAAGGAAACTTCATGCTCCAGTGCTCGCTAGTCTTTAGTCCCTCTATTCCATTCCTTTCCTGATGACTCCTCACAAACATCTTGCCTACTGGGTCTAATCAAGGATAGAACTGTTTCTTCAAAAATCTCAAGACTTATATATTTGCTAAGTTTATTGAGGAGTTTAAAAGAATTTGTGACCACCCCCTCTGTGAGGAGGACACTGCCCATTGTCTCCTGAATTTAAAGCAAAGCAATAAAAGCGTTGCAGAATTTGTAACAGAATTCCAAACTTTGTTAAGGAGACTGGGTGGAATTCCAAAGCCATACAAGGGGTCTTCCTTCACTTATTAAATGATTAAATGAACAGTAAGTTGGTTTCCTGTGATGAGCCAAAGTAGTTTTAAGTCTTTGTGTCCCTAGCTATTGAAGTTGATAACTGGTTTTGTTAATTTAATACAGAAAAGAATTAGAAGATCTGACAAATTTCTACACACAACTTTCCATCCTCTTCTGCAGCTTGCTCTGTCCTGCGCTTCAGGATCTGCTACTTCATGATTTTTTGAGAAAAGTCCAGGTGAGTTGATTCAGCTGAGCACTCAATGGTCAACTCTTGTTTTCATTACTGAACAAACAGAATGGAAACAAGTACCTTGAGTTTTATATATTTTCTGCACCAAAGACTCCCATTATCTTAGGCTATCTGTGGCTAGAAAAATACTTTCTTCACGTCAACTATGAGAAACAAATAGAGCTGGAGTTTGTTCTGCTTATCTGTATTATTGTAGGATCTTTACTTTACAGTATAAAGCATTTTGAGCCAACTGCTGTTGTGATTTGGTGGTATCTAAAAAAAATAATTGAATTGTATTGTTTGCAATCATCCATAATACCTGCTAATATTTCACCTGAAAACCTCGGTCCCAAAGAATATCAAGATCTGCAACGAACTTCCAGCAAGGACAAAGCCCTCTCTCCCCCTCCTCATTGACCTTATGACTGCAAGGCATCGGCCTTCATCCTGGAGCTTTGCTACCTACCAGCCATCTTTATAACCTGTCTCATCCAAAAAGAGAAGCAATGGAAAAATACATCTATGAGTCTTTGGCAGCTTGAATTATGTGTCTATCCTTTAGTAGGAAGTGGTTTCTTCTTTGTTGATAAGAGAAATAAAACTCTCATACACTGCATTGATTACCATGACTTTAATAAAATAAATGCTGAACTGATCAGCTCAGCATTTTAACCACTCTGTGGAGTCACTATTTTAATGAAGTTAGAGCTACATAATGCTTACAATGCATTCAATAGTGGGCAGATAAAAATCGATCTGTAGAAGATAAAAGCAGAAGAATGACCAACTCCTACCTCCAAACAACAACTGTAACAGAATTTGTTCATTTTTACTGATGATTAATCAGGAACTAGAGTCACATTGATAATCACCAGCAGATGCAGCTTTCTTGGAATTAAAACACAGATTCACCCCAGCACCTGTTCAACTGGATCCTAAACTACAGTTCAGTGTGGAGGTGGAGGCCTCTGACTAAGAAGTGGAGCAGTCCTCTCTCAGCGGTCAAATTGTAAGTTACATCCCTGTGCTTTTTCTAGCGTCTAACTACCACTGAGCAGAAGTACCATGAGCTGCTGGCAGTGAGTTAGCCTTAGAGGAGTGGAAGCATTGATTGGAGGAAGCTGAGCAGCTGTTTAATGTGTGGACTAATCATAAAAATCTTTCCTACCTGCAATCAACCAGATGATATCATTCTATACAGAAAATATAATCTTTTTTTCTCCGAGACAATCCTACTACCTTTCTGTGTTGTTGGTAACCTGGTGTTGGAAATAAAAGTATGTTGTTCGTCAAGCCCTGCAAAATAAACCAGACCCTGACAATGGCATCCCTAACCAACTGCATGACCTTCCTCTAAAAACACGGGTAATCCACTGGGCCCACACCACCAAGTTTACCCGCCACCCCGGGGTAAGTCAGACAATCTCTTTTCCAAGATGTTTCTTTTGATGACCCATATTAGATAATGATATTAAGGAACATATGGCTGGATGCTCCATCTGTGCCAGAAATAACAGTAGAATCCAGTCCCTGCCATGGTTTCTCCAACCTTTACCTGTACCTAATAGAAAAAATATTGCTTTAGATTTCATCACTGGCCTCCCCTCTTCTGAGGGAAAAGACAGTCATTCTCACAATCATCAACATACTCTCTAAGTCAGCTTCTTTTGTCGCTTCAGAAATGCCAGCCTCCTGGTTCAGCGTGTTTGTTGCATGGTATTGCAGAAGATCTAGGTTCTGATAGAGGAACATAATCATAAAGGAATTTTAGACTCCAGATTCCTTTCTCAAACTGTATTATTGCCTTAAATCCTACTTTTGGAGTTCAGTGACCTCCTCTGCCACCAGACTTTCATCGTTTAAAGCCTGCCTGGGCCGCGGGTCTCCTCTGTTCCCTGCCCTGGAAGCAGAAATGGTTGAGCCCTCTGAGCAACATGGCCTAAAGCGCTGCTACAGAATATGGAAACAGACCAAGGCTGCCCTGCAGGACACAATCACTGCCTAACAGACCAGAGGACTCCAGCCTGATGCTATTCTCCAGGTCAGAAAGTCTGGTTATCTTCTATAGATATTCCTTTGAAATAAGTTTCCAAGAAATTGGCTCCTAGATACACTGATCTCTATGAAATTGGCCCGATCACCTCCACCTGCTTAGTACAGGTGTGTCAATGAGAGGGAGGGCATGGGTGGCTTGCTCCTTCATCCCAAATCCCTCGGTCACCTCTAGCTTTCATAGATCTCGAGTGGAAAGGTGTGGTGTGCTGCCTGGGGCCCCGACTAGGGTATTGGTTAGTTTCTTCTTCGTGGAGTTTGGACCAGTGATGCCTGGACTCCACCCTGTTTTGTTTTCTTTACTCCTTGCCAGATTTTCATATTATTAGTAATTGTAATCATGCTCTCTGGCATTTCCTCAATTTCCAGTGAAACCTTTTTTTTCCTTGCCACATTTCTCTCTTTGTCTCTCAGTAAGTCTCTGAGTCAGCTGAAGCTCTCTCCCAGAAGAAATACTCCACTGAATTCCTGATCTGCTCTGTTCCTGTGGAAAGAAGAATTATTTTCACTTACCTGAAACTCACCTGACTGCCCACCCTCCGCTGCTCTCTTTACTTCCTACACAAATTACTCCCTGATATTTCTTCCTCCCTCCTCCATCTGTTCTGAAAAGACTCAAATATGAACTCACAGAGCAATATTGGTTTCAACTCTGGCCAAAACCAATCTTTCTCCTCTCTGGCAGAAGACTGCTTCTGTTCAGTGAACAGACACTCGCCTGAGATTCTCCTAACTCCAGGCTCTGCCCCTGCTGATCTGAATTCCTGTAAAATAAACATTTTAAAAACTAAGCACTGTGGGTTGTGCTTCAGAGTCCTTTGAAAAAAATTATCATTATTGGTTATGACAGTGTCAAATTACAACATAACTGAAAGCTGAAAATGAGCAGTTTAGACATTAAAGCCTTGTCTTTTGTTATTCAGCAGCAGCTGCAATGTCTTCTTCTTCTTCTTCTTCTTCTTTTGATCTTGAGCGTAGGAGGGGCTGCAAGATTGGGACGAGTGGGATTGTTTAGGGTTTTTTGAACATAAAGATAAACACAAGTTCATACTGATTGTTTAGAGCAAACAAAACTTGTAAAAGTAAAGTTATACACAGACAAACAAAACCCACACTTTCAGTAACAACAATCTGAATACTTAGTATCAGTCTGTACCACTGAGATTTGCGTCAGTGACCTGTGACCCTCAGGATCTAACAACATGATACATTTTCTTCTATCCCTTTGGATAATAAGTGCATAAAAGTGTTTCAATTTAAAGCACCAGACATTTAATAATCACTCTTTTGGGAAAGGCAGAAACAGCTGAAATCACAACACAGGTATATTATTGGTTGTCATGATGTTCATAAGCAGATGCTTATTGACACATCCAGGTGTCAAATTAGCATTTATTATGACCATTAACCCATTCTCGGAGAATATAATAGATATATTTCACTCTGAAGTTGCAAACTGTTGTGCTGCTATTCACAGGGTGGTTACTAGATCTTCCATTTGTTTCGGAGCAGATGTTTTATAATGGGGTTTTCAAAGCTTTCTTTTTTTTTGCTCAAAAACATGATGCCTCCTGCTGTATCCAGAAACAAAGCTGACGAGAAAGATGACAGCAAACCACAACATTAAAGTTATGGGCAGCAAAACCAAAACAATGAGCAGAGGGAAACTTCAAAGTGGGGTGACAGTTCTCTGTGGGTTTCACATTAACAAGAATCACTGGGAAATAAAACTACTGGTTAATGCTGTTTTAAGTGCTTATTTTGAAACATATCTACTCAAAACAAATCAGGCCAGAAAGTCAAAACTATAAAACACTGGATTTTTGATGAATAATCTAGTTGTTCAGGACAAACTGACTGTGTATATAGGAAAGATTAGTTTGTAAACTTTTTTTTAAATGTAAAAATCACTATATTTGGTAAAAAGGGTAGTGTCCTACATTACCACCCAAGGCCCCAGTCAGACAGGACAAGAGACTATTCATTGCCCCCAGTGGTTGCTAGAGGTGGCTTAACGCTGCTGGAATCTACTGGTTGTTGCTGGGTGAAATCGGTTGCATAGAGAATGCTGCACCAACAACCTCTGTGTGATTGCTAACCACTCCGGCAGTGGATAGCTCAGCAGTAGAGTGCTTGCCCCATGATTTGAAGGTTGGTGGTTCAAATTGACTGAACAACTACCCTGAGGTACCCTTGAGCAAGGTACTGTCTCTGCACTGGATTAGTAGCTGCCCACATCTTCACTGAGTGAATGGGTTAAATGCAAAGGACTAAACAATTTCCTATGGGATTAAAACAGTATACATTATTATTATGTCTTCTACAGCATTGGACCCTCCTCAGACTCAACATGAACAGTTTATTAAAGACTCCACAAAGCTGGGGGGACAGGCCCTGAGGACATGGGGACTGACCCTGTCTGGGCCAGCAGACTTGCCTGAGTCGAGTCTTCTCATTTGTCTTTGAACCTGGTCATGAGTGAAAGTGATAGGTGAGGGAGAGGTGTCAGGACTTTTAAAGGAGGCAATGGTGCAATGTGAAGAGGGAGGGAGAGAGAGTGGTGTGGTTGTGGATCGCAGGTTGACAACAGGTAAGTCAATATGGGGGTGAGCATTCACTGCAGTTCAGATTAGTTGAAAAACACATTTAATTCATTAGCTCTGTCCTCACCACCACCAGGTCCTCTGCTGCTGGATGGCCGGAATCCAGGGATTGTCTTGATACCACTTCACACCTCTTTCATGCTGTTCTGCTGGAGTTTCCATACTAGCTTTCTCCTGTAATTGTCCTTAGCCTATCAGATCTTGCCCTTCAATAACACTGGAACCATTCTCACTTCCTGAAGAAGAGGCCTTCTTCCACTCTGAAGGCCCTTTTCTTGTCATTGAGGAGTGCTTTGATGTTCTTGTTCACCCACGGCTTGTTATTTGGGTAACAATGGACAGTCCAAGCTGGGACACTGGAGTCACGCAGTAAGCCCATCGATGGCCTTGCCGTGAGGTTCACAGAGTGTCTCCCAGTCTGTGATCTTAAAACAGCCCTATAATTCCGCTAAGGCCTCCTCCAACCACAGACTCCCTCTTCAGGGAGGAGGAACTGTATGGGCCCTTGACGTTAGCATAGACTAAGTCTAAAATTCTCTCCCCCCTTGTGGGACAGACCAGATAATGTGTGAAAGTTGGCAGTGTAGTAGCAATGAAGTCACCCCAATGCTGAGTCTGTAATTGGGCTGTGGCAGAGTAGATAATGTCATAGCTGTGGCGTTAGCAGAGGTAGGAACTTAAACAGCCACCAAGATTACATTGGTAAATTCCCTGGACAAATAATACAGCCTGAGTCCAACAGCACACAGTTCAATGTCCGGGCAACAAACCCGCTCTATGATTGTAATGTGAGCAGGGTTACACCACCAGTTGTTACCAAGAACAGCAAGCCCCCCTCCTTTCTGCTTACCGCTCGCGCTATCCCTGTCGGTCTGAACAGTGTGGAAGCCTTCCACAGATGCATTGTCTTTGGGAATATCCTGGTGGATCCATGATTCGGTGAAGCAGATCAAGCTACACTCCCGATATTCCCTCTGACTTCGTGCTAGCGCTGTTTGCGTCCATCTTGTTTGCTAGTGACCAAAAGGTCACCATTATAATAGATGGGAGACACACTTTGTGCCGCCTTCTCTCTCAAACCCTCCGCTGTCTCGCAGTCTCCTTCCTTCTCCTCTTGTGCCCTCCTCCTCTGCACCCACGGCGTGTTTTTCTTCAGATTTCAGCCGGTATGTCAGTGGGTCTGATCTCTAAGTGACCTTAGTGAGTAAATCATGTAATAGTGTGGTGTGTAGTTGTACAATGAGATACAAACCATGGGCAACTCTGGACTGCCAGCAACCAAAGCAATTGTAAGTAGGCTTCCAGAGCAGCACCATATAATTGCAAAACCTTCTTGCAACAACTTGCCAATCGGTCAAAGAACACACATTTTCCCCTAGTAACCGGTGGCTGCCAAGTGATGACCAACTGGTCATATGTGATGGGGGCTTAGCAATTGATTTCACATTGATGATCTTTTGTGCTGTCTTGACCACACTCTGAAGCAACTGCCGTACCAAACCGTGATAAGTGACCTTAGTGACTGGTGGTTGCCAGGTCTCTAGGCCTGTGTGACTGCGTGTAAACTTGGTTAGGAAAGTAATTGCACAGACTCTTTGGGTGAAGCACACAACCAAACAACTACTAATTAGCGCTAAGTAAGAAATAAATAAGATAAGAAAAGTTCACTGATCAAGACCAAAGCATGGATATCTTAGATTCGCTTTTATAAAGCTCAACAAGAGGTTAATTGTATTAACTCTAATACATGAACATGAACAAAACCACAATGATAATCAACAGGTCCAATTCACTGACCCTGCCACCTGTGTCAACATCCACATCACTCAAAGCAGCCATGCTATGCATAATTTTAATTTCCAGCTCCATTTTGCCAAACCTTGACTCTTTTGAGTACCTTTGTATGATTCACTGTCAAAAAAAAACTTTTAAGGTAACTTTCTTTTGGATGCCTGACCTTCACAAAAACCTGAACAACAGGTGGGGAGCTACTGCCCTCACAATGTAGTCATCTCAGACAGAGTAATGAACAGAAACTAAAGCGAAGTGTTTAGCCCAGTCTGAGTTTTAATATGCCATATTAAGCTTGCCATATAAATATATATATGCCATATAAATGTATACAGAAAAAAGCATTAAGAGGACTGACTTGCTCTTGGAGACAGCCTCAAGTGGCCATTCAAGGAACCGCAGATTTCCCATTTTCAGGCTGGCTTTATTTTTCAGCCCTGGGGGAGCTAAAACCTGTAATATTTGTACCTTATATAGATACTTCACCATAAGATGTGTGTACATGCTGTGGGTAAGGTGACCATAATTTTTAACTGTTACCCCTGATGGAGTTTCCCCAGCCCTGCCGAGAGCAATTTGAAAACCCATATTTCTTAGTGTTTGTATATGCATTCAGACAGAATTAATTCAACAAAAATCCAGACGGGCACACAGCAAAACATTTCTTGCTTTATACTCTGTGTATGTTTTTTCTTCTTTTTTTCTAAACAATCTATTTTTACATTATGTACTAATTTTGTCTCAAATTGATCCAAAGTGATTTTGTCTGTGAGGTAAGCAGCGAGAAAAATGAGAATTGCTATCTCAGGAAGACAAAAAAAAAATCTTAGCAGCAGATTTTTCAAGGTGCCATGGCAACAGAACATTCAAAGAATTTTGATGAGAACAGCAGGCAAAGAGAGGCTGATTACAAGGGAGACAATTTATTACTTCAACAGCAAGGGCAACACAGTCTGATTGCGCACACATACACAATCACTGTGTTGTTTTCTTCATCTGAACCACAGTGAAAAAAAATACTGCTTTTCTGCCCCATCGTGACCCTTCAGTCAGAGGATGAGAGAGTGCGGTCGTAGTGCTTTGGCATGGAGATGAAGGGCTCAGGCTAGAGCCTGGTAGGCAGAGACTCTTTTAACCTGAAAAAAGTCCATTTTAAATCACACAAGGGGAAGTGGCAATCAACACAGCACTGCAGCTGTCTATCTTAGGAGGCTATTCTCACTTCCCAATCTCACTCTCCGGTGCTCAGCAAACAGACCGTCATCCTGACAAACATAATCACTCAGCACAGATTCGGTGAGCATCTGTCAGTGGGAAATAATGTGGAAAAAACTCCAGGTGAACACCCTTTTGTGCTGAATACACAACTCAGAGCCACAAATAACCTTAGGTTATGACTATTATGTAAAAGTCCCAGTCATCAGGAACTTTGACAGAAAGCTCTGCATAGACACATTATTCCACAAATATGTGCTCGTACACTTAATTTGCAAACTAGCAAACTCAAAGGGAATCACTGATGCCACATGGATTGAATGAATATTTATGTTGGATGTTTTACATGAAAATATGGAGTGGGATAAAGATTTAATGTCACTCAAGTTTGAACTGGTAATTGAAAATCCTTAAAAGTCGTATTCTGACACTCAGCCTGCCGAAACCTGCAAAGGCATCACAAGTTTACTTAATGTGTTTTCTTTATCCAAGTGACATTTGGTGCCATTTTGGAAATGTGCACATTGTCTGAGAATTTTAATAATGTCTGACATCTTAATTAGGTTTTAAAAGATATAATCACAAAGTCAGCTTTGGGTGCTGTAAGCGCTGCTGACAAGTTGCAGAGTACATCAAGGTCTGTAATATAAAGCACCTATTACTGTGCTGAACTGCAGACAGGACTTACTAAGAAATTAGTCATAAGCATTGTGTCATTGTTGCTAGAGTTATAGTTGCCATCAATGTAAAGTCTAGTGTATGTCTGAAGCATTCAAGCATTTCTTCTCTAAATCAAGAAGTAATCTCATCAAAATACCAGCATCCAATCACATTGAAATCTCCCCGCAGCTGAAATGAATTGAGCTTTGTGAAAGGACATCTGACTAGATGGCTCTGGAGGTTGCCATTGTGTGATTTCATGTAAGTGAGTTTCAAGGCTCCACACTGTGGTTTTGTGCTGTAGAACAGACGAGTGTTGGGGTTCAGTGGGCGTATGGAATAGAGGCTACCAAGGTTAAGATAAAAGGAGGATGCTGGCTAACACACGGAGGATGGGTGGCAGTGACTAAAGGCCCTACCTGAGCATAACGTCGCCTCAGAGCAACACTCATCTCCTCTTCTCAGGCCAGCTCTGATAGAGTGCGTTATCAGTGCAGACAGGCAGGCTAAATCAGTGGTTGAGAAAAGGTTGAAGCTACTGGTCTGTTTCTTTTCCCATGAAGGCAGGCAGGTGAATGTCAAAGCTTCCTGAATCACAGGGGAACGCTCCGGGGCGGAGGGCGAGTCAACCCCCAGGTAAGGCTGTGATTTATGCATTACTTGTGTTCAATGGTGCAACACTGTATTATATCGAGCAGTTTATTGATGAGCAGTGTGTCATCTACGGAGGCCACTTGGGTTCCTTGTGCTTTTACGCTCTGGTTATAAAAGCAGAGAATTATTTTTCCAAGCTGGATATTTGATTAAGTTAGGATTAGTTAGGATTCAGGAGACAGACACCCTCTCTACTTTTAAGATAAGGATTAAAACTTTTGATAAAGCATATAGTTAAGCTTGGATCAGGTTACTCTGAATCCTCCCTTAGTTATGCTGCAATGGGCCTAGGCTGCTGGAAGCTTCTCATGATGCTTTTCTTCACCATTCACAGTTTTTCACTGTCTTTGTGTTTGCACACCACTTTGCATTTAATCATTAGTTATTAGTAATCGCTGGCTCTCTTCCACAGTGTGTCTTTTATCCTATCTTCCTCCCCTCAGCCCCGGCTGGCAGATGGCTGCCCCTCCCTGAACCTGGTTCTACCTGAGGTTTCTTCCTGTTAAAAGGGGGTTTTTCCTTCACACTGTTACCAAGTGCTTGCTCACAGGGGGTCATCTGATTGTTGGGGTTTTCTCTGTATTCTTTTAGGGTCTTTAACTTACAATATAAACCCCATGGAGGCGACTGTTGTCATGTTTTGGCATAATCTACCTACACTCACAGTGCATTCTGTCATTCAGTGCAGGCAAAATGAGGGCTGTGACACTTGACTCCCATCTCACCACACTAACAGGCTGTCTAACTAAATAGTAAGATAGGGTCTGGAGAGCAAATATTTTCTCTCTTTTTCTAAGAGTTGACATGTGTTGATGCTAGGAAACAAGACAGTAGTGCATTGTGACATGTCAAGAAGGTGTTGTGTGCAGGTTTACAGTGAAGACCCACCGGACACTAAAAAAACATCACTTTCACCACTTGCTTACTTTGTCTCTGTGGGGCTGTCAGCAATTGCAAGACAGCAAGTAGCTTCTTTGTTAGAAAAAAAAAAAACTATGTAACTATGCCATCAACAACTTTTTGTAACACCTTGTAAAGACTGAACTATCTGACTCACCTTCACATCACTTTCTCTTTGATGTTTTTTCAGCAAATCACTGCAGAGCCCCCAGTGATTAAGTCTCAGGTTACCTGCTTCCTTACACTGGATGGATGAGAAGAGCTAAAATTCACTTACTTTGGTTTTGAATTCGAAATGCCTTCAAGAATACACAGAAAACAGAGTCAGTATTTTTGATTCAGTATGTTCTTTCAAAGACACAAAATGCCCACTACTATGAAGATTTTGCAACCAAGATTTTGCATCTAAATGCACTGCTCACCTCTCTGGCAGCCTAGAATTCATACTGTAGGATTTTGTTACTGAGCTCATTTGACTTGGCTCTAGTATGTTTTTCCCGTACTGACAGAGTCTTATAAGCTACAATATTTGCCTTTAGGCTCTTTACTCATTTCTCCTCACATGTTTTCTATAGGCTCAATAGAGCAATAGAGTTGTAAATACACAATGTCTTGTCTCTACTGGGGGTAAATCTGGGACTATGCAAGATTCCATTAGTGCCCAGGACTCCTCCACCTCCACTGTAATGATTTTACCCTTCTCCCCTCAGTCCCCTGTGGCAAACCGTGAGGACATGACCCTTTGAAAAGCACTCTTCCCCACCTGACCGTCCAGGTTAGTAGATGTTGGAGAGACTCCACTAAGGCGAGGCTTTAGACTTTGGCAGTATCAGCCCCTGGGGTTTGGGGGACTAGTGCCAGCCAGCTGTCTGCTATCTGGAGTCACCTTTAGAACTTGAGCTTGAATAAGATAATGCTGTCGTGGAAGACGTCCTGCATGGTTCATCTTCCCAAGAAGCCAGGCCAATTTGACTATTGAGAAGCTGCTCCCAATTTGAACCTAAAGTAATCACATTCAAAACGTGGGGCAAAGAGTATGTTGTTGTGTGGGACAGTTGGGGACATGTTACCCCTGCAGAGACATTGTATATCCAACTTAAAAATAAGCTGTAGAGGTTACAAGTTTGGCATTTAGCGGGTAAAAGACAAGTCTTTTTATTTTCAAGAAACCTTTCTCCAACTCCCTCGCTACATAAATACAAAGGGCATTAAGAGAAACTAAAGTTTATTGTTATGGTCCCAAGCAATATTCTTCTTATTCCCATAACTGTTAAAACTAATATTAACTTATTTCAGCTGCTGTGATCTTTGATGCACCTCTTTTGAGTCACACGTTTCCTTATATATCACATGTTTGTTGCCACTTTCCCTCAGCTTCACACAGTAGTTTCACAGTATTTTCCCTTCCTTCTTGGTGGTTTCCATCATATTCCATCAACATCTGCATATCTTGTGACACTGTGGTGACTCACAGTTTTCTGTGTTACATGTAGCGTAGGCGGTAATACAGGTCACAAGTTAACCTGACCCATGATGACAGGCTTCCCCACTTTCTTCACGGCTACTGGTGACAGCAAGACTTTAGAAAAGTGGGATACTACATTTCTCCCATATTAGCTTCTATTTGTTGGCTTCATGTTAAATCCAGAATGGGATTTAATTCAATTCAATTCAATTTTATTTATATAGCGCCAAATCACAACAACAGTCGCCTCAAGGTGCTTTATATTGTAAGGTAGACCTTACATTAATACACACAGAGAAAAAAAACACAACAATCATATGACCCCGTATGAGCAAGCACTTTGGCGACAGTGGGAATGAAAAACTCCCTTTTAACAGGAATAAACCTGCGGCAGAACCAGGCTCAGGGAGGGGCGGGGCCATCTGCTGTGACCGGTTGGGGTGAGAGAAGGAAGACAGGATGAAAGACATGCTGTGGAAGAGAGACAGAGACTAATAACAAGTGTGATTCAGCAGAGAGGTCTATTAACACGTGTTGAGTGAGAAAGGTGACGGAAAAGGAAATACTCAATGCATCATGGGAATCCCCCAGCAGTCTCCTCCTATTGCAGCATAACTAAGGAAGGATTCAGGGTCACCTATCCAGCCCTAACTATATGCTTTAGCAAAAAAGGAAAGTTTTAAGCCTAATCAACGTGAAGCAGAACCTTCATGTTTCAGGCTCCTGTTCTGTGGAACCAGCTCCCAGTTTGAATTCAGGAGACAGACACCTTCTCTACTTTTAAGATTAGACTTAGGGCTGGATCAGGTGACCCTGAACCGTCTCCTAGTTACGTTGCAATAGACTAGGCTGCTTGGAGCTTCCTATAATGCTCGGACCTTTTCTTCTAATGTACCTCTTTTTCCTCACTTCGTGTTCATACACCACTCTGCATCTAATCATTAATCATTATTAAACTGTACTTTTTGTGTTATCTGTTTTCTGTTTCTTGCCTCCTATCCCCCTGTGACCCATTAAGATGATTAGGGGCTGCAGAGGGACGTAACACCTCCTCCTCAAAAGGGTTCCTCTAGGACCCCTAAATTTATTAAAAGCCCCTCTGAAGCCTTCAGGTCCTTGACCCACAAACCTGAATAAACCACAAAAGCTAACAGAAGCACAGTGTTCACACTATAGTTGGCCTAGTTTTGCTGTAGGTTTCTTCTTCTAAAAGGGAGTTTTTCCTTCCCACTGTTGCCAAGTGGTTGCTTATAGGGGTCGTCTGTTCGTTGGGTTTTCTATCTAATATTGTAGTGTCTTTACAAGACGATATAAAGCACCTCGGGGTGACTGTTGTGATTTAGTACCATATAAGTAAAACCAAATTGATCTGAAGAACTGAAGTCCACTGATAACCCTACTTGGACCTCAGGTGAGACAGACACTTCTTTTTGAATAAGAACACGTCAGACACGTCCACCTGTATACCTCAGACTTCCAGTAAAGCTGGGTCAAGCCCACATGCAGAAGTCCTCTCTGCATTCACTGGATGTATAAGTGATGGACTGGAGGAAGAAAACAGATCAACAGATCAGTGAATATGATGCTGAATGTGACAAAGGCCAGGGAGATGGTGGTGATTTCACAAGGAAGGAATAAGATTGCTACACCACTCTTTTGTATTCTGTGCATCAAGCAGAAGTACAAGTACCTGGGCACCCACACTGAAAAAACATACTGAACTGGAAGACCAATACTGAGGATGTCAGAAGGAGATGAGCTGGGTTTTTTTCCCCGAGGAAGCTGGGATACTTGTGCAGTAGGATGTTGAAAATATTTTACTAGTCTGTTGTGGTAGTCTGCTGGGGGAGCAGCATCACAGATGGAATAAAGTGATCGAGAGGGCTGGCTCTGTAATTGGCTGCAAAGCATACACCTTTGAAGCTGCGGTACAGGGGAGGATACCGAACATACTGTTGTCCATTATGGATAATTCTAAACACCCTCTCCACTCCCTCCTAGACAGGAAGCAAAACGCTTTGTCTGACAGACTGATCCAGTGTTGCTGTCACAAGGACTGCTACAAGAAATCTCTCCTGCCTACAGCAGTTACGCTTTACAACTTCGCACCTCTATCTGACAGAGAACTCTTGGCTTTATAGACTTCTGTATCAAACAAACTCTGCTCTATTTGCTCAACTTGGAGCTTTTTTATTTTGTTATTGACTGTTTATTTTTCTATTCTGTACAATGAGCTGTTTTATTTTGTGGGCTTTTTATTGAGCGGTTTTACTATATTGAGATGTTTTATTTTATTTTATTAGTGAGCATTTTGTTTGTTTTGTTTTCGAGCTAACACAAAAATGTATTTTTAGTTATGGAGGATATACATGATCTAGAACAGCAGCCTAATAAGGAGACATCAAAACCCTCAACAGGACACCTATGCTATTCACTTGATAGAGCATGTGCCCCTTGTACTGAAGGCTCAAGTCTTTACTGTAGAGCTCTGGGTTTGAGGTCACTCCAGGACACTTATGTCATTCACTCTCTCTTCCCTCTCTTCCCTGTCCGATCAAATGAAGGCTTAAAAAGCCAAAATCCCTGAGCACACGAACTCTTTTTAATATTATTACTTTCAAACTCACTCTTCCTCCTCACAGGGCATGCTTTTGTTTGGTATCTTGCAACTTATGCAAAATGTAAGTTTGAGAGCAGCTGTTCGGGCTCCATACTTGTCATTTTATATTGGAATATCAAACGTTGTGAGCGAAGCACCTCTCTTTGTTCCACCTTTATCCATAAACCCCTCAGTTGGACAATAATGCTTCAGGTTAAACAGCTGTTGTTGCTCTTTCCACAGAGGAATCAAGTATGTAAACAGGAAGAGAGAGTGAGAGTAAGTGAGAGAGAAAGAGAGAGAGACAGAGGGGTGGAGTCGAGCCTTGGGCACCCACAGCACTGCAACTTCAATAGATAACACTAAGTATGCTCAGCATTTTCACCCCCCAAAGCACTTTTTCTTCCTCTTTCCTGCCACTGTCATTTTAACCACACTTGTGATAGAGCCCGTTTGCTGTGATACCCCATTAATTTCCCCAGTGGCTGATCATTCAATATTCAGTGCCTAGTGTTATGCAGCTCCTGCTGTGGATCAAGCTACTAAGGCTGTTTTTCCCCTGACCAATATCATCAGAGCTCAAAACAATCTCTGTGAGGGGATCATGAGATCAAACTAAGGCCAGCAAAAGAACCTTGTTTCCAAAAAAAAAAAAAAAAAAAAAAAAATGTATCTCTTTGAGTTGTCAGTCTGGTTGTAAATATGTCTGTTCTACATTAATATACACTGAGAAAAATGTGACAGCGTTACTGGATAAAATATAGACAGGCTGCGATCCATTTTAATGAGCTGATCTTTCTCATTGTGTGTTTAGCTAAGACATCTTTATGATGCACAAAATGTTCTTTCAAAATGCTCCTTATGCAAGAGAAAGCACATGCAGACACTGGTGTATCAATCCAAATACCAAAAATGAAGTGCATAAGTGATATTAAAATTCAATTTTAATTTTAATTAAATAAAAACAAAAAAAACCAGTCAAATAAAGTACAGGCACAAATAGCAAGGTTTTAAACAGAAGGTGAGTTTAAGTTACAGTGGCTGCACATGTCCTGTTGGGCTGCATTCAGAAAATAAAGAAAATAAATATTAGCCAAACTGTAGCTCCGTAGAACACAGAGTGAATAACAACAAGGACTCATGCTTGTTAGTGCCTTTATTCTATACATTCATTGGTAATGGAGTCAGTCTAAAGCATGAGGGGGAAGATCAGTTGGTGTTTAATCCTGTTTTGGTATAACTGCGTAAATGCAATGGGACTCTTTTGAGCAAATAACTCTGGCAATGATGGTTGAGAGACTGAAATCTCTTTATGCACCATGACAGCGTTAGAAATGTTTAAAATGTTCACAAATGCATTGATATGAAAAAAAACCCTAAAAGCTACGTGTGATCTGATATATGTCATGTATATATGCTGCCATGCTTCTGTGGGAAATATGATCACAGTGTGGAGTGTTATTATTCTAGTCCATGAAGTGCTGTGTCCTTAGTGTTTATATGTGGGTGGTTGTACCAGCACAGCTGCTTAAAAATGTCCATTATTTGAAAGTGTTTATTAAAAAAAAAAAATAATTAAAAATATTTCAAAGAAATTACAGCATCAGCTGCTTCCGAACAACATCTGCTTCTGCTCAAATGGTAAAACCCTCTGGGAATCACAAATCATATTCATTTGCAGCACAGGAGAAGACGGAGATATTGATGAAGCAACAGCATGTGATCGATATCGGACACAGAGTCTAGTTTACCCAAACATGACGCATATCTTAACTTTTTGATTAGAAAGTAGTTCTGCTTCTTTATATCAGTGATTTATACGACTTTAAAAGCACTTCATAAATAATGTCATCCTCTCAATGGGAATGACGAGTCAGAAAATGCTTCTTGCTCAGGAGTGCATGCGTTAACAACTTCTTTTTTTTAAATTTGAAGACCTTTTGGTAGCCTGATAACAACACTGCACAATCTGCTTAAACTATCAGTCTAAAAGTCCCTGCATGCTAACCAATCACTGGAGACTAATGTATTTGCCTAAATTTCCACAGATTTTACGTCAGCGTTGATGCATACTCATGCAAACATACTGGTTTTGCCAGGGTTTTAAACGAAGAGTGAAGTGAAGTAAAAACAGTTTATCGTGTTCCTCTATTTAGCAGCTATGCCTCATGGGTGAGAAAAACAAACGAACACTGGTCATTTAAAATATCCCAGTTGACTGACTAATTGTCAGTCCTCCCGCTGCACTCGCTGCACAGAAAAGTCTCTTAAAAAATCAGCAGATTTAAAGGTCTGGACCTGGGCAAGGTCTTGATTATGTTTTTGCAGTTTCAAGTAGATTGGTTTGGACAAGGCGTTAGGTAAATTCTGCTTGTTTTACACATTATAAAGTCTATACTAGCTGTTTTAAACAAGATCCTCTTTGAACTGAACATTTTAAAGTCTTGTCACAGTATTGCTTTAAGGGCCTTGAATGAATTTACCCAACATATATCATTAATTTGCCTGAGCGTCAAGCACAGTTTAATTAATGAGAAAATCATCTGAAGCACGCTAGTTTTTACTTCACAGTAAAACTACACAGCATCGTACTTTGTTCTCTCTGTGCCGCGAGGCCACTGATGATACTCCCAGACCTGAGATCTGCAGAGAGAGCGCGTCACGTAGCAAAATTACGGGCTCAAGGTCTGACTCATGCAGGGCTATCATCAATTCCGCGTGTTATCTTGACGAACTTAGGGATTCTTTTCGAGCTTTTATCATGCATGGAATATTGCTGGCACGAAAGGTGTTTACTTCAAGTGACAAAAGAGAGAGCTCCGTGGCTGAAATGAGAAATTCTGAAGGGGAAACTGCAGATACAGAGTGTTAAAAAATATGCCTGTGAAGTATCTGTAGTGCAGAGTGAGTGATGGATTTTTTTAAAAAAGATGAAGAGGTGTTAGAGCTCTAACCTTGGAAAAACTACAACCTATCCTGATGTTGAAATAGAATCTAATTAATATTACATCAGGTTATATATGAAAAGAATATGATGAACTAAGAACATTTGTACAAGTTACCCTAATGTGTCGCATTTTGTTTAGTTTGAGAAATTCAGTTGTGTGATCTTGTCTGGATCCAGCAACTTTTTCCTTGATTCTGCAACAATTACTCATCCTTTTTGCTAACCAAGTTGTTCAGACTGTCTTGGATGTGTGGAAGACTCTTGGCAGCAGCCACTCCAGCTTCAAGCAGAACTGAACGCACCAGAGCGCTTCAGAGTTAGTGAGTGATTAGGACCAGTTACTGGAGAGCAGCCAAGATTAGAGTCATTGGAAGGGCAGGTAGGGCGTAAATCGCCTTTGCTCGATTCAGACTACTCATCATTCTCAACCCCTCGCATTAACTGATTTTTCCATTTGCTCACTGGCGACGGCCAACGTGAATGAAACAATGTCAAATTCAATACAGTTTCTGAATTGCTATCTCATTTAGCCACCAACTAACCTGTACTCACAGTGCCTCAGTGTATGACAGCAGATGAAACCGAGAACATTCATGCACTGGCACAGCATCAGCTTAAAAACAGGAAAACAACATAATGCTTCAGGCTTGGTGTTAAAGGAATAGTTTTGAAAAATATGCTTGTTTGTCTCTTTTGAATGAGTTGGTGAGAAAAATATCACTCTTTGTTCAGTAAAATTGATATGGCACTTTGAGAGATTTAGCTTAACTTGGAAGCTGTGGGAAGCTTGTCCATCCTGCACTATATTATTGTAACACTCGCCGAAAATATCTTGTAATGTAATTTAGAAAGCATGAACACCTTTTGAACATTCAATTTTCTGTTTCACTCTTACATTCGCAGCTGAAAAGCACTTGCTGCAGTACAATCAAGAGACAATGCCAAGCAGCTCTGCCAAGTTAACATACAGCAGGAGCCAGTCACTTTGACAGGTATTCCTCTAAATTAATATGAGAGGAAACATTGAAGTTTTATGTAAAACCCCTAGAGGGGAAAAATGAAAATTAAGTATGGAAATAAATAGCAAAGGTTATAACTAGTGTTTGGGTATAAGATATGACTAGGGGTGACTAACCCTGACAGAAAAAGACAGCTTTTCCAACTAAGTGCTTAATCTTTAATAACATTAACTGAAACAGAAAAAAAAAAATGCTGCCTGCATTATTCTGACTTGCAATCGGCGACATTTTTGAAGCTATATTTAATTCAGCAGTCAAACAAACGAATGATAGCACCCGCAACTGGTAGTGGGCAAATAAACAAAATGGGACACTTCTAGTAGGGCAAGATGACATAAAATTAATACTTCATCTGCCTACACATGAATCTTTGTTCGGAAGTAAATAACAGCCAAGGAACCTGAAACAAATGCCAAGATGTGGGTAAAAATATCTTCTTATTTAAATGCTTAATGTGGATTTAAAATCAAAATACTGTATCAACAATGCTGCAGCTGAACAACATTCTTCCGGTGTGATCAAGTTATATATGTATTTAGAAAAATAAAAGCTAATCTAACAAAATGTACACTTCATATGACTTTTTTCACGTTTTGGTAACTAGTATTACATGATATGGTCTAATGTATATATATAAAGTTGGTCTTAGATGTTGTTTGGGATTTGGATAGGCTTTTCTGAGAAATCCTAATCCATCCACTAGGTTAAAAATAGGATGGCATCCTACTTGCAACTAAGGAAGGAGGTTCCTACGCTCTGACCTGGATTAACTGTGCTCATGAATGTAGGTTTGCAAATTCGTGCCATCTATTTTATAAATGTACACAGGTTGCCAACACATTGTAATTAATCCAAGTCTGTGCCAATGAGCATAACTTGTCAGTAAGTAACTGGTTGCCAACTGATTGTATTCTGGTTATTTAAAACCAAGGTAACCAAGGTTTCACCCATGCCATTCTGCTGTTAAATCACCATTATGTAGCAACTACATTACAATTTGTAGAGAAATTTCTGAATTTCTGTTTCAAATCTATGAGGTTCTGGCTGGACTGAATGTAAGTTGATGCCTAGTATGATATTTTGTTTACCCTAAAAAGAGTGTTATTGTGATTGTTACAACTAAGGAGGACCAAAAGCTAAATTTTCCTTCTTTTTATTTAACAGACAAAGTATTGAATGCGGTGACCAAAGTACTACTAAGGTCATATGTTAAGAAGTTATCTTATATTTGTGATGATGATGATGATGAAATGAAGCGACAGTGCTATAAGTTGTACATGCAAGCTAATATGTTGGCATATAAATATTAAAGTGGCCCATTTTCAAACCTATTGGACCTCTTTTTATACAGCTCATTTGTGGGGTAATTAGAGTAAAGCCATAAAGACAAAAATGCAGGTGGCTTTTCAGGATGCATTAAGAGTTTTCCTTAGACATCCAAGATGGACATCTGCAAATCAAATGTTTGTCATGAGTAATGTTCCAACTTTACATCTCTTATCGATGAACTGTGTGTACAAATTTATGTGCTATTTGAATGTGATAATCTGGTCAGAAATAAAGAAAAAGAAGACGAGGTTGATGTAAATCTCTACTGGGAATTTATGTGTATTTAGACAAAAAGAGATTTGCGATTGTTTTTCTGATTTATCGTAAAGAAATTGCTGTTTTTTTCCCAACTTAAACCCATTCAACTGCAAACTCCCAGACTGATAGCAGACTGACTCTGTCTTGTTTTTATCATTGCTTTGATGGTGACTGTTCCCCAGCAACCATTTCAAAGACAACAAGATCACAAGTTCATTGCAGACAGTCACAGCAATTTTGATTGTGCCACAGTCTTCAATCACTCTTTTCCATAGTGTATTTATAACTTTTTGTGGTTAGGAAATCAGGCCATTTTCAGTTTCATCATAATACCCTGTACACAAAGATTTGTAAAGCTGCCATGCCAAGTTTAATGTGGAGGAACTACACCGTGTCCCCAACCCCCTTCATGACCTTCTGGAAGAAATGTGACATTAAAAATGTTTCCTTTAACTGAAACACCAACTTTGAGCAAGACCTTATCGCCAGACATCTGTGGCTGACTTCATATATTCTTTTGTGTCTGGATGAGAGCAAATCTCTGCAATGTAGTGGAAAGCATTCCCAGAGGAGTGAAGGCTGCTGTAGGGCCATGTTATTACCCACAGTTTCAGAAAGAGATGTTCAAAGGAAGGTGTGTGCGCACTTTTAGCCGTTAAGTGTGTGCTCTAACAATGTCCCTTATGTTCATTTATTCCCACAAGGCAGGCTTTGCATGTTAATAATAGCATTTTTTAACCCAAATATGGCAACAGATGTGAACAGGATCCTTTAGTACATAAAATCAAAAATCCCAAAATACACATGAGAGAATATATTAGTTTCAGTCATTTAATACCTGTGTTGTAACAAAAGTTATACACCTCATTTAGATTATCCCAACTAAGCTCTGCATGAATCCAAATCTGAGAAACTGTGAGATAGTCAAGGTTATTAATTTGGCAGTTTCTGAACTGGTGGTAAATTGGCAGCATTTTCTCTTAGACACAGATATTTCTGCAACAGTACTGCCAAGAATCTTAGAAATATGGCACTGCATCATACTGTCAATGAATTCCCTGCAAAGACAAGCCAAAAATCCTCGAGTTGTTCTTTTTTCCCAGTTTCCAGTATTACCTAAACTGTTGCTTTCAAGTTATCCAAGGACTGCAGGAGAGAGCAGGGTTGTTTCCAGAGCATTCACTGAGTATAACGTTATCATTTTGGTTATTTAAATTATATCAACAAAATGGAAATAAAATGTCTTCAGATGTTATTCAAACATTTTAGCTTGTAAGAGTCTTCAGAGAGGTGATTCTGCGGTAAGTGGAGCATAATTACTTCCAATTTGCAGCTTCGAGTTTTATGAACTGAACATGATTCAGATGAGTATGCAGTTAGCGCTCAAACACTCTCTGCTCCCATCACTTTTCAGACCTTAGAAAAAAACACTCAAAGAAAAAAAAAGAAGGAGGGTCTTTTTCAGATCAGTACATTTCAGTTACTCAGTTATGGCAATAAATCCAATTTATCTCTAATAAGTGGACCTCTTTAGCATTTTCATAAATCTGAAAGTATCTTTTGAGACATAATAAATGTATCATGTCTCATAAATTAAAATAGTTGATGAAATCCCACGTACACGCTGTTTTTTTTAAAATTTGATACTCTTTAGAGGTTGATCTGTGACTGAAACTGGATGTTGTTACGTACTGAACCTCTGGAGTGAAAAGCTTTTGTCATCTTGTTAAGAAGAATACAGATTTTTACAGGACAGAAGAGACAAAACTGGCAATGCAATGTGTCTACTCTGTATGCAAATCAGAGTTTAATAAAAGATACTGAAAGCTAAATAATTTATCTCTTATGACAGGTTCATTCATGAAAATGTAGAGCACAGCACCTTATATAGTTCAGACTGAATTTTTTTATTTGACCTTTCATCAGTTCTCAATTATCACCATAACTAAAAAACCAGATGATTTAACAATTTACATTTAGTTCCATAAGTTTATGGACAATGATGCAAATTTTGTAAAATTGTCTCTGTACTCAAAAATAATAATAATAATAATAATAATTAGAAAAACAAATCCGTTTTAATTCAAGGTTCTAACACGACTATTTTTGAACTGTTGGTTTTGAACCTCTGATTATAATTCCTGCTCAGACAATTGATTTACAAGCAGTTTCATGGCCAGGTGAGTCTTGTTCCCTTGTTATTCCACGAGAAACAAAGCAGATAAAAGATATGACGTTGTTTCTAAGTGTTGAACTTATATTTAGTAGCATTTCACTGGAACTCTCAGTATGAAGTCGAAAGAGATGTCAGTGTAGGTGAACGGGGCATAATTAGATTAAATAAATAAATAACTAAATCTATTACAGAAAAAGTAAAAAATTCTTTAAGATTGGCCAAAACCAACAATCCAACCAGCTCAGGAACACCACAAGGCCTGGAAGACCACAGAAGTCAACTAAAATGCTTAATGAGTGAATTATTTCTATGTTTAAAAAAGAAGAAGAAGAAGAATACAAAAAGAATGACATTCACGACATCTACGAAGTACGGGTATGTTATCATTGCCAAAGTCTGCAATCAAGAATGTATGTATGAATGAATGTAAAAATAGAGGATTTAACAGCAAGGTGCAAACCACTGGTTGGACACAAGAACAGGGAGGCCAGATTAGAAAGCCAGAGATGATGGAATAGAGCTTTTTTATTTTTTCTGTTTCATTTTCCTCTGTTTTTGTCATGTAACACAAACATTAATCACCTGAAACATAAAATGCCTTGTACCAGATTTAGCTGCTTGCTCATTTTTATCCACAGTTCCTGGGCAGGTCAAATAACAGTTAGGAATACGTAAAAACACACCATCAACAAACAAATTCAACTAACACAAATGCAGTTAATAAGATTTATTTAACAGGCCACACACCCCAGCTAAAATTATTTTAATTTTATTATTTTAGTATCCAAATCTCATACATCTATTACTATTGCACATAAATATTAATAAAAACATCAAAACAATATATCAAAACTTCAAAATCTTAAAGAACCAAGAGAATTAATAACATTTCGATGAATAACGTTGACAGATCTGATTTTTCAAAATCCATATATTAACATAATGTGAAAAAGAGTGGAAATGTATGCAAGTTTTCAAACGTACTGGAAGCTTATAGCATTCCCCGATAGCTGTTAAAGGAAAGGCGGATTGAGAGAAAGTGGAGTTCCTTGTAAGAATGTTACAGGCCCTCGAGCTGCTGATCTCAAAGCTGTGATTGTGTTTTCTGTGCAGAGCTGAAAAAAACTTTGATGGGAAATGGGGTTATAATGTTATGAACAATTTCAAAAATAAGTCACACATCAAGATTGAGATTTAAATTCTCAAAGCTTAAAACACTATATTTACTAAGGATGTTGCAGTGATGAAAATACATTGGTTTCCTCCCTTGGGAGGTTTCTCTTGGGAGAGATTTATCTTGAACAATAGAGGGAAACACATCATGTAAAATAACACACACATACAAACACTTATTTACAATTTCACCAAATAAAATTGATACCTATTTAACTTACAGTTTGGTACCCTGTACATTTTCCTGAGGGCATCGACTCATTAGAAAGCAGGAGATTTTTGCCCTTAGTAAATTTCAGACCTGGTTTTATCACTGACTCCTCAAATGTCTCCTGGAGGGAAGGTGGAGGGACCTTCCCAACTATCTGTCCTGTCTTTGAATCAGATTTTGAAATTGGGATCTAAGCCTGACAGAGCAGTTGCAAAACCATGTAGTGATACCACAATTAATAACAGATTCAACAGTTACCCTATTAAATGGTAACACGATGCATTTATCCAACTTCATCAATATTGTTTATTTTGTGACCAAAACATTTCTAGAAAAAAAGTCTTTGGACAGAAACTAAAATCAACTTCTACCAGAATGATGTGAAGATAAAGTATGGAGGGGGAAAAGGAAAAGAGTATGATCCAAAGCATACTACATCATCTGTCAAATATGCTGTTATGGCATGGTCATGTATGGCTGCTAGTAGAACTGGGTCACTGGTGTTTATTGATGGTGTGACTGCTGATAGATGCAGCATGATGAATTCTGAAGACTGCAGGGCTATGCTTTCTGCACAGATGCATTTAAATGTTGCAAAACTGATGAGACAGCACTTCACAGAGCAAATGGATAATGACCCAAAGCAATCCAAGAGTTTGTCAAGTCAAAGAAATGGGTTACTCTTCAATGGCCAAGTCACTCACCTGATCTCAACTCAATAGAGCATGTTCTTTTAGTTACTGAAGGAAAACAGGAACACCAATAAACAAGCAACAACTGTGGGTGGCTGCAGTAAAGGCCCAGCAGACCATTTCAAAGGAGGAAACTCATTTGGTGATGCTCCACGTCTCGAGGCAAAACTCTCTGATTACCCATGGATCTGGTTAAAATATTAAAGCAGAGTTTACAAAGAACAAATTAAAAACAGAAACAAAAAACTAAAGAAAAACATTTGAAATATAAGCTATCGGTTGACATTTCACAAATTACTGTGTACAAGTAACAGTAAAAGGTTACATCTGTTGGATTTCTACCTTACACATTTGGCAGCAGGTCTAAAAGACCATGTTTACAGATGGTTTTAACCTTAGCATAAGATGTACTTTTAGAAATACCAAGTGATATGTGGGATATAGCGTAAGCATGGTTTTTGTGCTTATGCATTGTTTATGCATAGAGCCCCCGGAGTGCAGTATACCGGGGAAGTAAAAATATAACCGTCTCTAAAACACAAAGCTTGGAAAAATATTTCTCAGCTCGATTACACTCACTTGAGCACTGGGTGGACGCGATGGTTTCCACTTGAAACAAGTAGCATTAAATTGGACGTGTTACGTAAAGACAAGAGGCTTGTGCGTGCAGATTTGACAGCCTCCCCTGAAACTGCATCATCAACTACACTGTAAAAAGGGTAAAATGTCAGCCTATAGATGTCTGGTTTAACTGACTATCCAGCCCAAGTCTTCTGAGAACAGCACAGTAACATTTGTTAGCTGCACTACTCTCTAAAACTGGCTCTGCCTTGCAGGTGACCTTCCCAGGTCTATTTTTGTCAGGTAATGACTATCATTATGAATGCATTTGCTTTACATTGCTTGTGCTGCAGCGGCCGTGCTCAGGTACAGACATTTAGACTGCAACGGTGGTACAGTGCTGATCACAGTGAATCTGACCGGCATCTGTAGAAAAGCTGATGGATTGTCAGGTTTCCGAAATCCTCGTTCAGAGAAGAGGTGGAGGTGCCGCTGCCCTATCAGAGTGTGCTTCAGCGCCTCCAGCTCCCTCTTGATTGCCTGACATTCTTTATCAACAGTCAAGTAATTCTGTTCCCTTGGCAACAGTTTCCTGCTGATACAAAGGATCAGGTATCACCTTGAAAGTTTAAGAGTGTGGTTGGCAGCCTTAGTGTTTTCATTTGCGTGCAGCTGCACCATCACTTTCAAGAGGAAACTATAGCTTAGCTGTCAGGTTTAGGCTTTTATTTTCATCCCCTCCCTGCACTGCCCTGCATTCAGGTCATGATATCCATCTATTAACTAATCTTTACCACCTCTGACCAGTCACTGCGCTGCTAAAAATCTTCTGCACAGGGTTCTTTTAATGTGCTACATCTGTTCTTCTTCTGGGAAAGGTCTCTGCTCTTAAAAAGGGTTATAATGTAACTGCAATCTAATTTGTCTTTTTAAAAATACTGCAAAGATGACCAAGATTAGGCTCTCACATAGAACCTGGGTTTAACATTTCAGACTGGCATATAGATGATGCATCCACACAAAAACAATCACGCTTATCTTTCACTGAACATGTTTTATTGGCTAGCAAAACAACCTCATTAGGGTGAAGTAGAAGTGAAAAATAAGAAAGAATATGATAAAACCATCTATTTCACAGAGCTTTAGTATTATTATGTTGCTGTTTCTTCAGTGCACACAAACCTATGCAAATGTGTGCAATTTTCCATCTAAACACTAAATGTAATTATTTTTTACTATACTATACCCTTTTGTCAAAAGTCTCAGACAGGATCCATTGTATCAAGTTTTGACAGCAGAGCCAAAGGAAGACGAGAGGACAGAGTTGAACAAAAGATGAGCTTTATTGTAAAGCTGATGGCAAAATCCAACAGAGTTGCCAAACTCCAAAAAACTAAACTAAAAAAAAACCCCAAAAGAACACAACCTAAAAACAAGAGAGTTCACACAAGAAACACAGCAGGGAAGCATCAATCTGACAAATAACACAGGAGAGACAGTCAAAATAGAGTTAAAATACTCACACACACCCGTACATAGACAGGCTAATCAGGGGAATAAGACACAGCTGGGGAAATGAAGCACAAGTGAAACTAATAAGAGCAGCCCCACAAGGGAAGTAACAAAACCAAAACACAGGAGACAAAATGACTACCAAAATAAAACATAAAATAAAAAACAACATGTGAAACAGGGATGAAGAGGCAAGAACGTTACAGGATGAATAACTCTAAAGGACCACACAGAGGGAACAGTGAGGAACAAATAAGCTCTATAACTACTAACAGAGAATATAATAACATCAGAAGAGGAGCACAATACCAATGAAAAAACATGAAACTGGACTTACATAACAAACAACACTAAGAACCACAAAGCCTGAATAAAGAATAGAAATCAAAACCCAAAGAATAAACACAATTCCTAAATTTCAAACAGTAATAAAACCCTGAATCCAAAGCCCCGGATCAGGGCACATTATTCTAAATGTAGAGAGGTGAACACCTCCCTTGCTTCCTTCTTTCTTCACCTATCCAATAAGCATCTTGATTTCACGTTGAGTGAAATATAACTGCTCTTTGCTGTTATTTTTATTACCATGTTTAACAACCTTTGGTAAAAACAGCATTCTTATACTAACAATGAACCACAACCCACCCAGGGCTCAGTGTCTTCTGCCAACATCCCAGTGTCAGACACCGCAGAACATCCCCAGAGGTCCCATGTCCATGAGTGGAAAAAAGACTAAGGGAGGAATATGTCTAAGAAATGAATGTGAACAATGTTTTTTTTCCCATCCGCACCCTAATATTTGATGACTATGGGGATATCTTGCAAAATCTAATATAACAGGTTTGTTAACCCTTTGACTAGATTGGCCCTAACCAAACAAACAAGTGGAAATCATCTGCACAGCATTTCTCTCTATCTGTATTTCCTCTACACTTGTTGAAATTGTGTGTGTTCTGCGGCATATATATATTATGTTCTGGTTACTGCTCGACGAAAAGAAAAAGCAAAAGGAAAAAAAAAAAATCATCCTCATTCACAGCCGGACGAGTGAATCTCACCTGTCAATCACAAGTCATTCAAAGTCTCATAAAAAATGTTTGCATCTGCTTTGAAGTTTGATTTTGAAAAGATTAAAATCCGCTTTGCCCAAAAGCTTTCACTAATTACATATGTCAACTCGTTCAGTCTGTGCTTTCTTGCATTTATACTGTAATTAGAGAAATAAAAACATGCAACTCAATCTGTCAATCTCAAGCAGAGAGCATTAATTCAGCAATCCGCAAATGAATATTATTGTAGTGTTTCTGTCAGTAATTCTGGCAGATAATTGAGGATATGAAACATGTCATTTGTTACATGCGCTTCAGTTAGATTCAATTGAAACTCAAGTTTGTGTGTAAACATATGTATTGCAATTGCTGTGAAAAGGCAACGGGGAAAAAAACGAACAAAAAATGAAGTCAGAGAGAGGCATTGATTTTTTTCATCTCTCCGGCCTCTTGTTGTTCTGTATCTGACCTGCAAACACACACACACACACACTGATCCATATTCACTGACTTTCACCCTATTAGTCTCAAGTCTTCCCTATCTGCTTCCTTTGTCAACTCATATATCCCTGTGTGTTACATCTCCTACTGTACTGTAGTAGCAACACTTTCCTACTGTAGGTCCCTTATGAAAAGGTTTATCCAGTGCCCAAGGTCTTCTCATGTCAAAGGTTAACATGTGCTAGATATTACATAGGGAGGCAAACACTACAAATGAAAAAAGAGAACGGAACAACAAAGGAAAGATTTGAACATCAAAACTGGTTCACATGGCTGGCTGATCATCATGGGTCAGAGGGTTTGTAATATTCACTTATACGCTTGCACTTCAGGTGCATTCATGTGCAAAGAGTGAGCAGTGAAAAGTCTGCAGTATCTGTCAAAATACACTGAATGTGAAGAGACGTGCAGCCATATTTGGGGCTTTGTGGGCTTTTTAAACAGCTCAAGTTAATCCAGGACATTTCGGTTTATTTGTAAAAATATCCCACACTAAAGGCTAGGTAAATGCAGATGCATTTTCTTTACACTGTCCAAATAACAATGACTACACTTGGGTGCAATTTTTTCTCTTCCAAAGCACTACCAGCTACATTTGCCACCATTATATATGTATATTTTTCTAATAACGCTATTAGATGTTTGGTTGCTATCTTGCTGTTGTCTTACTAGTCAAATACCAATTTACATAGACAATTTTTTCAGAGCCAGCCTGAAGCATAAGCAGCTGCTTGGGGCCCCACACCAGCAGGGGGCCTACAAGAGCACTTGAAATTTCACCTAGGACAGGTTGATAAAAATCTGTTTTTGTTTCTGTGATACAACTACCAATTATATCCTGATAAACATGTTGAAAAATTGATAATTTAATAGTGCTGTTTTAAAGATTTTCCACAGCCGATGTGAGAGCTGTGGTAACATTCATGCCAGCTGTAACTGTTTAGATCACAGTAAGTATTTAATTTAGCTTGAATGAGCCTTCAGTTCAGCCAAGGTGAGCTGAAGCTATGCTGTATGTAAACCATAAACATTATGGTTGATAACCTACTTTTAGGTCACCAGTCAGTTAACAGCTTATAACACATGTTGTCTTCACTTCTGAATTATGTTCCTAAACATTTTAACGTATTATAATTTTAAAAAACTTTATTAGATAGTTAGAATGTTAAGGTTTTCTTCTGAGTAAAATAAAAGTTACTAATAATGTAACCATGGTTTTCTGATGCAAGGGAATAATCTAATAGGGTACCCTTCAGTCCTCGACCTATGACAGCTCAACGATATCTAAGTGGAACAATATCTAAGTGATACGTGAGTAGTATTGTCTCATTATGAAACAGAACTTCTGTTTTTATAGACCTGATAACAGCTTTACATGATCCACATTCCTATTTTGAGTCTCGTTTTCTTGTTTTGTTTGATTTATTTAAGTGGGTAAAATAAACTCATGCTATTTCATTAACTGTTTCCCCAGGAGCACTGCTGAAATATTTTCAAAGACTGGCAACAACATCTGCCCATGACGCTTCCCAACTTTTAATATGACATGACAGATTAAAAGTGCTCTTCATATTTCTGAAAATGAAGAGCACTTTCCTAATAAATATTTTGAGTTTTAATTATTTTTTTGTTTTCCTTTTTAAGTTTCTATTTAATTGATTTAATTTTTTCTGGTTTTGCATTTGCGTTGGCAGCACGGTGGCATGGTGATTAGCACTGTTGCCCCACAGCAAGAAGGTCCTGAGTTTAATTCCACCACCTGGCCATGGCCTTTCTGTGTGGAGTTTGCATGTTCTCCCCATGTTTTGCGTGGGTTCTCTATGGGTGTCTTCCCACAGTCCAAAAGACCTTCAGTTAGTGGGGTTAGGTTAACTGGGCATTTTAAAATGAAATATTTGTAGACTATAATATACATCTAGCAAAGGTTTTAGCTAAAGTTATCGGACTGTGATCGAGAATAAAGGACGTGAAGACAAAAATACAGAAGTAGTCATGGGTACAGAGTAGGATGAGTTGGTAAAGCCATGTCAGTCATGTGGACACACACTGGCACCAGTAAACACAATATAATATAGAACTGTATAGATTATTAATGCATACTGTATGTGCAAATCATATAACTGGAGTATAGCAGGTCCTACAGACACCCTCGAGTTAGTCTGTGAATGCAGAGTGGATTATATGTGTCATGCGGTGTGAAATGGTTGCAAATGTGAGCTGAGATGGGTCACTGTGAGGGCCAGCGTGAGCAAAAGCCCTTGAAATGCTTGAAAATATCATTCCCACTCTTGCTGAGATTTGTCAAGGCAGCATTGATTCAAACTGTGGAAGGAAGGGTGACATGCACAACATGCTGAAACAAGCATCTTCTGAGCCCAGAGCAGCAGCACCAATATTTCATCCTGATCTCTTTCCAATAGGTGGCTGCAACCACAAACATGGACACAGCTGATTTACTGCTGCTTAAAAATGTAATTATAAGTCTTGACAAATATAACCCCTCTCCTGTCTTATCAATAGGTCGGTGAGTGTGTTACGGGTAAGACTCCTTCATAGATGGTGCAAATTTCTATTCTTTATGTACTTCCACTGAAGGTGTCACATTGATTATTGTGCAAGTAATCAGTAGTCTTGGCAGTGTGATTAGTGCGGACAGACCTCAATGCGTTGCAGCAACACTCTCTTCATTATTTCTGTGTGTCACAGTGGAGAACCCATAAACAAAGCAAGTCTGAGCACGGAGTTGTTATAATGATGCAGTTTAGTTTATCAAATGATGTCACTGTGGTGTTGTCACAGTTATAGCCTCTGTGGATCCTAGAAATAAGCCAGCAGCCCCTTGCCAAATGCTTCCTAATGAACTGTGCAGTATTTCTTGTGCAAGTATGGCATGGCATACACAAACTTGGGTATATAAAGCACGCATATTAGCTTTTAATAACTGCACTTGCACTGTATGCAAAAATGAGAGAAAACTGAAAAAATAAAGGAGGTGTGTTTTCTTTGCTTATAGGACAATATTATCTATGTTATTGTGTAAAAGATATCTAGCCATACTGTCTAAATTCAGGCATTCCTTTGTACTATGGGTTTATCCTGCAAAAAGAAAGAGTTCATTATTATTTAATGTAGAAACTGCACTGCAATATTATCATCAATTTATACAAGGCTCAAGTGACATTCACAGTTTGTAAGCATATTCCTTTTCTTAGACCCAGTGGATTGATATGCATGATCAAGGCAATTAAATAGGAATTTGTGGACAATTAAATTAAATGGCACTAATTGCTTCAATCATCACCTTACCATTCATTTATTACACAGCACCACAGCCAGGAATATATTCATCTTCTGTTAAGGGTCCAACGGCAGCATGAAATTTCCATTAGCAGTGTCTCTGAGCCACAAAATCTGTATTTTCAATGCTGACTGTTTGCTTTTCTTTGTGTGCATTCTCCTGTCTGCCAAACATGAAGTTAATATTCAGACAAGGATTCAAGATTAGGAGCACAGACTTTATCAATTTTGTTTTTAGCTGTTATTTTTTTTAAGAGTTATGTGGTACACTCGCTCGGGTTTCCAGCAGAAACCCAGCTACATTCTGTAGCATATTTTTGTTGGTAGATTACATCACAAACAAGAGTCAAACTCATTTACAAGTATGTATCAAGTAGTGTTTTGCCCTGGAGGTTAATGTTTTATCCTATAACGGTATTGATTCTTGTTACAACATGAGCAGAGATAGTCTGTTTCAGTAGAAGCACATCTCCATATACAGTAAAAACACTGGAGGAAATCCTTTCATCCACACTGGAAACAGATTTTATGTATTGTTACTACTCTCTTAAGCCCCAACGCCCCCTGATACGGGGGCAAAAGGCAGGAGATCAGGTAGGCTTGGGGCTTAAGAGGTTACAAAACATTACTTAGTTCTATGCAAACCATTACTTAACATTTATACTTAGACAATAAAAAACAAAACACAATTTATCTAATTTCACTAGATTTCATAGACAAACACTATAACATATGTATGCACAGACATGTAAAACGAGGTATGGCCTTGACATAAATATGATGCAACAAGTCGTCTGTGTCCGCATGGACTGCATAAGTATCCGGATCTGTTGGTGAGGAATTTTTCTCCATTGCTGGATGATTGCAGGCTGCATTTGTGAGTGGTCATCAGCTGTGGCTGAGTATGATGTACCAGCATAACAGATGTACTAGGACTTAATATTAGCCAAGAAAGTGTCTGGATATGATTCCGATCCAGGCCTGCGCTACTCTGGCAGTGTGTTGGTGGGGGTTGTCCTACTAAAACAGCAACGGGCGGGGTGCTGTTGCAACAATGGGATAAGTACAGGTCGGAACACCTCTACTGTCCAGTGATCTTTTCCACCAAGACCAGTCAGATCAGAGATGGTACTCTCATGAAGACGCGAGGACAAAGCAATATCCCAGACACGCATATCAGCATCCAGCATGCCTCAGTCAACTTTAGTTAGTCACAGTATGTTACACTATGACAATGTTGTGCAGACTGGTCTTTTGTGTTCCTAGACCAGTGCTTTGAAAACTCAATAAACTGAACCAATTCTGAGGTGTACAAGTAAGTTCATTTGTCTTTGGTACATGAATTACCAATCCTGCCAGTCACTGAAACCAATCAACTTGAGCAAAGATATTTAGGTTTTCTAAGAAAGTAAAATTATGTACTGAGAAACGATTTTAAAGCAAAGATGGAAAATGTCTTTTACAAGATGAAACTTATGTTTCTGGGTTTTTTTTGATGAATGTAGGTTTACACTGATTTTTGTAAATTACATGAAAAGGTCAGATAGTCATCACTAGGGATGGGTGACATCAACAAAAAGCAGCATCAGTGCTTTTTTTTTTCCTGAGCTGTGTTTGGAATTGATTTTTACTTTAAATTATTATCTCCATTGTAGAGACAATTCATGAGCTAATTCAAACTGATATGTAACAAATCTGATGAAACATGAGAGGATCGGGTTTTTTTAGAGCATCGTGGATAGCTAGCTATTACTGATATATATTCCTGGATAAACTGAGGATATTTTCAGCGTAGCAGAAATGATGACAATGATGATGCACAGAATTCCAGTTAAAATGGACAAAGTTTGTTTTTTTCCATTGTTAAACTGCTTCCAGCCAAGAGTGAGAACATATATGCCCTATAGCTGCAGAAAAGGCTAACATTGTTATCTTTTTACACAAAAAAACAGCTAAACATGAGAGGTTTTTGGACAAAGTTTGTGTTTTTTCCAGCACTGCTTCCAGCCAAGAGTGAGATACATAATATGCCTATAGCTGTTCTCCATTCAGCACAATGACAATTCATGAGCTAATTCAAACTGATATATAATGCTATTGTGGGTAACTTGCAAACATGAGAGGATCTTTAGAGCATCGGGCAGCTATTGCTGATATATATTCCTGGATAAACTGAGGATATTTTCACCCGCAATGATGTGCACAGAATTCCAGTTAAAATCACAATTAAATGAAAGCATATTCAAGGTAAATGAAATTTTAACACTTAAAATTGAAGCTACATTTAAAAATAATCCCATCAAGTCATTCAAATCTTTGCTTTATCGTGAAAATCTCTCTGGTATGAACCACACAGTATGTGGAACCTTGAGTGACATGTGTTGGCTTTTGCATTGCCATTGGATTTTCAAGTGCCTACACACAAACACCACTCAGCCACAATATTAAAGCCATGGCAGGAGAAGTGAATGACACTGATTATCTAGTTACAGTGCAATGTTTTACTCTAAAACCTTGGGTCCTGGCTTTTACCATTGATTTTTGACACAAACACCACTCAGCCCCATACTGCAAAAGCAGCTCAGAATGGCTTGGGTTGGCTTTTACTTTGACACTTACTCCCCATACTGCAAAAGCAACTCAGAATGGCTTGACGATCACAATGACGGCCTAAGGAATTTTTTCTGGCCTCTAAACTCCCCAGATCCCAATCCAACTGAATATCTGCAGGATGAGCAAGAATAAGCTGGATAAACCAAAGCCGTAACCCACAACTCACAGGACCCAAAGGATGCATTGCTAGTATTGCAGTTCCAGACATTGCAAGATACTCTCATGTTCGTGGGTTGAAGGGTAGGAAGTGTGTTGGCACCATGACTGGAACCTACATAAAATACATGAGCGGTAACTAAATGCAAATATACAGAGTAAGAGAATTTGTCTTTAAATTTGAAACACATTTTCTACTGTATTTCAGTATAAAAATTACAGAATGTTCATTTAAGGAGTGTGTGTGCGTGTTTCTGGAAAGTGTTTTGCATAAGTAATATAATTGTAAATTTTTCACGAAACTTGGTGATAAGCATGTGGCAAGAGAACATCCAACCATGTCAGCTACATTTTCACTGTATGCTCCACTGAACCCAGTTAGCCCATGTCAAAAATTTGAGCACTCAGGCGAGCCACCAACACACAAACAGCACACTCCCGGCTGCTGTGGATGACAACTTAATGAAACCCACCTGGCGGTGATGAGGGCAGCCTGACCCCCTCTTTGATGAATCAAGTGCCTCAGCTCTTGCAGAGAGTTTAAAGTTAGCATTACCTCTGCCTGCAATTCCAATTTTTACTTTACCTACACTGTCAGCATTTGAAGTTAAACTGAATGTGCTCTTTATTATTATCCTCATCCTTTCATTTATCACTCATTTGATTTAGTTATTTCTTTTTATTTCATCCCTAAAATATAAATGAAATACTTTGCAAGGGCGTCATGGTCCAGCAGTCCTGTGGATTGCAGCTCCAATTCCCATGGCACATCCTGTCTGTTATCACAGCAGACATTAATCCCCTGAATTTCAGGGTCTCAAAATTCGACTTGGACAAATGAAAGAATAGATGATAAGGATGTCCTGTGAGAGTGCTGCTTACTCTTGAGTCCTGCTTCACTCGTTGCTTTTTTAACTTCACTAAAGCAAATGTTGGCCTGAACCGATTAGGAAAAATTGGTTATCTGGGAGTGGGGTGGGTGGGGGGTCAGTTTGGGCTATCTCTGAACTTTCCTTGTCAGTCAACTGCAGCCCAAGTCAGAAAAAGGGATAATACGTAAATTTATCCCAAATAAGTACATTTTGTAATTTATAATGAGGATATGGCAGATGTTTGGTTTGAACTTCTGAAATGTGAAAGAAATGTGCTTATTTTCTGCGTAAACTCACTGAACATTTTATTTGGTGCATCTGTTCAAGTGCTCATTAATGCAAATATCTAATCAGGCAGTCACATAGCAACTTCTCAGTGCATTTAGGCATGAATGCAAGTCAAGATGACCCACTGAAGTTCAAACTGAGCCAGAAGAAATGTGATTTAAGTGACAATGAATGTAGCATTGGTGCCAGACCTACTGGCCTGACTATTTCAGAAACTGATGATCTATTAGAATTTTTCACAACCATCTCTGGGGTGTACAGGGTGGTCTGAAAAAGAGAAAATATCTGGTGGGTGACAGGTGAAAATGCCTTGTTGATGCCAGAGAACAGAGAAGCATGGCTTCAAGTGGTTATCTTGACTATAACCAGTTGTTAAAACCAAAATATATATGTGCAGAAGAGCATTTCTGAAAACTCAACATATTGAACCTCAAAGCAGATGGGCTACAGCAGCAGAATACCACACCAGGTGCCAGACCTGTCAGCTAAGACCAGAAACGACTTTGATTCACACAAGCTAATCAAAGCTGGACAGCAGAAAATTAGAAAAAAGTTCCCTGATTTCATGAGTCTTAATTTGTGCTGCAACATTCGGATGAAATGGTCACAATGTATCATAAACAACACACAAGCATGGCTTGATCCCGCTATGTATTAATGGTTCAGGCTGTAGGTGGTGATGTAATGGTGTGGGGATATTTTCTTACCATGCTTTGAGCTCCCTAGTAGCCCTAGCCTGAATATTGTTGCTAGCCATGTCCATCCCTTTATGACCACTGTTTACCCACCTTCTAATGTCATTCATGATAATGGTTAATCATCTCAAAGCTCAAATCATCTCAAAGTGGCTTCTGGAACATTACCATGCTTTGAGCTCCCCTAGTAGCCCTAGCCTGAATATTGTTGCTAGCCATGTCCATCCCTTTATGACCACTGTTTACCCACCTTCTAATGTCATCCATGATAATGGTTAATCATCTCAAAGCTCAAATCATCTCAAAGTGGCTTCTTGAACATTATGATGAGTTCACTACTCAAATGGATTCCACAGTCACCAGAATTTAAAATGCTCTGGAGCAAATGTGTGATGCTATCATGTCAATGTGATAGTATCACACATACTGTAAAAGGAATGTCCCAACACTTTGTTAAATCTATACCATGAAGAATTAAGGAAATTCTGAAGGCACAAAAGGGATCCTAATAAAGATGTAGGATAATGATGTCTGTGTGATTTTGTAAATTCAATGCTGTATCTTTGGGTTTTGGATTGTTAAATGTACAAAATAAGAATGCTGGAGACACCAACTTATTTCAAAATAACTAAAATATTAAACTCTAATTTAGATTATATTTTTCAGCAATGCTTTCCTGCATGTTCTAGCATTCTTCTTGCTGGTAATCATCACTGACTACAAATTCTTCACATGGTAAAACTTATGACACCAAGTTCGGTGCTGTGTTCAGTTTGCTGCCCGTGCAAAAGTGATTTTAAGCAATACACAATGGTTTCCCACAATCATACAGAGACAGCTCCAAATGGTAATGTGATGTAACCATTTGAAAATTTTAGCACTTAGAAATTATGTAATGTCATATCAGTGAATTGCACATAGCATATTCATGTTTACTCGTTTATTCTGCCTGAGAATGAGAATGAGAACGGCAAATAGCTTTTAAATTGAGGAGTCTCTTGCTTTATTCTCTGCAATGAGTTCCCATTGCCGGTGTATAAGAGACAAATTTGTGGCTCAGTGATGACTGACTGTTTTGTTTGAGACAAACATATAAAAACAACAGGTGACTAATGCAGCTCACGGTGGCCCGTAATTTACAGAAACAAGATTACTTTTCCATTGCAGACCTGAAAAGGTTACATTCCTATAATGATGCTAAATACTATAATGATGTTGTTTTGGTTAGCTTTTTTGGCTAGACAGCCCAATGTCTTACAAAGCCTGGGGCTCTCTGATAGCAGTGTTCTAGATCACTGAGCAGCTGCACATCTGGATGTGTGTCTGTTCTGAAAGAGAGAAAAATATTGCCTACATTATTAAATTTGTCATCTAAGAAACTTTGCACAATAGGCTAATTCATGTGTGTTTGCTCTATAGTGAGATGCTATTATTGTTGATTGATTGGTGAAAGCAGTTAAACATCCTAACCCTCTGCTTATGTTCTCTGGGTTTCCACCTACTTTATATATTTTTTGTAACTCTCTTCAATACATTACAGCTGATACAGCACAAACCTGCAGTCAAAGTGCCAAAAACAGATATGTCGGTTCTTGCTATGGCTGACCATGACTGTCTTTCCATATGTTATCATATGTTTTGGTCTAATAAGCATGAGTTTTCTTGTTTAAAAACCCAGGCGGTCACATTACAAATCATTACAGTTTTTTTTTTAATCAAAAAAAGAAAATCTCACCTGAAATCATTTGTACTCTTCAACTAATTGATTGGCTGTGGAGCAAAGCACCTCAACAAAGAACTTCCACAGAAAGTAAAGTAGGCACTTAACCTCTGAGCCAATCAGCATGCATTCGCCTATTTTTATAATGGTGAAAATGTGAGGTGTTTTTTCACAGGTAGGCATAGAAAAGTGACAAAAGCATGGCCATCTGCATGTGATCTTAAGAACCACACAAAATTGCATCTTAAAATGCAACTTGACACTAGAACACAAGACCGCAATATGAATGGCTACAGCCGACGGGTAAGGGTCAGCACAGCCACTGCTAGCAATAAAACACTTAATACAACAAAATACTGTTCACGAAGGAGGAATAAGGTCAGAGCATTCACAGTACAGCATCTGCTCCTTTTTGAAAAGGAGGATTTGGTTTCATGTGTTCAACTCTGACATGATGAATTCATTTTCGGTTCTTTCATCTGTCTTCAAATCTCCGAATCTTTTTTTTCCTGTGTCAAATCCCCTAAAGTGGATTTATTTTCCACAGGAAAAGAGATCCACCATCACTGCCACCTCATCATCAATACCCCTCTTTTACAATTTGGCTTTTCCAAATTTTATACAATTACAATTTCTTTGACCTGTGTGGAGGCAGCACTACACTGTCAGGTTCCATGAACTATCACTATGAATCACTACAGCATACAGACGCTAGTTTCCTCGCTACCCTTTCACTCGAAGCTGAAGGACAAACTCTCCACACAGAAGCAACTCCCATCCACCTCCAGAACAAATACATATAATAATTTGTCCGCTTGCAGATACTAATGCTGCATCACTTTATTGATAGGAGACAAATTCAAATATTCAATCAAATGAAGCTTACCAATAACAGTAATTTCTGTTCAGCTTTTTCTGTAGGGTGAGCTACAATAAGCCTGTACATTTTCTGTTGTGTCACCCAGGGTCCCTTCACCTTTTTCTAAGTGAATATCTCAGTTCTACCCTACAAAGGTCACTTAGGCTACGAGAGCATAACTATTGCATCTCAGATAACAAGGACTGCAAAATATGATTTTTTTTCTTCATGGCTAAATTTTTTTTTTCTCATTTCTCATTTAGTTCAGTGAGGCCTTGCTGCAGGGTCAGGCTTTTTTCGCTCAAGGACACTCAAGCAAAGCAAAGCAGATGCTCTCCAACTTCACCATGGGCATACACATAGACAGTATGAGCATTTGAAGGACACTCGTGTATGTATTATGTATGCATGTATTACTCTACTGCCCACGAGGCAAGTGTCACAAATGCTTTACTGGCTTATAACCACTGTACACACACATGATTTCAATGCAAGTTTTCTCTAATTCTCGATGAGCCGTCAAGCCCAATTACCATTGTGTCGTGTATCAGTTAAAAATTGGCCGCTTAGATCTTGAATTTCTTGGCAGGATCCCGATGTCAGTTAGTGAAAGAACTCTGACAGGTCTGGAAGAGCTCCCTGACTCACAACAGTCCTAATCCGTGGCCTGGAGGGAGCCAGGGCAAGGATGAAGGAGGTTTTGGAGAGAAGATATGTTGAACGGATGCTTGAATGAACTTCAGTGTAAAGTCGCAAATACTGTTAATAGTCCAGGCACTTGTTTTGCTGCATGCAGTATGTCATAGCTCTGTGGCCACCACTGCAAATTTATTTCCTTCAATTTGTCAGAAGGGCTTCTCTGTGTCAGGACTTCCCCTTATAACTGAGGACAGCCTACTTATGAGAGAGGCCTAAACAGCTGCAGCGAAACAGTTCTAATGCTAACACCCCTCTGCTTAAGACAGAATAATCACTGCCAAACAATTTCCTCTCCCCACTCCCTCTCCCACTCTCTGAGTTGCTTCAGGGGGTTGGTGTGTCATGCCCAGCATAAATAGAAAGCAGCATTTCCATCTGTCTGGTAAACAAGCTGGCTTAGCTGTCACCTCAGTTCACCCATTTTGGATATTTCCCATAGATGAGGACTTTCAATGCTCCGCTGCACAAAGGCACTTACATAGGGGTGACAAAATAAAAGGAGAAAAAAAACACCAAAAAGTGTTCAAAGCAACCAGTCTCTCTGGGAGAAAATATTCCCAGGGGACTTCATGCTTTTAAAATACTGCCTCCCTTAGTTTTATCTTTGTTTTAATGTAGCACATTCACAAAAAATATGCAAAACCTCTGTTTTATTCAGATTTGGTGGCATCATTGGTCACCAGTTCACCTCGTGACCAGAAATGTGTTTGAATGCATGTTTAAGTGCAGCATAATTATTTTTTAGAATGTATGTGGAGGGTGAGCACAGGTATAAATGAGTTTAGCTCTGAGGTTTTGTTTGTTCCCTCAGGCCTAGATACCATCTCCGACTACCTGGTAACTTCTGGTCACCTGCTAGCATCAGTCAGAAAGGAAAAATGTGTATTCTTCAACTGGTTGGCGAGGTGGAGGTTCATGGGTGTCCCTGAGTGATATCAGTTTCAAAGCAGGTGCTGCACCATCTCCTTTTGAAATGATTTGGTTGGTCGCACATTGTCCCTGTCTCCCATACTTTGCATGGAAAACAGTGATTTGTCTGCAAACACAAACCAAATACTGTCAAAGCAGTAGTTAACCTTGAAAAACCACAATACAAAGCAGAGATGGACAATGTTCAGCTTCAAAGCAAAAGTTGTTTATTTGAAACATGCTAGTGGCTGCAGTAAGATGTAACTTTTACTGTGAAAGTGAACAGACTCTGTTTCACTGCAGAATACACGAGGGTTTGCAGACAAGTTGCCATCTTCCACACAGACGACAGGAAATCACAGCAAGGAGCATGTGGCGGGATGTGGTCTGCATCTCAGCTGCAGAAGAGAGGTGGTGCAGTGGAGGCTGTCGCAGCAGCTGAAGACAATTGCTAATCATGCCTTTCCTATTTCAGTAACTGGTCAGGGGGAGGAGACCTGAACAAATAAAGTAAATAAAGTGAAAGCCGTCCCGCAAGCACAGTGTCTGGTGTCTGTCGTACTGGGGCTGACAACAGCAGCAAACCTATTACAGAGGCTTTCAGTGCACCATCATATACCTCTTTGTGACCAGTTTAACCTAGAGACTGATAGCAACCTCCAGCATCTGTTTAAGACAAGTCGGGGAAAACACATTTTTCCCTAATGAGTGGTTGTTTTCAAATGATCACCAGCTAATCTCTAACCCTGTGTCACTAGGCACTTAGGCAAATTAAAGGCATCCATCTTTTTATTAATATTAATATTCTGCCACATAACTGCTGATTCTGTTGAAAGACAGCTAAACATCTGTTACCATATGCTGCCAGTCACGTCATCCATCTCATCCTTTTTCCATTTTGCTCATAGATAACCTGCACTGTTAGCACAAGTTACTAGATGTTCGCCTTTTTGTGCTGGTCCTATGCAAATTATCTGAGGCGTTGGCTAGAATAGGATGTTGGCATTAAATATATAAGCATCCGGAACGCTACCAGAGCAACAAAACGCTTTATCCTCTTTTTTCCACCATTGTCGAGAGCACTGTCTAACATGTTGATTCAAATCTCCCATAAGTGTTCAGTTAGACTTGGATCTGACTGCAAGTGTCATAGCATATAAAAATCACACCCATGCCCTATGGATCGGAGCATTGTCATTCTAGAAGCGACCACTCCCGCCAGCATAGATATGCATGATCTTAAGGGCCCAGACCATGCAAACCAGCAAAATGCCCCTTAGCATAACAGAGATGCTCCTCTTACTGCAAAGATCAAGGGTTTGGGTTTCTTTTATAATTTGTTGCTCCTCTGTATCAAATCATGCTGTAATGTCGATTTAATCAAAGAGCAACTTCTATGTTTATATATGAATTTTAATGGATTTGAGCACACAGTGAAGTAAAGTGGCCTTGTAAAAACTATTCATTTTGCTTCAGCTGAATCTTTGATAGAAAGAAATTTATTAACATAATACAAATACTCTGAATCACTTTTACATTACATGTTTACTGCAGCTTGAAAAGCTTTAAGCTTTTATTTGCATGAGCTGCTCATATGTGAATTATAAATTCAGTTTACAAATTGTCAGAGATTTATAGTTTTTGACTCGGAGGATAATTTCCTACCTTACTTTACCTTTCTGAACTCCTTCACTGAATTAACCTAGCATCATGGGTCATATGCTTAAAAAGATTAAAATGACCTGTAACTTTCACTTTTACTCAAGTAAAGGTGAAAAGGCACAAACTAGTATAAAAATAAAATCTGCTCTTTTATTATAGTAAAAAAAACAACATTAATAAAGACAAATTTTAAACTTTATCTCAAGCTAAATTCTAATTCTAATAAATGTGCACATGTACAGATTTAGAATTCAACAAATACAAGCAGATGTTGCATGAGCAGTCACGGCTGATGTCAGCTTAATCATGACTAGATACAAAACAAAAAGTATCAAAGGTGGAAATTTGATGAATGACACATTGGCTTAAATTTGTGTCTATTACACTGTTACATTGACCATGTACATCCGCAGCTGCTCTGCACCAGTCCAACGTGCTGCATTACTGTAAGTTTCACTACAGTACTGCAAACTAATGAGCTGTACAGGTTAACTAACAAAACTGTAAAGGTTGCACTAAACTGGCTGATATTTTAATGCAACATTTGAATATCAAAATGTATCAGGAAATGTTAGCTTAATGTGAGCTGCCAAGAAAACCTGGCAACAATTCAAAAAGTATCAAATATATGGAAATTTAAGTCTGCAGTTTATCGGATGTCACTGAGCACTCCTTACCTTTAAAAATAATCTCTCTTCCTCTTCTCCTGTCCTATCTTTCTTACATCTCTCTCCACCTCTGAGTGGATTTATCACACTTTCTTTCCCTGCCTTGGGAAATACACAGAAACTGTATGTTTGCTGGGATTTGATGAGCTGTTAGAAACATTGGATTTGATATTACTTGCCACCAGAGATGGGCAGCAACGTTACAGTCCTGCAAACTGTAATCTGATTACTTTTTCAAGTAACGGTAATTAGGGACTATTGCAAAACGGTAAAGGTTGCACTAAACTGCGTTACTAAAACCGTGATTTTTTAGAATGTCTCAACATTTGAATATCACAAATGTATGCAGATCATAATATATCAAAAAGGAGAGAGTATAGCATGCAGCGTTCAAAGCGTGGAAGTACTGACCTTATTTTGAGTTTGATTCCATAAAGTGACAAAACATTAGTGTCCGTTGTGCGTGGAAGAAAATCTTTTACAGCGAAAAAAAAAACAAGCAAGCAGCTCTAACATTGAAACTCACAGAGAATTCATGGATTCTTCCATGACCGCTGCGGCACACCTGCAGGGTAAACCTTAATGTCCTGCAAGGTGAAAATAGAGCAACAGGACCGCTAGTCTTTGATTTTATTCATTTTCTGCTGTGTTTTACTTTATCTATTTGAAAAATAATTTTATTTTATATGCTGGAATGTCAGAAAATAGGTTTAATTGTTAAACAAATTTCTTCAGTCAGAGAATGTTGCATATAATTAAGTTTTTGCTTGATGCATAATGTTGAGTGGATTTCAAGTTTAAAGTTTTTTACGTTTCCATTTGATTCCCATTTTGTATGATGGATTATGCAGAAAAAGTAGTATGTTTGAAAGATCTATGCTTTATTACCTATTCATTTAAAAAGTAACTAAGTAACTAAGTAATTAATTACTTTTGAAAATGTAATCCACGGGATTTTTTTCGGGGAAGTAATCAGTAATTAAACTGATTACTTTTTCAAGTAACTTGACCAACACTGCTTGCCACTTTAAAAATAATACTCCCTTTATACTTGCTTCTTTTCTGTTGCATTAGCTAAATGCTGAGGTGCTGCAACTGCAGCTTATTAACATTGTCAACAAGCTAGATACAGCAACAGGATTGTCTTTTATGTGTCAATGTTTTCTCCATTTAAGGTCAAATTAGTTTAAAGCCTGGAAGGTGCACAGTCATGTGAGATAATAACCTAACTCACCGTAATGAGCTGTTTTGAAATTGTGCAGTAAGCAGTAGAAAGTAAATGTATCTGTGAAGAAAATCCAGGAAGCAAAGATCAGAAAAATAAATACTCAAGCAAAGTAAAGATAGAAAGACTTTTCAGCTTAAATAGAGGAGTGAAGTAAAAACACCTCTGCTCTGAGGTCCATCACTGTACCAACACTACCACATTTTTTCTTACAACAGTGCTACAGCAAAACTTTAATGTGGACCACTGACTTTTACATGAAGGCATGGAGAATAAGTGACCACTGCTGCAGATGTTTAAGGCTGAGATCATTAAAAATACTTTATATTATGTTTGATATGGTAATAACTCATAGTGTGGCTGACCTGTGAGGACCACATATCTCTGAAAACAGTTTTTAATGACCTCATAAAATCAATCCTACACCTTGACTAGAAACGTAGAACAAAATATCTAAAATAATTAAAAAGAAAAAATTAAAAAGCCAATAAAAAGTTAATTAAATGACCAGTTTGTGACACAGTTAACTGTCAAAATCTACAGGGGGTTAAAAATATTAATGAGAAATTAAGGTTGTGTATTTTCAGAGCAGCTGGTTAAACTTAATACATTTGGTCAGCTGAGTGATTTCTCATGTATCCAAATCAGAAAAGCTTGTTTAGATTCCCTCCGGGGGCTCTGGGTATCCAGCTTCCTCTTAAAGTCATCCCATACAGACATGTATGTTAGGTTAAATGGTGAGTCTAAATTTACCATAGGTGTGAATGTGAGTGTGAATGGTCTGTCACTCTGTGTTAGCCCATGTGATAGACCAGCGGTCCCCAACCTCAGACCTCGGACCGGTCCGTGAGTCACCGGACGCGCGAGAGTTGAGGCTCAGGTGTGTGTTTTCAGGGTTTTATCGGCAGCGTTATTTTGTTATCGTTTTTATCGTTAACTCGGTTTCCTGGGTCTTTTCACGTGTGTTATGAATAAATCTTCTTTTTTCGGTACGGCACTAGTTTTATTTTGTTGTATCATCCCATGACACCTTATTGCCGGTCCGTAAAAATATTGTCCCATAAACCACCACTAACAACCCATCCAGGGTGTGTCCCGCCACCATCCCTATGACAGCTGGGGCATCACTGGACAGACTGGGAATAGGCTGTGTTACATCCCCCAGGAGGGTGTCTCTTCTCGCTACTAACTGTTTGTTTTGTCTAGGCTCCACCTCCTCTGCCCTGATTGGATGCTGCTCAGAGCCCAGCTAATTGTTAATCAGCAGAGCACTACTTAAGACCTGTGGGAGCCAAGTTAAGATAGTTCATATGTTTAGTATTTATATTTCGCTGTTGTTAAGCTTGTTTGTGTAATTAATAATTTAGGAAGTAAATGCATGTTTATGGTGGAACTAAAATTATTTTATTGCTGTGTTGGTTTGGTTACGTAGTATCATGAATACATGTGCCTTAAAGACTCGTGTTTATAGTAAAATCTGGGCATCACCGATGTATGCAAATTAGCGCATGCGGTGCGGGAGGGGGGAGAGAGAAAAAGAGTTAACACGGTATAAGCTATACGCGGCAGCAGGGTAGAACAGAGCCACACGGTTTTCCTACCGTAGTAGGTTATTTTGTTGAGGAAGGTTTGAAGTTAAACCTGACCACTCCTGTAAGATGCAAACTGTGGAATAAATTTTTGTTACATCTTTTCACATCGGAGTCCCGTGGAGTTCTTTTCTTCCTCAAACTTACCTACGCGAGTGAAGCACGGGAAAACTGGTCTCACGGCTTGTATATTTTGTAGGAAAACCCGCTCGTTGTGGATTAATTCAAGCGACTAAGAAGGAAAAAACCCAAGCTGCTGCAGCGACGAGAAAAGTGAGTAAGTGGAGCTAATTCACGAGGAAAAAAGTGCTGAGTCATTATGGATGCTGAGCTGTGTGGTAGCTAACCTGCATGATTTTTGGATGATAAAATAAGGATTTTGTCGTTGCTATTCGGGAAAGTAATACCATGAACGAAGAAGAAGAAGACACTGTAGCAGAAATGGAACCTAGGGCGGTGAAAATCACACCTAAAGCTATGGAGGAAAGGCTGCAACGTGTTGTTAATTTACGGAAGGCCAAGCTAGCCAAATTAACAGGCACAGTGAAACAAGTGCGCCAGCTGATGGAAAATGAATGTGATGCCAGCCTAGCAGAAGCAACACAGTTAATGAAGGATTTTAATGAGCGGTTTGGAGAGTTTTGTGGTTTGAACACAAATGTTAAAGAGGTACTCCAGCAAATGCCAGAGGAGGATTTAACTAAAGACCAGGAAAAATGGTTTGAACCTAAGGCTGATTCCTTCAAGGCTTTTGCTGAGACAGCTTCGGCTTGGATTGACAAAATGGCCATGCGCGCTGTGGAGGCTGAAAAATGCAATGAAGATGTGAATCCATCTGACAGCATATCTAATGCATCTGTCTCAAAACGTAGTGATAAGGCATTTTCAGAACGTGGCTCCTGCACTTCGTCATCGGTGTCGTCCACACGCATGAAGGCAGAGGTGGAGCGAGCTACCTTATTGATTAAGGCATCATCTTTAAGGCAGAAACGCTTGTTGGAGGAAAGGGAGGCTAAGCTCCAAGCTGAAAAGGAGGAGTTAGAAATACAAACAGCTCTTGCAGCAAATGAGGCAAAGATCAAGATCTTATCAGAATATGAAAGTCGTGCATCCAAGGCATCCAGTCGTGTATCCACTCGGGATGGAATGAACTCCTACGTGGCATCGCATAGAGTTGGAAATTTATTTACTTCACAGCAGTCAAATAGTCCTTCCCCCACGGGAGAAAGACAAGCACAGAAGAAGAACATTCTCCAAAATGCACAGCAAACACACACTGTTACCTCCCAGCTACCACAGACACCAAGTGCTTTACAGGATGTGGTCGAAGTGCTAACTAAGCAGCAGAAGTTAGCTACATTGCCCCCGCAGAACATTTCTGTGTTTAAAGGGGACCCATTGGAGTATCGGCTGTTCATGCGAGCATTTGAACATGGTGTGGAGGATAGAACAGAGAGCGACAAGGATCGATTGTACTACATGGAACAGTACACAAGTGGGCAACCACGAGAATTGATACGGAGTTGTCTTCATATGGAACCTACACATGGATATCAAACGGCTAAGAGACTGTTGGAAGAGCACTTTGGTAATGCCTACAAGATATCAGTGGCATACATTCACAAGGCTCTTAACTGGCCAACCATCAAGTCAGATGATGGAGAGGCTCTGCATGCTTTCGGCCTCTACCTTACTGGATGTCATAATGCAATGATGGATGTGGAGTACATGGAGGAGTTGGATAACACGGCCAACATGCGTGCTATTGTTTCCAAGCTTCCGTACAAGCTGAGAGAAAGGTGGAGAACATTTGCTTGTGGGGTCCTAGACAAGGAAAAACGCAGAGTCAAGTTTGCAGATCTGGCGGAGTTTGTCAATAAGCAGGCCAAAGAAGTTTTGCATCCATTGTTCGGCGATATAAAGGACAGCACCTTAAAGGTCCAAGTTAGAGGGCAAGTGGATGAGAGGTTGCAAAGGAGAAGTGGAATCAGAAAAGGATTCACCACAGCTGCAACTATCACCACTACACAGGACGTACCCTCTAAAGAAAGGAACAAGGTCAGCGGAAATCAGGTGTGTGCATTTTCCAAACCCTGTGTCTTCTGTCATGGTGAAGAGCACACCATGGAGCAGTGCAAGAGGATGAGGGAGTCACTTCATAAGGAAAAGATTGATTTCATGCGAACTAAAGGACTATGCTTCAGCTGTCTTAAGCAGGGACACATGAGTAGTTCGTGCAAAGAAAAGGCAAGTTGTCAGGTTTGTGCACAACTGCACCCACAGTGTTACACATGAAGACTAAGCCCAATGCTACAAGCAAAAGGGCAGCTCCTGAAGCGGAATCATCAGAAAGAGAAGACCAAACAGAGTCAATCGTGAATGGATTTGTTGAAATGGAAGCACCTGCTCACGATGCAGAGAAAACAGAGCACATCTTGGCAATAGTTCCAGTCCAAGTGAAACCTAAAAGAGGACAAAAGGTGACACACACTTATGCTTTTCTGGACCCTGGCAGTACTGCCTGCTTTTGTACTGAAGAGTTAATGCATGAGCTTAACTTGACTGGCAGGAAGACAAACATTTTGCTGAAAACGATGGGAGAAGAAAAGGTCGTCAGTAGCCACATTGTGTCTGGGTTGAAATAAGCAGCTTAGACAGTGACGACTTCTTTGAGTTGCCAGAAATGTACAGTCACAGTGACATTCCTGCTTCTGCCGACAATGCTCCTTCTCAAGACTACGTGAACAGGTGGACCTACCTTCAGCAGGTGTCTATACCTAGGATTAAAGCAAAGATTGGACTGCTAATCGGGGCTAATGCACCTAAAGCTGTCGAACCTTGGCAAGTTATAGCCAGCGAGAATGGCGGTCCATATGCTGTGAAGACAAGGCTCGGTTGGACCATCAGTGAACCCCTCCAAGGAAGCAGTTCTCAAAGGGCAGCATGCGGACTGATTCAGGTTGCAGCAAACCGTATATCAGTTAGCAAATTGGATGAACTCTGGGACCAGCAGTTTAAAAGTGACTTCCCTGAGTGTGAAAGAAACGAGAAGCAAGAAATGTCAAGAGAGGATTTGCAGTTTCTGGAGATAGCGACAGAGTCAGCTACTATTGTGGACGGACATTACAGCATCGCTCTGCCATTGCGGAACAAGCGCATTAAGATGCCCAACAACCGCAAAGTGGCTGAGCAACGTGCCTTACACCTAAAGCGGAAGTTGAGAGGAATACTCCATTCCACACAGAATACTCGGCTTTCATGAGTAACATCATAACCAAAGGTTACGCAGTGAAAGTGCCGGAAAAGGACCTTGGTCGTGACGATGGAAAGGTTTGGTACCTACCGCACCACGGAGTTTACCATCCCAAGAAACACAAGCTTGAGTGGTCTTTGACTGTGGAGCATCGTATAAAGGCACCACCTTAAATGATCAACTGTTACAAGGACCAAATCTGACCAGTACCCTTCTTGGGGTAATTATCCGATTCAGACAAGAAGAAGTGGCCATCATGGCAGATGTGGAAGCAATGTTCCACCAAGTAAAGGTGCCTGATGAAGATTCTGACCTTCTTCGGTTCCTGTGGTGGACATCTGGTGACATTACTCAGAAAATGGTGGAGTATAAGATGGTGGTTCACATTTTCGGTGCAACTGTCACCAAGCTGCGCCAGCTTTGCTCTCTTGCAAATGTGCTGAAGACAACCGAGATCCAGCCAACAGCCAAGCGGTCGACACAGTGCTGCACAACTTCTATGTGGACGACTGTTTGAAGGCTGTGAGCTCAGAAGAGGAAGCCATACAGTTATACCACACTCTTAGAGCTGTATGTCAGAGGGTGGATTCAGGCTCACAAAATGGATAAGCAATAGCAGAGCAGTTCTGTCTGCTATTCCAGAAGAAGAAAGGGCATCAGAGGTTAAAGATTTCGATCTGGATCAGGACACACTTCCCATTGAGAGAGCGCTGGGAGTCCAGTGGTGTATTCAATCTGACAGCTTCAGGTTCAAGATTGTAATGCCGGACAGGGCACCCACTCGGAGGAACCTCTTGTCCATTGTGAGTTCTGTCTACGACCCACTGGGTATCTTGTCACCAGTCACACTTCAAGCGAAGAAGATTCTGCAAGAGCTTTGCAGGAGAAAGGTTGGCTGGGATGTCATCATACCTGCGGACCTAGCTCACAGGTGGCTCAAGTGGAAGACCCAGCTCCACCAGCTAGAGAACATAAGTTGCCCAAGATGCTTTAAACCTGTGGGCTTTGGAGAGTCAGTATACAATCAGCTGCAACACTTTGCTGATGCCAGTGAAGAGGGCTACGGTACAGTAAGCTACTTGCTACAGAGGAACAGCCGTGAACGAAGTCCACTGCGCATTCATGTTGGGAAAGGCAAGAGTGGCCCCACTTAAGCCCATTACAGTTCCCCCGCATGGAACTTACTGCAGCAACAATGGCAGCACGCATGGACAGGGTTCTGGCATCTGAATTGCAGCTTCCACTCCAACCATCTGTATTTTGGTCCAGATAGTACCACGGTACTCAAGTATATCAGCAATCAAACAAGTAGATTCCGTACCTTTGTTGCTAACCGTGTGGATGCAATCTTGAAATGCTCCAGTCCAGAGCAATGGAGGTATATCAGCACCTCACTGAATCCTGCCGACTTTGCGTCAAGGGGGCTCCAAGCAGAGAGCTTCATGCAGTCCCACACATGGTTACAGGGGCCGGACTTTCTCACCAAACCCATGGAAGAGTGGCCAGAAGAGGTGCACCCAGCTGAAGGCCTGACTATAGATGACCCAGAGGTAAAGGGTAACCTGGTGTGTGCTAGTACAATCAAGGAATGTGAAGATGTAGTGCTGGAGTTCATGCAGTACTTCTCATCCTGGTTTAGACTCAAAAGGGCGGTGGCATGGATGCTTAAAGTCAAGAGCATTCTGCTGCAACTGTGTCGCAAAAGGAAGGAGTTGAGTTCTGTTAAAGCTCAACCTGTAGTCGAGAGGGATATGAAAGGTTTCAAGGATAGCCTGTTTCAAGGGGACACCAATAAGCTAGCTGTGGAGAACCTTGCTAAGGCTGAAGAAGCAATCATTCGCTACTGTCAAAGGAAGACGTTTCCCAAAGAGATCACCGCGCTTTCTAAAGGTCAAGGGGTAAAGAGGACTAGTAGTCTTTTCAAACTGAGTCCAGTGCTTGAACAAGGCATCCTCAGGGTCGGAGGGCGACTCAGCAGAGCGGCTCTACCCGAGGAGTCTAAGCGGCCAGCAATCCTGAACAAGGATCTTCACGTCACAAAGCTCATCCTTAGAGAAATACATGAGAACTTGGCTCATTGTGGTCGCAATCATGTTATCTCCAAGTTGAGAACAAAATTTTGGGTACCCGGTGCCAACTCTGCAGTAAGAAAAATACTCGCTAGGTGTATTGCCTGCCGGCGTGCGCATGGAGTTGCAGGACAGCAGCAGATGGCCGACCTACCCCGAGACAGAGTTCTGCCAGATGACCCTCCATTTACTAACTGCGGAGTGGACTACTTTGGTCCGTACGAGATCAAACGTGGTCGAAGTACGGTGAAGAGGTATGGAGTCATCTTCACCTGGCTAACTACTCGTGCGATACACTTGGAGATGGCAGCCTCGATGGACACAGATTCCTTCATCCATGCTCTCCGTCGCTTTATAGCCAGACGAGGTCAGGTAAAGGTCCTTCGTTCTGACAATGGAACTAACTTCATTGGTGCAGAGCGTGAACTTAAAAGAGCCATTGCTGAATGGAATGTGTCCAAAATTGAAGACCACCTAAAACAACAAGGCATTCAGTGGACATTCAACCCTCCCTCAGGACCCCATCATGGAGGGGTCTGGGAGAGATTAATCAAGTCAGTGAAGAAAATCCTTAACGTTACCTTGAGGCTGCAGACACTGGATACACTTCTGTGTGAGGCAGAGGTCATTATTAATAGTCGGCCAATAACCAAAGCATCCAGCGATCCAAACGATCTGGAAGTACTCACTCCCAATCACCTGTTGCTGCTCAGGAATAAACCATCTCTTCCTCCCGGACTGTTCGACAGGCAAGATCTCTACGCAAGAAGAAGATGGAAGCAAGTGCAATACATGTCGGAAATATTCTGGAAACGATGGGCAAGGGAATATTTGCCGCAGCTTCAAGAGAGGCAAAGGTGGACCCGTCCATCTCGCAACTTTTTGGTTAGAGACATTGTGCTTATTGTTGACGATACAGCCCCACGCAACTCTTGGATTACAGGGAAAGTAATCCATACCATCTCGGACAAGGCAGGAATGGTGCGGCAGGTTAGGATCAAAACCAAGACGAGTGGGCTGGACAGGCCCATTACGAAGATTTGCCTTCTGCAGGAATCGGACTGACGTAATCAACCGCAGAGACTGAAGTTTGTGTACTTTGGCTCCATAAGTTTAATTTGTAATTGTGTAATAGAGTCACAATTAGGGGCCGGTATGTGGGAGCCAAGTTAAGATAGTTCATATGTTTAGTATTTATATTTTCGCTGTTGTTAAGCTTGTTTGTGTAATTAATAATTTAGGAAGTAAATGCATGTTTATGGTGGAACTAAAATTATTTTATTGCTGTGTTGGTTTGGTTACGTAGTATCATGAATACATGTGCCTTAAAGACTCGTGTTTATAGTAAAATCTGGGCATCACCGATGTATGCAAATTAGCGCATGCGGTGCGGGAGGGGGGAGAGAGAAAAAGAGTTAACACGGTATAAGCTATCACGCTGCAGCAGGGTAGAACAGAGCCACACGGTTTTCCTACCGTAGTAGGTTATTTTGTTGAGGAAGGTTTGAAGTTAAACCTGACCACTCCTGTAAGATGCAAACTGTGGAATAAATTTTTGTTACATCTTT